>NW_027507748.1:236266674-236866674 GCF_037356315.1 Lithobates pipiens | reverse complement strand
TTGGGAGAGCGCCAAAATAAAAAAAATAGCATGGGGTTCCCCTCGACATCCATACCAGACCCTAAGGGTTTTGTTTTTTTAATTATTATTGCCGGCATATCTTGTTTTAACATCCAGCTGTCAGCGGGGAACCTGAAATTCCCAGTATAATGACATGATCTTTAATTTGAATCTCCACATCATGGTCTTGGAGCCAGCTCGATTGATGATGCCAAGGGGGTGGTGTTCTACTACCAGCAATTTGTAGCAGACTATGATCAGAGATCCCTCCTGGGGAGGAAAGCGGCTGCAGTGAATTGAGAAAGAATAACAGAGCAGCTAAAGGCTAAATCAATACGAGATGTTGAACCATACTGTAAGAGGTTGAGAAATTAAGTAATGTTTGTCAGTTGGATGTTTCCACTGCCATTGTTTGGTAAAACTAAAATCTTCCATGCAGGTCTGAAGACCCAAGTTAGGGGAGCTATTAGCATTAGCCATATAAAGTGCAGTGTCAAAAATCACATTAAAATCTCCACAAATAATAGTTTTATATGAGTAGAGTGCTAGAACGTTATCAAATATGTTGGCTAAAATCTTCAGTTTACAGGGAGGAGGGATATACAAGTTAACAAACAAGTAACACCTCTAATGTGTAAAACCACAGCCTTGTACCTGTCTGCCAGGACCGTGACAAATTCTGAATCTTATACAGAATTTAATTAATACAGAGCTTTACCAATGAGCATCTCTATATCTCTGGTATATACAGAGTATGAAGAATGAATAACATGTTGGACTCAGGGTTTGTGTAGTGCTTTAACGCTTTAACCAAATGTGCATGTATATGGGTAAAAGTCCCAATGTGAAATCTGATAAATGGAATACTTTAAGGCCTCTTTCACACGGGGTGGATCAGTAAACATCCGCCCCGTGATGATCCGCTCGCTCAGCGGGGATCGCTCCGTTGTCCCCGCTGAGCCGGCTGCGGACAGGGCGGGCTCCGCACACTGTGCGGGGACCGCCCTGTCAGCTCTCCGCTCTCCTCTATGGGGATCGGACGAGCACGGACCGTCTGTCCGTGTTCATCCGATCCGCTCTGCAGACGGACAGAAAAATAGGATTTTCCTCCGTCTGCAGAATCGGACATTTGCGGAGGCGGACAATAGCGGGTGTCTGCGGATGCTCATCCGCAGACACCCGCTATCCCATAGGGATGAATGTATGGCCCGTATTTCATCCGCAAATGGATGGATGAAATACGGACATACCATCCGCATGTGTGAAAGGGGCCTAAGGCATCCACAGCAAAACAAAGGGACCAAGGGAAATCTGTCAGATTCTTTCCCAAGTCAATATCACTGCTTGTGGAATCTAACCCCCAGATAGACACCTTACATCATAGCTCCCAACAGTCCCTGATTTCAAGGGACTGTCCCTGATTTGGAGCAATGTCCCTCATTCCTCCTCATTTTTCCCTCATTTTGCGTCTGATCTATATAGATGTATATAAAATTCACTTTTTATCTATCAAAAAGTGTTTTCCAGTGCTAAACCTTTATCTGATCTCTAAATTGCTGTATTTGTAAATTCCAAAAGCCAATATTAAGGAATAGTAGGGATAAAAAAGTACTTGTGGGTTTAACCAATCTTGTTTTTTTTTTTGTACAATTGTATGATAGGTGTCTCTCATTCCCATCTCAAAAAGTTGGGAGGTATGCTTACATTAACCTTAGGGCTCTGGCAGGCTCTGGCAGACTCCAGCAACTGCCAGCTGTAAAGCAGCATGCACTGAGGAAAAATAATGCCTTCTACAAGGTTTCAAAACGTTTGTCAGAAGCATGTGCAGCGCGACCCCCGCAGGAGCCGCTGGTATTTTTATTGGGTCGCTTCTGCCCTGCACCTGTGATGGCTCACCCCTTTCCTGGACCCAAGAACACTGACACACCTTGAAGGTTTAAATAGGCTTTATTCAATGGAAAAGCCCTAGAAAGGAATAGGTCAATTTACATTATAACGATCGCTCATTACAGAACAGGACCAATCGGTCTCCTCCCCTAGTCAGTACCCTCCCCGCACAGTTAGAATCACTCCCTAGGTAACACATTGAACACCTTGATTGCCCTGTAGTGTTAACCCCTTCCCTGCCAGTGAAATTTATACAGTTATCAGTGCATTTTTATAGCACTGAACGCCGTGTAAATGCGAATGGTTCCAAAATAGTGTCAAAAGTGTCCAATATGTCCGATGATGTCAGTCACAATAAAATCGCAGATCGCCATAATTACTAGTAAAAAAGCAATAATAAAAATGCCATAAATCTATGCCCTATTTTTTAGTCGTTATAACTTTTGCACAAACCGCTCACTATTTTATACACTTTTGCGTTTTTTTTTTTTTGCCAAAAATACATAGAAGAATACATATCAGCCTAATCTGAGAAAAAATATATTTAAAAAAAATTGGGAGATTTATTATAGCAAAAGTAAAAAATATTGTGTTTTTTGTTTTTTTCAAACTTGTCGCTCTTCTTTTGTTTATAGCGCAAAAACAACAGAGGTGATCAAATAGCGCCAAAAGAAAGCTCTATTTGTGGGGAAAAATTATAAAAATCATATGGGTGAAGTGTTGCATGATCGCGCAATTGCCATTCAAAATGTTACAGCGATGAAAACTGAAAATTGGTCTGGGCAGGAAGGGGGTGAAAATGCCCGGTATTGAAGTGGTTAAAGTGATTGTAAATGCTCTTTTAAAAAAAAAAGCTGGGCTATACTTAAATTTTATTCCATTGCACAGAGCAGCCCTAAATCTTCTCTTCTCGGGTCCCATGCTGACGCCATTACATTAAAGTGGTTGTAAACCCTTAGCCCTTGTACACACGGTCAGACATTCCGACGGAAAATGTCCGATCATACCGTGTTGTCGGATAATCCGACCGTGTGTGGGCTCAATCGGACTTTTTCCGTCGGAATGTCCAACCAACAAAGTTTGAGAGCTGGATATAAAATTTTCCGACAACAGTTTGTAGAGAATTCCGATCATGCTTAGATCAAATTATGAGACCAAAGCTATTGGCTACTAGCCTGAACGTAGCCCCGTCATAACGTACAAATGTCATCACGTTCCGAACGATCGCATTTTCCGAACAACTTTGTCCGACTGTGTGTATGCAACACCAGTTTCAGACAAAATCCGTCGAAAAAATATGTCGGATTTTGTTGTCGGAATGTCCGACCGTGTGTACAAGTGCTTACATGTACCGAGTGAATTGAACAGCCTCAGGTGATGCACAGAGATGAAACAGAGATTATACAAATCCTTCTACATAGGTTTATCTGCAGACTTCTGTTCTCTATACACCTTTTAAAATGGCAGATTGTGTTAAAAACTGGGGGGGGCTGCAGTTAATTTGGGAGAGTTGATTGGAGGAAAGGAACACACCCTCCTTCCACACAGTGGAAGAATTGTGTTCTGAATAGAGAAGCTCCGTTCTGAGCTTTCTCCCTGACACAAATTTAATCTCATGTGTCCGGAAAACTTCTCAGAATTGACACATGCTGATAACAGGGGAACGAAGCACCAGAGAGAAACAACACTTAGAGAGAGATAAGTAAACACTACAGATATACAGTATGTGCTTTGCTCAGATGCCATGACTGAGGTTTACAAACACTTTAAGCATGCTTTTCACTTTGCTTTATTTCTATAGTTTACTTATATTGTAAGATCTAATGAGCAGGGCCCTCTGATTCCTACGGTTTTAAACTGTATTGTAATTGTACTGTCTGCCCTTATGTTGTAAAGCGCTGCGTAAACTGTTGGTGCTATATAAATCCTGTATAATAATTTATCTATCTATCTAGAAAGCATATACTAAGAGAAATACTTTATATAGGCTGCTATTGCTGAAATTCTTTTGAAAAGTTGACAATGATGTTGCATCATCCTCTAACCTCACCTTGACAATTGTACATTTTTCATCTGGCAAGTTTACTTCCAGGCACTCAACATGTTCTTGTTTCTAAACAATGTGTTAAAGTTCTTCTGAGGAAAGCTAACTTGAGCTGAACTTGTTCCTTGTTCCTGATAAGCCCTTAATGACCTGATTTGTTTTGTAATCATAATCTCTCTCCTCTTACTGGCTGGACTCCTGCCACTCCTCCACGACTCCTGGTTGCCTCGTGTAATACAGCTCTCTTGTTACTGACCTAGCTGTTGCTGGGTCATCGGCACGTCTACCTGGCAATCCTTCTAGTACAACTTCTGTCTGTGTCTCTTGTTTTTTCCCTGTTTGCCTTTATCACCAAATGAGGGACATTTTAGGTGGGAGATTTTAGGGCAATCATGCTTCTGAAAGACAAGGGGGAATTTCTTAGACTCCACAGCAGAGATAAATGTAGCACACTCCCTAAAGAGCCCCTGGTGAAACTGATGCTCTTCCCCCAAATTAGTACACACACAGCCATGCACACATTTTCACTCTTTCACTGGTTCTAGGTCTAGGGGAGTACTTTGGGGGGGTGGGGGGGGGGGGTTGGAACAATGAACTTGGATGGGGTTAAGGGGGCATCAGCTACCCCTGAAAACAGATGAACTGAGCACTTTAGGGACTCCTCTATCTTGCTGAACTGCAAAACAATGTCCCATAGAACTCTAATGCTGACAGGTGATTAGTACTTTTTTCTAAAAGACCAAATTGCACACAGTCAATAACTTCCTGGGTCATTTACTCACACGGCCATTGGATTATCAGTTGCCTCCTTCCGATATCCACCAGACATTCTCTATTGAGGGAGATATGGACTCCCAACATCATAGGAAATCTTTTCACCAACTCCCTCCTGGTACTCTCCGGTGAGCTTCTCCAGACCCAAATGAACTCCAGGACCCGGCTTAGCAAGTAGGCCCTCCCCAGTTACAGCCTTAGCTGGAACCTTGATGTCTTCTAGATGGCACATTCAGTAAACCTGCACAGGGGTCTCCAGCAGAACTGGACCTCAGGCTGAGGCAAAAAATGCTCTTGGAACAGGCGCATGGGTATCCCATGCTAAAAGAGGAATGGAAAAGATAAGTACAGTATTTATCGGCATATAAAATGCACCTTTTTCCCCTTAAAATCAGGGGTAAATCGTGAGTACGTGTTATACGTAGACATGTGCGTTTCGTTCCGAATCGAAATTCGGACAAATTTTCATTATTCGGACATCCGGATGCATCCGAATAACCGAATTACAATGCTAACGAATTCAAACGAAATTCGAATCAAATTTGAAAAATGACATTTTGTGACCGGAATTTGGGGCCATGTATCTCGGGGTCACTTATAGCTAAGAACCTCAAATTGGTATGCAAACACAGTAGAAGTAGCACTACAACATACCCAAATTTGGGGTTTCTAGCACTAAGTGACCCCGAGTTACAGGGCCCCAAAGTTGGGTCGCAAAATGTCATTCTCTGCTACAGAAAAGTGCTTGGCATTTTGCGACCCGACTTTGGGGCCCCATAACTCGGGGTCACTTGGAGCTAGATTCGGATAAATTTGGATATGTTGTAATGCTAGTTCTACTGTGTTTGCATACCAAATTTGGGGTTCCTAGCTATAAGTGGCCCCGAGATACATGGCCCCAAAGTCGGGTCGCAAAATGTCATTCTCTCCTGCAGAAAAGTAATATAAATGAAATAAGATGTGTGTGTTTTTTTGCACTGGTACACTGCAAGTATGAGACGTTGATGTGACAGATATATATAGGTAAGTAACTAACCATCTTCCAAAATTTCTAATTCAAACAGAAAAGATTAGAAAAAAATATAATTTAATAGAATAAAATAGAAAGAATATACAAACATCTTCTGAAATTCAGATTTCAAATAGAATAAATTTGAATTTTGAATAGTATGAATTCAAAATTTTGAATAGTATGAATTCAAAATTTTGAATTCATTAATTTTAAATTTGGATAGAAAAGATTATAATAAAATAGAAAATAGACTAGAACAATGATAGAACAGAACAGAATAGAATATATTATATTTTAATCTGTTCTGTTCTATTGTTTTTCTAGTCTATTCTTTTATATTCTATTAAAATCAAAATCATTATATACTAAATTAGAATTTCGGAAGATGGCGGTTTTATAATATATATATATTTCTTTCCAACATTCGAATTTTGTATAGAATGAATTCAAATTTGAATAGAAAAGATTAGAATAGAAATAGAGAATAGACTAGAAAAACAATAGAGACAGAATACAGAAACAGAATAGAATATAGATACTATCTATTTCATTTTTAATTTATTTTGCAGATTACTATTTGTTTCCATAAGATCTCCTGCAGACTATTAGCATCTATTTAAATTTTTTGCAGATCTCCTGCAGACTATTAGTATCTATTTTGTTTTCTAACCAGATCTCCTGCAGACCATTAGCATTTTTTTAGCAGATCTCCTGCAGACTATTAGAATCAATTTCATTTTTTTTTGGGGAGATTACTATTTATTTCCATCAGATTTCCTGCAGTATAATAACATATATTTCATTGTTTGCAGATCTCCTGCAGACTATTAGCATCTATATCTAAAGGAAATGGCTGTTCTAATGCAAAAAATAAAAATGAAATAGATGCCAGGAGATCTGCAAAAAAATGAAATGTTAATATACTGCAGGAGATCTGATGGAAATAAATAGTAATCTGCAAAAAAAAAAAAGAAAAATGAAATTGATTCTAACAGTCTGCAGGAGATCTGCAAAAAAAGAAGTGAAATGGCTATTAATAGTCTACATGAGATCTGCTAAAAAAGAAATAGATGCTAATAGTCTGCAGGAGATCTGCAAAAGAAGGAAATAGACGCTAATAGTCTGCAGGAGATCTGGTGAAAAAACTAAATAGATACTAATAGTCTGCAGGAGATCTGTAAAAAATTTAATAGATGCTAATAGTCTGCAGGAGATCTTATTAAAACAAATGGTAATCTGCAAAAAAATTAAAAATTAAATAGATAGTATCTATATTCTATTCTGTTCTATTGTTCTAGTCTATTCTCCATTTCTATTCTAATTTTTTCTATTCAAATTCATTCTATACGAAATTCAAATGTCGGAAATTATATATATATATATATATATATATATATATATATATAAAAACCATCTTCCGAAATTCAAATTTAGTATATAATGATTTTGATTTTAATAGAAAAGATTTTAATAGAATATAAAAGAATAGACTACAAAAACAACAGAACAGAATAAAATATAATATATTTTATTCTGTTCTGTTCTATCGTTTTTTCTAGTCTATTTTCTATTTTATTATAATCTTTCCTATCCAAATTTAAAATTAATTCATTTAAAAACTTGAATTCATACTATTCGAAATTCTAATTTATTCTATTCAAATTTGAATTTCAGAAGATGGTTGTATATTCTTTCTATTTTATTCTATTAAATAATTTTTTTCTATTCTGTTCTAATATTTCCGATTTAAATTAGAAATTTTGGAAAAAGAAAAGGGGAACAAGTGGGACTTTAAACGAAGCATGTCAATTGCAAATAACAATGTATGAATACATGTGAATAAAATGATTTAGATTTAATTTGTAATCAATAGCCACTAGGGGTTGTCCAAAATCGGAATGCATACAATAATAGTACAGTAATATAGATATGGATATACACTCAATATATTTTCATAATAGTAATCAGAGAATCTAGAAGTATAGACAAATCAATGGACATGCATGGATGCAGTTCATAACAGAAATGCATAAATCAAAAATCATAAAATCACATGAACGAGTGCAAACTCAATAAGACAAAAGTTGATATTATCAAGGATTAAAATAAGCTTAGGTAGGCATCCTTAGTTTGAGAACCCGACGCGTTTCTTGGCTTCTTGCCAGTCATCAGGGGTGGGATGCATGTTTTAACTAAAAAAGCAAATAAATATGACAAATGTTAATATAGGCGGAACCTCAGTTAAATAGAGAAAGTATCAAATTGGTCCACTTGATTGATAAAGTGACTTACAAAATAGCCCAAAGATTGGGCAGAACTTCCAGCAATGGGAACTGTAAGAGCTGGGATAAAACCGTCTCGTCCGGGGTTGAGGCAGGGTTCAGACCATCCCCCAACAATGTCAGGGGGCAGGCCAGGGGGAACCGAAACAGACATCCTCAACACAGGTCCACTAGGTACTAAATGTATATGTGTGTTAACCAAATCTGCGAAAAAGAAAAAAGAAAAGTGTGATGGGTCCCAAAAAAAAAAAAAAAAAAAAGCAGGACACTGAGTGTTGGATTAAACGTGTTGAATGAATATAGCCGATTGCTGAAAAGTGTGTGTGAATGAGATATACATGAATGATTGGGAAATAGGAGAAGACTAAATGTGTGTTAAATAAGTGGGAATGGATGATGGGGAAATACAAAATCATCCAATTCAAATGTGTAAAAAAGTATGTGCAGTGCTCTGAATGAACCAATGTATGTGCAAGAAGGAGAGAAGAAAAACGAAACAAAAACAAAAAAAACATGCATGAAACTATTACCCATATGTAGAGTTAAGGAGTGATCTCTTCCTAGTGGAGCACAGTGGAGGAGTGAACTGTCTGTCTGTCCCAGCTCATATACCCCAGGCCCTGGGCGGATCCCCGCCAGCGTCATGCATGATGTCTTTTGCAGCTGTGAAAAGATGAGGGAATACTCACAGCTGAGGATAATCCATACCTCAGTGGGTGCCCCTCCATCTTAGCTGCAGCATCAGGTGGAAAGACAAAAAAAAAAAAAAAAAAAATTTTTTCCCACCCCTGATGACTGGCAAGAAGCCAAGAAACGCGTCGGGTTCTCAAACTAAGGATGCCTACCTAAGCTTATTTTAATCCTTGATAATATCAACTTTTGTCTTATTGAGTTTGCACTCGTTCATGTGATTTTATGATTTTTGATTTATGCATTTCTGTTATGAACTGCATCCATGCATGTCCATTGATTTGTCTATACTTCTAGATTCTCTGATTACTATTATGAAAATATATTGAGTGTATATCCATATCTATATTACTGTACTATTATTGTATGCATTCCGATTTTGGACAACCCCTAGTGGCTATTGATTACAAATTAAATCTAAATCATTTTATTCACATGTATTCATACATTGTTATTTGCAATTGACATGCTTCGTTTAAAGTCCCACTTGTTCCCCTTTTCTTTTTACATAATGTACCCGGGATGGAAGCATGCCATTGCTACTTAGTACTGCAGCAGGTCACTTCTCTTTAAACTATATAATTTGGGTGGAAGACACCTGCTCCTTTGGTGACCATGCTGCACAATTACTCATTATCCTTATCCTTAGTAAATATTCGTCTGTATGTATATCCCTATTCATTTATAATCCCAGTTTCGGGTTTATAAACCTGCGGTTTGAAATTATTTATATATGTGTTTCCATCAGTTATTGAGAACTTTTTTACAATTTTTTCCAGTTTTGTTTTTCCTGGAATTTATTTATCAATTAATTGAACATATGGGCAGTTTTTGCTGGGTATGTTGCAGTCATTTTTCCGGGGTTGCGATGCGCTCAGCTCCCTCCCTACCTCCCTTTGTGGATCACAGGGGGTGGTGGGGTTCGATCTCAGCGCATCGGCGCCATGCATAAAGGGGCCCCTCGAGTGGTGTCAATAGACACTGCAAGGTGGCAGTCTATTGTTTGTTTTTGTGTTTTTTTTTTTTTTTTTGTCTTTCCACCTGATGCTGCAGCTAAGATGGAGGGGCACCCACTGAGGTATGGATTATCCTCAGCTGTGAGTATTCCCTCATCTTTTCACAGCTGCAAAAGACATCATGCATGACGCTGGCGGGGATCCGCCCAGGGCCTGGGGTATATGAGCTGGGACAGACAGACAGTTCACTCCTCCACTGTGCTCCACTAGGAAGAGATCACTCCTTAACTCTACATATGGGTAATAGTTTCATGCATGTTTTTTTTGTTTTTGTTTCGTTTTTCTTCTCTCCTTCTTGCACATACATTGGTTCATTCAGAGCACTGCACATACTTTTTTACACATTTGAATTGGATGATTTTGTATTTCCCCATCATCCATTCCCACTTATTTAACACACATTTAGTCTTCTCCTATTTCCCAATCATTCATGTATATCTCATTCACACACACTTTTCAGCAATCAGCTATATTCATTCAACACGTTTAATCCAACACTCAGTGTCCTGCTTTTGTTTTTTGTTTTTTTGGGACCCATCACACTTTTCTTTTTTCTTTTTCGCAGATTTGGTTAACACACATATACATTTAGTACCTAGTGGACCTGTGTTGAGGATGTCTGTTTCGGTTCCCCCTGGCCTGCCCCCTGACATTGTTGGGGGATGGTCTGAACCCTGCCTCAACCCCGGACGAGACGGTTTTATCCCAGCTCTTACAGTTCCCATTGCTGGAAGTTCTGCCCAATCTTTGGGCTATTTTGTAAGTCACTTTATCAATCAAGTGGACCAATTTGATACTTTCTCTATTTAACTGAGGTTCCGCCTATATTAACATTTGTCATATTTATTTGCTTTTTTAGTTAAAACATGCATCCCACCCCTGATGACTGGCAAGAAGCCAAGAAACGCGTCGGGTTCTCAAACTAAGGATGCCTACCTAAGCTTATTTTAATCCTTGATAATATCAACTTTTGTCTTATTGAGTTTGCACTCGTTCATGTGATTTTATGATTTTTGATTTATGCATTTCTGTTATGAACTGCATCCATGCATGTCCATTGATTTGTCTATACTTCTAGATTCTCTGATTACTATTATGAAAATATATTGAGTGTATATCCATATCTATATTACTGTACTATTATTGTATGCATTCCGATTTTGGACAACCCCTAGTGGCTATTGATTACAAATTACCGTATATACTCGAGTATAAGCCGAGATTTTCAGCCTCTTTTTTGAGGCTGAAAGTGCCCCCCTCGGCTTATACTCGAGTCATCGCCGTCTGTCTGCCCGAACAGCGTGTCGAGCAGACAGACAGCGGCCATTCTAACTTTCAAAAGCCGCGCCTCCCTGTCTGTGATAGGCGGAACACAATTTCCCAGCAGTCTGTGTTCCGCCTATCACGGACATCCGCTCATCCTCATACTACGGACGAGGATAAGAGGATGTCCGTGATAGGCGGAACACAGACTGCTGGGAAATTGTGTTCCGCCTATCACAGACAGGGAGGCGCGGCATTTGAACAGGGGAATGGGCGCCGACGAAGAGCGGTGATCCTGGGACGGGACCGGACGGAGGCTCGGCTCGGGACGGGACGGGACCGGACGGAGTCTCGGGACGGGACGGGACCGGACGGAGTCTCGGGACGGGACGGGACCGGACGGAGGCTCGGGACGGGACGGGACCGGACGGAGGCTCGGGACGGGACGGGACCGGACGGAGGCTCGGGACCGGACGGAGGCTCGGGACACAGGTAGGCTGGACACACAAGGCCACACACACACACACACACACACACACACACACACACACACACACACACACACATGGATGGACACACACACACACATGGATGGATGGATGGACACACACACAGGGATGGATGGATGGATGGATGGACACACACACACACAGGGATGGATGGATGGATGGACACACACACACACAGGGATGGATGGATGGATGGACACACACACACACAGGGATGGATGGACACACACACACACAGGGATGGATGGATGGATGGACACACACACACAGGGATGGACAGGCATATCTCACCCTCGGCTTATACACGAGTCAATAGGTTTCCCAGTTTTTTGGGGGTAAATTGGGGGCCTCGGCTTATACTCGGGTCGGCCTATACTCGAGTATATACGGTAAATCTAAATCATTTTATTCACATGTATTCATACATTGTTATTTGCAATTGACATGCTTCGTTTAAAGTCCCACTTGTTCCCCTTTTCTTTTTACATAATGTACTCGGGATGGAAGCATGCCATTGCTACTTAGTACTGCAGCAGGTCACTTCTCTTTAAACTAGAAATTTTGGAAGATGGCTAGTTACTTATACTTATATATATCTGTCACATCAACTTTTCATACTTGCAGTGTACTAGTGCAAAAAATACACACACATCTTATTTAATTTATATTTATAGTATCAATGAAGTTGTCAGCATGCCTGATTGAAGAAGTCACAGATGTCGATTGTAAGGCAAGTGCATATGCTGTATGTCATTGTCCACTTGCCAAAAGTTGTGTATTGTATTTGTCCACTTGCCACATCACCTGCCACAAGTTGTGTATTGTCCACTTGCCACGTCACCTGCCACAAGTTGTGTATTGTCCACTTGCCACGAGTGTCGCGTGACCGGCCACGAGTGCCACGTGATCTGACACGAGTGGCACGTGATCTGACACGAGTGCCACGTGACCTGACACGAGTGCCACGTGACCGGCCACGAGTGCCACATGACTTGACACGAGTGCCATGTGACCGGCCACGAGTGCCATGTGACCAAGTTGTGGATTGTCCACTTGCCACGTCACCTGCCACGAAGCGACCCCATATATGGGCAATATGAAAGTACTTTTCTGCAGCAGAGAATTACATTTTGCGACCCGAATTTGGGGCCACATATCTCGGGGTCACTTAAAGCTATAAACACCAAATTTGGTATGCAAACACAATAGAACTAGCACTACAACATATCCACATTTGGGGTTTCTAGCACCAAGTGACCCTGAGATACATGGCCCTAAATTCGGGTCGCAAAATATTTTCGAATCCGGTTGAAATAGTTTTGAATGCGGTTGAAATAATTTCGAATCATGTTGAAATCATTTTGAATTCAGTAGAAATATTTTCGAATTTGGTTGAAATATTTTCGAATGTGACCGATTTTTCAAATTCGGCAGAAAACTAAACGAAATACGAAAATTTTACGAATTTAACAAATATAACTAAATGAAATTAATTAACAAATTAAAACAAAACTAAACTAAACTAATTTTTTCCTTTTGCACATGTCTAGTTATACGCCGATCCCCCACTGATTGTGAGGAAAGTAGCGAGCGGAGCTGAGATACACAAAGCCAAAGTACACTTGGCTTTACTCGGCTCCTTTCGCAGTCCCGCCCACTTCTACTGATTGCGAGAGGAGCGAGGGCCGCTGACATACAGAAAGCCGAGTGTACTTTGGCTAGACTCAGCTCCTCTTGCAGTCCTGCCCCTGACTGTGAGCAGAGCTGAGTCTAGCCGAAGTACACTCGGCTTTCTGTATGACAGTGGCGCTCGCTCCTCTCGCAATCAGTGGAGGTGGGTGGGACTGCGAGAGGAGCCGAGTAAAGCCGAGTGTACTTTGTGTATCTCGGCTCCGCTCACTCCTCTCCGAGGAGTCAGAGGAGATCGGCACCAAATTTAAATCTGGGCAATCCTGAAAAGAGACTGACAATGCTGCAAAGAGACTGGGCAAGGCTGCAAGGCACTGGGCAAGACTGCAAAGGCTCTGGGCAAGGCTGCAGAGGCACTGGGCAAGGGTGCAATGATGGACAAGGCTGCAGATGGACACTGATAAGGCTGCATTGATGGGCATTTAAATGTAAGTTTTTTTCCTTAAACTTCCCTCCTAAAAGTTTTTTTCCTTAAAATTCCCTCCTAAACTTGGGGTGCGTGTTATACGCCGATAAATACGGTAAACATTAACTGAATCATGTGGCATTCAACATGATGGAAAAAAAGGAAATAATCAGAAACTATATACATTTAAAAGCAAACACTTTTAAATATAAACTTTACACAGCAAAAATGTATAACTGGCACCAAATCTTGTCGGGGCTGGCACAGATATCTGTACTCGTTTACATATTTACATTAGTATTTAAAATCTATGTAGAGCCATACCTCTGTCTAACGTGCAATAAAATTGGAACAATCTTCCATGTGATCCTGCTGTAAGAGTCAATCATACATCCACTATAACATCATCAAGCTGAAGCACCGTCTCCTAGGAGATAATCTTTTACTAAATCGATAACCCAATCTATATCTAAAGTGCAATATCAAAAGTCCTCATGCCTATTAACCACTTGCCTACTGGGCACTTTTACTACTAAAACTACTGGGCATTTCCTGCCCAGGCCTTCTTCAGCTTTCGGCGCTGTCACATTTTGAATGACAATTGCGTGGCCATGTAGCACTGTACCCATATAACATTTAAAAAAAAATAATTCACGCAAATAGAGGTTTCTTTTGGTGGTATTTAATCACCGCTAGGTTTTTTATTTTTCTCTAAACAAAGACCTACATTTTGAAAAAAAAAATTCATAGGTTGTTATAAAATTTTGCAAATGGGTACTTTTTCTCCTTCATTGATGTGTGCTGATGAGGCAGCACTGATGAGCACCGATGGCCACTGATAGGTGACACTGATGGTGAGGCACTGATTGGCAGCACTGATGGACACTGATATGTGTCATTGGTGGGCACTGATTAGCAGTACTGATGGGCACTGGTAGGTGGCACTGGTGGGCACTGATTAGCAGCACTGGTGGCCAAATGTTACGACTGATGTCCCTTTTTACAGAAGCTGATTATGTCAGCGCAAGGGAAAAAAAAGCAGATAACCAGCTTCTGGTAACATCGTGTGATCAGCTAACCATGTGGTAAAGGACCACTGTGATTAGCCCTTTACCCCAATCTGTGATCAGCTGAGTTGGGCAGTGCGAGCTAGGGAGGACGTCTATGGGCAACCTCCTGGCATTTTAAGCCCACACTGTAGCCGTCTTTCGGCTATAGTGTGTTTGCGAACAGGTTAGTGTATAATTTAAAAAAAAGACCAGACAACGGGTAAATTGCACATTGTCCATATGTTCACTTTGCACAGGCTATACATAGAGAGGTTACAGAATAACCTGAACTTTTATCTCAAACAATTAGGGGAACCATACAGAAAAGTTTCATTGTGTTTCACAGGAGAAAGAAAGATGTCACCCTATGTTCAATGAAAATCCAAGTGCATATGAATTTTCAGTAATAAAAACCTTACACATGAGTACCATTAGTGGATGCCGAACCAATGTACAGTGTCTAAAATCTGGGGTGGAACAGCAACCCCTATAGCTGAATGGACTCCCAAGTTCCCAGCACCCAAGCAACAATAGATATAATTCTGGGTATCAATACTATCATGGAGCAAAGAAATAGCATACGGTAGATCTTTGAGCCTGTCAAATTCCCACAAAAAAGATCATAATTCTACCAGGTGAGGGTAGGAAGGAAGAAAAGAAACCCCCAAATAAGGAGGTTAACATGTAATTAAACCCCAAATAATACTGATTTTATCCAACATAATTATCTAGTTTTTCTTAAAGGGGCGTTCCGACCGCATTTTTTTTTTTAATTTAGCAGCTACAAAAACTGTAGCTGCTGACTTTTAATAAGGGGACTTACCTGTTCAGTGAGCTCGCAATGTCGCCCCCCCCCACGGCCATCCATCCATCGGATGGGCTGTTGGCGCCACCATCTTAACGAAGGGAAACAGGCAGATTTAGCCTTTGCGGCGTCACTGCCTGTTTCCTACTGCGCATGCACAAGTCACGCGGTGCTTTGTGAATGGCTCCGTTGTTTTCTGGGACGCACACATGTCCCAGAAGGCAACGGGCCTGCTTGCCAAAGAGGAGGAAGTGCCGCTGAATAGGAAGAGGCAGATTAGGAAGACTGCCTAGCAACAGGGGTTTCTGGTAAATTAAAAAAAAAAATTTTTTTCAAATGTTTTTTTTTCATTTTTTAAAGAATATTAAAGCTATTTTTTATTGTAGGGTGGCCCTCCACTTTAATGTTATTTAGTTCTAACTATAAAGATGGTGGTGGCCCAGAATTTCAAACTACACCTCTACTCCCCAAATGTATATTATCTGGCCATCCAAGTCATAGATGGTACTGGTAGCTCATCTGATGGGGCTGCCACCAAAGAAAAATAATGCATAATCAGTTTAGCCTCCCCAGAACTGACCCATATATAAGGAATTCTGCCATCTTAATTAGCAACCACCCAAATTCTGCATTAATGAAGGGGTATATTAAAAAAATAAGATAACCTACCTCAAAAAGGAATAAAAAAATATTACTAAACTAAGAAAACATAATCTGCTGCCAATCCTCCATATGTTTCTTCAGCCTTCAGGAAAAAAGATGTATTGCAGTATGGGGCAGTAAACAAAGATACGTTGCTGTTGGGGGGCGATATATGGACTGCCTGAATCTATATGGCCCCACTAATGGAGTTCCACCCTCCATCTGGTGCTAAATGTCAGTGCTTGCACCATCGCACTTCGGCGGGCTGCTTACTCTGTTCTTCCTCCCACTATAATTCTAGAACACTGGGGGAAGCAATCAGAGCAACACCCTGCAAGACACTGAACAGGCCTGAATAATCAACCCACACTCCACTGCTTACAGAGGAGCAAACTAAATTTACCTAACAATCTAAACTATGGTAGAAGGGTGCTACATGAAAAAAGAATAACTACTTATCTCCAAACAGTGGCTGGACAAGGTCATCTGGTGCCTAGGGCAAAGATGTCAAATTGCACCTCTCAGGTGGGCAGGGGCGTCGGCAGGGGGTGGCTGGGGGGGGCTGAAGCCCCGAATATGTCCCCCTATAGCCCCGAGTGTCAGCTCTGCAGGGTAGGTGAGAGCGCCGGGACCAATCTGATGCCGAGCGCGGCCGAGTGCCAGAGCAGGTCCCGCCTTCTGGAGCCTGCACGTCTATGATGGACGTCCCACTGGTCCAATTAACGTGTGTTAATGTCAGTCCATCATAGGCGCTGTTGGCTGCAGAAGGCGGTAATTACAAAGAGGCTGCCGCGCCATGTCCCTGCTTGGCGCTCGGGCGAGCCGCTCTCCTCTCCTTCTCGGCTTCTCCTCTCCTCCTCAGCTCCTCCTCTGAGGACTGGCTGCTGTGACACCATGGTTCAGACAGGTCAGTGTATGATGTTAATGTCAGTGTAGGTAGGTCAGTGTGTGTTAATGTCAGTGTAGGTAGGTCAGAATAGGTAGGTCAGTGTATGTAAATGTCAGTGTAGGTAGGTCAGTGTGTGTTAATGCCAGTGTAGGTAGGTCAGTGTGTGTTAATGCCAGTGTAGGTAGGTCAGTGTGTGTAAATGTCAGTGTAGGTAAGTCAGTGTGTGTAAATGTCAGTGTAGGTAGGTCAGTGTGTGTTAATGCCAGTGTAGGTAGGTCAGTGTAGGTAGGTCACCACCGTTAGTGTATGTATATGTCCAGTGTATGTAGGTCAGGCAGGTGAGTGTAGGTAGGTCACTATTGTCAGTGTAGGTAGGTCAGGTAGGTAGGTCACTGCCGTCAGTGTAGGTACAGTAGTGTATGTAAGTCACTACCGTCAGTGTCACGGCCCAGCCAAAAAAAACCTGTGTCGTGTACAACACCCCCCCGTTTCCGGCTTGGACTCTGGGCTGAAGCCCCTGGCCCTTTTGCCACCTAGCAACGCCCCTGCAGGTGGGGTAGTTGGCAGTCTAAAAACAGTGCATGCAGCGCTGAGCTAAAATATGTGCAGTGGTTGTTATGTGCACTGAAATAGTGCCAATGGTCGTGGCACACCACAGTGAACTGAAGAGTTTAATAGTGGTGCACATTCTGTCCTGCAGAAAAATATGGGCTAACAGAGGTGAAGGAAGAAATGCCCTGACATTGGTGTGGGGTAAAAATGCCAAAATGCCATAGAATCCTCCCTGCAGTAGCTATGGAGGTCCCTACTTCTGACAGCTGTTTCATAACTTTCACTCCTTTCAATGAGGCAGCTGGAGATGGAGCTGCCAGACGATCCCAGTGCACTCTCCACCTACTACATAACATAGCTTCAAAAGAATATGCCTCTTCTGCCTCCCTGGTCCTGAGGGAGATCACTGTAGTAATGGACAAAGAGTAACAAGAGACCCCTGTACTGGAGGACAGATACAATATTGGAAGAATCAGAGAGACCAATAATGGAGAAATGAAAGTCCCCTCCTCACTGGAAATACATGCAGTAACTTTGAACTTTGAATCCTTCTTACAAAGTTCAACCACTAATGAGGATCTATGAGTAATTATACACACACAAACTTTGATCTGTACAGGGAAAATATTCAGAGATCCCTACTAAGGAATGCATAAGGGGTGATCTGAGGGGACTCTTCACTCCCATCCAGAATACAGATAAGTAAAGTGGGACCCCCTTCCCCATCTCTAGTAGAAGGCGACCCCATCCAGGCGGAGTGCAGGGGATAATCTTCACTCCCATCCAAAAATATAGGCAAGTACAGGGAGACCCTGTCCGAGAATACAGGAACCCCCTTCCAGTCAAAGGTTAGCCTCATCCAGGATGAGTACAGGGGGTGACCAAAGGAGCCTCCTTTCCAGAAATACAGGGACCCTTTCTCCACCCTCACACCGTTAGCTCCTCATGCACACTTCTTTTACAAGCCTTTACTTTTTTTTAGTCTGGGAAAACACCTTGATCATAGCCTGGTGTTCGTGCACACATTGACGTTTACAGGCATGTTAGAAGAGGAGCATTTACAGGCCGAAAAATAACTCATCACCAATGTGTTCAGCAGAGGAGCTTTTGGGCAGAATAAATGCAAAGCGCCCATAAACACTAGACATGTTTAGGCACATTTGAGCATTGTTATTGTTTATTTTGAACATTAGAATGCATTATGCTGAAGGCACAAAAACACACCTAAACATGTGTGCAGGATGCTTTTTCCTGCCAGGAGTAAAAGGCTTTAATAAAAGAAAAGAAAATTCTCTGCGTAAATGAAGCCTAAGGAGGACCTCCGACCAGGAGTGCTCCTTAGGTTTAGGTTCTTATTTACCTCTCTCACCAAGGCTCTTCTCCCCCGTTAGCACAGTTTGGCTGGACGTCCAGCTCTAGGAAGGGTTCTGCTTGTCCCAAACGTCTTCCATTTAAGGATTATGGAGGCCACTGTGCTCTTAGGAACCTTAAATGCAGCAAAAATGTTTTTGTAACCTTGGCCAGATCTGTGCCTTGCCACCATTCTGTCTGAGCTCTTCAGGCAGTTCCTTTGACCTTATGATTCTCATTTGCTCCGACATGCACTGCAAGTTGTAAGGTCTTATATAGACAGGTGTGCGGCTTTCCTAATCAAGTCCAATCAGTATAATCAAACACAGCTGGACTCAAATTAAGATGTAGAACCATCTCAAGGATGATCAGAATAAATGGACAGCAGCTGTGTTAAATATATGAGTGTCACAGCAAAGGGTCTGAATACTTAGGACCATGTGATATTTCAGTTTTTCTTTTTTAATAAATCTGCTAAAATGTCAACAATCAGTGTTTTTCTGTCAATATGGGGTGCTGTGTGTACATTAATGAGGAAAAAATTAACTTAAATGATTTTAGCAAATAGCTGCAATATAACAAAGAGTGAAAAATTTAAGGGGGTCTGAATACTTTCCGTCCCCACTGTATATAAACACGCATAGCCTTTTATAAAATGGCACTACTGTACCTCTTCCTGCTGGGTACTGCACTGTAGGGGGAGGCAGAGAGCACACACTGTGCTTTCACTTTAGGGCTAAACAGTGTGACCAGTTCCCCAAAGTGCCGATTTACAGTTCGGCTGAGGATCGGGGAGCTCAGTCTCAGCCACCCTGGCTGCTTTTCCTATCCAGGCATACAGGAGGCCCACATGGTCAACATGGTGCCGGTCACAATGGCGACTCCTGCAACCCCTGTAAGTCCGCCTCTTGGTTGACTGGTACTGGAGAGAGATTCTGCACTGTCCAGGCATGGTGCTGATGGGGGTCCTTTTTTCATAACATACAGAGTTAGGAAGGGCTAGGGAACCATCAGCACCAGCGGAGCTGGTATAATATAGTTTATTAACATATTTGCTGCCAGGTCCTGCTCAGGCAGCCCCATTGATGTCAACTTGTACACAGCTGCTCCCAATCTGACATCTGTTTGGGTGGGATTCACTGTCCCAAACGCAGACATTATGAAATCAGGGATATGCACCCGCACCCACAAAGATGTGTCCATGCAGCTGCTGCATCTCAATTGACATGAGCAGGACTGTCTGCATTGGGATGAACAGTACACATGTGCATCCCTGTGCAGGTGCAGATGGTATTACACAGGCCTACGCTTTAGTATGCCCCATGTGAATGGGACCTTACAAATTTTTTTTTCATTTTACAAACAAAAATACAAAAACAAAATAACTACCTATCTTGCAGGATGGAACAAATAATGCAACAACACACAAAAAAAACCCACAGGGGGAAAGAGCACAATCATCATTAAAGTGATTAATAAATGGTCTCTATAAAAAATTTGAATATATACACTTTATCCCCTTGGACCATATTTCTTCAAATGTCCATTAGAGTTTGGACATAGCATGTTTTTCATAGAGAATATGTTTGTTAAACTCTGTCATCCATTCAGAATAAGAAGGGGGGCTGAGGGGACGTTCACTTGAGTACAATTAGTCTGCAGACTATAAATAATGCTCTCAAGATAGTGAGCCATAGATTCTGGTCGTTAAGGATAAATCCACATGACCAAGTAAAATAGTAATTAAGAATCCCTACCAACTCAGACTAGTATCTTCTCAATGTGGGACAACACCATAGAAGATCAATAAGGGACCCAGATACGTGTCCACATCTAACACAGCAGGGGTCATCTTTCAAAACAATTTTGAATACAAATTCAGGAATTCTAGAAACCCCTTGTAAAATATATACCTGCTTAAAGAAAGCACACAAATGACTGCAGGCTGCTTGACAGAGACCAGATTACAACTCCTTAAAGTGGTTGTAAACCCTTACAAACCACTTTAACCTACAGGTAAGCCTAGATTAAGGCTTACCTGTAGGTCCAAGAAATATCTCCTAAACCTATACGGTTTAGGAGATATTTGCCCGAAGACAGGCACCTCTGTCTACGGCGCATGCGCTGTAGACAGCGGCGCGCAGGCGCACTGAGCGCGGCATTTCCAACAACGGAGCTGCCGCGCGTGTCGGCTCCCGTGCGCATGCGCGGGAGTGACGTCATCGCGGCTCCGCCGAATGACAGCGGCGGAGCTGCGAGACCCCACCGAAAAGATGGATGCGCCGGACTACAGGGGACAGCGGTGACATCGCTGGCTCCTGTGTCAGGTAAGTGACACATAATGGGCTACTATGCGATGCATAGTAGTCCATTATGCTTTGCCTTTGCAGGGAATGAAAGAGGAAGTAAACCCATCAGGGTTTACTTCTTCTTTAAGGTTATTGGTATGAGAACCCATAGACAATGTACGTTATGTCAAAGTTTTTTACGTACAGGGCAATAAAATGGAAAATGTTATACTTACCTGATGGTAATTTTCCTTTCCTGATGCAAAGCATGGCAGCATACACGAATGGGATAGGCTCCGCCTCCCGCCCAATCAGGACTGGTTATACTATAGTTAAATAAGTCGCCTCCCCCTAGGCGGTACTCTCGTAACTATACTCAAAATGTGAAACGCACAAGGGAGGGACCTGTATGCTGTCATGCTTTGCATCAGGAAAGGAAAATTACTGTCAGGTAAGTATAAAATTTTCAGTTTTCCTGACACAAAGCATGGACCCCGGAGAGATGATCGTCTGTCGCTTGATAGCAAGAGTGGATTAGCATCGCTGGAATCTTTTTTTTATTCTTAATAAAGGAATTTTTCAAAAGTGTGTTTGTCTTATTTAACCATTTTTTACACTTTCTTTGTGAAATGGTAGGGGTACTTTTGTACCCCCTTACCATTTCAAACAGGGGGGTGGGATCTGGGGGTCCCCTTGTTAAAGGGGGCTTCCAGATTCTGATAAGTCCCCCACCCGCAGACCCCCACAACCACCGGCCAGGGTTGGGGGGATGAGGCCCTTGTCCCCATCAACATGGGGACATGGTGCTTTGAGGGATCACAGACCCCCAAAGCATCCTCCCAATGTTGAGGGCTTGTGGCCTGGTACGGTTCAGGAGGGGGGGCACTCTCTCATCCCCCCTATTTTCCTGCGGCCTGCCAGGTTTGCGTGCTCGGATAAAGGGTCTGGTATGGATTTTTAGGGGGACCCCACGTCAATTTTTTTTTTTGATGCGGGGTTCCCCTTAATATCCATACCAGACCTGAAGGGCCTGGTAATTGAATTTAGAGGAACCCCACGCTTTTTTTTATTTTATCAATGAATGAATTGTCGGCTCTGTATTACGCCGCAAGTGATTTTAAAAGACTTTTTTTCCTGCAGAAATTACACTTTGTGCAGGGACAGTTCTAAGCACGGGAAACATGCGCCCCTTCACAAGCATACTATAGACACCACACAGGTATAAAATTTAAAGGAATATTACACTTTTATTGTTTCACTTTCACTAATCATTATTAAAATCACTGCTCCTGAAAAAACTGCCCTTTTTAAAACTTTTTTTTGCATTGATCCATGTCCCCTGGGGCAGGACCCAGGTCCCCAAACATGTCCCCTGGGGCAGGACCCAGGTCCCCAGTAACTTGCATATTAGCCTTTAAAATTAGCACTTTAGATTTCTCCCATAGACTTGTACAGGGTGTTCCGGCTTTTCGAATTTGCCGCGAACAGCCCAAATTGTTCACTGTCCGCTGAACAGGCGAACAGGCAATGTTCGAGTCGAACATTAGTTCGACTCGAACTCGAAGCTCATCCCTAATTAGAGCATTGACATAGTGATCCTACAACCTGCAAAGCCAGGCATTGCTGAGTTAATAGAGATGCTCAACTTTGCAGCAATTTAGTAGTCCTACAGATAGACAACAAAACATGTAAAGCAAATGAAACAGACAGAACTATACACGGCAGTTTAACCTACTTTGGCAGCTTGTATATTAACAGCATAATGATTCAGACACACCATGACAGCCCATGGAAAGATTACCTGTTCTGTGCAAAACCCTTCTTTGACTGGCTCTAAGGGGGGATGGGAGAGGCTCCATACCTGACAGGTGGACACCAACCCATTCCCAGGGGGAGCTCCCGGCCACTGCTACAGTGGGCCAGAAGTTACCCCAATATCATCTCACTGCTCCCTGTTGACTGAAAGCCGCATCTAGCCACAGGCAACAGACAAGGAGCCATCTTGGAAGGGGCAGCCCTGACCACAAAAAAAAAACTTCCAGCATCTTTGTAAGGGAAACCAACATATCCAAAGCCAAACTAACAACAAAATGTGTGTTTGGGGCCACAACTCACCAGAGAGGAGAGACTGGATCTGTCTCAACTAACCACAGAAATGTTTTACCTGCATCCAGAGACCAGTATCCCAGCCCCCTAGGATCTGGACCTGGGGGGAGGGGGGTGTGTCACTCGTATGGAAGCTTTACAACCGAACAGAGGGGCTTCGTCACAGGAAAGAGGCTAAACCTGTGTGGCTGGCCAGATGAATCCAGCAGGTGAGAGCAAAAAATAAAAATCTTCATTAATTCACAGTTATAACCAGTTGTGTGTTTGAGAAAAAAAAAGAGAATACCACCTAGGGGGAGGCGACTTATTTAAATATAATATAACCAGTCCTGATTGGGCGGGAGGCGGAGCCTATCCCATTCGTGTATGCTGTCATGCTTTGTGTCAGGAAAAGTGGTCTTCTATTTGCAAAGGCTGTCCAGGCCCAAAAGGAAGGACAAAGGGACATTAGGGACAGCCAGGGACAGAAACACTGTTCTAACAAGGTTATTGCCAAACAATTTGAGTACTTTTATAGATCTCTTTACAATCTTAAGACTTTTCTCAGAAGCCCCCAGCAACTACTTCAAGGAAGCAGCTTATTGTTGATTTTTTAACACAGTTTGGTCCGCTGTCTATTCCCAACTCGGAGGCTATAAAACTCAAAACCCCAATCTCTGGAGAGGAATTAGAACTTTTAAAGTGGAAGTAAACCCATCGATTTAAACAGTTAAAAAAAGGCATGTCGGGAATGCTAACTGCACATTGGCTGTGCTTTCAGCCAAACTATCAAACCATCCAATGGCTGGTGTCATAACGAATCACATGTGCAGCACCATAGCAGTTGAAGATTAAACAGAGGCAAAGATGGCAGCTTCCTTGGCTGAAAACAATAGGGGAGTTTACTTCCACTTTAAGGAAATGCAATAAAACTATCAAAGGCTTGAATCTCCACCATTGACTCACCTCCCATAATAAACAGGACTTCTTTCTAAAGCTGGATGCTGAAAATGCATTTGATAGAGTGGCCTGGGATTATTTGGCAGCGACCCTCGAGGAAATCGAGTTGTTGCTACGGATGTGCAGCAATATCTAGGCACTCTATTTTTATCCACACGCAAGAGATTGCGTCAATGCCCATCTGTCAGACGCCTTCTGCTTGACCAATGGTACGAGGCAAGGGTGCCTTTTTTTCCCTATACTTTTTGTCCTTGCGCTCGAGCCTTTTCTTAATAAGTTGTGCTCTAACGTGGACATTCATGGGAAAACGTATAATCTAGCTACTTTTGCAGATGATATGCTGTTGTTCTTATCCGACCCTCATATTTCTCTATGGAACCTCCTTAAGGACTTGGACCATTTTAGAAATCTTTCTAATTTAAAGATTAATTACACCAAATCCCATGCTCTGAACAGGGAGAGAAGCCATATAACCAAGCCAATCCAACTCTCCCTTTCAGTGGAGTTCGAAAGCCCTCACCTACTTGGGTATTAAAATCCCCCACAATCTGTCAGAACTTTACCGTAGAAACCCCCTGACTATCTTGAAAGGAATAATCAAGGACATGCGATCTTGGAACTCTCTTAATGTATTCAGGTTTGGCAGAGCTGCCCTGGTAAAAAAACGTTGCTCCTCCCTCGCATTTTGTACTTCTTGCAAACAGCGGCCATCCGTATCCCTCCAACATTTTTGTCTATGTATTGGAGAGAGTGCATGCACTTCATCTGGCATTAAAAACCCCCTAGCATAAGATTCACCCGTTTGGTCACCCCTAAACATAAAGGAGGCTTAGGCTTTCCTTCATGGACCTTCCTGGTTAGTACAAGGCATGTCTTCTAGCCGGGTTGGTAGACTGGAATGTTCATGAATCTACTAAGGCTTGGGTAACTCAAACATTCTCTGATATCTTTGCCCTTGCATCTCTTACATTGGCTTTGGCTGAGTGTGGTGCCCAACAAGGCTAAATCACATCCCCTGAATACAAATATATCACCATTCCTGTAAACTACTGCAAGGGACAATGCAGAGTGGCCCTCTGACACCCTTACACTTTAACCCTGCTTTCCAACCTGGCATGTCGCCCTCTTTTCTGTGGCATGGTTGGCCGCAGCAGGAAGTATTAGCACTGCATTTTTTCGGTAAAGGATCGGTACTCTCCCAGGAAGCTATCAATCACTTAAAAGAGAAGTACAGCCAAAGCTTGTTTGGCTGTATCTCTCCTGTGGATTGCAGGAGGGCAGGTAGTTTTGCACTCTTGTGACCCGTTATGTGACTTCAGCCCGCTCTCTGCTGACATCAGAGTTGAACCAGGCTCGTCTATCAACACAAACATAGAGTTGGTATCCACCCACATGCCTGGACCTGGCACCTGGCTCAACCTCTCAATGAGCCACTGAGAGCCTGAGCTGGCCGCTCCCACCCCCTCCACAGCCCAGCACTCTAGTGAGCAGTAAGCTGCTGATTGACAGTCAGCAGCTCTCTGCTCACAGAGCTGTGAGAACCGAGCAGTCTGCAATGTTCGATCGCTTAGTTTTCAGTGTTAGAGGTGCCCGTTTGATGCTGCATCCACATAGGTAAGTAGGAATCTACAAAAAAAAACCATACCTCTATTTTAATTAATCCACACGATGCCCCACTGGACGTATCTCCAAATTCAACACTTTCTGACTCCCCAGGGCCCCACCACAATTTGGACTAGACCCTTGTTGACACTGGAGGCCATTTGCACTCATACACATGCGCAAGGACATGTGATCTCTACTCTATACAGCTCAATCCTAGCCTTCACCTCCACAATCACGTCCCCAACCTGTCGGGCATGGGTTTAGGAGTTAAATGATTCTTTTTCAGATGAAGATTGGGAGAACATTTGTACCCTTATTTATAAGGGTTTACTTAATGTTGCAATTCAAGGAAACGTCCATCCTTGCTCCACAAATTTTACCCTACTGTTTCTAACCTATGTTGGCAAAGTGGAGCAGAAGTTGGTAATATGTTTCATGCGGGGTGGAACGTGTCCTAATATTCAGCCCTTCTGGAAACAAGTACACAGTATAATTAATAGAGTCTCTTCCTACATCTTTGACAATGTGCATGGTAAATGCAGCTAAACTCTGTATACCTTACTATAGGCAGGACACAGTCACTCCCACCCTATGTGAATGGGTTTGCAGGATTAATAACATGGAGGAGATGGAGAAGCTGGTTCATATTTCTCAGGACAGGATGTCCAAGTTTACAACTACCTAGTATTGTTGGTTGGATTTCAAGGTGGTATATATTCTGTAGCCTTCTCCCTTTTCCCCTCGTTCCCCCAACTCCCACACACTTATTATATATATATACAGTATAATGTGTTTGTTATATATATATATATATATATATATATATATATATATATATATATATATATACCGTATATACTCGAGTATAGGCCGACCCGAATATAAGCCGAGGCCCCCAATTTACCCCCAAAAAAACTGGAAAACTTATTGACTCGTGTATAAGCCGAGGGTGAGACATGGCTGTCCATCCCTGTGTGTCCGTCCATCCCTGTGTGTGTGTCCGTCCATCCATCCATCCATCCCTGTGTGTGTGTCCGTCCATCCATCCATCCCTGTGTGTGTGTCCATCCATCCATCCATCCATCCATCCCTGTGTGTGTGTCCATCCATCCATCCATCCCTGTGTGTGTGTCCATCCATCCATCCATCCATCCCTGTGTGTGTGTCCATCCATCCATCCATCCATCCCTGTGTGTGTGTCCATCCATCCATCCATCCCTGTGTGTGTGTGTCCGTGCAGCCTTGTGTGTGTGTGTCCGTGCAGCCTTGTGTGACTACGACTAATGTGCACTGCTTGCTCCAATCAAAAAGATATGGGGGAAAGGAAAGATTTGGCATTACAAGGAAGCAAAACCCACAGTGAGAAACTATTTCATGAAAAAATAGATCACCGGCCATTATGTAGGGGATTTGTATGGATTATTATTGGAGAATAAGGACATAGTTTATAGTTTGTTTGTTTTTGAATCTACAATGCCAATTAGTATGTGTAGAAATCCTGTATGGACTTGCTGCACTTTAAAGCTTACCAGTGTTTATGAAATCATTTTACACTTATACCAGTCACACAATACAATGCACACAGAGGTTGATCAATTAACTTCTAAAACAGCCCTTACTTTTCTTAATCGCTATCAGCAAAATAATTAAGGAGAACTTGACGGGAGGATCCCTTTTCTTACCTTTATACTGCTCCTTGCACAGAGCTCTGCTAGACTAATACCCACAAAGTCAATTCCCGAGCCTCCGTCCCGAGCCGCCGTCCCGAGCCTCCGTCCCGAGCCGCCGTCCCGAGCCGCCGTCCCGTGCCTCCTCCGTCCCGAGCCGTCGTCCCGAGCCTTCTCCGTCCTTCCAGGATCGCCGCTCTTCTCGGCGGCCATTGTAAAATTCAAAAGCCGCGCCTCCTCCTTCGCCTGTGATAGGCGGAACACTGAATTTCCCAGCAGCCTGTGTTCCGCCTATCACGGACGTCGTATCATCCTCGTCCGTAGTACGAGGATGAGAAGATGCCCGTGATAGGCGGAACACAGGCTGCTGGGAAATTCAGTGTTCCGCCTATCACAGGCGAAGGCGGAGCCGGAGGCGCGGCTTTTGAATCAGAATGGCCGCTGTCTGTCTGCTCGACACGCTGATCGAGCGGGCAGACAGCGATGACTCGAGTATAAGCCGAGGGGGGCACTTTCAGCCTCAAAAAAGAGGCTGAAAATCTCGGCTTATACTCGAGTATATACGGTATATATACACCCCTCACATTTTTGTAAATATTTTATTATATCTTTTCATGTGACAACACTGAAGCAATGACACTTTGCTAGAATGTAAAGTAGTGAGTGCACAGCTTGTATAACAGTGTAAATTTTCTGTCCCCTCAAAATAATGTAACACACAGCCATTGATGTCTAAATCGCTGCCAACAAAAGTGGGTAGACTCCTAAGTGAAAATGTCCAAATTGGGTCCAATTAGCCATTTTCCCTCCCCGGTGTCCTGCGACTCATTAGTGTTACAAGGTCTCAGGTGTGAATGGGGAGCAGGTGTGTTAAATTTGGTGTTATCGCTCTCACTATCTTATAGTGGAAGTTCAACATGGCACTTCATGGCAAAGAACTCTCTGAGGATCTGAAAAAAATTATTGTTGTTCTACATAAAGATGAACTAGGCTATAAGTAGATTGCCAAGACCCTGAAACTGAGCTGCAGCACAATTGCCATACAGTGGTTTAACGGGACAGGCTCCATTCAGAACAGGCCTTGCCATGGTCGACCAAAGAAGTTGAGTGCACATGCTCAGCATCATATCCAGAGGTTGTCTTTGGGAAATAGACATATGAATGCTGCCAGCATTGCAGCAGAGGTTTAAGGGGTGGAGGGTCAGCCTGTTAGTACTCAGACCATACGCTGCATGCTGCATTAAATTGATCTGCATGGTTGTCATCCCAAAAGGAAGCCTCTTCCAAAGATGACGAACAAAAAAAGAAAGCCCGCAAACAGTTTGCTGAAGACAAGCAGACTAAGGACACGGATTACTGGAACCATGTCCTGTGGTCTGATGAGACCAAGATAAATGTATTAGGTTCAGTTGGTGTCTAGCATCTGTGGTGGCAACCAGGGGAGGAGTATAAAGACAAATGTGTCTTGCCTACAGTCAAGCATGGTGGTGGGAGTGTCATAGTCTGGGGCTGCTTGAGTGCTGCTGGCACTGGGGAGCTGCAGTTCATTGAGGGAACCATGAATGCCAACATGTACTGTGACATACTGAAGCAGAACATGATCCTCTCTCTTCGGACACTGGGCAGTATTCCAACATGATAATTGTAATAATATGAATGAATCATAAGGACTCCAATTTAATAATTCCCATCATTTGATTTGTTCCTGCTATATTCAGTATAGTCTCTCATTTCATGTTGTATATGATTATATAGGAATATCTGTATAAATAGCATACACCCTATAGTGTGTATTTATGGTCAAGTCCTTTCAAGTTTGTATATCCTGTCTATCCTTAGGCAATAGGCTTCATTTTATGACTAAATGACCAGGTGTCCAGTCTCTCTCTTCCTGTCACTAAGACCACACCCCCTCTTTTCTTTTCATCTGTATACTATATAAGCTATATGTCCGCCCATTAAAAGACAGACACTTTGTGAATTCACTTCCTGTTTTCATGGTTTTCTTCTGAGTGTCTCTCAGTACAGTACTTGGCAAACCAAGTGGTTTGCCGAATTAATCAAGGATGCCTGTCCAGAACCAGAATTCCTTTTAATAACGACCCTAAACACACCTCCAAAATAACCACTACCTTGCTAAAGAAGCTGAGGGTAAAGGTACTGGCCAAGCATGTCTCCAGACCTAAACCCTATTGAACATCTGCAGGACATCCTCAAATGGAAGGTGGAGGAGCGCAAGGTCTCTAACATCCACCAGCTCTGTGATATCGTCATGGAGGAGTGAAAGAGAACTCCAGCAACCTATGAGGCTCTGGTGAACTCCATGCCCAAGAGGGTTAAGGCTGTGTTGGAAAATAATGGTGGCCACACAAAATATTGACACTTTGGACCTCAATTTGGACATTTTCACTTAGTGGTGTACTCACTTTTGTTGTCAGCAGTTTAGACATTAACCTCCTCGCGCCCGCCCTATGGCCGAATGACGGCAGTAGAGCAGGCGCCTTCGTCCGGGTTGTCGTCCCTGGACGGCGTGATGTTTACTTCCGCAATGCGCGCCGCCGCGGGCGCGCATCGCGGAAGTTCTGTGTTCGCCGTGTCCCCCGGGGACAGGCAAACACAGATCGCTGTAAACGGCCAATCACAGCGGCCGTTTACAGCGTGATCGGCGTATCCAATGGGAGATGATCTCATATGTTTACATATGAGATCATCTCTCAGCGCCGCTCTCCTTCCTCGCACAGACAGTGCGAGAGGGGAGAGATGAACGGCTGCAGCGGCAGCCGTTCTGACTGAAAGAAAAAAAAGTAAAAAAATAAAATAAAGTGCCATCCTCCCCTAGCAGTGCCATCCTCCCCTAGCAGTGCCATCCACCCCCAGCAGTGCCATCCACCCCCAGCAGTGCCATCCGCCCCAGTGCCATCTGCCCCAGTGCCATCTGCCCCAGTGCCATCTGCCCCAGTGCCATCTGCCCCAGTGCCATCCGCCCCAGTGCCATCCACCCCAGTGCTACCTGCCCCCAGTGCCATCCACCCCAGTGCTACCTGCCCCCAGTGCCATCCACCCCAGTGCTACCTGCCCCCAGTGCCATCCACCCCAGTGCTACCTGCCCCCAGTGCCATCCACCCCAGTGCTACCTGCCCCCAGTGCCATCCACCCCAGTGCTACCTGCCCCCAGTGCCATCCACCCCAGTGCCACCTGCCCCCAGTGCCACCTGCCCCCAGTGCCACGTGTCGTCAGTGCCACGTGTCAGTGCCACATAGTGCCATCTGTCATCAGTGCCATTTGTCATCAGTGCCACCTGTCAGTGTCACGTGCCATCTGTTGTCAGTGTCACGTGTCATCAATGCCACTTATCAGTGCCATCTGTCATCAGTGTCACGCGTCATTGGTGCCACGTATTAGTGCCATCTGTCACCGGTGGCACGTATTAGTGCCACGTATTAGTGCCACGTGTCATCAGTGCCACGTATTAGTGCCACGTGCCATCAGTGCCACGTATTAGTGCCACGTGTCATCAGTGCCACGTATTAGTGCCACGTGTCATCAGTGCCACAAATTAGTGCCATCTGTCATCAGTGCCACGTGTCATCAGTGCCACGTATAAGTGTCATCATTGCCACGTATCAGTGCCATCTGTCATCAGTGTCACGTGTCATTGTCCTGGTATTTCAAAAGTGTAATAAATAGTCAACAAGTTAGATGTGTAATTTATGCTTCTAGAACACGTGATGGCGCTCCCTGCATGTTGGGCCTCTCTATGTGGCCAGGCTGTGAAAAAGTCCCACACATGTGGTATTGTAATACTCAGGAGGAGTAGCAGAATTTTTTGGGGGGTGTCATTTGTGGTATACACATGCCACGTGAGAGAAATAACCTATTACAATGACAATTTTGTGGAGAAAAATAAAAAAAATGAAAAATCTTCATTTTGCAAAGAATTGTGGGAAAAAAATGACAACATCAAAAAGCTCACCATGCCTCTTACTAAATACCTTGGAATGTCTACTTTCCAAAAAGGGGTCATTTGGGGGGTATTTGTACTTTTCTGACTTGTTCGGGTCACAAGAAGCGAGATAGGCCACCAGTACATCAGATGTGATCAATTTTGTGCGATTCGCACCACAGCTTGTAGACGCTCTAACTTTCACAAAGACCAAATAATATCCACTAATTTGGGTTATTTTTACCAAAGACATGTAGCAGTATAAATTGTGACCAAAATTTATGAAGAAAAATTAATAATTTGCATAATTTTGTCACAGAAACAAAGAAATATGCGTTTTTTTTCAAAATTTTCGGTCTTTTTTCATTTATAGCGCAAAAAATAAAAACCCCAGAGGTGATCAAATACCACCAAAAGAAAGCTCTATTTGTGGGAAAAAAAGGACAAAAAATTCATTTGGGTACAGTGTTGCATGACTGAGTAATTGTCATTCAAATTGTGAGAGCACCGAAAGCTGAAAATTGGTCTGGGCAGAATGGTGTTTAAGTGCCCAGTAAGCAAGTGGTTAATGGCTGTGTGATGAGTTATTTTGAGGGGACAGCAAATTTACACGTCGTAAAACATGTAATTACATGTTCTTTTAAACTTTAGTTTCACTTTTTTAACTCGGCTGCACTGTAATCTTACAATATCTCATGAGATTATAGGCAGCCCACCCACTTTTATGCTGATCTCGGCCGTTTTCTCTCTCTAAGAACTGAAGTTATCAGCTTCATAAGCCAGCTACAGAGGAGATCATTTTCTTCTGCGAACTGCTGAGAACTGAACTGAGAAAAAATGTCTCAGTTTAATAAACGTACGCCTATGTTTGATTTATTGTACATCATGACTGTATTCTTCTTTTGCTTATTCCTCTGTTTCATGTATGATTGATCTTTTGCAATAAAACCTTTATGAAACGAAATACCTGTGTAAACCTATTAGAAGGAGGTAAGGGAATACTCTGAAGGGACTGTAGGATAGCCTCCCAGTTATCATTGGGGATAGAACCTGTATCTCTCTCTCATCAAGACCCACATAACAAAGGGAATCACAACAGAAATTGATCTAATAATCCATGGTAGGTATCCGAAAAAAATCCCTTAGTTGATGACTCATTGACGATAGCCAGTGGCGGCCAAGCTCAATATTTTGGGGAAGGCGAACCTGCCCCCTTTCCCTCGCATAACCGCAAACACCTGACTCCAACCTCCATTCTCCACCCCGCTGCAGGAAATGGATGGGAAGGCAGGAGAAAACAGCAGCTGCAGGGGAGCCACAAGGGATCGGAGCAGCAGGGGGTGGAGTGTAAGAACTGTAAGCAGAATGGCCAATCTATGTGCTGGGCAAGGCAGCATCCAGAGGTGAGGTGGGGAAGGTGCTGTGCAGTAAGCTCCCAGTGCATCCTCCCATCCCCTACATAATAAAATTGCACCAAGAGCACATACTCAATCTGTCCACCCCTTGTCCTGGCTCTGTCTCCAAGGGTCTCGCTGATGTCCTATATGGAAAGATGCATAGGATTTGCGGGGTCCCTCTACCAATTTGTTTGTATAGTTGCTGAATTGGTGCAGGGTGCACCAGTTGTTGAGGGCTGGCAAGGAAACTGGGGATTTTTGTTTTGACATGCGTTTTCCTTCTACCTGGGGGGAGTAAACAGGCATGGATGGTGATTATCATTTTAGTGGAATAATACTATAATAATGCGTAACTCAACCCACAGTTTTAACAGTTTCCCAAAAGAAAGATCACGTTAGAGGTGATCAACAAATCATATTAAATCTTTAATACAATATACCAATGTTGCTAGCGCATGATCGGCATAAGCTACATTCAAGGCATAGCAAACATACAACCAATAAAGCTGCCTAGCTTATAGTGAATAACTATATAAACATTGAACCAAAATAGGAAACAGCGCTAAAACATTCAAGGCATTCCTTTGTTGATTACTGTCACAGTTGCAAATGTGCTTATATCAGCTCTCAGCTGATCTCTCCAGTCCTCAAATGACCGGTGTCATAGGTGGACACGTATGCAGCACCATGGCTAAGATAGTTACATAGTTGGTCTGGTTGAAAAATGTCCATTCTGTTCATCCCAGAGAAAGAGAGAAAAAAAAAACACACACACACAAACAGAAACCCTCCATATACACAATCCTATACACACAATTGATCCAGAGGAAGGAAAAAAAAAACAATAAAGCATGATCCAATTTGCTCCAGAGGCGTAAAAAAAAATCTTCCTGATCCTCAAGGCAATGGGATATTCCCTGGATCAACTTTACCTATAAATAGTAGTATCCAGTTATATTATGTGCATTTAGGAAAGAATACAGGCCTTTTTTAAAGCAATCTACTAAGCTGGCCAGAACCAGTTCTTGAGGGAATCTATTGCACGTTTTCACAGCTCTTACTGTAAAGAAGTCTTTCTGAAAAAATCTACACCAAGTTCACTGTATGGACCACTTATGTATTTATACATGTTGATCATATGCCCCATCAATCTCCTCTTCTTAGGAGTGAATAAATTCAGTTCAGCTAATCTTTCTTCATAGCTGAGCTCCTCCATGCCTCTTATCAGGTTTTTTTGCCCTTCTATGCCCATGTCAAGTTCCCCAATATCCTTTTTGTGTGAACTGGTGCCCAAAACTGAATTACGTTTTCCAGAGTAGGTCTTAGTAATGATTTGTAGAGGAGCAAAATTATGTCTTTGTCTCTGTGGTTAATACAAGAGGATTTTGCTTATCTTGGAAATCACAGCTTGGAATTGCATGGCATTAGTAATTTACCAGGACACCCAGATCTTTCTCCACCATTGGTTCCACCAGCTGTTCTCCTTCTAGTATGCATGATGCATGCATATTTTTAGCCACCAAGTGCATAACTTTACATTTGTCAACATTAAACCTCATTTACCACATAGCTGTCCAAAGACATAATTCCACTGCATAGCTTTGTGTGATCTGCAAAGACCATTCAGGGTATGCATCAATAACAACTACTCTATGAATACAGTCTTATAGCCAGTTTTCTATTTATAAACTGATTTTTCCAAGCCTGTAAACTTTAACTTACACATTAGCCTTGTGTGGGGAACTGTGTCAAATGCATTTGCAAAATCCAAGTGTACTATATCCACAGTCACTCCTTTGTCTAAGTTTTTGCTTACTCCCTCATAAAAGAACAAAATCAGATTTCTGTTGTGGGTAGTATTTAGAATTTTATATGGTGGGGTATTGGAAGCCAGTGAAGGGAGCGACCAGAGAGTAGCAGCAGTCATGGATCAGTTATTAAGAAGTATGAATTTAGCAGCAGCATTCATAGTGAAGGGGGGTAGCCTGTGTGCCGGTGAGGAGAGAGTTGCAGTAGTGGAGGTAGGAAATAACCAAGGAGTGAATAAGTTGTTTTGTGGTGTCATTAGGAAGGGGTGAATTCTGGAAATGCTGCAGAGGTTGAGGAGGCAAGAAGTAGCCAGCGATTGGATGTGGGGGCTGAAGGAGAGGACAGAGTCTAGGATTACACCCAGCATCCTGGCATGTGTGAAGGGACCAAAGGTTGTGCCATTAATCTTAATAGTAAATTCATGGGGAGGGGATAGGGGAGGATGAAATATTCCAAGCTCAGTTTTGGGAAGATTGAGTTTGAGGAAGTGGTATGACATCCATACTGATATGTCATTCAGTAAGTTTGTGGTATGTGAGTTGATCGAGGGGTACCCCAACAGAAAGAGGAAGGAGAGCGGAGGAGATGGTGTTGTATATTACACTGAAAGTGCACTGAGATAGGTAGGAGGAAAATCAGGAAAAGCAGAATCACAGAGGCCAAGGAAGTGGAATTTGTTGAGGAGGAGCAGGTGGTCTACAGTGTCGAAGGCAGCAGGGAGGTCCAAGAGTATGACTGTGGACTACTGGCTGTTGATTTTAGCAGTTAGTAAGTCATTTGGGAGTTTTAGTACGGCAGTTTCAGTGGAATGATGTGGGTGGAAGCTGGGCTGTAGGTCATCAAGAAGGTTGTTGTCAGTGAGGTAGCAATATGGTCGTGGACAAGGCGTTCAAGAAGCTTGAAGGCAAACGGCAACAGGAAGATTGGTCTTAAGTTATTCAAACAGGTGGGGTCCAGTGAGGGTTTTTTACATATGGGGGTAACCAGTGCGTGTTTTGAGCAGGAAAAGAAAGGTGCCAAGGGAGAGGGAGAGGTTGAATAGGTGGGTTAGAGAGTTTAGGATAGAGCAGGAAGGTGGTCGCAGTAATTGTGAGGGGACAGGTTGTGAGGTGGGCCATGGAGAGGAGTTTGGCAACTTCCTCAGTGGTAACAGGGCTGAAGGAGGAAAGTATTGAATACAGTGTTGGACCTAATATGTTGGTTGGGGGAGGAAGCTGGATGCTGGATATCTTATCTTCAATTGTGTTGATTAACTGGAATAAATGTATTTAGCTGTCATAAATGTATGCAGGGCTGCAGATAATTGGGTACATACAGTGGAGGGCCTCCTACAGGGGGTCTGGGCCCTTCACTTTGGCAGGGGGGTCCACCCAGCCAGCAGCTTCAAATTTCACCATAATGCTGTAGTTACATGCGGAACTTGATCTTGGGTGCTGGCCCCTTGCAATGCTGCTCACTACTGTCAGCTATCACTTATAAACACGGAAGTGCGGATTTTGTGTTTTAGAAGTGACAGCGATCCTCTGCCAGCAGCATCCTCAACCCTCCCTGCTCCCCCAGCTATACAACAGAGGGCGAGGAGGAGAAGCAGGGGGCTGGGTTTGCACACAGCTCCAACCTCGCAGCCACAGCATCCCCTGAAGCCCGCGCCAGCAACCTGACTACTGTAAGGTATTGTACATTCTCTTCTGTGGGGTTGATATTTCTAACAGCGGCTCTGAATGTATGTATATTGCCAAAAAATCACTGTGGTTGTTTTAACACCCTAAACAAGGCTATAAACAGCGCCTAGAGGCGATTCAGTTCGCATTGTGCGCTATACAAGTATTTCATTCATTCATTCATTATTCATTTCTAAAATACTTAAGTCATTTTCAATTTATAAAGGTAATCAGGAAAAATATGTTTCATTTTTTTCAGGTGACAAGGCACATTGCAATGAAAAATCATATAGGATATCCACGCTAAAACATATAAATTACAAATGAGCAGCCACTTAAGCAATCTGTGACACTAAATGCAAGAATTGTGATAAATATATGAAGCAGCACTAAAAGAATTAATCTCAATATTGTGAAAACTCAAAAATAAATCAATGTAATGACATCAAACTTATTAGGTGAAAAAACGTGTATAAAGAAATCACACCAAATATGTAAATAAGTTTCACATACCGGTATATTTTTCCTTTTTAGCGCTTGCGAATTGGGCTCTTATGGACAATTATTTACATATTTGGTGTGATTTCTTTATACACATTTTTTTCACCTATTTGTTCTCATTATATTGATTTATTTTTGTGGTTTCACAATATTGCGTTGAATTCTTTTAGTGCTGCTTCATATATTTATCACATTCCAATGAAAGGCAGCAGTATTTAATACATTAACATTTGATACTTTAAAATGCTTTGTAAGTATGCAGTGCAAATATTCAGAATGTTTTGCAAAGAGAATGAAAAATATATAAAAGAGAAGCAGAGAGGTCTCATAATGATAATTTATGCCATTCTATGAGGAAGTGAATCCTAAAAAGACATCTTTAATTTTATTTCCTCTTTTGATGTTGTAATACACATTATGCTGCAATTGCATAATATTACTGACAATTGGTCTTCGCTTGACCTTTTCTAGGCTTAGGGCTTATTCACACCATGACATATGGCAGCAATGTGTTACAATATGTTTTCAAATGTGCTGCATTTAAAAAAAAAAAAAAATATTTCATAGAGTTAAATGTCTCTATTGGAGCAATGCATTCAAAAAATTCGGTATGATGTATGATGTCCAGCAACACAGCTTGAGAAATATTACTTTTGAAAGCCTTTTTTTCCTACATTTAATAATAGGTACAGAGTAACTCAACTAGTGTTCGACCCCTTTCACACTGGAGCACCTGTGCCATCAGCACTAAAGCGGCACTTGTTTTTGCGGTGCTCTAGCGCTGATTTAGTGGTGCTTTTTCATCACTTTTTGGATGCTAGTGGGGAAGTTTTTACCATAAAAACAGGTTAAAAAGTCTAGTTTTGCTTCGCTTTTAAGGCGATTTGGAAGCGGTGCCCATTCAGTGCAATGGACAGGGGCGTTTTGGGAGCACTAAATACATCACCACAAAGATGCTGCTTGCAGGACTTTTTCTAATGTACCGCAAGTGCACTGCCTGAGTGTGAAAGCACTCATTGCCCAGAACGTGAGGCAGTTTTCAGTGGCTTTTTAGAGGCTATTTCAAGCACTAAAATGCCTGAAAACTGCCTCTGTGTGAAAGGGGTCTTAATGCACTAGCATAAATGCATTTGACTCACATATTTTAATGTTGTTATTATTGTTATGTGGATTTGTCCCAACTAGAGCACCTGTTTCTAATAAAAGTCCATCAAAGGATTGCCATGCTTACTTCAAATTCACCATTTTAAATGGAATTAAAAAAATAAAAACAAGTGGAGGTTACCTTTGAAATTTGTTAGGTAATTGGACTTAAAAAATATCTTGTAATAGTTAAGAAGTTTTTGAACATTAAGACTAGGTTTACAATGGTATGACACAACTGTTATTTCGACTTTGCCATGCAACTTTGGTCCTACATCAGTCCAACTTTCATCGGACTTGAATGAACGGGATAAGTCTTTGCTCCGACTTTGTGATGGGCAGACTTGTCCTTTGACCAATCAAAGCAATTCTGGTGTGACATTAATTAATTTTCCTGCTGCTGTAATCCCTGTTTCTTTCTTGTGTGTTGGTGTGGTTCGGTCAGCCATTATGGGGACATACTAAAACATTTAATGCGAAAATGGCTTGATGTAGCTTAACGTGTAATAAAGTACCTAAACCTCAATCAATTGCCCTGAAACTTCTTTGCACAGCCTAAGTTTTTAACTTTCCAAACCTATCCTAGAAGTTTCATGCATTTTGGTCATCCACACGGCAAACCTTGGAAATGTATTCACACCAAAAGTTATTCACATTAAACTATTGTTTTTAAAAAGAAGCTTAATGTCACTCACTTGTTTTGTGGGAAACAAAAATCCATGAAACATCTAGGATAGGTTTGGGGAAGCTGAAAACTTGTGTTTTGCAAGGCAATTGCTTGAGGTTTAGACACATTATGGCACAAGATTTGACAAAAAATAGTTACACCTGAATAACTTTTGCTATGATTTATGAAAGGACCTGCCTTGAAATGTTTGAAGTTTGGGGGAAATTGGTTAACGTAAACATTCTTTTTGTACATTAAGCCACAGTAAGCTCCCCAAAAAACAAGCTTAATGTCCCTAGTTTGCCTTGTAGGGGACCAAAATCCATGAAACTTCTAGGACAGGTTTTGGAAGTTGGCAACTTAAGTTGTGCAAGGCAATTGATTGATGTTTAGGCAAATTATGGTACATTAAGCTCTTTTTACATTAACTGGTTCCGGACCAGTTACACTGTGGCAGGTTGGTCCAGCTGCACAAAGCGTCTTAGCTATACGTCACGCACGGCCGGGTGGGGGGGCGCTCGCCCCCCCCCCCAGCCCGCGACTATAGGATTTGATCAGGAACTGATCAATCCCCAGGCCAATGATATCTGGCCTGGACCTGGTGATCGGTCCTGAAGAATGAGAGTCTTCCTCTGTCGTGTAAGTGTAAACACTGACAGGGGAAGTGTTGTCATCTCTCCTCGTGTCGGTCTTTTCCTTTACAGACCAAGGAGAGATAACATCTAAAAGTGAGTTGCGCCAACAGAACACTGACACCAGGTCACATAGGCACACAATTCACCCCTGATCACCCCCCGATAACCCCCCTAGTTAACCCGTTCACCGCCTGTCACTGTGTCACCCACTACAGCAATCAGATTTTTTTTGATTGCTGTACTGATGTCATTAATGACACAAATCAGCGTTAGGGCAATTAGTATTAGCCCCAGATAGATCTAGGGACTCCCCCTAACCCCTCCAACAAAGGTTTAACCCCTTGATTACCCCCTGTCACCTGTGATCATTGTATTAGTGTCACGGGTGACACAGTTTAGCTAGAATTATTTTAAAAGCGTCGGGGCACCTGCCATATTTTACCCAATAGGTTTAACCCCCTTTAACGCGGCGGGTGATCAAAGTTAGGTTTTAGCATCAGATAGGCCCCAGGCAGCGTCAGATCATTGCCAGTAGTGCTAGCACACTCGCATGCACCATACACCTCCCTTTAGTAGTATAGTGTCTGAACGGATCGATATCTGATCTGATCAGATCTATACTATCGTCCCCAGAAGTTTAGGGTTCCCAAAAAAGCAGTGTTAGCGGGATCAGCCCAGATACCTGCTAGCACCTGATTTTCGACCCTCCTCCTAGCCCAGCCCAGCCCACCCAAGTGCAGTATCAATCGATCACTGTGACTTACTAAACACATAACTGCAGCATTTGCAGAGTCAGGCCGGATCCCTGCGAACGCTAACAGTTTTTTTGGTAGCGTTTGAATCAGTCGCTAACAGTCAGGAGCTTTTTTACCTGTGAGTCACTATTGTACCAGTAAATTTAGAGACCAAAATGTCAAATCGAAGGTACAGTAGTGAAGAGGCCTACACGTTTCTGAGCATGACAGATAGTGAAGAGGAAGTCACTCATCTGTCAGATTCAGGCTCAGAATACGATCCTGTAGACAGCAGCGGCACCCTGACAGATAGCTCTGACGATGGAGTTGTGGTCCCTGTCAAGGTCAGGCATAACAGACCCTGTTCTTCTTCTGCTGTCGTTGAGATGCAAAAACCGGAGGTCCCTTGTATAGAGCAGAGAGCCAGTACTAGCGCAGCTTATCCTTCTGGTGAACTGGTAAGCACCAGCAGCCTAGTACTTCCTGGTCATACATCCAGCACTGCAGTAACACTTGGTGACATGGCGAGAAGACAAGAAGACGTGGCAAGAAGACAAACACAGGCCCGTTGTGCCCTTAGTGCACTTCCTGCTGAATTCACCAATCCTAATTGGGAGCCCACCACTTCTGCAGCACCCATACTTCCCCCATTCACTGGATAACCCGGAATTCAGGTGGAAACAGTTGATTTTACGTCACTTGATTTTGTTTGATTTCTTTTCTCTATAGATCTATTGTGGACCAAAGCAATTTATATGCTGGTCAATTCATAGCTGCTAATCCCCAGCTGACCCTTGCTAGAGACTGGAAACCAATTATGGTTTCCGAATTTAAGACCTTTCTGGGGCTATCCCTCCTCATGGGCATAACTAAAAAGAGTGAGTTGCAGTCATATTGGTCCACTGACCCAATTCATCATATGCTCTTGTTCTCTACCTCCATGACCAGGACACGATACGAGCAGATCTTACAGTTCATGCACTTCAATGACAATGAACTCTGTCGTCATCAGGGTGACCCTGGATTTGATTGGCTCTACAAAATTCGGGCCCTCGTAAACCACTTGAACCAATGTTTTGCAGCCTTGTTTACTCCCAATCAAGTTGTCTGCGTTGATGAGCCCTGATTAAGTTTTCCTGGCTGCTTGTCTATCAAACAGTATCTTCCCAGCAAGCGTGCGAGATACGGGGTCAAGATGTATAAGCTCTGTGACGGGGCAACAGGCTATATATATATACATATAGTTTATAGTTTATGAGGGAAAGTTACCTAGAGCCGGAGAACTGCCCAGACTACATAGGGATTGCTGGTAAAATAGCATAGGACTTGTATTCACCCTTATTCGGAAAGAGGTACCACTTATACGTGGACAATTATTGCCACTTTTTAGTCACCTTTTTGAATTGCCGAATGTGGCACCATGCAATCTAATCACAAGCTTCCCCCAATGGCTTGTAGAATCCTGACTTAGACGGGGGAGAGAGCCTGCTTGAGGTGTAATAATTTCTTAGCAGTGAAGTGGAGGGATTCACAGAATGTTTTCGCTTCACGCAGACACGGCAGTTCAAATTCCTATGGCGACTCTGTGTCCACGAATACAATCTTAAAATGGGAGGGGTGGACCTCAGCGACCAGTTGTTGGCATCGTACCTAAATGCCCGTAAGGCCAGACACTGGTACAAAAAAGTGTCTGTTTATTTATTTCACTTGGCTTTACTGAATGCTTTTGTGCTATACAAAGCTTCAGGACAAACTGGATCCTTCCTTAAATTCCAGGAAGAGATCGTCAGAGCCCTTCTGTTTCCAGATGGTGCTCTCTCCCAACTTCCCAACACAAATGCTGTGAGCAGGCTGCATGAGAGGCATTTTCTCCCTGGTGAAAGTGTAATAGTGCTGCGCTGTATAAGGAAAAGGGAAAAGGACAAGAGAAACAAGGGAGGGAGGGGGAGTGGATGGTCGGGGGTGGATGAAAAAAAAAAAAAAATATATATATATATATATATATATATATATATATATATATATATATATATATATATATATATTACACCATAAAAATAGTTAATCGTGAACACGTTGTATATTCCCTATGGTAAATGAATGATAATAAAATCAAACAGCAATTATTGAGTAAATAATATAAATCAAAGATCAAAGTGTCATAGGGATCTATATAAGATACACTGACAAGTGCTAAGAGTTAAAGTGCAAAAAACTTCAAATAAAACTCAAAGTGACTAATGCACACTCAAATAAAGTGACTAGTGCACACACAAATAAAATGATCAAATAAAATAATCACACTCAGAAATAAATCCGTAAAGCAATCCGTATAAATAAAGTGATAAGTGCCAATAAGTCCAAGTAATTAGTCGCATGGATGAAAAAACTGGAAGTAAAAGCAGTGCAACTATTGCTGCCGTGTTGTTTAGACAACAGATAAATCCATGTTTTGTGCTGTGCAAATCATGCAAACAATTCAGTTGCACACTCCTCCTTTCCCCTTCGTGGGATAAATGGGTGGATGTCCCCTTACCTTACCACTGTAAGGTTACAGCGTATGACAACATATGATGGTCACTATGGAGCTTCCTTTCTCTCATATCGAATGATATTGTGGCAGATGAACCTCATGAAATGTAAGAAACGTTGCCAGATAGTGTAGTATTTTGATAAATCATTTTTTTATTTAATAAAGTAATCTAGCTACTCACATTTTGGAAGTTAAAAACAGGCATAGAATGTAAACAAAACGATGGACAGCGGGTCTAGGCGTCACTTCCGGTGTCTCTCTCTCTCTCTTTCCGCACGTGTTCGTCACTGTCATGTGACTTCATCAGGGAATGTAAGATATAAGAGAAAGGAAGCTCCATAGTGACCATCATATGTTGTCATACGCTGTAACCTTACAGTGGTAACGGTAAGGGGACATCCACCCATTTATCCCAAGAAGGGGAAAGGAGGAGTGTGCCACTGAATCGTTTGCATGATTTGCACAGCACAAAATATGGATTTATCTGTTGTCTGAACAACACGGCAGCAATAGTTGCACTGCTTTTACTTCCAGTTTTTTCATCCATGCGACTAATTACTTGGACTTATTGGCACTTATCACTTTATTTATACGGATTGCTTTACGGATTTATTTCTGAGTGTGATTATTTTATTTGATCATTTTATTTGTGTGTGCACTAGTCACTTTATTTGAGTGTGCATTAGTCACTTTGAGTTTTATTTGAAGTTTTTTGCACTTTAACTGTTAGCACTTGTCAGTGTATCTTATATAGATCCCTATGACACTTTGATTTACATTATTTACTCAATAATTGCTGTTTGATTTTAATATCATTCATTTACCATAGGGAATATACAACGCGTTCACAATTAACTATTTTTATGGTGTAATATATATATAGCAGCACTATTACACTTTCATTTGTTTTTTTTGTGGTCAGAGTTTTCCCCTTTATCAGTGTGTGCAGCAGTAGCCCATCTTCCCTTCATATTATACCTATAGGGTCCAGCGCAGAGGTACCACACACAATACATTTTCTCCCTGGTACCCCTACCCAAAGAACACCCCAAAGAAGGTGTTGTGCCTGCAGTAAATGCGGATTTAGGCATGACACCTGCTTTTATTGTCCCTCCTATCCTAACCAAAAAATATAAAGCTGCGCTAAAACTTATAAATTGCAATAATAATATTGTGACATATTAAATTCTAGTATCAAATACTAGACAGTGTGTACTATCAAAAATTGTGCAAAAAATCATCAAACTTAAAACACATGAAAAGTCCAAGGGGAAGAGAAGCACAAAGGTATGAATTCAGTCCGTTGAAGTGACTCTTTACAAACACCCTTCAGATGTATAGCAGGTGTGCCCAGAAAGAAAGATTTATCCACCACCTAATTCAGTGAGGCTTATCAGCTGCCAAGATCTCTTTTTGGGAGATCATACAAGCATGAAACAAAGCGATCGTTCCTGGTCTCTCCAATGGGTTCTGCTGGCGTCTCCAACTCTTATGTCTCTTTCTTAAAGCGTCTCACATCCCACCGTAATTGTTAGGTAAAAGAAGAAAGAAAGGCTCCCATAGCATAATTCCGTATAAAATTTTTTTAATCCGAACGTAATAATAGTAAAACAAACTCACAGATTTCCAGTTGAGTACAAGCGTAAGTACAATCACGAGCCGGCCGGCTCTCTCCTATTAACACTGCCCGCACTGCCTGGTTAACGGAGAATGGCGGTGACGTCAGCACGCCGCTTACCCTACGTCGTTTCGTCAAAAATGACTTCTTCCTGGGGTCTAACCAACCTGGTCTCTGCATTGGTGAATGTTTCAAACGCTATCACACACTAGTTGAGTATTAGCGTAGGGTACACCACCACACATTCCTAGCCACACTAACACAGGGTCTCGGGGTCTCGAAAGATGTGATGGCCATCACATTTTGAGAGACCCTAATCTGCAACGTTCAGTTTACAGTTTTTTTTTACAGTTTTTATAAAAGTGCTAAAAGTGAAAAAAAAAACGGCAAAAAAATAAAAAAAAAAATTCAAAAATTGTTGTGATTGTATTTTTCTTCTCTGTCTCTATTGTTTTCTCTCTTATGTTCGCTCTCTATTGTCCGCTCTACTGTTCACTCACTATTGTTCTATATCTATCGTTGTCTCTCTGTTTTATTTTTACTATGTTTTATTGTATTTTTCTTTGCAGGTATGGTATGTTATACTGTAATGTTTGTTTTATTGTTGCCCATCATTTGCTTAGCAGGTACGCCATTCAGAGCGGGTTTATTTATCTTGACAGCAACAGCGTTTGCTCCCACGATGCATAAAGTCATGACTCTAGCGCTGTCAGAGGTTTCACCACCACAGTTAAAAAAAAAGAGCATAAATGCCGAAGCATGGGGGCATGGGTGGAGGAGCGATTTTCTTCTAACATTAGGGGTGGATTGTCCCCATGCTTCGGCATATATTTTTTTAGGCACAGATTGCAATGTTTTATTTTTACTATGTTTTATTGTATTTGCTTTGCAGGTATGGTAAGTGTTATTGTTATACTGTAATGTTACTTTGTTTTATTGTTAACCATCATTTATTGTTAACCATCATTTTCTTATCAGGTATGCCATTCAGCTGCAGCACGGGTTTATTTATCTTGAAAGCAACAGCGTTTGCTCCCACGATACATAAAGCCATGACTCCAGCACTGTCGGAGGTTGCACCACCATAGTTAAAAAAAAAAGAAGCATAAATGTCGAAGCATGGGGGCAGGGCGGGAGGAGCAATTTTCTCCTAACATTAGGGGTGGATTGCCCCCATGCTTCGGCATATATTTATTTTCTTACATCAAGGGACACAGAGCCATAGTATACTATATGGGTTATAGGGCCATTGATAGCTGATGGACACTGTCATACCCTAAGGCAAGAAGTGTACTCCCTATATAACCCCTCAAACTAATGGGAGTCCTCAGTTTTTTTGCCAGTGTCTAAGCTGTTGGTCACGGGGAAAGATTTGGTGTGCTCCACTGGAAGCTTCCCTGCTTAGGCTAGCTATGCTGACCGGATCCGTTCTGATGTCCTTTCATGGGCTAAATGGATGGTAGCCTGGCCTCGTGTCCGAAGAAATTAGGTTTTGCTTGCGAACGCTTCTCTTTAGAGAGCTGGACCCGGGACCCAGTACTTTTTGGTAGTAAGGCCATAACGTTTTTACTGGCAGGGTGCTGTCGCAGGTCCAGGTTGGTTGGTTACCTGAGGTTCCCCTGTTCCTGAAGGTTTTGGAGCCCACCGTGAATGGTGAAGATTGGGTTTTTATCTCAGATAACCCGGCTGCGAGGAAAAGGTAAGGGAGATTTTCTCAGGAATTTCTCCTTCTATGTTTAATGTTGTCATGCCTATGTGTCACCACTGTATTGAGCACTCACCAACCTGATGCATTTTCTCCTCTCCTCCAGCCACAACAGATCCTCCAGTAAGAAGGGGGGTCTGGGAGATGGGAGGAGCCGCTGACACGTAGCAGCCGCCGGAGCGACTCGCGTCCTCTTCCCCTGCCGCCCCTGCCCCATGCCTCCTGAATCGCCCGCTCCGCCCACCCGCCGTCAGCTGCTCGCCTCCACGAGGCAGACGGATGCTCCGGATCAAGACAGGAGAGAGAGCGAGCAGAGAGCGCTCCGTCGTGAAGCAGAGACACAGCAGTAGGAAGGCGGCCCTGTGCGAAGCTCTGCACCCCCCCTCCCTTACCACGGAGTCGGCCTGACGGCACGGACCTTTCCACCCCCCCATAGGTCGGTAAGGTTATGAATGAGATAATCAGTGACAGAGCAGAGGAGCAGTGATAGGTGAGCAATCTGTGTGGATGAAAGGAGAGGAGATGGACAGCTGGATATTTTGTCATCATCATTGACTAGAAGCCATTACTGTAATGACTTTTCTTGGAAAGTGGTAAGGTGTATATATATATATATATAAGCCTGCTAACGACTGCTGTTAACGTGACACCTACTACTAGACCACCAGATTGTTACCAACACTGCCTAATCAACTGGACATAAACCCTGCAGGGGGAGGAGTGGTGAGAGGTGAATGGATGGACATCTGAAGGACAGATAATTAGCAATGTTATGCAGAGTTTTTCTTTTTTTTCTCTTCTACATACAAGTCTCATACAGAGGTATAAAATAGCGGTCTGGATTTGCGCTCATTTTAAAATTGTCTATCCTTCCGCCCATTGTTTGTCCAGCACTCCTTGACAGCAACTTTTGCGGGCTGATACAGGTGGCGAGTGCTTGAGTTAACTTATGGCCAATATCTGCGGCTAAAAAAAAAAAAAAAAAAAAAAAAGAGAGGGAGAATCCTGGCGCGGAGCCTTGGGCGATGAGTTGGACTGGTGTCCTCTGCCCGTTAACTGTACTGTCGTTGCCCGCTGGCATACTGGTACAAGGGATTGAGGTACCCCGCCCCCAGAAAGTGACGTAATCAATCCGGACCCCATAAGAGTTATAGGAAAGGGGAAGGCCCTGGTTCTTGGAGTTAATAAAAGGGGGGGTACGGGGCCTGCTAGCCCGGGGGGGATACAACGATATTTGGTGGGGGAGACAAGTACGATGGAAAGCAGCCAGGAAACCCCCAGCCAGAAGACATTAAGAAAATCAGGTGCGGGCGCTAGTAAATCTATGGACACGGGAGAAGGGCGGGGAGTGGAAAAGCCTAAGGACTTATGCCCAACTCGCACCAGGATGGGGGGGGGGTAAGCTCCCGAGATGAAGATAAGGTCAAAAGAAGGGAAGAATTGGGGAGAAAAGGAGAGGCCTCCCCCCTACCTGAAACCCAACCCGAATTAGAAGGAGCCCCAGTGTTGGCAGAGCCACAAGTGAGCCTGAGTATGCTGAGAGAGATATTTACAGAGGCATTGACTAAGGTTGAAACGTCACTTAAACCCGATATAGCCGGGATAAAGGCAGATATTGGCCGAGTACTAGGTAGGGTGGAAGAGATGGAGGAAAGAATGAATGGGTATGAACAGAATATGAGGGACCTAAGAGAACAAGTGAAATCAGCCCAAAAAATAAACAGATCGATCCTATATAAAATCGAGGACCAAGAAAATCGTGGAAGAAGGAAAAACTTAAGGATAAAAGGTCTAGAAGAAAAATTTAAAAACGAAGAGCTCCCTAGGGTGATGCAGGACTTGTTCAATCCCATTCTAGGTAGGGCGGAGGATGAAAAATTAAAAATAGACAGAGTACATCGAGTCGCGGGATACCGGGCCCAAGCCACAGAAAAACCAAGAGACGTAATAATCAGATTCCATTTTTATGAGGAAAAAGCGTTAGTATTGGAGAATATCCGAAGGATGGATAAAATTCTGTTTCAGGAGTCGGAGTTACAGATATTCTCGGATCTGGCAGGGGAAACATTGAGGAGAAGAAGGCTCCTTAAACCCCTGACAGATCTGATGAGGTCATTAAATGTTCCCTATCAATGGGGATTTCCAGCATCTCTTAGGGGAAGGAGAGACGGCCGCTCCGCAGTATTAAGGTTCCCAGAGGACTTAATGGACTTCTGTTATAGGTTAGAAATCCCCCCACCAGCACTACCAGGATGGGAGGAAGGGCTCGGGAATGAAGGAATTAGCGGAGCTATGCAGTGGTCTCGGGCCGGGGACAGGGGGGGAGGGACGGGGTGTAACTACCATCACTGGGGGGCAAGGGGGAGGTGGGCTGTGGGGGGGGAGCGCGAGCACGTTGATAGGCTGTGAATGAGGCGGTCCTCTCAAAGAATGCTAGGCGTGAAAAAGGTGACCAGTGGGTCACCGGGACGCCTAAGCGAGGAACAAAAATGGAAATTGTTCACTCCTCTGAATGGAGGGGGGGGGGGAAGGGGGAGGGTGGGTGGGTGGGGGTTGGAGGGGGGGGAGAAGGAGGTGGGGGGGTGGGATAGGGGGTAATCTCTCTCTCAGACAGGGTTTATGCACTCTCTCTCATGCTCTCTCGTCTCCCCCTCCTCTCTCTCCCCATGCTGACCCCCGACGGGGGGGGGGGGGTGGATGTTGCCCCCCCTGGCGGGGCGGGGGGAGAGAGGAGGGGGAGGGGTGGAGTGAGATATGACAAGGTTGAAATTGATAACATATAATGTGAGGGGTATAAGTACGCCCCCAAAAAAATTCAGAGTAAACAAGGAGTTAGAATTGTATGGGGCGAATGTGATCTGTTTGCAGGAAACACATATCTCACATGAGGTTAAAGGGAGACTGACGTCTTGGAGGTTCCCAACATGGTTTTACGGCGACTCTACAACAAGCTACGCTAGGGGGGTAGCAATAGGCTTTGAGAGAAGTGTCAGGTTTGAAGTTGAGAAACAAATGGCCGACCCGGAAGGGAGATTTTTGTTCATAAGGGGAAGAATGTTGGATGGAGTATACACCTTTGCGAACATATATTCCCCAAACAGGGACCCAGATAAATTTTTAAGGAAGGTCTTGGACCTATTAGCAGAGTTCAGAAAAGGTAAATTGATAGTGGCGGGGGACCTGAATATGTGCGTCGACCCTCGGGTGGACTCCTCAGCGGGGTCCCCTCGATGGTCGGGGCTCAGATATAAAAAAATAAAAGCCCTGCTCTCAGAATTTCAGTTAGTTGATGCTTGGAGGATTAAACATCCGAATAGCAGAGACTATACTTTCTACTCATCGGTGCACGGAACATTCACCCGAATTGATTATGTTCTGATTGAACATCAAATGCTCCCAGCACTCAAAGATACAGTAATAAAATCTACTTCCTTGTCCGACCATGCCCCGGTCATGGCACAGCTGGAGCTGGTAATGTACCAGGCCAAAAGAGAGACATGGAGATTAAATGAGGCGTTGATACAGGACCCGGAGACTAGAAGTAGAATTGAAACAGAGCTAGAAGAGTTCTTTATAAGAAATGACTCCCCAGAGGTTACGAGGAGTACGATATGGGAGACCCATAAAGCATTTATCCGAGGAATCTTAATAAGCATTGGGACAGGGAAAAAAAAGGAAATAAGGAAAAGGCTACAAGACTTAAATAAGGAGATTTGGGAATTGGAGCAACAAACAAGACCAAAAGGGATCCCAGAGAAAGTAGAGCTGAAAGATAAGAAGCTAGAATTAGAAGGTCTATTGGAGAAGGAAAGGGTGCGAGTTAATCACTGGGCAGAGAGCATAAGATATCAGGAGGGGAACAAACCCGGGAAATGGTTAGCGAGAGTAGTGCGGGAGAGAAGAAATGCGTCCTTCATATCAAAAATAAAAAATGAAAAGGGGGAAATGAAGCACTCCACTCCTGAAATAGCGACGGTTTTTCATGGCTATTATAGCCAGTTATATAAGGTAGGACAGGGAAAGGAGAAAAGTAGAAACAAGGAGGACACCATCGAGTACCTAAAAGGGATAGATCTCCCTACAGTCCCAGAGGATGAGTTGGAAAGGCTAGAGGCACCGGTAACGGTAGATGAGGTGGTGAGGGCAATAAGGGGAATGGCAATTGGGAAGAGTCCGAAGTTCGAAAAGATACTGGCGCCCAAATTATGTGAGTATATGAACGCAGTCGCAGATGGGGAAGATTTGAGGGAAGAAGCATTGATGGCTTATATCACTTTGATATTAAAGGAGGGGAAGGACCCAACAACCCCTGGGAGTTACAGACCAATCTCTCTTCTGAATACGGACGTGAAGATATTCTCAAAAGTGATAGCAGAAAGACTGAAACCATTATTACCCCAATGGGTCCATAGTGACCAAACGGGGTTTGTTACGGGCAGGGAGGGGAGGGATAATTGCCTTAAAACCCTAATGCTGATTCATGGGGTGGAAATCAGCGGATCCCCGGTCGCCCTGTTATCTGTGGATGCTGAAAAAGCATTTGACAGGGTTGACTGGGGCTTCATGTTTGAGACCTTAGGACATTTGGGGTTAAAAGAAAAAACATTGCGATGGATAAAAGCATTTTATTCCCACCCGATGGCAAGAATTAAAATTAACGGTAACCTCTCCCCGGTAGTAAAGTTATATAATGGAACTAGACAGGGGTGTCCTCTGTCTCCAATGCTGTTTGTATTGGCCTTGGAACCCTTGCTGGCCTCAATCAGGAAAAATGGAGATATAAGGGGGGTGAGAATAGGCGGAGAGGAGTATAAGGTGTCTGCGTATGCAGATGACATATTATTCTATGCTTCAGAACTCAGGATGACTCTGCCAAACATAATTAAGGAGATCCACAGATATGGGAAGTTGACAAATTTTAAGATCAATATGTCAAAAACTGAAATTTTGAACATAACAGTACCAAAAAAAGAACAAGAGGAACTCCAGAGGTCCTTCCCCTTTATCTGGTGTAGGGGAGAGCTTGGGTACTTGGGCGTTAGAATTAAACCCACATTGTCATCTATATACGCAGCCAATTATACAGATATATTAAATAGGGTTAAAGAATGTATTAAAAGCATGAGACATAAACCCTTGTCGTTGATAGGGAGAGTTAACGCGTTAAAAATGTTTATCTTACCAAAACTGACATACGTGTTCCAAATGATCCCAATAAAAGTTCCGCAGGAGTTCTTTACGAAACTTAAAACCCTAACCTTAAAATATATATGGGGACGTAGGAATCCCAGGATCTCTTATGCGACTCTAGAAAGGGGGAAAGTAGGAGGGGGATTAGCGGCCCCGAACTTCAGAAGATATTACCAGGCAGCAGTAATCTCACGAGTGGCGGACTGGGTGTATGACAAAGGGGATAAAGGGTGTGTAAATATAGAGAAAACACAAAGCGGAGTTAATCTAGGAAAAAGGATTTGGATACCACGGGATTATCGTGATTTGGGGAGTAGCACTAATCCACTGACTATTAATTTGTTTAAAATATGGGATAAAGTGGGAGAATTAAACTATTGGCAATATAATTCACCTTTGATTTCTTTATTGGACACAAGTTTTTTTAAACCAGGGAAGGAGGAATTTGTTTACTTTACCAGATGGGCAAAAAAGGATGACATTTTGCTGAAAGATGTGATGAATGGGGACAGATTTTGCACTTTAGGTGAAATAAGACAAAGATGGGGATGTAGGAAACTAGATAGTTGGAGATATACACAAATTAAACATTTCGTTCAGACCCTACCGTGGCCACTTCGTGGGGAAGGAGATCTTAGACCTATGGAGAGAATGCTTTCAGACTCGAGCTGCAAAAAAAAAAGTATGTCCAAAATTTATAAAATTCTAGAGGAGGAAAAGGACCCAGGGGAACCGCTATTCCTGAAAAAATGGGAAGAAGAATTGGGTACTCTGGGGGATAAGGAACGTAGAAAGAAGATTTTAAGAATAGCAGGTACAATATCTAAGGATAACATGTCAGTAGAGATGTCATTTAAATTAATGGCAAGATGGTATATCGTTCCACAAAGAGTGCATAAGAGGAGGGCGGACATATCAGCATTATGCTGGAGGGGTTGCAACAAGGTGGGAACTTTTGCACACATCTGGTGGGAGTGTGGAAAGATTGCCCCATATTGGGAGAAAATAATAGAAAACATCTACCGGATAACAGGGGAACAGGTAAAGAAGGAGCCGTGGACATGTCTGTTCCATGATACCGACAAAACATTAGGGGAATATAAAAACTCACTGATTCCTCATTTATTGATTGCCGCAAAAAGCCTGATCCCAAAGAGATGGGGCATTCTCGAACCCCCATCTACGAGGGAATGGTTAGGTAAAATAGAGTGGTTAAGATCAATGGAGGAATCAATATCTAGAAGAGCGGACCAAGTGGAAACTCATTATAGTAAATGGGGAAAATGGTTGGAGTTTAAGAAAACAAGGGAATATCTCAGAATGAGTGGACCCGAGGAGAGGTGAGGGGGGGAGCGGGAGAGAGAGACGGAGAGAGAGAGGGGAGGGAGGGGGTGAGGGATCGAGGGGGGGGATGGGGTTATATAAGGAAATGGAATAGAAAGTATATTTTTGTAATACATTTATTTTTCGAAACCTTAACAAAATAAAGTAAGAACAAAATAGAGGAAAATGCAGAAAAAAAAAAAAAGATTGCATGTGATGTGAAAGTAGCACTGCCAACAGACAAAATGGTGGCGATAAGTAGAAGGGAACTAAAGCAATAAGGGCGCAAGGCTTGGCACAACTTGTTGATGAGAGATTACGGCGTGCTATATACTGATGCAAAAAAAAAAAAAGAAGGGGGGTCTGGTTCTCCTCCTGCGCCCCCAATATTGACCTATTTCTCCTTCGGGGGATGGATTGATATAAGCAGTTTCCTTTTTGAAAGGAAAGGAGGGGGGTGTAATTTGCATGGGGGGCATGGCTAACGGCTTCAGTCACACATGGAGGAAGTGTTAAAGCGCTGTATATGTGTAGCTGCTGCTGGCTGTGGAGGGACAGAGCAGGAGGATGGCTTGTTAAGGTTAGTGACACAGGCATTTCCCTTTGACACATTATACTTTACCAGGCTAGGATTAATAGCAGCTAATGGCGCTAGACTATAGCCTAGCAGTGTACATTCTTTTGCTGGTAGTGCCTCTGCTTTATGCTTCAGGCTATGAGTGGTAATGGGACCAGGAACTCCTCTAAAGGGGTCAATGGTTTTCACTATAAACAAAATCTGTTTCCAAAAGAATGTCATCCTCCTCTGAGAGGGAATGCGGCTGGTCAGATTAAGCCATTAGGGGAAACTGTTGTTGCATAAACGCTTCAGTCCCTGTATATATCATACAAGAGGTCTTTTCTTCTATCATTTATAATTTGGAAAGAAGATTGATGCTATGTGCTATGATGTCTCTCCATAGTGGGGCTAAACATAGCAGATTCCCATCTAGTACTCAGGACCCTCTTATTGAGGTACATGAGGCTGGGGATCAAGTAGATCTTCCCAAATATTTGGAAGATACTTATTTATCCTCTTCTGAGGATCTTAATATGGAAGAAGTAGCATCACAAGACAGGTTGCTTGTGTACTCCATTACTCAACCTTTTTGCTGCCTCTTGAGGAACCTACCTCTAATTGGGTTCATTAAAACCTCCCCCATTCAGGGATGTTTTTCCCTATTCATGCATGGCTAAAAAAAAAAAAAAAAAAAAAAAAAAAAGCTTATGTATTCTGAATGGGAACGTCCGGATAAACAATACTATCCTCCCAAGAAATTCTCCACATTTTATCCTATGGAAGAGGATTTCTATGAAAGAAAATGGGGGGTTCCAGCAATTGATGCTGCAATCGCCTTAGTGAGAAAGAATCTCACATGTCCGGTGTCCTCATGGCTTATGCTTGGACTGGTGCATTCTCGCAGAGTTCTGTGGCTGAAAAATTGGTCAGCCGAAACACCATGTAAAAAGCTCTTAGCCAGTTTTCCCTTTCATGGTGAATGGCTATTTAGAGACGATCTGGTAAGTAAGTCCAAAGGATCTCTAATGGGAAAAGCGGTGACTACATCAATCACCGGGGGCACGAGAAGTTGTGCAGCCCAAAAAGAGGTGAATAATTGCCTAGCTTGGGCAGAACTCAACATTCCTTGCGTATTGGCAATTTTCATTTCAGGAATAGAGAATTGGCAGGTGGACTACTTGAGTCGCCAACAATTATTCTGGTCGAATCGTCTCTTCACCCCGACATCTTCCTAGCGATATGTCAGAGATGGGATATTCTGGACATGGACCTATTCGCGTCCAGATTCAACAACAAAGTCGGCAAGTTTGTGTCGAGAACAAGTGATCCGCTAGCAGGCGGAACAGACACATTAGTCTTTCCATGGGATCAGTTTTTTCACTGATCTATGCGTTTCCTCCAGTTCTGCTACTTCAGCGCCTTCTCCACAGGATCAAGCAGGAACGATCTTGATTTACCGAGATAATAAAGATGGCAGTAAGAGTCCTTCAGACTCTGCCATTATAGCCAGACCTTCTTGCATAAAGTCCGGTATTTCATCCTACCTTACAGATGAAAAATTTAACAGGTTTGACTGTTGAATCCCACTTTATAAAGGATCGTGGGTGATCTCCTTCGGTAGTGTCTACTTTGATTAATGCCAGGAATCCAGCTTCCAAAATCATTTACTATAGGGTCTGGAAGGCATATGTTTCTTGGTGTGGATCCAGGGGTTGGCACCCCAGGAAGTATGTCATAGACAGGATCCCTGATTCCTGCAAATGGGATCTGAAATGAAGCTGGCCTTGACTTCTATCAAGGGCCAGATCCTGGCCTTGTCAATATTTTTTCAATGGCCTCTTGCTTCCCAATCTTGGTGCATAGCTTATTTAGGGGGTAACACGGATTATTCCTTGGGATTTAAATTTGCTCTTATCGGCCTTGCTGAGTCCCTTGGTTCTTTTGAGAAAAAAAAGATAATCTTTCTGGTTGTCATTTCTCATTTTGCATTCCCTGTTTAAACGGGAGGACGTCATATGACACCCTCCCGCCACAATAGGTCCGCCGCCTGGCCGTCATTTAACAGCCGGCGGTTGGAAAGTAGTTAAAGGCGACTGCTCAGGTTCGCAAAACACATGTTTTGTTTGTACTGCCAGAGGGTCCAAAATGTGGACAGGCAGTGTCAAAATCTACTATTTTCCAAATGGATTAGTCAAGTGATTGTTCAAGCTTCGTCTTAAAGAAGAAAATTCTTCCTTCTTATGTTAGAGAACACTCATCCAGGGCGATTAGTGCCACTTGGGTGGTGCATCATCAGGCCTCTATGGCTCAGATCAGGAAGGCCGTGACTTGGTCTTTGGTTTATACATTTATCGTGATTTTATCAAATCGATATTAAAGGTCATGAGGATATTGCCTTTGAACGCAGTATACTGCAGGCTGCAGTATGAGTCCTCTGGCCTCCTTTTTGCCCTACTTTTTTTTTGTGTCTCCCTCCCTTCAGTTGCCATTGCTATGGGACATCCCACATACTAAGTACTATGGCTCTTTGTCCCCTGATGTAAGAAAAGAAAACAGGATTTTTATATCAGCTTACCTGTAAAATGAAAAATGAAAGGAACAGTTTAAAAATATAATTAAAAAAAACTAAATACATTTAAAAAAGCACCCCATGTCCCCCCGTACTCACGCACAAAGGCGAATGCAAGCGTCGGTCTGGTGTCATATGTAAACAGCAATTGCACCATGCATGTGAGGTATCATCGCGAAGGTCAGATTGAGGGCAGTAATTTTTGCAGTAGTCCTCCTCTGTAAATCTAAAATGGTAACCTGCAAAGGCTTTTAAAAATGTATGTAGTTTGTCACCACTGCACGTTTGTGTACAATTTTAAAGCATGTCATGTTTGGTATCCATATACTTTGCATAAGATCATCTTTTTTATTTCATCAAACATTTGGACAATATAGTGTGTTTTAGTGCATTAAAATTAAAAGTGTGTTTTTTCCCAAAAAGTTTGCAACACCCACCATTTTAATCTGTAGAGCCTTTGCTTTAAAAAAATATATAATGTTTGGGGGTAATTTTCTTGCAAAAAAAGAATATTTTTTCATGTAAACAAAAAGTGTCAGAAAGGGCTTGGTCTTCAAGTGGTTAGAAGAGTGGGTTATGTGTGTCATATGCTGCTAAATGTTGTTCATAAAATGCCAGGACATTTCAAACGACCCCCAAAGCTATTTTCTGATAGGCATGTTGAGTCCATGGAATATTTCATATTTTGTCACAAGTTTCGGGAAAATTACACTTATTTTTTTTTTTGCACAAAGTTGTCACTAAATGATATATTGTTCAAACATGGCATGGTTATATGTGGAATTAAACCCCAAAATGCAATCTGCTGCTTCTCACACATGTGGTGTCCTCATACTCAGGAGAAGCAGCAGAATGTTTTGGGGTGTAATGCCACATATAACCATGCCATGTTTGAACAATATATCATTTAGTGACAACAAAAATACAAAAAATAATGGTTTTCCTGCAACTTGTGGCAAAATATAAAATATTCCATGGACTCAACATGGCTCTCGTCAAATAGCTTGGGGTTTCTACTTTCCAAAATGGGGTCATCGGGGGGGGGGGGGGGGTGTAATCTTGGCATATATTATGGCCTTCAAAACTGTGATAGATGGTGAGGAGTGAAATCAAAAATTTACACCCTTAGAAATCCTGAAGGAGGTGATTGGTTTTCAGGGTCCTGTAAGTGGCTAGGCTCCCAAAAAGACTCACACATGAGGTATCCCCATACGCAGGAGAAGCAGTAGAATGTATTTTGGGGTGTAATTCCACATATAACCATGCCATGTGTGAGCAATATATCATTTAGTGACAACTTTGTGTTTTGTTTTTTGTAATTTTTCAATCACTTGTGATAAAATATGAATAAAATATTTAATGGTCACAACATGCCTCTCAGCAATTTCCTTGGGGTGTTTACTTTCCAAAATGGGGTCATTGGAAGGGGTGGGGTTGTACTGCCCTGCCATTTTAGCACCTCAAGAAATGAGATAGGCAGTCATAAACTAAAAGCTGTGTAAATTCCAGAAAGGAATAGTCGCTATAACTTTTGTGCAAACCAATAATTATACGCTTATTGACTTTTTTTTTACCAAAGACATGTGGCTACATTTTGGCTTAATTGTATGACTAAAATTTAGTTTATTAATTTTTTTTTATCACAAAAAGTAGAAAATATCCTTTTGTTTCAAAATTTTCAGTCTTTTTGCGTTTATGTCACAAAAAATAAAAATCACAGAGGCAATCAAATACCATCAAAAGAATGCTCTATTTGTGGGAAAAAAGGACGCAAATTTTGTTTGGGTATAACATTGCATGGCCGTGCAATTACCAGTTAAAGCAGCACCGTGCCAAATTGTAAAAAGTCCTCCAGTCATTGAGCTGCCAAATCCTCCAGGGCTGATCATATTAAATGTTTTAGGATTGTAAAAAAATAGTTTATTGTGGATAACTTTTGGTGTGATTTACCAAATGAGCTGACATTTTCAGAACATGCTGGGATAGCTAGAGTCTTCTATTGTGTGAAGTTTAACCGGTTCCCGACCATGTCACGCAGGTATACTGTGGCACAATGGCTCTCCTGGGTGAAATCCCGTATGGGTACCTCCTACACTTTTTCGACCACCAGAGGGCACACGTGAGGAGATTCGACATGACACTGACAATAACAATCTGTGTCTATCTAACCTGTGGTCGAATGTGCCTAACCTTAACTCTATTAGTCCAGGATTATTCTACATAGAGAGAAAAGATTTGACAGAGAGAAAAGATTTGACATATTGAGCAAAGATTTGACAGAGAGAAAAGATTTGACATAGAGAGAAAAGATTCAATAGAGAGAGAAAAGATTACTACTGGAATTGGGTGGGGGAAGTACAATAAAAATAATGATGATGATGATGAATATTATTGGCTGATTGTAACCAAAGAGGAGGAGCAGTAAAATAGTTAGAACTAAGTACACACATACAGCCAACTTACTTACGATTGTTAACAGAGAGAGACACAGACACTGAATCATTTCATAAGACAGTCAATCTTAGCTGGTCCCTTTGTCAGAGAACCTAAATTATTTAGCAATTAAGCATAAACACAGCAGCAGAACAATAGTGAAGTAAGCTGCAGTCCAACTTAACTTTTTCATAATAATCTGCTGCTATTGTGTTAGTGTTGTGAACTTGATAGTGATACTAGTGTTGCTAGTGTTATGATAGCCTCAGAGGCTGCCTGTGTTGTGGGGGGGGGGGGGATTTATTATTATAGATTCTATATTATAGATTGAGATTCTATATAGATTCTATATACCCTATCTAGTTACCTGTCTGATCAGTGATCACTATCACCAGTCAATTTTCTGTTTGAACATGAATCACAAAGATTCAACAAAGCAGCGAAACACATACAAACGTCGAATCTTTGGCTTATGGTGTCTACTGAAAGTTCTAAAAAGATTCGATGGAGCAGCTAAACTATACGAAGTCATACAGTTTAGATGCTCCATCGAATCTTCTTTGAACATTGGACAGACACCAGAAGCCTTCAATGACAGATTCGACCTTAATTCATTTGGATTTTTGGACAAATTTTTAACAAAAAACAAAATAAATAAAGACGAATTTCAGGAGTAACTAAAAAAATTTTATTTTTCGGACGAAAACGAAATTCCGAAACAAAATATTTCAGTATGCACATGTCTACTATCCCCATACAGTTAGAACACACTGAGGGAACACACGTTTAACCCCTTGATCGCCACCTAGTGTTAACCCCTTCCCTGCCGGTGACATTTACACAGTAATCAGTGCATTTTTATAGCATTGATCGATGTATAAATATAATGGTCCCAAAAAAGTGTCAAAAGTCTCCAATCTGTCTGTCACAATGTCGCAGTAATGCTAAACATCACAGATCACTATTATTGGTAATAAAAATAATAATAAAAAAAATGGCATAAACCTTTCCCATAGTTTATAGACACTAACTTTTGCACAAACCAATCAATATATGATTATTGTGATTTATTTATTTTTTTACCAAAAATATGTAGAAGAATATATATTGGCCTAAACTGATGAAGACATTTTTTTTTTTTTTTTAAATTGGGGGATACTGTATTTGTTATAGCAAAAAATATTGTTTTTTTTTTCAAAATGTCGCAGAGAAGTGATCAAATACCACCAAAAAAAAGCTCTATTTCTGTTAAGAAAAGGATGAAAATTTTGTTTGGGTACAGTGTCGAACGACTGCACAATTGTCAGTTAAAGCGCCACAGTGCTTTGGTCAGGAAGGGGGTAAAATCTACAGGGGCTCAAGTGGTTAATGTTCCTAGTTTGCCTTGTGGAAGACCGAAATGCATGAAACTTCTTGGATATGTTTGGAAAGTTAAAAACGTAGGCGGGGCATAACTAGAAATCACAGGGCCCCATAGCAAAATGTTGTATGGGGCCCCCCACCCTCATCCAGGGGTGGATCCAGAGTCTAGTCTTGGGAGGGGCACTTCCAGAAAATACATTTTTTGGGGGGAAATTTATCGGGGCAATGGGTGATGTTGGCACTTCAATCATCACGGCACCATGGTTGTTATAGTGTCAGGATGATTGAAACACATTATTTCTATTATCACATTGCTATAAAAAATGAAATAGTTCAACTCACTATAATGCAGAATCAGTGGGAGCCCCGAGTATGCCACTTGCCATTGTCACACGTTGCAGATTGTCACTTGCCATGTCACCTGCCACAAGTTGTGGATTGTCCACTTGCCACTTCACCTGTCACAAGTTGCGGATTGTCACTTGCCACATCACCTGTCACACATTGCGGATTGTCCACTTGCCACATCACATGCCACGGGTTGTGGATTGTCACTTGCCACCTTACCTAGCACAGGTTTCAAATTGTCCACTTGGCACGTCACCTGCCACCCACAACACGGATAGCAAGTTTTTTTTTTAAATAATAAAAGCTATTTGAAAAAGTGGTTTAATAGAAATGGTAGCACAAAATAAATCAAATATATTTGACAAAAAAATAAACATTATTTTTCTTTTCAGGTACCTTGCAACTGGACATTTGTTTGCTAGCCTACATTCCAAAATATGGTGGGCAAGTCCACAGCCAGTAACATTGTACATGACACATGTATAGTATTATGGGAGGTGCTTGAGGATTTAGTCATCTGGAAGCCTACGAAAGAAAATTGGGCCAACATTGCCCAAGTGTTTTGGGATCATTGCAATTTTCTGAACTGTGTCGAAGCAATAAATGACAAGCACATCAGAATCTTGATGCCAGTGGCTACTGGTAGTAGATAATGGGATTTTTATATACAGCTTACCTGTAAAATCCTTTTCTTGAGAGTACATCACGGGACACAGGAGCGCAAGTAAAGTGGGTTATATAGGCACCTCTGGTGATTGGACACTGGTTGACCCCAATTAAGGAGAATTCCTCCCCTATATAACCCCTCCCATATGGGAGGCACCTCAGTTTTGTAGCAAAGCAATAAGAAACCACGTAAAACCCAAGAGGGGTGGGAGTCCTGTGTCCCGTGATGTACTCTCAAGAAAAGGATTTTACAGGTAAGCTGTATATAAAAATCCCATTTTCTTGATCATACATCACGGGACACAGGAGCTTCATTACATAGTGGGATGTCCCAAAGCAATGCTCAGATTATGGGGAGGGAGACACAGATCATAATTATAGAGTGCCAGGGACTGGAGGACCTAAACTGCAGCCTGCAGTTTAGGTCCTCCAGTCCCTGGCACTCTATAATTATGATCTGTGTCCCGCCCGAAGGCAATATCCTCTTGTCCTCTGACATCCACCTGATAGAATCTGGTGAATGTGTGGACTGATGACCAAATTGCAGCCTTACAGATCTGAGCCAGGGAGGCCTGGTGATGCACCGCCCAAGAAGCACTTACAGCCCTCGTTGAGTGCGCTTTCACTTGAAAAGGAGGAATCTTCCCCTTTACACTATAGGCCTGAGAAATAACCTGTCTAATCCACCTTGAAAGAGTGGATTTTGACGCCGCCTGGGGCCTTCCAGCAAAATAAACAAGCAATCAGTTTTCCTTATCTGAGCAGTTGCTTGAAGATATATACTGATTGCTCTAACCACATCCAAAGTGTGCAAAGATTCTTCTTCTGCGGACTGTGGGTCCGGAAAAAAGGATGGTAGGATTACGTCTTGATTCAAATGGAATCACGAAACCACCTTAGGTAGAAAGGACCTGTTGGGACGCATGACCACCCGGTCCTTATGAATAATTAGATACGGCTCCTTGCTGGAAAGAGCTGCTAGCTCTGATACTCTTCTAGCCTAGATATGGCTACCAAGAAGACCAATTTTTTAGTCAGGAGAACTAATGAAGCCAGATGCAACGGTTCAAATGGTTGCCCCTGCAAAGCCGAGAGAACCAAATTCAGATCCCATGGGCATACCAGAGGTTTGACTGGCGATCTTATCGGCATGGCCCCCTGGATGAAAGCCTGCACCAGGGAATGTGATGCAAGTGGCTTCTGAAAAAACACTGACAGTGCCGAAATCTGCACCTTGATAGTGCTTATGGCCAAATTCATTTCTAGGCCTGACTGGAGAAAGGCCAAGATCCTGCTAATGACATACTTTCTAGGATGCCATTTCCTGATTTCACACCAGGAAACATATGCCCTCCAGACTTTGTAATAAATAAGCCTGGAGGCCGGCTTTCTGGCATTGACCAGAGTAGAAAGGACTGGCCCCCAAAGGCCACGGTCTCTCAGAATGTGGGTCTCAGCAGCCAAACCGTCAAATTCAGACTGCGTAAGGCAGGATGGTAGATTGGACCCTGTGAGAGCAGATCTGGCCGGAGAGGGAGGATCCATGGCCTGCCTACTGCCAACTTCATGATCTCTGCGTACCATGGTCGCCTGGGCTAAGCCAGGGCCACCAACAGGACCGATTTTGTCTCCCTCTTGTCTCTTCTGAGGAACCGCGACAGAAGCGGACTCGGGGGGAAGGCATAGATCAGATTGTACTGATCCCAGGGAACTGTCAGAGCATCTGACCCCTGAGCAAGTGTATCTCTTGTCCTTGACACAAAATTGTCAAGTTTCCTGTTGAACCTGGAAGCAAACAGATCTACGTCTGGAGTACCCCACCTGTGACATATGTTCCGAAACACGTCGGGGTGCAGAGCCCATTCTCCTGGGCACAACTGCTGGCGGCTCAGAAAATCCACCTGCCAATTTTCCACTCCTGGAATGAAGACTGCAGAAAGACACGGAACATGCTTTTCTGCCCAGACAAGTATGCGATTCACCTCTTTTTGGGCCACCAGACTCCTGGTACCGCCTTGGTGATTGATATAAGCCACTGCTGTGGCATTGTCGGACTGAACCCGAACAGGGAGACCTCGTAGTCTGTAAGACCACTTTATGAGAGCCATATAAACTGTCCGGATCTCCAAGAAATTTATGGGCAATAGCTTCTCGATCGCAGACCATTTCCCCTGCGAGCACGTCTCCTCCAACACTGCTCCCCAGCCTGTCAGGCTGCCATCTGTTGTGATAATCTTCCATGGAAGCGGAAGAAAAGTTTTGCCCTTCAGCAAATTCTTGGTTTGTAACCACCAGATGAGACTCCTGCGTGCCCCTGGGGATAGACGCATAGGAAGATTCAAGGATTGGGGCTTCCTGTTCCAAGCCGCAAGGATGCATCTTTGCAGAGGATTTGAGTGGAACTGGGCGAATGGGACGGCCTCGAAGGAGGCGTCCATTTTCCCTAACAGTCTCATGCACAATCGAATGGGGGAAGATCTCCTACTCAGAATTAGGCGCACCAGATCCCCAATGGCCAAGGCCTTTGGCCTTGGAAGAAACACCTTGCCCTGAGTGGTGTCGATCATACCCAGGTATTCCAACCTGGTAGCAGGCTGTAGGGACGACTTTTCTAGGTTTATGATCCAACCTAGGCGTTCCAGGTGTTCTAGCGTTCTGGTGACGCTGTGGTTCAGGAACGCTGCTGTTTTCTCCATGAGAAGCAAATCGTCTAGATAAGCCATGACGGCTATACCCTGAGCTCTTAGGTTTGCCAAGAGAGGGTCCAGAATCTTTGTGAAGACTCGAGGGGCCGTAGCAAGCCCGAACGGCAAGGCCACAAATTGAAAATGGCGCCGCTCTACCGCTAACCTTAGAAATTTTTGGTGTGCGGGAAAAATTGACACATGGAGATATGCATCCTTGATGTCTATTGATGCCATAAACTCTCCCCCTTGCAGGGAGGAGACCACAGTGCGGATTGACTGCATTCGGAAGGACCGGATGCGTAAAAACCGGTTCAGATCCTTCAGATCTAGGATAAGTCTGACACTTCCATTTGGCTTCGGAACGGTGAAGAGATTCGAGTAAAAGCCTGAACCCTGTTCTTTTGGGTCCGCTTCTACTATCACCCCCTGGGATAGTAAGTGATCTAAGGCCAGAAATAGCGGTTTTTGCTTTACTGGATCCCTGGGGATCCTTGACCTTAGGAAACGAGAAGGTGGAATCTCCTGAAACTCTAGCCTGTAGTCCAGAGATACCAAAGAGATCACCCACTTGTCCCGGATCCCTTCCCACCAGGCTCCTGCGTACCGCAGGAGCCTACCCCCCACTCGGCCGAGCGGGGGCGTCCCTTCACAAGGAAGCTTTTGGGCTCTGCTTGGCAGGCTTTCGCCCCCAAGTCTTTTTCTGTCCTTGGGCTCGGCCTTGAGCCTTTCCTGTAGAGGAGGGTTGAGAAGGCCGTCGCCACTGCTTAGAGCTTGATGCTCCGGGAGAGAGAGCATGCCTAAATGAAGGAAGCTTGCTCCTTTTGACTGGAAAGAGAGTAGATTTACCTCCTGAAATTTTTTGGGACGAATTTGTCGAATTCTTCTCCAAACAAACATTCCCCTTTAAACGGGAACCCAATTAAATGCTTCTTGCATGACAGCTCAGCTGCCCAATTCTTTAGCCATAGGGCCCTTCGCATGTGTACCAACATGAGGGACAAACGTGATGCTTGTTGGACAGAATCCAAAATCTCATCAATCATGAAACACAGCATATGAGGCAGTTCTGCATAATTTTTTACTTCCTCACTGGGAAGGAGCCCAAGCATCTGCTTAACCTGTTCCTTGAGGAACTGACACAACCCCACGGCTGTGACTGTAGGTTGCACCACAGCGCCAGTCATGGAAAAGGAGGCTTTTAATAAAGTTTCCAGCTTCTTATCAGTTGGATCCTTAAATACCTGTGCATTATCCAAGGGACAAGTCAGCTTTTTATTCACGCAAGAAACAGCCGCATCAACAGATGGGACCCCCCACTTCTTGGTGAAACTTTCCTCCAGAGGATGATGCATAGAAAACCTTTTAGGAGGAGCAAACAGTTTATCGGGATGTCCCCAATCCTCATACAACAATTCATCCATTAAGGGATGAATTGGAAAGGAATAGGCAGTCTGTGGGGCTTTCCTGACTCCCAGGGAAGAAACAGAGGATGTAGCGACTTCAGCAGCAGGCATTCTGAATGTGGTACGCACCAATTCAGTATAATACTGCACCTGTTTTCTGAGTGCCTGGAAGGAGGGGACTCTCTCCTCTTCCTCTGATTCATCCGACTGCTCATGATCCCTGTCCCCAGACAGGGATCTCTCCTCATTTTCAGAAGAATCAACTGAGAGAGGAATTTCAGCAGAGGGAGGGGATCTGCCCGTTTTCCTGCTAGCTTTCAGGGAAGCAGAAATAAAATTCATTATTCTCCCTTCAAAACCCTCCAATGTAGCCCTCAGTGACATAAACCGGGGCTGGGACTGCAAAACCTGACAGGGGCACTGACTCGTCTTGAGAGGCTGGCTCCAGTCTTGCAGGGGGGGATGGTAACTTACAGGCATTTTTAGAACCCCTGGAACTAGGCGGTGATTTACCAGTAAAGAAAAAAGGGGTGAAACTTGCGCTTGGTAAAAAATAGAATAATTGATATGGAAAAAATCAATGAAGAAAAAAGCAGCTGAGCACAAAAAACCAGATACTAGGTCCAATAAACAGAAATATAAAAAACAGTGCAGCGCTTAATGTATAACACGTGACTGAATGTGGTGAAACAATAAATCAGGACAAGAAACGTTCCAAGTTAATGCTTTCAAAAAGTAAAACATCAATAATAAACAATACACATGTGCATAATGTGCAATAAAAAAATGGGCTGTTGAACCAAAAAAAGGATCAAAAAAACTTTTAGGAGGAAAAAATATTGTTTAAACTACAGCTTAGTGCTGTGAAGCACAACCTAGTGATTAAGTGAGAAAAACAAACAACAAAATTGAAAAATAAATCAAAACAAATCCCATGCTTTGGATAAATGAAGTGATTTACAAGGCCTCATAAATGTGAAGATATAAGTTCATTGGGTAGAACGTGAATGGAACTTTAAAGATGAACGTGAATGAAGCTTTAAAATTGGTCCCAGGTGTCACTGGTGCAGGTGCTTGACCACGTAAATTCTTTCACTCTACAGTTTAAGTAAGTAATAAAGGCTTACCAGAGCCACCTTTAGTATGCGCAAATACGAACTCCCCAAATGTTGGGATCGGACAGGATCGTTCCTCCGACACTCCTCGTGTAGATGGATGACTCGAATCACTTTTCCGGATAGGAAGGTGAAAAATGACCCACACCTTCGGGTGCTCCTTGAGCGTCGTCCGTTCCGGTCCGTTCGAGAAAAGTTGGCGTGTCACCAAATGGATGAGAAAGAAAAAAACGCCCAATCGTGTAATAAAGTCTAAAATATATGTACTTTATTTTCCAACAAAATAGGCGTTGAAAGATACAAATGACTCAATAGAGTCGTATAAAATTGAACGAAAAAAATTGCTAGCAAAGATGTAAAATAAAGCGGATAAAATTAGCACGAGATGTAGACGTATCTACCCGACGATCGTTTCGTCACAAATTGACGTCATCAGGGGTACGCCCACACCCTCGTGCTTAAGGTTTAAATAGCCTATGGGTGAGGTAGGGAGCCCTGCCATAGGTGCAGACCAAAACGTCCGTGCTTGATGGGATTAACCCACAAATGACCAGTCCCTTCGGAATGGTTACCACACATGGAAAAAAAGGAAAAGGGAAAAAACGGTCAACGACCAGTTAATTCCAATAAAGTTTGGGTACCATCATAACTAAATGGTGGGACTCAAATGTATAATAGACTAGTAAAGGTGACCACTAAAAAAAGCAAACAATGAATTCTGTGATAAATCACCTTTGTTTGACAGATGGCCAAATACAATAATGATGGCTGTCTCACTATGTGTATGTCTCAAAAAGGTTCAAAAATATACGAAAAGTATATACAGTGGTGTGAAAAAGTGTTTGCCCCCTTCCTCATTTCCTGTTCCTTTGCATGTTTGTCACACTTAAGTGTTTCGGAACATCAAACCAATTTAAACAATAGTCAAGGACAACACAAGTAAACACAAAATGCAATTTGTAAATGAAGGTGTTTATTATTAAAGGTGAAAAAACATCCAAACCATCATGGCCCTGTGTGAAAAAGTGATTGCCCCCTAAACCTAATAACTGGTTGGGCCACCCTTAGCAGCAACAACTGCAACCAAGCGTTTGCGATAACGTGCAATGAGGCTTTTACAGCGTCCTGGAGGAATTTTGGCCCACTCACCTTTGCAGAATTGTCCTAATTCAGTTACATTAGAGGGTTTTCGAGCATGAACGGCCTTTTTAAGGTCATACCACAACATCTCAATAGGATTCAGGTCAGGACTTTGGCTAGGCCACTCCAAAGTCTTCATTTTGTTTTTCTTCCGCCATTCAGGGGTGGACTTGCTGGTGTGTTTAGGATCATTGTCCTGCTGCAGAACCCAAGTTAGTTTCAGCTTGAGTACACGAACAGATGGTCGGACATTCTCCTTCAGGATCTCTTGGTAGACAGCAGAATTCATAGTTCCTTTTATCACGGCAAGTCTTCCAGGTCCTGAAGCAGCAAAACAGCCCCAGACCATCACACTACCACCACCATATTTTACTGTTGGTATAATGTTCTTTTTATGAAATGCAGTGTTCCTTCTACGCCAGATATACTTGGACACACACCTTCCAAAGAGTTCCACTTTTGTCTCATCGGTCCACAGAATGTTGTCCCAAAAGTCTTGGGGATCATCAAGATGTGTTGTGGAGAAATTGAGACGAGCTTTGATGTTCTTTTTGCTCAGCAGTGGTTTTCTCCTTGGAACTCTGCCATGCAGGCCATTTTTGCCCAGTCTTTTCCTGATGGTGGAGGCATGAACGCTGACCTTAACTGAGGCAAGTGAGGCCTGCAGTTCCTTGGACGTTGTTGTGGGGTCTTTTGTGACCTCTTGGATGAGTCGTCGCTGCGCTCTTGGGGTAATTTTGGGCGGCCGGCCACTCCTGGGAAGGTTCACCACTGTTCCATGTCTTCGCCATTTGTGGATAATGGCTCTCACTGTGGTTCGCTGGATTCCCAAAGCTTTGGAAATGGCTTTATAACCCTTTCCAGACGGATAGATCTCAATTACTTTCTTTCTCAATTGTTCCTGAATTTCTTTGGGTCTCGGCATGATGTGTAGCTTTTAAGGATCTTCTGGTGGACCTTACTGTGTCAAGCAGCTCCTATTTAAGTGATGCCTTGATTGTGAACAGGTGTGGCAATAATCAGGCCTGGGTGTGGCTAGAGAAATTGAACTCAGGTGTGGACAACCACAGTTATAGTATGTTTTAACAAGGGGGGCAATCACTTTTTCACACAGGGCCATGATGGTTTGGATTTTTTTTCACCTTTAATAATAAACACCTTCATTTACAAATTGCATTTTGTGTTTACTTGTGTTGTCCTTGACTATTGTTTAAATTGGTTTGATGTTCCGAAACACTTAAGTGTGACAAACATGCAAAGGAACAGGAAATGAGGAAGGGGGCAAACACTTTTTCACACCACTGTAAGTGCAATACATGCGTATAAATTGCCATACAAAGAGATAGAGGAGAATGACCATACTATTGGGGCGGGGGCATAAACAGCATTAGCTGCCCTCCATCACCCTTAGTCCAGTTAAAGAAATACATGGATGAGATATAACCAACAGGTTTAGAAAGAACATTACAATCACTCTATTATCGTAAATACAGTCTCCATAAAAAAATCATATAAACTACCTAGAAAACATTGCTACACAAATACAAATAATAATAGTGAAAATGGTATATAAGACACAGACTGAATACAAAATCAGTATAGAAAGGAAAAAAAGGGGACTTTAAATCAACTATTGTTGATAAAACAATTTATGTCCCACTCAACGTTGAGCCCCCCAGGGATGTGTGTCCCTAATTTGTGGATCCAGTTTGTTTCTGCCCTAGAAATAGTGCGCTTAGCATTACTGCCGCGCCAGTGTGGGGTATATTTTTCTAAGGCCAGAAAGGTGGTACCTCTTGGATCCCGATTGTGTTTAAGATCGTAATGTTTACTAACGTTGTGTTTGTCAAATCCTTTACAAATGTTAGTAATATGTTCCCCCAGGCGCACATGTAACATGCGTACTGTGCGTCCCACATATTCCAAACCACATGGACATCTAAGTAAATACACAACGCACTTAGTGGTGCATGTGATGAATGTTCTTATGGGATATGTAAGTCCATTGCTAGACGAGGTGAACTCAGTAAACCTCCTACCTCGTAGAGCATTTAGCTTGCAAGCTCTACATTTCCCACAGGGGTAGAAGCCCTTCAAATCACCAAAAAAAGTGGGTCTAGTTGGGGGATCCGGGACATTTGGAGCAATCATATTTCGCAAGTTAGTTGCACCCCTAAAGATCACATTTGGTTTATCAGGAAGTTCGGGGCCCAAGATTCGGTCATTTTTAATGACCGACCAATGCTTCTGTAAAATTCTTTTCACAGCCCAATGCTGGCTGGAAAACGTTGTAAGTAAAGAAACTCCATAGTTGTCCATGTTGTCAATCCTGGGTGGTCTCTCAGCTAACAATGTTTGACGTTCCCTACTGTTGACCTCCATTATAATGGAGTCAAGGGACTCACTGTTGTAACCTTTAGCTAAGAATCTCTCTTTTAAGATTAGTGCCTCCTTAAGAAAATCATCATTAAAAGTGCAATTGCGTTTTAAGCGAAGAAACTGGCCCTTGGGGACCGCTGAGAGCCATGACCTATGATGGCAGGAGTCGAGTGGAATATAGCTATTCCTGTCAGTTTTCTTAAAAAACGTTGTGGTAGTTATATTATTATCCCGGATGGAAATATTCAGATCTAAAAATTGGATGTTAATGGGGCTAGAGACATAGCTGAGAACTATCCCCCGGTTGTTGTTGTTTAATTGGGACAGGAAGAGCTCTGCCGATGAACTGTCACCATCCCAGATAAACAAGATGTCATCGATGAACCTTTTCCAGGTGATTAGTTCCGGAGGTTTGTCACTAAACACTATATCCTCCTCCCACTTTGCCATGAAGAGATTGGCCATACTGGGAGCAAATTTTGCTCCCATGGCCACTCCCCTCACTTGCAAAAAATGGGTTCCATCGTGCCAAAAGTGGTTGTGCGTCATGGCAAACAAAAGTAATTCAAGAATATAGTTGCGCTGAGTCACCGAAATACTACCATCCTGGGCCAGAAAGTGATGAACCGCTTCATAGCCCAGTTGATGGGAGATAGCGGTGTACAGTGAAGCTACATCCGCGGTAACTAGGAGGTAGGTAGGTTTCCATTCAATCAATTGCAGAATGTTAATAACATGTTTGGTATCCCTCAAAAAGGATGGCGTGCCCATCACCAGTGGTTGCAGATATTTGTCAATGTATTTCCCTATACGCGAGGTTACAGAGTCAATTCCACTGATGATGGGCCGCCCTGGTGGATTTTCTAAAGATTTGTGTATCTTGGGTAAAGAGTACATAACCGGTAAACGCGGCGCTAAAGGTACCAGAAAGTCCCTTTCTTTTTTATTTAAAATACCCATATTGAACCCTTTCTCAACCAACTCCTTTAGTTCACCTTTGAACTGGGTGGTGGGGTCTAAAAGTAATGGAGAGTAGGTCTCAGAGTCTGACAGAATCCTAGTCATCTCGTTGGAATATGCGGTTTTGTCAAGTATTACAATGGCACCGCCCTTGTCCGCCGACCGAACTACTATGTCATTCCTGTTAAGCAGTGCGTCTAACCCTGCCTTAAATTCGCGTGTGGGTTGAGCTGGTCTCAATTTCAAACTATTAAGATCCTTTAGTACCAGATCTCGGAAGATATTGATGTTAGGTGCTGTATTACCAGGGGGATTGAACAAGGAGGCATTCGATAAACCAGAATGCATGATTGTTGAATCCCTAACTAATTGGCGGGAGGGGTTGCTCATGATATATCTCTTAATGTTCAACTTGCGTGTAAACTTTTGAATATCTATAAATGTCTGGAATTTATTTAGATTCTGAGGGGGCACAAACTTGAGACCCTTTCCAAGGGTCTGCAATTCTTCATTAGATAACTTTTTATTACTTAAGTTAATGACACCACTAGTATCTAAGTCCTTCTTCTTTTTGGTGTGAAGACGTTTCCCCCCTCTACAACCTCTCTTGTGTCCCCGTTTCTCTTGTGTCCCCCCCGAGTGCCCTCCTGAAAACCCTGTTGGTAAAAACTGCCAGCTGAGGGTTGACTATATGATGGCCGGAAACCACCCTGACCCCTAGGGGCTTCAGAATGCCCATTTCTGTCATCCCCAAGGGGGCCATATCTGTTAAAGGTCTCAACCCTATAGTTAGATCCCAAATCTCTTACATCAGGAGGGGGTCTCCTATCCCTGCTGCCACCTCTACCTTGAGAGAGGGACCTGTTTCCCTGGGAAAAAGGTTTACCACCTCTGGATCGCCAGGGTGGAGGGGGCGCCATTGAAGTGGGATATTGGTGATGATTAGATGGAGTAGGACGATGATGATGATTGAAGTTACGTTTATCAACCCTTCCTCTGAAGGTCTGGGGATATGGTTGTGATGATGGACCCATTACTCTTTCAGTGTATACTGGAGAGGCCTGGCTCATGGGGCCCCAAAAAAGGTTAGAATCACCAACGCCGCCTCCTCTGATTCCCTCAATATGCCCAGGGGGGTGTAGACCTGGATCACCCATAGGGGGTGAGGGGGCCAAGTTCTCAGTAGAGACCTGCCATTTAAAGACAACATTGTCTTTATAATCTTTTTTGTCCCTATTATATTTTTTCTTTTTCTTAGTTCTTTGTTCAGTTTCCTCTTTAGTCAGGATAGTCTTTAGGGATTCAGATCTCTGCAAATACTCAGGATCATTTTTAAAGGGGACAAGTTTAGTTTTAATCAGACCAATCTCATAGTCCAATGAGGCAAGTTTCCTCGATTTCTTAGCAATCAGGAATTTTAAAAACTGAACCCCTGCCTCATTGAAGTATTTAAACCATTCAGCTATTTCCGTGTCTTCCTTTTGTGGGTTAACCTCCCATCTCAAACTCCTGGGAACCATATTTTCCCTTACATATTCCTCCAGATAGGCTATATCCCATTTTGTGTGTAGTTCAGAAATGGTTAAATTCTTCAACCTCAAAAAACAACCAGACAGGTCATCCCTGGAATTCTCATTCCCATCAAAGACTCCTGTGGTGTCAATGACAGCTTGGGATCTATATTCAAAAACATCCATTGCGGATGAACCAGCAGCAAATTAGTGTATCGTATAACAGAAAAGAAAAAAGGGGTGAAACTTGCGCTTGGTAAAAAATAGAATAATTGATATGGAAAAAATCAATGAAGAAAAAAGCAGCTGAGCACAAAAAACCAGATACTAGGTCCAATAAACAGAAATATAAAAAACAGTGCAGCGCTTAATGTATAACACGTGACTGAATGTGGTGAAACAATAAATCAGGACAAGAAACGTTCCAAGTTAATGCTTTCAAAAAGTAAAACATCAATAATAAACAATACACATGTGCATAATGTGCAATAAAAAAATGGGCTGTTGAACCAAAAAAAGGATCAAAAAAACTTTTAGGAGGAAAAAATATTGTTTAAACTACAGCTTAGTGCTGTGAAGCACAACCTAGTGATTAAGTGAGAAAAACAAACAACAAAATTGAAAAATAAATCAAAACAAATCCCATGCTTTGGATAAATGAAGTGATTTACAAGGCCTCATAAATGTGAAGATATAAGTTCATTGGGTAGAACGTGAATGGAACTTTAAAGATGAACGTGAATGAAGCTTTAAAATTGGTCCCAGGTGTCACTGGTGCAGGTGCTTGACCACGTAAATTCTTTCACTCTACAGTTTAAGTAAGTAATAAAGGCTTACCAGAGCCACCTTTAGTATGCGCAAATACGAACTCCCCAAATGTTGGGATCGGACAGGATCGTTCCTCCGACACTCCTCGTGTAGATGGATGACTCGAATCACTTTTCCGGATAGGAAGGTGAAAAATGACCCACACCTTCGGGTGCTCCTTGAGCGTCGTCCGTTCCGGTCCGTTCGAGAAAAGTTGGCGTGTCACCAAATGGATGAGAAAGAAAAAAACGCCCAATCGTGTAATAAAGTCTAAAATATATGTACTTTATTTTCCAACAAAATAGGCGTTGAAAGATACAAATGACTCAATAGAGTCGTATAAAATTGAACGAAAAAAATTGCTAGCAAAGATGTAAAATAAAGCGGATAAAATTAGCACGAGATGTAGACGTATCTACCCGACGATCGTTTCGTCACAAATTGACGTCATCAGGGGTACGCCCACACCCTCGTGCTTAAGGTTTAAATAGCCTATGGGTGAGGTAGGGAGCCCTGCCATAGGTGCAGACCAAAACGTCCGTGCTTGATGGGATTAACCCACAAATGACCAGTCCCTTCGGAATGGTTACCACACATGGAAAAAAAGGAAAAGGGAAAAAACGGTCAACGACCAGTTAATTCCAATAAAGTTTGGGTACCATCATAACTAAATGGTGGGACTCAAATGTATAATAGACTAGTAAAGGTGACCACTAAAAAAAGCAAACAATGAATTCTGTGATAAATCACCTTTGTTTGACAGATGGCCAAATACAATAATGATGGCTGTCTCACTATGTGTATGTCTCAAAAAGGTTCAAAAATATACGAAAAGTATATAAGTGCAATACATGCGTATAAATTGCCATACAAAGAGATAGAGGAGAATGACCATACTATTGGGGCGGGGGCATAAACAGCATTAGCTGCCCTCCATCACCCTTAGTCCAGTTAAAGAAATACATGGATGAGATATAACCAACAGGTTTAGAAAGAACATTACAATCACTCTATTATCGTAAATACAGTCTCCATAAAAAAATCATATAAACTACCTAGAAAACATTGCTACACAAATACAAATAATAATAGTGAAAATGGTATATAAGACACAGACTGAATACAAAATCAGTATAGAAAGGAAAAAAAGGGGACTTTAAATCAACTATTGTTGATAAAACAATTTATGTCCCACTCAACGTTGAGCCCCCCAGGGATGTGTGTCCCTAATTTGTGGATCCAGTTTGTTTCTGCCCTAGAAATAGTGCGCTTAGCATTACTGCCGCGCCAGTGTGGGGTATATTTTTCTAAGGCCAGAAAGGTGGTACCTCTTGGATCCCGATTGTGTTTAAGATCGTAATGTTTACTAACGTTGTGTTTGTCAAATCCTTTACAAATGTTAGTAATATGTTCCCCCAGGCGCACATGTAACATGCGTACTGTGCGTCCCACATATTCCAAACCACATGGACATCTAAGTAAATACACAACGCACTTAGTGGTGCATGTGATGAATGTTCTTATGGGATATGTAAGTCCATTGCTAGACGAGGTGAACTCAGTAAACCTCCTACCTCGTAGAGCATTTAGCTTGCAAGCTCTACATTTCCCACAGGGGTAGAAGCCCTTCAAATCACCAAAAAAAGTGGGTCTAGTTGGGGGATCCGGGACATTTGGAGCAATCATATTTCGCAAGTTAGTTGCACCCCTAAAGATCACATTTGGTTTATCAGGAAGTTCGGGGCCCAAGATTCGGTCATTTTTAATGACCGACCAATGCTTCTGTAAAATTCTTTTCACAGCCCAATGCTGGCTGGAAAACGTTGTAAGTAAAGAAACTCCATAGTTGTCCATGTTGTCAATCCTGGGTGGTCTCTCAGCTAACAATGTTTGACGTTCCCTACTGTTGACCTCCATTATAATGGAGTCAAGGGACTCACTGTTGTAACCTTTAGCTAAGAATCTCTCTTTTAAGATTAGTGCCTCCTTAAGAAAATCATCATTAAAAGTGCAATTGCGTTTTAAGCGAAGAAACTGGCCCTTGGGGACCGCTGAGAGCCATGACCTATGATGGCAGGAGTCGAGTGGAATATAGCTATTCCTGTCAGTTTTCTTAAAAAACGTTGTGGTAGTTATATTATTATCCCGGATGGAAATATTCAGATCTAAAAATTGGATGTTAATGGGGCTAGAGACATAGCTGAGAACTATCCCCCGGTTGTTGTTGTTTAATTGGGACAGGAAGAGCTCTGCCGATGAACTGTCACCATCCCAGATAAACAAGATGTCATCGATGAACCTTTTCCAGGTGATTAGTTCCGGAGGTTTGTCACTAAACACTATATCCTCCTCCCACTTTGCCATGAAGAGATTGGCCATACTGGGAGCAAATTTTGCTCCCATGGCCACTCCCCTCACTTGCAAAAAATGGGTTCCATCGTGCCAAAAGTGGTTGTGCGTCATGGCAAACAAAAGTAATTCAAGAATATAGTTGCGCTGAGTCACCGAAATACTACCATCCTGGGCCAGAAAGTGATGAACCGCTTCATAGCCCAGTTGATGGGAGATAGCGGTGTACAGTGAAGCTACATCCGCGGTAACTAGGAGGTAGGTAGGTTTCCATTCAATCAATTGCAGAATGTTAATAACATGTTTGGTATCCCTCAAAAAGGATGGCGTGCCCATCACCAGTGGTTGCAGATATTTGTCAATGTATTTCCCTATACGCGAGGTTACAGAGTCAATTCCACTGATGATGGGCCGCCCTGGTGGATTTTCTAAAGATTTGTGTATCTTGGGTAAAGAGTACATAACCGGTAAACGCGGCGCTAAAGGTACCAGAAAGTCCCTTTCTTTTTTATTTAAAATACCCATATTGAACCCTTTCTCAACCAACTCCTTTAGTTCACCTTTGAACTGGGTGGTGGGGTCTAAAAGTAATGGAGAGTAGGTCTCAGAGTCTGACAGAATCCTAGTCATCTCGTTGGAATATGCGGTTTTGTCAAGTATTACAATGGCACCGCCCTTGTCCGCCGACCGAACTACTATGTCATTCCTGTTAAGCAGTGCGTCTAACCCTGCCTTAAATTCGCGTGTGGGTTGAGCTGGTCTCAATTTCAAACTATTAAGATCCTTTAGTACCAGATCTCGGAAGATATTGATGTTAGGTGCTGTATTACCAGGGGGATTGAACAAGGAGGCATTCGATAAACCAGAATGCATGATTGTTGAATCCCTAACTAATTGGCGGGAGGGGTTGCTCATGATATATCTCTTAATGTTCAACTTGCGTGTAAACTTTTGAATATCTATAAATGTCTGGAATTTATTTAGATTCTGAGGGGGCACAAACTTGAGACCCTTTCCAAGGGTCTGCAATTCTTCATTAGATAACTTTTTATTACTTAAGTTAATGACACCACTAGTATCTAAGTCCTTCTTCTTTTTGGTGTGAAGACGTTTCCCCCCTCTACAACCTCTCTTGTGTGTGATGACGTCAATTTGTGACGAAACGATCGTCGGGTAGATACGTCTACATCTCGTGCTAATTTTATCCGCTTTATTTTACATCTTTGCTAGCAATTTTTTTCGTTCAATTTTATACGACTCTATTGAGTCATTTGTATCTTTCAACGCCTATTTTGTTGGAAAATAAAGTACATATATTTTAGACTTTATTACACGATTGGGCGTTTTTTTCTTTCTCATCCATTTGGTGACACGCCAACTTTTCTCGAACGGACCGGAACGGACGACGCTCAAGGAGCACCCGAAGGTGTGGGTCATTTTTCACCTTCCTATCCGGAAAAGTGATTCGAGTCATCCATCTACACGAGGAGTGTCGGAGGAACGATCCTGTCCGATCCCAACATTTGGGGAGTTCGTATTTGCGCATACTAAAGGTGGCTCTGGTAAGCCTTTATTACTTATTTAAACTGTAGAGTGAAAGAATTTACGTGGTCAAGCACCTGCACCAGTGACACCTGGGACCAATTTTAAAGCTTCATTCACGTTCATCTTTAAAGTTCCATTCACGTTCTACCCAATGAACTTATATCTTCACATTTATGAGGCCTTGTAAATCACTTCATTTATCCAAAGCATGGGATTTGTTTTGATTTATTTTTCAATTTTGTTGTTTGTTTTTCTCACTTAATCACTAGGTTGTGCTTCACAGCACTAAGCTGTAGTTTAAACAATATTTTTTCCTCCTAAAAGTTTTTTTGATCCTTTTTTTGGTTCAACAGCCCATTTTTTTATTGCACATTATGCACATGTGTATTGTTTATTATTGATGTTTTACTTTTTGAAAGCATTAACTTGGAACGTTTCTTGTCCTGATTTATTGTTTCACCACATTCAGTCACGTGTTATACATTAAGCGCTGCACTGTTTTTTATATTTCTGTTTATTGGACCTAGTATCTGGTTTTTTGTGCTCAGCTGCTTTTTTCTTCATTGATTTTTTCCATATCAATTATTCTATTTTTTACCAAGCGCAAGCGCAAGTTTCCAGACATTTATAGATATTCAAAAGTTTACACGCAAGTTGAACATTAAGAGATATATCATGAGCAACCCCTCCCGCCAATTAGTTAGGGATTCAACAATCATGCATTCTGGTTTATCGAATGCCTCCTTGTTCAATCCCCCTGGTAATACAGCACCTAACATCAATATCTTCCGAGATCTGGTACTAAAGGATCTTAATAGTTTGAAATTGAGACCAGCTCAACCCACACGCGAATTTAAGGCAGGGTTAGACGCACTGCTTAACAGGAATGACATAGTAGTTCGGTCGGCGGACAAGGGCGGTGCCATTGTAATACTTGACAAAACCGCATATTCCAACGAGATGACTAGGATTCTGTCAGACTCTGAGACCTACTCTCCATTACTTTTAGACCCCACCACCCAGTTCAAAGGTGAACTAAAGGAGTTGGTTGAGAAAGGGTTCAATATGGGTATTTTAAATAAAAAAGAAAGGGACTTTCTGGTACCTTTAGCGCCGCGTTTACCGGTTATGTACTCTTTACCCAAGATACACAAATCTTTAGAAAATCCACCAGGGCGGCCCATCATCAGTGGAATTGACTCTGTAACCTCGCGTATAGGGAAATACATTGACAAATATCTGCAACCACTGGTGATGGGCACGCCATCCTTTTTGAGGGATACCAAACATGTTATTAACATTCTGCAATTGATTGAATGGAAACCTACCTACCTCCTAGTTACCGCGGATGTAGCTTCACTGTACACCGCTATCTCCCATCAACTGGGCTATGAAGCGGTTCATCACTTTCTGGCCCAGGATGGTAGTATTTCGGTGACTCAGCGCAACTATATTCTTGAATTACTTTTGTTTGCCATGACGCACAACCACTTTTGGCACGATGGAACCCATTTTTTGCAAGTGAGGGGAGTGGCCATGGGAGCAAAATTTGCTCCCAGTATGGCCAATCTCTTCATGGCAAAGTGGGAGGAGGATATAGTGTTTAGTGACAAACCTCCGGAACTAATCACCTGGAAAAGGTTCATCAATGACATCTTGTTTATCTGGGATGGTGACAGTTCATCGGCAGAGCTCTTCCTGTCCCAATTAAACAACAACAACCGGGGGATAGTTCTCAGCTATGTCTCTAGCCCCATTAACATCCAATTTTTAGATCTGAATATTTCCATCCGGGATAATAATATAACTACCACAACGTTTTTTAAGAAAACTGACAGGAATAGCTATATTCCACTCGACTCCTGCCATCATAGGTCATGGCTCTCAGCGGTCCCCAAGGGCCAGTTTCTTCGCTTAAAACGCAATTGCACTTTTAATGATGATTTTCTTAAGGAGGCACTAATCTTAAAAGAGAGATTCTTAGCTAAAGGTTACAACAGTGAGTCCCTTGACTCCATTATAATGGAGGTCAACAGTAGGGAACGTCAAACATTGTTAGCTGAGAGACCACCCAGGATTGACAACATGGACAACTATGGAGTTTCTTTACTTACAACGTTTTCCAGCCAGCATTGGGCTGTGAAAAGAATTTTACAGAAGCATTGGTCGGTCATTAAAAATGACCGAATCTTGGGCCCCGAACTTCCTGATAAACCAAATGTGATCTTTAGGGGTGCAACTAACTTGCGAAATATGATTGCTCCAAATGTCCCGGATCCCCCAACTAGACCCACTTTTTTTGGTGATTTGAAGGGCTTCTACCCCTGTGGGAAATGTAGAGCTTGCAAGCTAAATGCTCTACGAGGTAGGAGGTTTACTGAGTTCACCTCGTCTAGCAATGGACTTACATATCCCATAAGAACATTCATCACATGCACCACTAAGTGCGTTGTGTATTTACTTAGATGTCCATGTGGTTTGGAATATGTGGGACGCACAGTACGCATGTTACATGTGCGCCTGGGGGAACATATTACTAAGATTTGTAAAGGATTTGACAAACACAACGTTAGTAAACATTACGATCTTAAACACAATCGGGATCCAAGAGGTACCACCTTTCTGGCCTTAGAAAAATATACCCCACACTGGCGCGGCAGTAATGCTAAGCGCACTATTTCTAGGGCAGAAACAAACTGGATCCACAAATTAGGGACACACATCCCTGGGGGGCTCAACGTTGAGTGGGACATAAATTGTTTTATCAACAATAGTTGATTTAAAGTCCCCTTTTTTTCCTTTTTATACTGATTTTGTATTCAGTCTGTGTCTTATATACCATTTTCACTATTATTATTTGTATTTGTGTAGCAATGTTTTCTAGGTAGTTTATATGATTTTTTTATGGAGACTGTATTTACGATAATAGAGTGATTGTAATGTTCTTTCTAAACCTGTTGGTTATATCTCATCCATGTATTTCTTTAACTGGACTAAGGGTGATGGAGGGCAGCTAATGCTGTTTATGCCCCCGCCCCAATAGTATGGTCATTCTCCTCTATCTCTTTGTATGGCAATTTATACGCATGTATTGCACTTATATACTTTTCGTATATTTTTGAACCTTTTTGAGACATACACATAGTGAGACAGCCATCATTATTGTATTTGGCCATCTGTCAAACAAAGGTGATTTATCACAGAATTCATTGTTTGCTTTTTTTAGTGGTCACCTTTACTAGTCTATTATACATTTGAGTCCCACCATTTAGTTATGATGGTACCCAAACTTTATTGGAATTAACTGGTCGTTGACCGTTTTTTCCCTTTTCCTTTTTTTCCATGTGTGGTAACCATTCCGAAGGGACTGGTCATTTGTGGGTTAATCCCATCAAGCACGGACGTTTTGGTCTGCACCTATGGCAGGGCTCCCTACCTCACCCATAGGCTATTTAAACCTTAAGCACGAGGGTGTGGGCGTACCCCTGATGACGTCAATTTGTGACGAAACGATCGTCGGGTAGATACGTCTACATCTCGTGCTAATTTTATCCGCTTTATTTTACATCTTTGCTAGCAATTTTTTTCGTTCAATTTTATACGACTCTATTGAGTCATTTGTATCTTTCAACGCCTATTTTGTTGGAAAATAAAGTACATATATTTTAGACTTTATTACACGATTGGGCGTTTTTTTCTTTCTCATCCATTTGGTGACACGCCAACTTTTCTCGAACGGACCGGAACGGACGACGCTCAAGGAGCACCCGAAGGTGTGGGTCATTTTTCACCTTCCTATCCGGAAAAGTGATTCGAGTCATCCATCTACACGAGGAGTGTCGGAGGAACGATCCTGTCCGATCCCAACATTTGGGGAGTTCGTATTTGCGCATACTAAAGGTGGCTCTGGTAAGCCTTTATTACTTACTTAAACTGTAGAGTGAAAGAATTTACGTGGTCAAGCACCTGCACCAGTGACACCTGGGACCAATTTTAAAGCTTCATTCACGTTCATCTTTAAAGTTCCATTCACGTTCTACCCAATGAACTTATATCTTCACATTTATGAGGCCTTGTAAATCACTTCATTTATCCAAAGCATGGGATTTGTTTTGATTTATTTTTCAATTTTGTTGTTTGTTTTTCTCACTTAATCACTAGGTTGTGCTTCACAGCACTAAGCTGTAGTTTAAACAATATTTTTTCCTCCTAAAAGTTTTTTTGATCCTTTTTTTGGTTCAACAGCCCATTTTTTTATTGCACATTATGCACATGTGTATTGTTTATTATTGATGTTTTACTTTTTGAAAGCATTAACTTGGAACGTTTCTTGTCCTGATTTATTGTTTCACCACATTCAGTCACGTGTTATACATTAAGCGCTGCACGGTGATTTACCAGTGCCCTTGCTACCTCCCCCTGAGACCCTCTTACGAGGAGACATAGTCCTAAGCTACAAAGCAGAGGTACTAGTACAAGTGCAATCACTGTTGTGCTTAAAGTCTCACAATAAATATATATGCTTAAACTGCACAACCTGATGCTGAGTAGGTGTCTAAGGTTTGCCTGGATCCAATCCCCACGGATGCTTACTGCCCACAGCTCCTGTGTCTCCACTTACAGCCCCCTGACGCTCTGGGCTTTTTAAAACTGCCGCCTGGCGCCTGCGCAGTACAGCGCCGTGCACACTGACGTGCACGGCTCACAACCACACTCCCTCCTCCTCCATTAGGCTGATAATGCGCCCAGCGCGCGTGCACGCGCCCGCGCGCGCTCGAGGACCGCGGGATCCAGGGGGAAAGGAGAACTCCACCGGAGCTGCGTAGGACCCCCAGACTATGTGGGACCCCTGTGTTACCTTGTTGTGGCAGGGATTGCAGTGGAGACGTGAGACAGCTGGAGAACCAGGCTTCACTGAGCGTGTGTACTGAAAAGCATGTAAGTATGCATCAGGCTGCTCTTACTCCCTCTAGTGGTGGAAACCAGGTAAGACATACAACTACTCACAATGAAGAAATCCATCATATAATTATATATATAGGATTAACTTCCCTTACCTGTCCCCGCCGCAGGAATTGCTGAAACAGACAAATTCCAGCCTTCACCCATCACGGCGGGCAGTGTTAGCCAACCTTAAGGTTTATCTGGGGCTCTTTCTCGGAAGAGCCTCCTACCTGGACCATGTAAAAGACTCTGCCAGAAACTTCCGTGCGCTCTGTGTAAACAGTACACCAAGTCTGGTTTTCCCAGAGCCCAGTCTTCCAATGGAGAGGACTTACAGGCCAAACCTCGTTTCTTCAGCTGACGAGGCCCGGGTACCATACCATCTTGGGAGTCAAATATCGGCCGAGGTATGGATCCGGTTTGTTGCAGCCCTTAGGCCCCCGCAGGGACCTGCACAGAGCTAAAGTTTTACGTGACCAACCACCATAGACACTGGCGAAAAAACTGAGGTGCCTCCCATATGGGAGGGGTTATATAGGGGAGGAATTCTCCTTAATTGGGGTCAACCAGTGTCCAATCACCAGAGGTGCCTATATAACCCACTATGTAATGAAGCTCCTGTGTCCCGTGATGTATGATCAAGAAATGTCAATTATAAGAAATGTTTTTCTTTTGTTCTTATGGCAGTAGCGGATGCTAACTACTGCTTCACATATGTCGACATTGGCTCATATGGGAGCAATTCAGACTCAAGTATCTTTACGCACTCATTGGGGCAAATTTTGCGCAACAATGAGCTGGACCTCCCTGAAAATTCACCATTACCTGGATAAAATGGACCTCCTCTCCCATATGTGTTTGTAGGAGATGAGGCGTTTGCCCAGGGATAACACCTGATAAGGTCATTCTCGAATCAAAAACTAAGTGTGGACAAGTGGCTATTCAATTACCTTAACCAGGGCCAGAAAGGTGGTCTAATCCATTTTTTGCATTCTGGCAAATAAGTGGAGTTTGCCGCATATGCCAACACATTTAAACATGGAGATTGCCAAATCCGCGGTCAAAGCCACATGTGTTCGCCACAATTTTGTAGGGCAGAGTGATGGGAATCAATTAAAGGAAGCAATTGTGCATGATCTGAAAAGTGCACAGTGGACTGCAAGCAGGGGCTCCACCACTGGTGTCGATATCAGAGATAAATTTAAAGACTTCTTCATGTCATCGGCGGGTGAAGTACCATGGCAGCTTCAAACAATCTCATAATCATAATGTACATATACATAGATTTTGTGTAATGACCTTATGACTAATATGAGGTGTGCTGCACTTTGTTATTCCTGGTTGATTGATAGAGATCTATTGATTCTCCCTAAGTTTGGCCTTGTTGCACTTTTGTCTTCTTCCACTAGATGGCCTGGTACTTGGTGGTACTAGATATGAGAAGGGCAACGCAAGGTCAGGTTATGGGTATATGGGCTATCTCAGCCAATGGGCAAGGGTTTTCTTGGATCCCTTGGCCTGCTGGGAGAGCTTATGTATTCAGGTGGAGTTGTGTGTTCTATGTTCTGTGTCACCTGGATGGCTGTCTGGGTGGATGTGTTTTGGAATGCCCGGGCTGCTAGGCCAGAGATGGGGCCTATCCCAGGCACATTTGGCTGCTGGGCTGTCTGAGGGCCTTTCCAGAAGCAGGAGAGCAGTGCAGGGTTGGGACTGAAGTGATGGGTCTGCCCACCAGAGAACTTGTCGTGGTCGGCGGTAGAGGGGAAGATGTCGCCAGTAAGGGACTGTTTCCGCCTTATTACCAGGAACCACAATGAGTAACTGAAGCAAGTACCGGAGCAACATTTTCTCCAACTGGGGACAGTGAAGAATCTGGAAAATTCAGTGGGTATCAAGCCAGGGACCCAGCCAGCAGAGATGACTTTTGCAGAGCAGCCTTGTGTTAAGCTAGGGACCGAGCAGGCCAGCGGAGGTGAAGCTTGAGAGGTATCTAGAGTGCCAAGCTAGGGATCCAGCAGAGAAGTGGGGGTGACGCTTGTCGAATATACCACCGTGAAGATTGGAGGAGCTCAAGTGATTCCGTGGCAGTGAATCAGCAGGTCTAGTGAGAGACCGGGAGCTCAGTGGGCTGAAGAACTACAAGGAGAAATTGTAGTGAAAGTGAAAGAACTGTTACGCTTTGTGTTAGGAACTGTTAAAGACTGTTGCCATATTAGACAGCATTCATGCACATGCAGATGTGGCATCTTGCTGGATGCCTTTCCCTGCATGGCTGTCCTCCTATTGAAGTCTCAGAGTCTAGTCTGTTAATTAATCTTGCAACTACCTAAGGGTGTCCTGGCCCTAACCCTCTCCCCCCCAAAAAAGCTTAAGAGAAATAAACTCTTTTGCATTCAAGAAGTGTCTGGTGCCCAATAACTACTCTGCACCCACCATGCCTCACAACCCACCACATACAGAAGGATATCAGCTAGCTCTGGCCCTGGAAGTTCTCATTAGACTGAAGGAGGCCTGACACCTTGCTACATATATATTGTTTGAATAAAACCACCAGTGTCTTCTTTAATTTAGGTTGGATTTATTTCACTGTTATTTTACTACATCTTGCTATGTGGCAAGGTACCGTAATGTTTTTAGTAAATAACATATGAATAATATAACATAACAGTATACATTCCTGTTTTTTAAACTGAAAATTCACTTTCTCAGTCAAGCATGACTATTTGTAATCCTGATGCTGCTAGCATTGGTAAATAGATTTTTTGGATTTCTTCAGTTACTTCCTAGTTTCCATGCCTAGGCAAATAATGTCATATATCACAGGAGTCTTCAGAAGTGGAGGAGGGGTTTTCTCAGCATCTTGCCGGTGTTCTGGCAGATGGTGTCCTGCCATCATATAGTGTCCGCCCCGTACTGCGCATGCGCAGTACGGGGCAGAAGAAGCTTCGGAAAATCTCCGAAGATGAACGGCGCCTGCGCCGTGAGTGGAGGTGGTAGCCCCACCATCCAAGCGGACATAGGTTTGGGCACGGCCCCGCTGCGCTCGGCTCTTTTATATTCCTACTCTATGTCCACTTGGATGGTGGGGATAGAACCTGGACTCACAGCGCAGGTGCTGTTCATCCTCGGCTATTTTCGGAATCTGTGTGTGCTGTGTACACAGCAGACACTATCCATTGGGGGACCATATATGATAGGACACCGGCATGCTGAGAATAAGGGCAGATAGATTCCAGGAAGTAATTACTACATTACTCATCTGCCCTTATTTAAGATGGCCATGGCCAGAAAGGCTAGGGGGTGTTTTTCAAAGTGATTATTCAGCAAAATCAAGCATGGAAGCATGGATGGTTGTGGGAGTCTGCCTTGAATATTAAAAACTAGTAAAACAGTGCTTTTGATTTGTGGTGCTCAGATACAGTGACTCTTTTCACTGAATGGGTGGCCACCGAAATGCATGCTTCCAAAACAGTCTACAGCTGTCACTGGGGTTCGTCGCTAACAGCAGAATGTGCAAAAATAGATTTTAATTATCTTTTCAAATTAAGATTAAAAAAACTACATAGGGTGCCCCCCAAAATTCATACACATCCCTTTGGATCTGCTATGGATCTTGAGGTGAAACCCCACACCAAAATAATAAAAAAAAAAAAAGGCATGAGCCCCCCCCCAATCAATATGGATCTTGAGGGGAAACCCCACACCCTCTAAAGTTCATACCGGATCCTTATTAGAGCATGCAGTCTGGCAGGCCAGGAAAGGGGGGGACAAGCTAGCGCCCCCCCTCCTGAACCATATCAGGCCACATGCCTTTAGCATGGGCTTTGCACCCCCCCATCCCAAAGCACCTTATCCCCATGTTGATGGATTTGGGGGGACCCCACACCAATTAAAAAAATAAAAATTTACATTTCAACAGACACACACCAAAGAGTTTAAAAAATCCCTTACATTTATCAACACGCATGCTTTCTGTCCATGAATTCCAGTCCTCATACAGCTCACTTATCTCCTGGCAGGCCCTTTCCTTCTTGGACATGTCCTTGTAGTTTGCATTATGAGTGTCATAAAACGGTGGACGAAACCTACATCAGCCGTATGAGCTCCTCGTTAAGGTCACTTGAGATGGCTTCCTCCTCCTCCTCACTACAACACACCACAGGAGGGGCTACTGGAGCAGGGGGATGGAAAATAACACCATGTCGGATGTCAAAAGTCAAGTGGTTGGACGAGGATCCGACTTTGATCTGACTTCAGTGATATTGAATGGGCTGAAAACAGACCAAAGTTGGACCAAAGTAGTGCAAGAACATTTTTCAAAGTCGAACCAACTTGTGTCAGACCAGTTAAGACGACTCTCATAGGGCACCATTAATTTATACACGTCATGCGACATGTGCTCCCAAAGTCGTAGTGTGTGAACTGGGCCTACAGGTTTTTCATACAGCCAGATTTATCTGCCGAATATATTAATGAGTAACATTACTCTTCCGTTGCCAGCACGCCAGCTGACCCAGCGAGCTGACTTGTGGAGAGTAGTTTTGTGCCCTCCTGTGATCCGCAGCTCCCTTCCTCCTTCACTAGCATGCCAGCCAGCCCAGACCATGACGGTGAGCGGGTCTGCCGTCCGGATCCTGGATCAGGATCTCTCGGTGCAGAAGGGTTATTGGCGCCTCCCATGCTGCACAGTTCCATTGATAGATGCTGTCAGCTCCTCATGCTCTGGGGACCTCCAGTGTAACCATAGGCTCCTTCTAATTTATTTCACATTCATTCTTTTTATCCATTATTCCAGCACTGGTCTTTGGTTCTAGTTCCTTTATGATCTTCATTGAATACATTTGTTTATGTTCTTTATCACTGCCATTGAGGGGCTTATCTTTATTTAACTCATTAAGCGATGACATCCTTTGTTTTATGTATGCACTTTTAGACATTTCATAACTTCTACATCAACAGTTATGTAGCTTTTTCAGGAACCGTGCATTCAGAGGAAACTTGTGTTCTAAGCAAGAAACTTTCATTTCCCAATATTGCTTTCAAGAAAACAAAACAACTCTTTATATCATATATATAGTATATATATATATATATATATATATATATATACTGTATATATATTTCATATTCTTCTGTTACAGTATAGCGTGTCTTACAAATAGTTTTTCCCTGTCTTCTGTATGTTTCCACTGTCATTCTTCATCTATAACCTCTTCAGTACAAGGTTAAACAAAGCTTAATGCTTCTGGCTTCCCTTCTCTCCTCTACTACCAGAAGCTGCTGTGGGTACACAGGGGGATGTTTCAGGATGGAGAGCAGGGAATGGGCCAGTAAATTAAATTTACTGGCCCATTCTATTCCTGTATGAACACAGTGAGCAATCGGGACCCATCATGTAAACTTACTATGCTTCCGTTTGTGAATGAGCAGGAAGCCACAAAGTGCTTCCTATTCATTCATCTGTGCATCTGAGGCTACAGAGAAAGGAACTGATAAATCAATGTCCTCAGTCACTTTCGGCCAGGGGAAGGGGGCCCTGTCAGGTAGGCTGTATGGGGCCTCATGATTTCTAACAGCAGCCCTGCCCACCACAAAAAGAATCCCCAAAATCATTTCTCCCATTCTGGATGTTCGTGGCAGTATCACCTATGTCCTATATTATTTGTTGTTTATACAAGATGACACTGTCACATACCTTGTGGCTGAGAATTATACGTAGCGGGAGTCTTGGGCTGATAGTTACGCCTAGATAGCCATTTATAAATTGTAATATAGATTGCTATATGTACTTCTCCCTCTTTGTATAGAATTTATTTATAGTACTGTACATGGTCCATTTTTGGACAGAGCAGTTGACTTACAATTGTATTAAGCTTGTAGAGGGTTGTATATTTGTTTTGGGTACACCTATACCAACAATTCTGAATCTGTTCCCCTTTTTTTAATGTGTTTTAAACTTTTCATAGTATGTAAAAATAAAATGATATATGTTGATATGGGGTTGTCAATATTTGAACTTCAATACTTTGAACCATTAAACCTTAATTGGTATACAGATAAGGACTTATCAGTAAGGAATCAGTAACTCTGAAAGTATTGGAGCCAATTGAGCATAATGAGCAGACAATTATCATATTCAGATGGGGATTAACAATGGCAGCTCTTATATATCTCTTGGTAAAAATGTACTTTAATATTCCATTATCAAGTCCACATGATGAATGTCCCTTGCTGTGAGAACACAGATTACCCTTGCAGCTGAAAAATAAGAATGTGTAACTGTGTTTTCCTATTTTTCAGGCTCAATGTCAAAATGACAAATTAGTCATAGAGCCTTTAAGTTAACTGACACACTACTCGGTGTATAAGCCTGTGTCCCTTCTCAACGTTAAACCTATAAATTGTTAAACTGAAAAAGTGCTAAATGCCTAATGGTCACAGTATTTTCATCCTTAGAGCTGCTTATGTCAAATTCAAGATGGCAGCTCCCAGTTTCATTGTTCAAATTAAAGTAAAGTGGTTCTAAAACCTAAACATTTTTATCTTAATGCATTTCTTGCATTAACCCCCCTGGCGGTATTCCCGAGTCTGGCTTGGGGTGGAATTTCAGTACCATAAGCGGTAACTCCGAGCCAGACTCGGGATCGCATTGCAGGATACAGGGAGAGTTACTTACCTTGCCCCCTGGATCCTGCGATGTCCTCCCCACTGTGTGTGCGAGCTGTCCTCCGCTCAAATCACACAGTGCCCAAGTGCCGCTGAACCCCGTTCCCTGCGACATTACGACGCACGGGAGCGGAGATTGGTGCCAAATTCTAAAAAGTAAAAACACACAATAAACATACAGTACTCTAATCTTACAGATTAGAGTACTGTATAAAAAAAATTACACACCCTCTTTGTCCCTAGTGGTCTGTCCAGTGCCCTGTATGTAGTTTTATATTATAAATAGTTTTTTTCTGCCTGGAATTTGGCGATTGTCCATAGCAACCAAAAAGTGTCCCTTTATGTCAAAAGTGGTTATAGACCAGCTAGAAAACAGCAATAATAAATTATAATCACTTGTAGAATTGAGCGATATCGTTTTCTGGGAAAATTTGTCATCAAACACTAAATCTAATGACAGCGACAATTCTGCAACTGAGTAAATTTCAGTGTTTTTGATTTGATTACATTATTGACTATTTTTTATTATTATTATATTATTATTTGTTATTATTTATAGTTATTTATTATATTATAATTTATGATTTTGTGTTTCAAACTACTATCATACCCGGGATGAGTTATTCCTAAGAATTGCAGGCCTACAATATAAAACGCCAAATTTCCTTGCAAAATAATGGTACCGCTTTCAGCACCTAAAATCAGAAATAATCATACCACCAGGGAGGTTAAGGTAAAAAAAATGTAGCCATTGATTTTGGCCTCTCACCCCCCCCCCCCCCCAACTTATACTTTCCTGAGCCCTCATTCGATCTAGCGCTTTGAACTTCTGCAGCTCTTCTCTTCATACTGGCATTGTATTACACACACCCTCTGAAATGAATGACTGCTTTCTCATTTACTGTAAGCAGCTCTATTCCACCAAAGTATCATATACCACTTCAGACCTACACTCCTACCTTGACAGAAGATCTGGCCGGAACAGGTTAATAGGTACACTAGGCTCTCAAATGATTAGGTAATAAATATAGCATCGTTCGTCCTAGAAGGTGCTATATAAGAACATAAAAGCCAATATGTGTTTGAAGAATAGTGAGGAGCCCTCACAGCTGTGCCGTAATAATATTTAGAGTAAAATCATGTGAATGTTCAGAAAATTTCAATAGTTTAAAACATAATTCCCAATGCGATTTTGTAAGGTTAGCAAAGTTGCATAAAGTGGCAGTGCTGGATATAAAGAAGGTCCGTGCAGGTAACTACTACATCATATAGTGATTTAAATAATACATATAAAACAGTCGACAAGATATATAGTGATTCCCAATGCGATTTGTTCAAACTGATAAAGTCGCATAAAAGTGCTAGTGCCAGACAGAGAATAGATCTGTGAAAATATCTATTACATCCAAATATGAAAATATAATGTACAAAAAACAGTCACTAACTAAAAACAATGGTGCAAATAATGGTTGACTTGTGACTGAAGAAATCGCATAAAGTGACAAATGCCAAAAAAGGGGGGGGGGGGGGAAGTGAATATGTGCAAGTGTCCTATGTGGTAAAGAATAGTATCAGCTAAATGCTATCATCGAACACAACAGAATATTAAATCCAAAGCAGAACAAAATAGAAAAAAACATAAATTAATCTTGGTGTTAGGGGAAAGGAAAGAACCTTCTAAACAATATATATATAATCCGAACAAGAGAAGGGGGTGTGCATAATGTTTTAGACTTAGTAAATACAAAAAATTGAGCAATAATCTTTGTTAGAAATGTCCATTCAACTTGTGCGACACCCGATAGCGATTATCTCAAAAATCGCATATAACGAAGCAATCGCATACAGTGCTGGTGCTTTAAATATCTGTGCACTACAACGCAATCGAGCTCGAGGCTCGTTTATACCTCATATAAGAAACCTATCTGTTTGTGAGTATTCAATCCGTTTTTATGAATAAACTTCAATATTGTTGGAAAAACTATTACACTATGGGGCTCCCTTCCTTATGTGTTTAACCCCTTACATAAACACCCACCGCCGAGGTACCCCCCCCCCCCCCCCACGCTGAAGTACTGCTGAGCGACCACATAAAGAGTCCAGTACGGCAGAATAGGCAGGAGACGGCAGGAGACGCCACGACCCGGGGACACAGGAACAGGACCTCGAGGGATAACGATCATCAGGAACCCTGAGGACATATATATCATACGCTGTTACCTTACAGCCTTAAGGTAAGGGGACACCCATATTTCGATCACACAGGACCACGTGGGATACATTCACCATCACTATTACCACCACCGCTTAAGCTGTTACTTTGTAGTGCACAGATATTTAAAGCACCAGCACTGTATGCGATTGCTTCGTTATATGCGATTTTTGAGATAATCGCTATCGGGTGTCGCACAAGTTGAATGGACATTTCTAACAAAGATTATTGCTCAATTTTTTGTATTTACTAAGTCTAAAACATTATGCACACCCCCTTCTCTTGTTCGGATTATATATATATTGTTTAGAAGGTTCTTTCCTTTCCCCTAACACCAAGATTAATTTATGTTTTTTTCTATTTTGTTCTGCTTTGGATTTAATATTCTGTTGTGTTCGATGATAGCATTTAGCTGATACTATTCTTTACCACATAGGACACTTGCACATATTTACTTCCCCCCCCTCCTTTTTTGGCATTTGTCACTTTATGCGATTTCTTCAGTCACAAGTCAACCATTATTTGCACCATTGTTTTTAGTTAGTGACTGTTTTTTGTACATTATATTTTCATATTTGGATGTAATAGATATTTTCACAGATCTATTCTCTGTCTGGCACTAGCACTTTTATGCAACTTTATCAGTTTGAACAAATCGCATTGGGAATCACTATATATCTTGTCGACTGTTTTATATGTATTATTTAAATCACTATATGATGTAGTAGTTACCTGCACGGACCTTCTTTATATCCAGCACTGCCACTTTATGCAACTTTGCTAACCTTACAAAATCGCATTGGGAATTATGTTTTAAACTATTGAAATTTTCTGAACATTCACATGATTTTACTCTAAATATTATTACGCAGGGGTCAAGTCCTGGGGAAAAAAGTGTGGGAACTCCCACCCAAGATCCACTCCCCCACCAAAAAAAAAAAATTATGATACGCTCATATGCATACATATTTCACAGAAAATACAGTGTAACATTTATTGTAAAGTGCCAGTTTACAAAAATAAAATAAGTTAACTTGTCAAACTAACAGAATAATCACCACAGTGGGTGATTATCTTTCCCTCGCAGGGAATTTCTAACACAAATACACCCTGTTACATACATATACATATACAAATGCATAATGTCCTGCAAGCTGCATCTTTGCAGTGCTATAGGAGCAGTGTATTCACCACTCCTAAAGCTCCCTTTCCCATTGAAATCAATAGGGCAGCGTTGCCAAAGTGCCAGTAAAGCGACCCGCTGCAGTGGCACTTTGCCAACGCTTTTAATCCTTTTAAGGCCGCTAGCAGGTATTAAAAGTACTCTGCTAACTCTCGAAAAGCACTGCAAAAATGACTGAAAAGTGCCGCTAAAAATACCGCTGACACCTGGGTGCTGTGGGTGTGAAAGGGCTCTTATTGTGCATAAAGATTATCTAAAAATATTTTTAGATCAATAACATTTTATCAAAATATATAAAATTGCACCAATATGAGGCTGTGACCAACACACAAAATACAACTCAAAAAGGATTTTTATTTTATGAAAAGCAAAAAAAATACTCAAAATTGATAAAATAAACTTAAAGCGGTTCTGCACCTTTAAAAAAAATATTAAAAGTCAGCAGCTGCAATATTAGTAGCTGCTGACTTTTAATAAATTGACACTTACCTGTCCCAGGGTCCAGCGATGTCGGCGGCAGATGACGAGCGATCGCTCATCTCTCTGCTGCCCCCACTGCCATCCTTTGTCAGGGAATCGGGAAGTGAAGAGTTGCGGCTTCACTGCCCAGCTCCCTACTGCGCATGCGCGAGTCACGCTGTGCGTCTCCACTGGTCCCCGCTGTGTCCTGGGAACTGTGTGTTTCCCAGAATACAATGGGGGGGGGGGCATCTGCGGCGGGCTGTCCCGGAAGTGGGTGCAGATACCTGGATTATCCAGGTAACTGCACCTCCCTCCCCCCTGAAAGGTGCCGATTGTGGTACCGAAGGGGGGAGGGATCACATGAGCGGAACTTCCACTTTAGGGTGGAAAACCGCTTTAAAAACACAGTCCACTTTGCAGCAAATATAGTCTGGCTGCCTGCAGGAAGAGAAATCCGCTGACATCCCACCCGCTCGGATCCGAAAAAGTGTGACGGAGGAAAAAGCTGTTTTTCCATCCGTCATCGGATTGGGTGAAGATGGACACTGCGGTCCGTTGTCACCCGATCTCCCATAGGGGAGAGTGGCGCTGTGACAGGTCCATCCCTGCGCAGTGTGCAGAGACGGACCTGTCATCTTCCTGCTCAGCGGAGATCGCTCCGGCCATCCCCGCTGTGCAAGCGCATATCCACGGGGCGGATCAGCACTGATCCGCCCCGTGTGAAAGGACCCTTAAAGCTGTGTGGTATTCCTCAGTGATGAAGAGTGAAAGAAAAGGTTGGAAACATGCAAAGAGAAGGAAGGGGAGATTGTCCCTGAATTGTCTCCTGGAAGTGAGAGCCATTCTCCCTGCAAAGGGAGGTTTTCTAGAAGCTGGGGTGTGGAAGAGAGAGAGGTCGGAGGGAGTCAATGGAAGTGCACACACTCACTTGGAAGGCTCCTGGAGGCTCTCTGATTTATTCAGCAGTACACTATCAGTGTGTCTGTCAGCTGCTTCTTTTAAATCTTCCCGCCCACCTCTCCTTCACAGACTGAAGATGCGAGCAGGGAGGGGGGCGAGAGAAGCGATGTGTGTGAAGCTGCTTGGGACAGGCTGCATCCAGGCATGCTGGAGTTGGAGTTGGATGGAGCAACGTGAGGAATGGATCCATTTCCTCCACCTAGGACAGCTATACTTGCCAAGCCGTCACCTGCACTGTCCACACACAGGCACTGACAGAGCGCAGAGGACGGACGAGGGAGGGGGAGGAGAGGAGAAGGTGGATGGGTTTTCCGGGGACTGGAACTAATTTCTGCATCTCTCACTTACTTCTGCCGGCTTGTTGCTTTTGCCAGATCCTTCCCCACCTCCTCCCGCACTGAGGCTGTGGCTGCACCCTAGGCGACTGCCAGTGCCTAGTCCACCTAGTGGTAGCACCGGCCCTGGGAGGAGGACCGAGAGAGGGGAGGACGCCGTCCTTTACTATGAGGCGATGCTTATTGAAGGATCGGCTCAGGCGGCTCTAGTCCTGCAAAGGGAACGGCGTTCCTGCTGTGAAAAAAGTGCAGGGACGCCGTTCCCATGCGTTCCCGCAGGACTCGAGCCCTGTTATTACGGCACAGCTGTGAGGGCTCCTCACTATTCTTCAAACACATATTGGCTTTTATGTTCTTATATAGCACCTTCTAGGACGAACGATACTATATTTATTACCTAATCATTTGAGAGCCTAGTGTACCTATTAACCTGTTCCGGACAGATTTTCCACTATAGTACTGCGCATCACTACTTCTTTGCCCCCTTTTTTCTTTTATTGGGGTTCTAGTACCCCATCCCAGTGTGTGCAGCGGTACAACAATCAGACTTCTTCCTGATTAGGCGCAGGAATAATTCCCTTTACACCTACCTTGACAGAGTTAGCTTCCCTAGGATTGACGACAAGACTCGTACTGACCTGGACCAGGAAATAACTCTGGAAGAGGTTCAGAAGGCAATGACCCAACTTATGCTGGGCAAAACGCCTGGGGTTGATGGTGTACCCATAGAATTCTACACGCAATACCTGGACCTGCTTGCCCCTAGGCTTACCTCTCTGTTTCAGCAATTTTTGCTTCTGGGGGAGCTGCCAGACTCTATATCAGAGGCTGTGGTGGTGTTGGTGGCCAAACCTGGTAGGAAGCCTGAGGATAGCTGCTCGTATAGACCAATTTCTTTTCTCAATGTTGATGCCAAAATATTGGCCAAGATACTGGCTAATCGACTTTCGGCAGTCTTGGAAAACATAATTCATGATGATCAAACTGGTTTCATACCGGCAAGGGCACCGACATCAATATCCAACACCTTTTTCTGAACCTTTTCGGCCACTCACACCAACAGTGGAAGCAGAGTCATAGCCTCCCTTGACGCCGAGAAGGCCTTTGACTCTGTTGAGTGGGAATTTCTATGGGAGGTGGACAGGTTCAGGTTTGGCCCCTACTTCCTCCATTGGCTTAACATGTTATACAGCTCCCCCAGGGCCAGAATACTAACCAATGATAGGTTATCTGAATCCTTCCCGCTACAGAGGGGCACAAGGCTTTCCCCTTCCCTTTTTGCCTTGGCCTTGGAGCCACTGGTGATACTCATTAGGGAATCTGCTCAGGTTAAGGGGCCCACTGGAAGCGAAGCTCTCCTTATACGCTGATGACGTGCTCCTTTATTTACAAGATGCAAATGGCTCTCTCAAGGCGGCCCTAGATCTGTTTAACAAATTTGGACAATACTCCAGGGTGCGAATTAATTGGGATAAATCAATTCTTTTCCCCTTGATTCCAATGCATGGGCTACAGCCCCAGACAGCCAGTTGGTGTGGGTGGAGCAATTTAAATACTTGGGCATCCAGGTTAAGAGGGACCCGGCCAGCTATTCTGACCTTAATATAAACCCCTATATTCACCCAACTAAAGGAGAAATGTACGACTTGGTCATCACTACCCCTGAATTTTATGGGCAGAAGTAACCTCCTGAAAATGATTTTCCTCCCTAAGTTTCTCTGTTTTCCGGAATTGCCCGACCTGGCTGCCCAACCTTTTTTTAAAAGAAGTGGAGAAATGTATGAGCAGTTTCATTTTGGGAGGAACGCTACCTAGAATATCAAAAGCTACCCTGATTCTCCAGTGCGATGCAGTGGCCTGGCACTCCCTGATCTGCATTTCTATTTCTGGGCAGAGGTGCTGGTCACTGTCCGGTGGTGGTTCATGTGGTCTCGAACTAACGCCACGGTATGTCTTGAGGCAGCTATTTTGGGCTCACTTCAGGAACTGGACAGTCTGATATATTGGGGATCCTGAGCGTATGTTGTGCACCTCAGTCTACTAAAACCACACTCAGGGTGTGGGCTGCAGCGAGGTCAATATTTACCTGCCCTAGCAGGTGGTCTCCCTTCACCCCACTGTGGGGTAACCACAATCTCCAGCATCTCTGTGCCATCCCTGACCCCCAAGTCTGGGCTAAGTATGGGATAAAGACTTTAGGAGACATTCTAACGGCTGACAGATTGCTCTCACTAACAGAACTCAGAACCCGATTCCATCTGCCCGGATGGATGACATTCAGGTACTTCCAGCTCCATCGCCCCATACGAGCCCAGTTCCCTATCATCCCGAAGCTAGACATGGACCCGATAGAAGATAGAACAGCTTTCTAAGCCTTTGTCCACGCTGTATTTAGACCTGCTAAGTTATCACTCGCCCAGGATGGAACGACTTTGGGAAAAGTGTAGGGCGGACATACCAGACTTGGACAGGGAGGACTGGGATGACTGTATTGGAGAAAGTGTCCAAGCATTGGACAGGCTGATCCAAGTCAAATTCTGAGTTTATTTTACACCTCAGAGGTTACATAACATCTTCCCAGAAAGTTCTGCTAACTGCACTCGATGTGGTGGAAAGGAGAGTACATACATGCATATGTTTTGAAGCTGTCCTAGAGTGGCCCGGTTCTGGACACAGTTGATTGAGCTCATAAACTTTCATTGGGGGTTGCTTAGATATTTATGTCGTGTTGATACTTCTCTGAACTGTATACATGACTCTGGACTGCTGTAAGACAACCCACATGTAACTTTAACTGCTATCATGTTGTACTTCATAAACTGTATCATTTCATATTTCTTTCAATAAAAGAACATTCTGTTCATGTTAACAAAAAAAAACTAAAATGGCATTTTAGTCAAAAATTTGATGTCAAAATTAACACCGATTTCAACAGTAAATTTTATCTTAACTATTATGTGTTTGGTCTGAAGTTATTCAAAAGGGGTCATGTTGGTTTTGGCGTATTCCAAAGAACCTGGCTCTGTAATACCACTATGGGGTATTGGGTAACACTATTACAAATGGTTGACTCGGCAAGAGAAGGGAGAAGAGTATAGTTGATATGGTTATCCAAGTGAAAAAACAAGCTAGAAGAAACCAGTCGTTAAGTGTGTTACCTGGTAAGGTGACAGGCAATGAGGGAGTCAATGTTCTGGCTCCCTCCCTAGCAGGTCAACTCCCATAGCAACCGTGAGCAGACTAGCGTTATGGAGATCTATAGCCTGTGTCATGGACTTTGGGATGCAGGAGAACCATGGCCCAGAGAACTGTTGCCCAGAGAAATCTTTAAAACTGTTTTTTAATGTGTTCTTAAGTTATCCATACAGAGCTGGTCATTAATGCCTTTTGGCTTCTTATGCAGAAGTTAGTCCTATGGGGGGGGGGGGACTGTCTGGGCTGGTCATTGTCATGATAATAGGATTAGCTCTACTGTCTAAAGTGACCAGAGGTGGACTGACAACTCATGGGGCCACCGGGCAATAGGAGAAGATTATGGGGCCCCTCGGGCAATAGGAGAAGATTATGGGGCCCCCGGGCAATAGGAGATTATGGGGACCCCAGGCAGTAGAGAATGGGCCACACAGTATACACACACATACAGTATACACACACAGACACACAGTATACACACATAGACACACAGTATACACACACAGAGTACACATACACACACTTAAAAGCTACTGGAGAGGCAGGGCAGCTATAATTTTGGTATTTAAAAAAAAACACAGATATTTACATACTGTCCCTGGTTTTATTGAGGCTGGCAACCCTGATGGGGCCCCTAGTGGCATGGGGCCCTCAGGCATTGCCAGAGTGCCCAAATGGTCAGTCCGCCCCTGAAAGTGACCACTGTGTGAGATAATGGGAGTAGCCTTTATCTGATGGTTTTCTGTATAAATTCAGTGTTTGTTTCTCAAATAAAGCAGTTCTTATTCTAGTTCACTCTAAGCCCTTGTACACACGGTCGGAGATTCCAACAGAATGTGTCCGATCGGACCGTTTTGTCGGATATTCCGACTATGTGTGGTCTCCATCGGACTGTTTCCGTCGGAGTATCCGACGGACCAACTTTTCCAACTTGCCGGAAATATTTTCCAACAAAATGCTCCGATCGGACATACTCCGATCATGTGTAGAGATTTCCGATCGGACAAAGTGCCACGCATGCTCAGATCAAATTCCTACATCAAAGCTATTGGCTACTAGCCTGAACGTAGTCCCGTCGTAACGAAATAACGTCATCACGTTGTGAACGATCGGATTTTCTGACAACTTCGTCCGACCGTGTGTATACAACAGTTTCGGGCAAAATCCGTCGAACAAAATCCGACGGATTTGGTTGTCGGAATGTCCGACCGTGTGTACAAGGGCTAAGACTGTTGTTGCCTGCTCCTTGGGGTTACTATAGGCAGATCCATCGGTCTCGTGTTCCAAGACTTGGGAAACAGCTTCTTGGTGGAAATACCCAACAGGGTATCCGGATTCTGTCACATTTGGTTGGCAGCGGGGAGATGCTTCCTTGTGCCTGGAACATCCAAACCCCCAACGGGACCTTGTCAGATGGATCTTTGCTACTCCAGCCTTAAGCAAAGCACACTCAAGGATCTGCTGGAATCAAGGGGACAGAATGCCAGCACCAAGTCAGGGCCAATCTAATTGCTGAGTTGATGGACAGTGACCTGGCCAGTGACCAAAAGCAGAGGGCCAGCTATGGAGGGGTCCAGCACCACTCCCCCCAAGAGATGAGCACCTTTATTACTGACCTGCCTGAAAATGCTTGAGGTACAGAAGATCAGGGGACTGCAATTGGAGAATAGGTTAGCCACAAGAAACTTCCCTACGTGACATTCTGACCCTTTCAGGATGAGGTGGAGGAAATTGACTGGTACCTTCATGTCTTTGAGACCGAGTGTGGTCTCCTGGGAATTGACAAAGCTGATGTCACGGTCCCTACCGTGTCTTTTAGACAGACTGGCGTGGTCACGCCCCAAGTGGCTCTGGGTGGTATTGAACTAATGACTGTTCGTTCTTGCTCCTGTTTCTTTACCTCTGAGCCACACCTCAGTTCTATTCAGCTGGCTTTCCAGCCATGCCTAGTTTTGCATAAAGTACTGTGGACAATTCTGTTTGTACCTGTCACTCTCGGATCAGCTGTGGCAGGTTACCTAATTAGCTGGGTATAAAACCCTGTCTCACTCTGAGGGCTGGGTCAGTTCATTGTCTTTTGTCGCCAAAGGTTCCTGTGTTCAAGTTACAGTGTTCCAAGACTGACCCCGGCTTCTGACCCTGGCTTGTATATCATTTATTCTGACTTCTGGAATCCCTGACTACGGCTTTACCTGCACAATCCTTTGGCAAATTCCTGTCAAGCCCCCGTGCACAGATTCACAGCCCAGGTAGCTTATCTCTTTGTTACCGTGGGCTGTGTCAATTTGCAAGGGTGAGCCTACATCTCTGTGCCATGGACTTCAACCTAGGTAAGCCCTTGCATAATGAACTGACCACCATGGAGTCCGCAGAGATGTACAGGATGCTCACCTCCCTTGCTCTACAGATCTCCAGCCTGGGCCAGACCGTTGCTGAGCAAGAAGTCTGCTTGTTTAGAGGCACAGTGCACCCAGCCCTGGAATCTGCATGTCCGGAACCGTTTGTTTTGATGCTTGAGAAGTTTGATGGTAATGGTGCATCCTTCTTTTGTTTTAAGATGGATTGTGAGCTGTTGTTTGCTCTAAAGCCTAGGACCTTTGGCACCGACTATATTAAGGTACATGCTTCCATCAACGTGCTCACTGTACAATGCAAAACATGGGCTCATCAGCTTTTACAGGAAAGGAGTCCAGTCTTGGATAGCTGGGAAGCGTTCATGTTTGCTCTGGACTGTTACATTCCTTTTTCTAAGAAAACCAGAGTTCCCAAGTCTTCTCTCTGCTCATGTGGCCTGCGGATAGCCAGGGACAGGAGTACCCGGTACAGATACGACTCCATGCCATCACAGTATGTTCCAAGCCATAAAGCTGAAGTCCTTACCCCACAAAGCCTAGACGCTCCTAAGATCACACGCACACCTTCCCTGGGAGACGTGGAACCCATGGAGCCATCGGCCCAAGCTATCTCAAGGTGAAAGAGAGCGTAGGAGAGATTGTGGTCTTTGTTTTTACTGTGGGGGGAGAGGGCATCTTATCTCTCTCTGTCCAATTCGTCCACCTCGACCAAAGGCTCTCCAAGTGGGTACTTCTAGGATCCTTCCTGCTGCCCCTGAATCTCTGCCTGCTATCCAGCTTGAAGTTCCGGTGCCTGTGTCCCCAGTTGAAGTTCCTGTGTCCCCAGTTCCTGTGCGTGACCCCGCTTGAAGTTCCTGTGCAGGTGACCCTGCTTGAAGTTCCTGTGCCAGTGACCCCGCTTGAAGTTCCTGTGACGGTGTCCCCGCTACCTCCTGACTGTACGTATGCCTCAAATGGCACCATAGTCCGTAAGCAGGACCCAAAGACTTTCAAAAGAGCCTTGCAAGCGAAGAAAGTCTCCCCAGCTGGAACTTCTAAAACAAGGAAAGTCCAAAGGAAATAAACTGTTCCATGCTCTGAGGGCATTCACCGCCTCAGTTCTATTCAGCCTGCTTTCCAGCCATGCCTAGGTTTGCATAAAGTACTGTGGGCAATTCTGTTTGTACCTGTCACTCTTGGATCAGCTGTGGCAGGTTACCTAATTAGCTGGGTATAAAACCCTGTCTCACTTTGAGGGCTGGGTCAGTTCATTGTCTCTTGTCGCCAAAGGTTCCTGTGTTCCTGTGTTCAAAGTTAGTGTTCCAAGACTGACCCCGGCTTCTGACCCTGGCTTGTATTTTGTTTATGCGGACTTCTGGAATCCCTGACTATGGCTTTACCTGCACAATCCTTTGGCAAATTCCTGTCCAGCCCCCGTGCACAGATTCACAGCCCAGGTAGCTTATCTCTTTGTTACCGTGGGCTGTGTCTATTTGCAAGGGTGAGCCTACATCTCTGCGCCATGGACTCCAACTTAGGTAAGTCCTCACAGCTGACTGGGTCACCATCCTCATCCGCAAGCTGTCTGGCTCAGCACTGGATGCTTTTAAAGCCATACGGGTGGAAGACAAAAAAGACTAGGAGCGAGTTAAAGTGGAACGTCCGCTCATTTGTCTCCTCTCTCCCTCCAGTGCCACAATTGCAAAAGGAAAGAGGACAAGATACCTGTCTTTGACTCCCACTTCCGGGAGTCCGCGCAGCAGCCCACGACGTCACCGCAGGACTCCCTCTTCCTCCCTCTTCCTCCCCCTGTTGCCGGACCAGTAGGAGAGAGGAGTGGGTCCCCGCGCATGCGCAGTGGGATCCCGGCATCAAGCCGTAAGGTTACACTGCCAGGTTCCCTTCCCCGCAATGGCGGCAGCAGCACCCGGTGCCAACATCACTGGATTTCAGGACAGGTAAGTGTCCTATTATTAAAAGCCAGCAGCTGCAGTATGTGTATACCTGTATGACCAGTATATGGATACCTGGAGATGCCACCAACTGGAGCCTTGCAGCTTCTCCAGACCACCGCCAGCACCTGCCCATATCCAGCCATCCGTCCAACAGTCAGTCGCCCTCCCTGCAATGGCCGACTGGCTATACCCGTCAAGCAGACCAGGCCTCGATGTTATGGGTGCAATAAAATGGGACACCTACGAGCTAACTGTCCTCAGAATGTCACCATCACTTCATGGAACCATGCTGCACCTGGCTCAACCTAAGCAGTCACTCATTGCCTGGAGGCCGCCTCACCATCTACCTCAACCTGCTGGGGTGAAGAGGAATTTGGGCTGCTCCATGAGGTGAACCCAATACAGGCTGCTCTATGCAGTATGGGTGAATGGGCGACCCGCCCAAGGACTCCGAGACAGTGGAGCTACTACAACCCAGGATTGTTACATCGACCAAGAAAACCCAGAGGTTTTCTTGCCCAAGTGATATGGATTGGGGCTTGGGATCCAGAGATGTGGAAGTTGGAGCTATGAGAGATTTACCCACAGATGTTCTATATTTTTCCATGTGGATTTATCCCCAGAAGCCTTCCCTGTGACCACCCGGCAGCAACAAGGCGAGCAAGGGAGGCAATCGATGATGGGACCCAGGTGAGGCCTAACTTCCCTAACCCCACCCAGACTGTTACCACCCTTTACCTAGGCTATCCTGACTGACCGGGTGGACCCCGGGGGATTAGAAAGGGAGCGGATAGAGTGGGGTTGGGAATTACTTTATCAGGTGACTGAAGGGAAGGGATCTCATCCAGTGCCTGAGCGACAGCTGGTCGTGCTGCAGAAATATCAGCGTGACCTGTTGACATGACATTCCTCTAGCTGGTCATCTTGGAGTGACCAAAACCATTCACTGTTTAACTCAGCTTCTGGCCAAGGATAACCAGGGATATTAGACAGTATTGTCATACCTGTGATACTTGTCAGCATGTGGGAAAGAAGAGCGACCAATCTAAAGCTCATTTGTACCCCCTATCGATCATAGCTGAGCCCTATCCGGGAATCCGATGCCACCTTTCATCCTAGGCAGGATCAGTCTGTCATAGCCAAGCCTAGGTCGTTTACCTTCCCATAGAAAGTTGGTGCATATAGATCTGTACAAGTTGAAAAAGGGCTAAGGGAGCTGTATGGGTATCGTTTGTAGCATGTAAAGCAGTCGAGGGAGGATATTCATTTTAACGATCGACGCCCTGCAGAACCAGGAGAACACTCCTGATGACCAGGCCTTAAGGTCTTTTTGAACGTTTCGGAGAAGTGGGAGGTGATTGCTGGAATATAGATTATGGATATAGCTTGATTCCTAAATACGTAACCGCTGTGCTATTCCATTGGAATGGGAAATTCTCTCGACACAAGTCTACCGTTTCTTTACGTAAGGAAATGTTTAGGGCCTCAGACTTGGCAAAGTTTATTTGCAAATTGGAGATGGTATTAAACGTGGTGAGGTCTTTAAGGAGATTGGGTAGCTTGATATGCGGTTCTGTGAGGAATAGGAGGATGTCATCTGCAAAAGCAGCTATTTTTTGAGTGGTGATGGCTATCGACACCCCTTTTATGTCTTGGTTTGCTTTTAGTCTCCTGAGGAGAGGTTCTAAGGTGAGGACAAAGATCAAAGGAGATAACGGGCATCCCCGGCGCGTCCTGTTGGATATGGAGAAGGCGTCCGACAGCTGGCCGTTTACCCTAACCTGGGCTGTTGGCGAGGCGTAGAGGGCCAAGATATAGGATATTAATCTTTATGGTAGGCCTATCTGCTTAAGAACTTCAACCATGTAGTCCCAAGCCACACTGTCAAACGCCTTCTCCGCATCCAAAGAGAGGAAGAATCCCTGTTGCTTGGACAACCATTTATGTATGTTGATAGCTTTGATTGTATTGTCTCTTGCCTCTCTCCCAGGAATAGAACCTACCTGGTCAACCAAAATAAGATTGGGTAAGAGAGGCAAGAGGCGGTTAGCTAAAATTTTGGCGTACATTTTTAAATCTACGTTGAGCAGGGACATGGGTCTGTAATTGGTTACCAGGGATTCGTCTTTATTTGGTATGGAATATGGGCTTTTAGTAAATCTTGTGGGGGTGGGTTTTCAGGAGAGAGGGAATTGAATACTGATAGAAAACGTGGTTTCAAAATGTCAATAAAAGATTTATAGTAGCTCGTAGTTAAGCCGTCTGGGCCAGGGCTTTTCCCGGGTTTTAATTGTTTGAGAACCGTTTCAAGTTCAAGTGGTGAGAGGGGGGCTTCTAAGTTATGGGCTAGGTCTGGAGATATAGGGGTTGGACCGTATCCCTTCAGGAAATTGGTAATGAGTTGATACCTATGCGAGTTATCTTCTTGCGTGTTTTTGGGATGTAAGTTGTAAAGATCCGTGTAATAATGGACAAATTGTTCAGCAATCTGGTGATTTGACACAACCTTGTTCCCAGAGGTGTCTGTTAATGTGTGGATGGATTTGGAGGCCTGCTGTTTACGAAGGGCTCTGGCCAACAGCTTACCTGACTTATTGCCAAATTCATAAAAGATTCTATGAGAAAGGATGTAGTTTCTTTTGATTTGTGTATTAAATATGTTTAAGAGATCTTGTGTGGCCTGACTGAGTTCAGGGAGAGTGTTCCTAGCTTGGGAGAGTTTGTGTGCTCTTTCCAGTATTCGTATTCTATTATTTGAGTGTTCTTTTCTTTTTTACGTTTGGCTGCTGCCAATATCAGCTCCCCTCGGATTGTGCTTTTGTGGGCTTCCCACAATAGCATGGGGGAGACCTCTGGGTATTCGTTTTCTGTAAAGTAGAGAGTCAGGCGATCTTTTATTGACATTGCAATATTGGGATCTGTTAATAGGGAGGGATCAAGACGCCAAATTTGAGATCTGGGTGGATTATCCCCTAATTGCAAAGTCATGGAGATAGGGTGGTGGTCTGACAGGTACATGGGATCTATGGATGCCTCAATAAGGGACAAGGGAGGTCCCTCTGTGGCAGAAAATAGGTTGTCTAGTCTGGAGTGTCTGTTGTGTGGGAATGAGAAGAATGTGTAATCTTTTTCTTGTGGGTTTAACGTACGCCATGAGTCGTGTAGACATAGTTCCTGTAGGTGTGATTTGATAGAGTGTAATGCTTTGTAGGGTAGCGAGGAAGATCCAGTAGATGATCCTTGGATTGGATTGAGGGGTACATTGAAATCTCTTCCTAAGATAAGGATTCCGTCTTGAAAAGCGGAGAGTTTAGTCAGGGTTGAGTCGAAGAAAGCTGCCTGTCCTGAGTTTGGGGCGTAGATATTGGCAAGCGTAATACGTTTGCCTAGTAGTGTGCCTTTCGTGAAGATGTATTGTGCATCCTTATCGTGGAGGGTGTCATCTATTTGAAATTGGCATTTTTTTGCTATGAGGATTGAGACTCCTTTCAATTTAGTGTCAGGATTGGTGGTGTGTAGAACTGTGGGGAATCTGTGATTCGAGAGTTTCGAAATGGAATTGGATTTGAAATGTGTTTCCTGGAGGAAAACTATATCAGCTTTACTTTTGTGAAGGGAAAGTAGTACTTGGGATCTTTTTTCCAGGATATTAAGACCGCACACATTTAAGGAAACTATTTTGAGAGAGTCTTGTGTCCGGACTGTGCATTTACGTGGCATTGTACGTGGAGTTGGGACCTTTAGGTTTGGAAAGTTGTTGATTGGTCATCTAGTACTGGTTAGTCTTTTGGGTTCAAGAGTGGGGGAGAGTGGAAGATGGATGTGTTGCCTTGCTCAATGAGCAGGTGGTCGTGTTGGGGAGTCAATTGAGGGTTCGATCTATGGCGAATTAGAGCACTAGAAGTGTACTAGAATTATGCTTGATAAGTGTAATTTCAATGAGGCGGGTTTGGGTCAAATCAATTTCGTATAGTTTAAATTGGTTTAGAGTGGTTTCTTAAAAGTTTTGCTTGTATGCGTTGGGGTGACCAGGTAAATCCGTGTACGGGTATGGTGATATCTGCGGTTTATATTCCGGAGAAGAGCAAGAACTAGCTTGCTATTCCAGTGTAGGAATGTGAGGTTCTCTTAAGATCCTGTGACCGAATATAGTTGGTGGAGTGGGAATAGTATTGGGAGACTTTGTGGAGTATTTTTGAAGAACCACCGTGTGGGGAGAGGACTTGAATCGACTGGGGTGGAGACAGAGTTATCTATATCGGGGAGATTACATGAAAGGTTTATGCTCGTGTTAACTATGAGGCTAGGAGGGTGCGTTTGTATTAGCCCAAGGGTTTGTCAAGTGTTTTGATTTTCTGGGAGGGGTCTGAAAGTGTAAATTTTGCATGTCGGTAGCCGTGGAAACTTATCTGTTAAAAATGGAGTGAGCAATGACCATTGGGTCAGGCCTAAGACCGCTCACCTTACTGCACATTACAGATCAGTGTGTATCGTCGTTGGGTTAATTGAAAGAGTAGGAGGAGGGCCAACTGTGACCGTGGATATTGAACTCTGTGTTTGTGTCAATATTCATACCTGTAACAGTAAGATCTTGTTTAAGTGAACACCTTGAATTAAATGAATGAACTGAGTGAACTGAGTAAACAGGATAAACTGAAACGTGAACTACTCAACATGGAAAAGAATGAAGTACCTACTTGTTACCAACGTCTTACGGGGGTATGAACAACCACCGCGAGAGGTGTCTTTTTGGTCTGAGCTTACTGCACTAACTGGGGTGCTTCGAGCTCGCACCAAAAAGAGAGCGTCTGCCGTGATGCATTGGGAACATGCTATATCCCACAAAGATGACTAACAGAAGAGAAGTAACATTTGAAAGTACTTAATAGTGTTAGACACCTATCCTAAGATCTAGACAGTTAGCTATATCACTTTGGAATCTGAGAGCACTACGTGGTCTACCTTGCTTTAGGAAGGTTAGGGTCCACATGTAAGGCTGGTGGTATCACATAGAGACAATCAGGCCATGTAATATTCCTGAGATGTCTCAGAGGGGGAGGATGCCTTTAGTTTAGGATTTAGTCCCCGTGGGGGGTTTGCTAACCCTAATTTTGTGGGTAGATGTTTTGGAGACGGTAGAGAGTGTGTCTGTGGACTCATGGTAAGTATTTTCCATGGTCTGGGTTAGAAGTGGCAGAAATGTCCCAATGATGGGTTGCTCGACCTCCCGCGTGTTCTTTGGTCTCTAATACGTAGGCGTTACCAGGTGCCTTGGTGCGTTATACAAGAACTCGGGGAGTGGGTGTTTGGCACTCTTGGTGTAGAGAGCTTCAAGTAATTTGAAATTCTCTTCCTCCCACACTCCGCTGCATCCCCACATGGCTAAGCTAACACATACAAGCGGGGATTTGTAACTGGCTACAGGCTCAAGAGGCAAAATTAAAGGCTATATCTTATATAAAGAAAAGAAAAAAAAACTCGTAGCCCCAAAGTATTATATGCTCTTGTTGGGTTTCCTACAGACCTGTTGGGTGGGTCTGGAGCAATAGTGCCCTATGAATGTTGAGAGGCAGCCAAATCCTAGCATACCGATCATGACGTTGTTAAGCCTATTTGCAATATGGAACAGTCAGGGCTTTTAAGTTATCCATACAGTAAGAGTTTTCCTGTAAGATCTCAAACTGGGACAAAAACTGACAGTGGGGATGGGGTACTTAGTTTAGACATCCATACCTAGTAAGATTTTTCCATTGGGCGGTGGAAGAGTGCTGTATGATGGGGGAAAACCTGGATGAAAAAGGGGGAAGATGGAAGGTAGGATACTTAGCTGGGTGGAGTATGGCAATAACAGTGCTCTTCGGTCAGCGGTTCCAGTGGGCTCTCCTAGAGTGGGGAGCCTTTGAGGGGCTGTCTCCATGGTCTGGGCCGTGCCGCACATGGTGGAATCTGGGTTCCGATGGTGAGCATCGTCTTCTGGATTGGTGTTCCTGAAACTCCATCGGTTCGGTGGTTGCTTGCGGAGCTCTGGGCGTAGGTGGGCGAAATTCCGCATACCAGTTGGGAGCTTCGGTGAAAGGAATTTCCAGTGTGTCACAGAAATTACGGAGGTCTTCCGGCACCCTTAGCATGGCCGTTCTGCCTCCAGACGTAGCTGACAAGGCGAAAGGGAACTTCCACCAATACTGAATTCCTTTAGCACATAGTGCTTCTAGAATGGGGCGGAGTTCCCTTTGCCTCTGAAGTGTAATGGTGGATAAGTCTTGAAAGAGGTTAATTGCAGCGCCATTATGAGTCACCGGAGTAGTGGCTGATCTCGCCTTGCGTAAAATTTATTCTTTTAATTTATAGTCTATCACACAGCACACTTCATCCCGGGGTGGGTCCGTGTATTTGCTTCTGGGGCGTAGAGCCCAATGAATACGCTCCATTCCAATAGGAGTATCCTGCGGGCGTTCTAGAATGGAGTGGAACTGGCCTGTAACTTCTGCCGTTAGGTGTTCCGCGTCGATGGACTCGGGAAGACCTCGCAGACGAATGTTGTGACGTCTTCCCCGGTTGTCAAGTTCTTCCATGTGTCGATTGAGGTCACACAATTGCAGTGTATGGGTATCCACGATCTGGCATGATTTCTTCAGTATGAAGGAATGGGTTGCGGTCGTCTATTCCACCTCCTGGACCCTTCCAGCAATCGCTTGAAGATCTATTTTCAGATCTGATATGGCGGTTGTGAGGGCTGCCGTTAGTGTCTCTTTTATTTTCGCCGCCACAGATCTGAGGTCTTGTAAACTGGGCTGGAGGTGCGGGGTGAGCACAATGCCTTCGGCTGTCGGGTGCTGCTGAGGAGATGCTGAGGTACGATTTGTCCTTTGTGGCTGACCGCGTGAGGCTGCCATGTTGCTGTAATGCTTGCGGAACATCTCTGGGATATTCTGCGAGGTTCTTTCAGCCTCGGCTCTCGGGGATCTGGATCAAGAGGCAGAGGAGCTGTGGGAAGAAGTTCCCATGTTTCTCGGGTTGTTTAGGGAGCTATGAGTCTCTGTGGGTAGCGAATTGTTCTCCTCGTCGGTGGAAGCTCTCAGGTTAAGCTGCCAGCTTCAGCTGAGATCAGGCCACCTGTGTTTGCTTTTTTAATCAAGATCTCCTTTTTTTAAAAATTTTGGTCATCTTCGTAATTTTTGTGTGTTTTGTGTATCAACCACAACACCATTATTATCTTTTTATTTTTTTGTTTTATTTTTTAATCTCGAGGAGGTTGTTTGGTGTTGGTGACCCTTATTAATTTGACTTTGTATTTTTGAAATGTACCTGCCTACTCACAAATAAACTGTCCTTTTTGAAGTAAAACAAATAGGCAAGTACTTATTTAACCAAAAAAACCTTTATTAGGTGTCATAAGCAAATAAACAGGAAGGCAATGCTGGAGAAACTGGTAAATTTGGCGAAGCCTTTGGCCCCCAGGGCAGACATCAATTATTTAAATGAAGAATTGGTGGCCTGAGGAGTCCATATCTAAGGGAGAACAGTCTGGTCCAGAAGTCCAAGAGATCAGGAAGAGCAGATGACAGATCTTCAAAAGAATTGTGGGGTATGACGATCCAAGGATCAACTAAGAAAACGCTGGTCAGACCTGAAACTGAGGGAGCACGATTAGTACAGAAGGATCAAGTGAGTTCTTCAAAAAAGTAAGTAGTTGTCATGTGTTCATATTATTATTATTATTATTGCTTGCATAACGCTTCATGTGCTTTTATTTAGTGTTGTAAAGTTTTAAATGGCGACTTTCATGTTCATGGGTTCAAACGTTCGTAGTAAACATTGTTCGTTCGCCCACTTCAAATACAATGTTTTTTGCACTTAACTTCATTTGTTCATGCCTATTTCTAGTCAAAGGAAGTTTGTTGTCTAGAGGGGTTTGTAATAGAATGAAATGCAAACTTGATTCAGTGTAAAGGAGAGGACACTCAGTAGCTGTTTACACATCTGGACACGTCTGTTCTGTGTGGGACACCAGAACACCCTTTTAATTAGGGTGTCCCACACACGTGGATACTATAGGGATGTCTCCATCTGTCAAACTTGCACAAAACAGGTAAGTATTCCAGCTTTAGAAAGTGTAAAAAATAATGTTTTCAGCTTTGAACTCTGCCAAAAAAGACAAATGTAGGACACTTCCAAGCAATGTTTCATATTCCTATTTCTGCCCTCAAATATCTGTGTGCTAAAAGTATTCCTTTTTTACATTATCATAGGGGAGAGAAGACTCTGGACATCTGAGGACACCAGGGACCCCACACCTCACAAAGAAGCGGAAATCCAAAAAACAGAAATGGAGGAGAAGGAAGGAGAGGTTGTTGAAGCTGGCACCACAAGTGAGTGTCTGAGACCACAGCTTCAGGTAAGGTAATCGATGAATGCCTGCATATTTATAATACACAGCGTTTTTTTTTTTTGTTTTTTTTTTAGGTGATGCGGATGTTGTGGAAGAAGAATCGCATTTTACCAGTGAATGTGCCCAGATCCTCATCGGGGAGATAATGGGGTACAATCACGTTTAAATAATCTCAAGAAAAACATCAATGATGTTCAACAAAAAATTAAGAACATCATTTATGTTTTAGAGAGTATATGAAACTCCAAATCCAAAACTAGCTAGCATTTTATCTTTTAAAAAACTGTTTTATATTTTGACAAAAGCCACATTTGGAAAATGCACACAATGTGTTCCTCGCTACTAAAGTGGCTGAGGTGAAGGGGTTGCACCCCCAAAACACGTACATTGATCCCCCATGATGGGAGAATAGCACATTTTGACATTAGGCATGGGATCAGAAGGAAAATGCCCAGTTTGAATCACAATTTGTGTGCAGCTTCCAAATTTGGCTTTTACAGGGGTGACACCCCCAGGGGTAGAGCCAGGGGGGCAACAGGGCAATTGCCCCCCCAAAAATATCACACTGACATGATTGTCACACCGCCCGGTCACAGTCATTTTAAGGCTGCAGCGCTGCACTGCCCGAGTCTCTCTCTCACTCTCATCAGCGGCACAAAGAGAGAGACTCTAGAGTTTAATTATGCAGCGCTGGGATCAGGACGAGCCTGGAGGTGGGTGGAGCTGGGCCGCTGGAATGGCAGCCCTGCACTCGTTGCTAGTGCCTGGGACCTCTGGCGTCTAGCAACGAGTGACATCATGGAGTCAGTCACGGAGCCGACATGATAATGAGTGACGCAATAGACGCACGTAACGCTGGACCTATAACACCACGCAGCGCAAAGCAGTGAGTAATTTCTGGGTCCCCTCTGAGCAGTGTGTGAGGGGAGGAGCGGTGGCACGAAGGGCTTGGGATGGAGTTTGCGTGCCCGCACGCTGGAAGGAGTGCATGTCTGTGAACGAAAGAGGAGAGTGGTTGTACTGTCAGGGCTTGGTGAGGGAAAAATGGGGCTGTGACTGAACTCTGTCTCTGAGCTGCTATATAGAAGGGTGTAACCACCATTCAAGTGAAAATATGAAATGTGTGCTGATTTGCACCACTGAGGCAGTTTTCAGGTATTTACTGCCTCCCCAGTGTGAAAGGTGACCTGTCAAGTGACAATCCACAAAGTGTGGCAGGTGATGTGACAAGTGACAATCTGAAAGGCGTGGCAGGTGATGTGGCAAGTGACAATCCGCAAGGTGTGGCAGGTGACGTGGCAAGTGACAATCTGCAAGGTGTGGCATGGGACATGGTAAGTGACAATCCGCAAAGTGTGGCAAGTGACAATCCTCAATGTGTGGCAGGCGACTTCGCAAGTGACAATCCGCATCTGGTGGCAGGACACGGTGGCAAGTGATTCTGCATTATGGTGAGTTGAACCAATTAATTTTATATAACAATGTAATAAAATAAATAATGCACTTCAATCATCCTGACACCATATCAACCATGGCGCCGTGATGATTGAAGCACCAACACCAGCCATTTTCCCCATAAATTGCCCGCAAAAAAAGAAAAATTCTGGCAGTGCCCCTCCCGAAACTAGACGCTGGATCCGCCCCTGGACACCCGATGTGATGAAGGCAATATCAACACAGTTTGGACATACTCATGTCTGATATTGTCTTCACTTTTCAAAGTTGAACTTTGTTAGTTCGTGAGTTCTGTATGTTATGCTTTTATACATGCCTGTTTCCTCAAAAACGGCAAGTTATATTAATGAAAGGTGACCTGTCAAGTGACAATCCGCAAAGTGTGGCAGGTGATGTGACAAGTGACAATCTGCAAGGCGTGGCAGGTGATGTGGCAAGTGACAATCCGCAAGGTATGGCAGGTGACGTGGCAAGTGACAATCCGCAAGGTGTGGCAGGGGGGCGTGGCAAGTGACAATCTGCAAGGTGTGGCAGGGGATGTGGCAAGTGACAATCTGCAAGGTGTGGCAGGGGACATGGCAAGTGACAATCCTCAATGTGTGGCAGGCGACTTCGCAAGTGACAATCCGCATCTGGTGGCAGGACACGGTGGCAAGTGATTCTGCATTATGGTGAGTTGAACCATTTAATTTTATATAACAATGTAATAAAAGAAATAATGCACTTCAATCATCCTGACACCATATCAACCATGGCGCCGTGATAATTGAAGCACCAACACCAGCCATTTTCCCCATAAATTGTCCACAAAAAAAGAAAAATTCTGGCAGTGCCCCTCCCGAAACTAGACGCTGGATCTGCCCCTGGACACCCCATGTGATGAAGGCAATATCAACACAGTTTGGACATACTCATGTCTGATATTGTCTTCACTTTTCAAAGTTGAACTTTGTTAGTTCGTGAGTTCTGTATGTTATGCTTTTATACAAGCCTGTTTCCTCAAAAACGGCAAGTTATATTAATGAAAGGTGACCTGTCAAGTGACAATCCGCAAAGTGTGGCAGGTGATGTGACAAGTGACAATCTGCAAGGCGTGGCAGGTGATGTGGCAAGTGACAATCCGCAAGGTGTGGCAGGTGACGTGGCAAGTGACAATCTGCAAGGTATGGCAAGTGACAATCTGAAAGGTATGGCAGGTGATGTGACAATCTGCAAGGTGTGGCAGGTGACGTGGCAAGTGACAATCCGCAAAGTGTTGCAGGTGATGTGGCAATCTGCAAGGTGTGGCAGGTGACGTGGCAAGTGACAATCCGCAAAGTGTGGCAGGTGATGTGACAAGTGACAATCTGCAAGCTTTGGCAGGTAACGTGGCAAGTGACAATCTGCAAGGTGTGGCAGGGGACGTGGCAAGTGACAATCCGCAAAGTGTCACAGGTGATGTGACAAGTGACAATCTGCAAGGTGTGGCGGGGGCGGGGCAAGTGACAATCCGCAAGGTGTGACAGGAGATGTGGCAAGTGACAATCCGCAAGGTGTGGCAGGTGACGTGGCAAGTGACAATCCGCAAAGTGTGGCAGGTGATGTGACAAGTGACAATCTGCAAGGTGTGGCAGGGGACGTGGCAAGTGACAATCTGCAAGGTGTGGCAGGGGACATGGCAAGTGACAATCCTCAATGTGTGGCAGGTGACTTCGCAAGTGACAATCCGCATCTGGTGGCAGGACACGGTGGCAAGTGATTCTGCATTATGGTGAGTTGAACCATTTAATTTTATATAACAATGTAATAAAAGAAATAATGCACTTCAATCATCTTGACACCATATCAACCATGGCGCCGTGATGATTGAAGCACCAACACCAGCCATTTTCCCCATAAATTGCACGCAAAAAAAGAAAAATTCTGGCAGTGCCCCTCCCGAAACTAGACGCTGGATCCGCCCCTGGACACCCCATGTGATGAAGGCAATATCAACACAGTTTGGACATACTCATGTCTGATATTGTCTTCACTTTTCAAAGTTGAACTTTGTTAGTTCGTGAGTTCTGTATGTTATGCTTTTATACATGCCTGTTTCCTCAAAAACGGCAAGTTATATTAATGTTACCAAAAATATGTAATATACACCAAATATGTTGGTTTTTTGTAAAACCCTTTTATAAACTTACATGTGAATGTGCTTTAAGTAAAAAGTTTATCAACAATGTGTGGCTTCCATTTTAAATGCGCAAAAGCAGTATTTGTAGTAAAGTTGTTGTTTTCTGTGGCAATGCGTGTTATTTACTAAAGGAAAATCCCCTTTGCACTCCAAGTACAGTTCCAGGTGTACTTTTGCAGTGCACTTGTAGTGCATAGTGGATTTGCCTTTAGCAAATAACACCCACAGTGCTTTTTAATTTTCCCAAATCATGCCATTTTCATGACTCCACACATTTCTGTCATGGTGCTGAAAATTAGGAATATTTTTGTCAGTAATGTACTACATACATTAAAAACATAAACAAGATGTGTGTAGCAGACCCACAACATAATAATAATATTATATGAAGAAGAGACTGTCACCTCATCTCGCACAGAAATTTGTTTTGCACTGTTGAAGAAAAAGGCCCAAAAAATAAACAAAAAAAAAGCTAGGAGACACCTAAAACAAACCCAACCAGTAAATGAAAACAAATATTATTGCAGTTTGAAAGAGAAATTTATTTAAAAAATGCCTCTCAGACATTGTCTGGCATATCAATGGCTCCCCTAGCCGCAAAGTACTCCGTGTATCTGTTTCTGACCTTGCGAGCGCTTTGGGGGGGGGGGGCAAGCCAGGATGGCCAGCTTCAAGTGCCATCAGGTTGGCATGTTCTGGGAAGTCTGCCTCAGGCCCAACTGAGGCCACATAGTTTGGAGAGTACTTTTAAAAAAAAATTGTGCAGAATGCAGCAGAAAAGCACTATATGGTTCAGTTTATATTCAGCCATGTGGATGGGTGTCAAAAATAGGCAGAACCGGCTGGCCATTATCCCGAAAGAGTTCTCCACCTCTCTTCTGGCTCTGGCCAGCTGTTAATTAAAAACCCTCTGGTCCGGGGTAAGGGTCCTCATCGGGAATGGCCGCATAATATGGTCCCCCAGCGCAAACACTTCATCCGCGACTAAGCAGAAGGGGAGTCCTTCCACATTCTCCTCTGGAGGTGGCAAGCCCAAACTGCCACTCTGGAGATGAAAGTAGAACTCTGTCTGCACTATCACTCCACCATCCGACATCCAGCCATTTTTCCCCACGTCCACATACAGGAACTCGTAGGTAGCTGACACCACCGCCAACATCACAATACTATTATACCCCTAGTAATTATAATATTAGGACCCCGAGTTGGGGGGTGGGACGACACGGACGTGTTTCCCATCAATTGCACCCCACAATTGGGAAAGTCCCAACAGGTGGCAAAGTGGGAGGCCACAGTCTGCCATTCCTGTGGCGTTGAAGGAAACTGTGGAGTCAAACAAGAAAAATAAATTAGTCATTTTGCACATCAACATTGCAAGCAGATTAGACACAAACATTTTTGGCCAAGATGAGCATAACATTTTTGGAAATTAGTATTTAAAGCCAAAAGTATAAGGTCCCCTTACCAGATTCTTCACCCCATCTGATGGCATATTGCAAAAAATTGGGGGGGGGGGTGTTTTGGACAGGTAGCCCTCTCCACTTCATTGAGAGCTGAATGCATAAATAATGTGTGATACTTTGGCCAGCCCCTCCTTACTTACAATATTGGCAGCCACCAGACAGGTAAGAAGTGTCATAATCCACAAAAAAAAAAAACAATGAAGAAATGGACGTACATTTTTACTTTATGCTATTACCTATCAAGATAATAATAGGAGAAAAAAAACTTAAAACAGTAGCATTTGAAAGTATTGAGGCAGGCCCTTGCACTACATGCTTTGGTGAATTCATCCATAAATCTGACCACAAAAGAGGTAGGTATAGTGTGTATGGGTTTGGCAAAGTCAGCAGATAGAGGATTGGTATCAGCTGACTTAGCAGTTGGGGGAGGGGGGTTCCTAATGAGTTTGGCCCACCAAAAAAAAAGCCTCTGGCACTCTGCATGAATTTAAGGACACACATAACATTTGTACACATTTTAGGGGGTGTTTAGGGGAAAGCACTACTACGGAGCTGACAAAATACATTGCTAAGTGACTAGGCTATAGGTGTTTATGGGCCCAGAAGAGCATGCTGGGGAGGTTAGTGAAGGCAAATATGCATAAAGGACAAAAAAGGAAGTTTAAAAGCTTACAGAATGCATGAGGACAAAGAGACACAGCATATTACAGCATATTACAATCATGGTAATTATGGAACAATGAAAGAAATACAATACATTAGCAAACATTAAATACATAGAATGTGATGATAAAGGAGAAATCTTACCTTAATATAGTCCTTCTGCAGGACCTGAATGATGGCAGAACAGGTCAAGTTCTCTACAGTGCCTGTAGAGAACTTGAGGTCCTGAAGGCTTCTCCCTGTCGACAAGTACCGCAACGTGGCAACTAGCCTCTGCTCTGGAGTAATGGCTTGCCTCATGCAGCTATCCTGCCTGCTGATATAAGGGGTCAGCAAAGCCAACAGATGGTGAAAAACGGGGTCCGTCATCCTGAGATAATTGCTGAAATCATCAAGATTATTCTCATGGATCTCATGAAGCAAAAGCATTTGCGAGAATTGGTCACACTGGAGCAACCAATTCTTGCTCCATGAACTCCTCCTCGCCCTGTTCATGGACTGGGCTTGTGTCAAAGCTAAAAGCCCAACACCAAGCCCTTAAAAAGCATGAACTCTATGTGAGTACGTACACATAACAAGGCTTTAAAGCGGTCGACTGTTCAGAACGGACTAACAGAAAGCACCGATAAACAGCAAGGCCTGAAAGAACGAACTGAAAACCAGAAGCGAGCGGACAATAAGCACTGAAAATCAAAGTTTACTATATAAATATAGGCCACAATGACAAACAAATACAAACTGACTACATGCACTGATAAGCACATACTCACCGACAAGCACAAACTGTAGCGCAGTAACGATCTGAAGCACAAGTCTGAAAAGCGCGAATCGTCTCTAACCAAACTTCTACTAACACACGATAAACACAAGATCAGCAGAAGGAGCCCAAAGGGTGCCGCACGTGGTACTGAACTTCCCTTTTATAGTCCCGTCGTATGCATTTTACGTCACCACGTTCTTGGCAATCAAATTCCGACAACTTTGTCTGACCGTGTGTATGCAACACAAGTTTCGGACAAAATCCGTCTGAAAAAATCTGATGGATTTTGTGGTCGGAATGTCCGACCGTGTGTACAATGCATTAGAAGAAATTGTGCACATGATGAAGACTATCAGGAAGCAGCCCATGGACTCTATACCAGATTAAAGCATAGAGGGTATAGACACAGATAGCTCAAAAAAGCATATAACAAGGCCTCTAAATGTGATAGGAAAGACTTAATTTTTTCCACCTAATCTTCTACCACTCACCAGTCAGTTAGAATTATAACAAAATACTCTAGACATCATGTCCAGTTTCGCAATATTCAAACCCAATACTGGCCTTTACTTTAACGAACACTTTTGCACAAAAATATATCAGGCATCAACCTGAAATCATGTACCAATGGGCTCCATCTCTTAGGGACAAGCTGGTACATTTTATCCTTTGATCCCCCAACTCAGACTGGCACGTTCGTTTGCTTCAAATGCATTTGTGCTGGTATATTTTAGATGGTCCAACTGTGCTTCTTCCCAATGGTCATATAAGTATGATTCACTATAGAATTTCATGCCAGACTATTGGAGTGGTATACCTTGCCAAATGTTGTCACCGATATACCTGTACCACAATAAAACATAGAACAGGCACATCGACATGTAATTATGTTAAAAAAGCTCCTTTTCCCACCCCCCAGGTACAGGTTGGCATACGATGGGGCACACCTGTTCCTCATCACAACCCCCTGCACTTGGAGGAAGTGGGAAGTTCCGAAGATTTAACATCTGTCTATGACCACCTTTCTCTATTGGGATACCAGCAACCTGCTCTACATTGATTTTAATTGTTTAAAATTTCCCTTGTTTTTTGTGTTTCCCTTTTTGTACCAATAAAGAAATTATATTTTTTATTTAATTTGTTATAAACCATTTGTCTCGACCTCGTTATAATCCCATTCCTCTATACCTTTTATTTTAACTAAAACTATGTTTCTGGTACAAAGCATAGCAGGTATAATATGTGTACATTATATCACACATATGCTATTTGATCTGTTAAAAGGGACATGCCAGGGTTTCTTACTGTCACCTTGGAGCCCCTTCTAGGAACAATCTTCCTAAATCCTCCCTAAAGGCCAAAAAAAAAAATCTCCCTAAAACAATCTCCCTAAAGGCCAAAAAGAGTCGCTAAAACAATGGTGAATTTTGCTAAAACCAGCAGCGCTTTACTGCTAACACGGCCGTGGCTGCTATATGAAATGGTTCGTAAGGCTCTTCAAGTTTCGACATTACCTGTCTGGACTTAACAACTTACTCCCCACCTTGTAATCTGCGCTCCTCAAATTCTACACAAAATATGCTGTTTAAATGAATGGGAGTAAAGGGGTTGGATGATTAAGGGGTGGGTTAAAAATGGAAATAAATAAGAGATAAAATAAGCTCAGATAGGATGAGCCCCCCTGCCCAAAAGCACCCCCCATGTTGAGGGCATGTGGCCTGGTATAGTCTAGGAGGAGGGGCGGCACTCGCTTCCCCCCCCCCTTTCCTGGCTTGCTGGGTTGCATGCTCGCATAAGGGTCTGGTATGGATTTCGGGGGGGACTCCGCGCCATTTAAAAAAATGGTATGTCGGTTCCCCTTAAAATCCATACCAGGCCTGAGGGCCTGGTGTGATTTGGGGGGGACCGCATACATTTTTTTTCACATATTTGTTTTTGCTGCCAATGTTTTTTTTTCATTCAGCTGTCAGTGGGGAAGCCCATTGACAGCTGATGACTTATCCATTGTCAATACTTTGCCCAATCCAGGTTCAGAATGTACTGTGCAGCACGCAGTGCATTGTGGGGTGCTTGACGAGCACCCTGCAAATTTGGGTGTTCTCCAAATGTGCAAACAGGCGATGTTCGAGCAAAACTTTTGCTCATCCCGACCTGTTTGCCCAACTCTATTTCTACATGCTGCTGATGGGACTTCTATCCTGACTATGTCCCTTAAAGGGGTTGTACAGTTTCCTTTTTTTATAGCCGCCGACTGTATCACTCGGCCCCCCCCCCTGGGCTGGCCACGCCATTGATTTGATTGACAGCAGCGGGAGCCAATGGCTGCGCTGCTATTAATCATCCATTGAAAGAGCCGAGAAGCCCGGTCGAGAAGCCAGTGCATTCACGATGTGGGACTTTCCAGGGCTTAGGAAAGTGAATGAGTGGGCGGGGGCCGCTAATTGTCAGATGTTTTTCAGCTTAATTCATAAAATGAAAAAATATAGAAAACATAGAAAAAAAACATGTACCTTTACAACCAGTTTAAAATCTATGTCAGTAGCCCACTTTGTGGGCTAATGTGGGGCTCAAATCTTAGATCAATTGTATTTGCATGATACCTTCCAACCCTTTTCTTTACTGAAACAGGATTTAAACATCTCTGATGTCTGGTACTTTAAAGACCTTCAACTCAAAATGTAGACTTGCACCTAACTGCATTAGAGGCTGCTTACACATACAGTACAATATTGACCGGGCCAGAATTCAGTTGGTAACGGTTGAATTGACAACTCAATTTTAACATATCAAAGAGACAGCTGATGACCCTTTGATGTGTTCATCTTATGCAAATCTATCTAGGTATGTGAGGTATGGCCTGTTAATCCAATTGAACATTTCAAAGGGTACATTGTTTTTTTTATTGACACTTTTCTCCCAGGTGAATGGGTAGGGGTACAATGTACCTCATACTTATTGTCGGGAAGAGGCCCTTGTCCTCATCAACATGGGGACAAGGTGATTTGGGGTGGGGGGCTACAGGACACCCCCCTTCCCCAAAGCACCCACCCCCCATGTTGAGGGCATGTGGCCTGGTACAGTTCAGGAAGTGGGGGCGCTCGCTCGTCATCACCCCCTTTCCTGACCGGCCAGGCTGTGTGCTCGGATAAGGGTCTAGTATGGATTTTGAGGAGACCCCACGCCATTTTTTCGGCGTAGGGGTTCCCCTTAAAATCCATACCAAACCTAAGGGCCTGGTGTACAGTACCCTGTAGCCGAGAACCAGCGCAATAGGATCGCGCTGGAAACATTCTCGCGGGCAGGTGCTGTAGCTGCCCTTGTGTTGTATTTGGTCCGTTGGACCAACATATAGACGAACGGGCTTCCCAATAGGAACTTGGTCCGGCGGACCAAGATTTAAAACATGTTCTATTTCTAGGTTCATCCGACTTTTGGGAAGACAAAGTCCAACGGAGCCCACACAAGATCAAATTGTCCAACGGATTCTGGTCCGCCAGACCAAGTCTGCCGGAAAGTCAGATCATGTGTATGCGGCATTAACGATGAAAGAGAACCATAGAATTTATTAAGGGTAATTAGACTTGAGGGGGTATTCATGGAAATGGTAGCTTTTCACTTTGCCCTGCTCCTCCGCCATCGGCCTCTGTGGCTGACTCCATGGAGATGGCCGTATTTCTCTGTGGCAGAGCCGTTCCCCAATCTGCAGCAACTGGGCTGCTCCTTGTGTCTGTGTCGCTCACCACGGCCGGCTCCATGGTCGGCTCCACAGCCATCTGGCCAGCCTCCTATTCAGCTAAAAGGAGAAAATGAAGCGGTTCGGCGTCAGGTCATAGGACTGTGAAGGGGGAGGAGCTGGAGGAGACCACCTCTGCGTCATGTCGTGAAAGCACCTGGACTGCTAAAAAGGTAAGTGACACTATGCCAGCCTGGCCTGCCAATGTTTTTATTTATTGTTTTTGTATCTTGTCTGCCAATGTGTGCTTGATAATGTTTTTTTTTTTTTGTATCTTGCTGCCAATGTTTTTTTATACTGCCTGCCAATGTTTTTTTTTTTTTCATCCTGCCTGCCAATGTTTTAAACTATTCATAATAAAAGCATGCTTTGGTCAGTCTCTCTCATGCCCCGTACTCATGATCATAAATTCCGCCAAAAAAGTCAGATGAGAGCTTTTGGTCAGAGAATGCGATTGTGTGTATGCTCCATCGGACTTTTGCTTGCGGAATTTCCGACATCAAAAGATTGAGAGCATGTTCTCAATTTTTTTCGGACGGAAAACGTTCCTATCCGAAAATCCGTTCGTGTGAATGCCATTCCAATGCACAAAAACTCATGCATGCTCAGATTCAAGTACGAAACGGAAGCGATAGGTCTGGTAAAACTAGCGTTCATAATGGAGATGGCACATTCTTCACGCTGAAATTTTTTAAATAGTTTAATGCAGTGCCTTCTCTTCTTCTTTAGAATGCTAGAAGAATGAAGTTGTTCTCACAAACTTCTTTCTTTATTATTTCTCGTGATCTCATTAATAATATATATAAAAAAAATTTTTCGTCACATCCCCATAATAAAGGTTTTTTTTGTGTTTTGTGTTTTTAATCAAGATCTGCATTTTTTTTCTAGTGATCTCCATAAAATTAATTATAATTTTGTGTGTCAAGTTACTACAACACCATTATTATCTTGTATTTTTTTTTAACTCCAGGAGGTACATTTTTGTTAATTTGACCTTGTATTTTTGAAATGTACTTGCCTACTCACAAACAAACTGTCCTTTTTGAAGTAAAACACATAGCCAAGTATTTGTAAAAACAAAATAACCATTTATTCTGAGCCATGACAAAATAAAGAGTAAGGTAACGCTGGAGAAACTGGTGTAATTAGCAAAGCCTTTGTACCCCAGGGCACATATCTATTATTTTACAGTCAAAATTGGGGGCCTGAGGAGTCCTTATCATAGTGAGCAAGGAGAGATCAGGAACAGCAGCAGATGACATATCTGTCCCCAGGCTGTGGTCATACAACAGCCTGCATCTTTTGTCAGACCAGACTGAACCCAGGCCATTGCTCTCTGGTCTTCCTTACACGCTTCCTTCCAGGCTGGGGCTCTGGTGTTGGAGGTGGAGGAGGAGGAGGAGGACCTGGAGGAGGAGGACCATGGTTGAACTCACAAATGTGGCTTTGGCTTGTAAGTTCACCCCTCAACCCCATATTTAGGGCTTGTAAGATGACTTCCTCACATAAGAGGCGTTGGCCCTCCTCCATTTCCTGCATTTTGCAGGCTTTTATGTAGGCATAGTCCTCTTGAACACTGGGGGGGTTCTGAGGGCTGCAGTAGCCTTCAGAAATAGGTAAATTGCTGCCTCCTTCAGGTTACTCCTCTTCCTGGCACTTTTTTGTGGAAGGTGGAGGGGAGGGACCTGGGATTCGTGCAGGCTACTGGGCCTGGCACCTCCTTGCTGCCACCTGGCTGAGGCATTCCTGTGTATGAAAAAGGGACATAGTTTTTGTTTTTGGTTCATCAATCACACACAATTTTCATCTCATGACTGTTGCAAATTGAAAGTTAACAAATAGAAAAGACTATCATTCTGACCCCAACATTTTTTATTCTTGTCCCAATCATTTGTGGCCACTACTGTCTATTGATATGTAAAACACTTCGTGAAATCAGAAATTAGTGATCAAAACTAACATATATTTAACATCATTAATTTAACAAACAGAAATATTTTGAAGAATGCTTTACCTCGACTCAAGCTGGGCTCCACATGTTGCTGCCTAGAAGGCCCAGGTTGGACGTCAGAAGCCTCAGCTGAGGTGGAAGGAAGCTTTGAAGAAATACTGGAGAGTGCTGGCCTGGGTTCACTCTGGCCTGCCAGAAAATTTACTCTGTCATAATACCACAGCCTGGGTACATAAATGTCATCTGCTGCTCCTGATCTCAGGGAATCCTGGACCTTTTTGCAATCCCTATTATAAGTACTCCTCATGCCACCAATTAGGGCCTTCAAATAGGGGATGTCTGCGGTGGGGATCACCGGCTTCACAAATTCCACCAATTGATCCAGCGCTGCCTTCTTCTTTGCTTTATTGTCATAAAAGGGGTGGTTTACCTGACACAGACAGGGCAGCTCCCTGTACATATCAATGAATATGGGCATAAAGTCCTCATTGAATAGATCCATTTTCTCTGCAAGACACAACACAGCACAAACTGTAATGTCAGGCGAAACTTTCCTAATCTTGACCCAATATAGCCCTCAATCTATAAGCAGTATAGGCCACTGATGCACCAACTTAAAATTGTGCCTTCATTATAATTGTAGCACTGACCCCCGAAGGAGCTGCTGGTTTTATTGGGCTTACCATTATCTTCTGATTTACCGTATATACTCGAGTATAAGCCGAGATTTTCAGCCTCTTTTTTGAGGCTGAAAGTGCCCCCCTCGGCTTATACTCGAGTCATCGCTGTCTGCCCGCTCGATCAGCGTGTCGAGCAGACAGACAGCGGCCATTCTATGATTCAAAAGCCGCGCCTCCGGCTCCGCCTTCGCCTGTGATAGGCGGAACACTGAATTTCCCAGCAGCCTGTGTTCCGCCTATCACGGACGTCGTATCATCCTCGTACTACGGACGAGGATGATACGACGTCCGTGATAGGCGGAACACAGGCTGCTGGGAAATTCAGTGTTCCGCCTATCACAGGCGAAGGAGGAGGCGCGGCTTTTGAATTTTACAATGGCCGCCGACGAAGAGGGCACGGGACGGAGGCAAGGCAAGGCACGGCACGGGACGGGACGGGACGGGACGGGACGGGACGAAGGCAAGGCACGACACGGGACGGAGGCTCGGGACAAAGGCTCGGGACACAGGTAGGCTGGACACACACACACACACACACACACACACACACACACACACACACACACACACACACACACACACACGGATGGAGACACACACACACGGATGGATGGATGGATGGAGACACACACACACACAGGGATGGATGGATACACACACACACAGGGATGGATGGATGGATGGAGACACACACACACAGGGATGGATGGATGGATGGATGGATGGAGACACACACACACAGGGATGGATGGATGGATGGATGGAGACACACACACACAGGGATGGATGGATGGATGGACACACACACACACAGGGATGGATGGACGGACACACAGGGATGGACGGACACACAGGGATGGACGGACACACAGGGATGGACGGACACACACACAGGGATGGACAGGCATGTCTCACCCTCGGCTTATACACGAGTCAATAAGTTTGCCAGTTTTTTTGGGGGTAAATTGGGGGCCTCGGCTTATATTCGGGTCGGCCTATACTCGAGTATATACGGTACTTCTCCGTCTAGGGGTTCCCGTGATAGATGGCTGAAAGAAATGTGGAAGCTGACACTGAATCTTCTTTTGGGTTATTTATTTGAAACAAAAACAGTCTTTCAATAAAGCAAAGGGTTAGGCTCGGTTCACACAGGGGCGGCACGACTTGCAGCGCGACTCACAGACTCACAGACCTGCACACGACTTCAGCGGCAACTTGCAAAACGACTTCTGTATAGAATTCAATGCAAGTCACCTGAAGTCGCCCCAAAAATAGTACAGGAACCTTTTTTCTAAGTCGGAGCGACTTGAGTCGCTCCTATTAGAACGGTTCCATAGTACAGAACGGAGCACGACTTGTCAAGCGGCTAAGTCGCCTGGACAAGTCGCCCCTGTGTGAACTGAGCCTTAGGAGCATACTTTAGACTGCAAAAAAATACAAGGGAGTCCTTATAGAAAATTCAGAGAATAAAGACTGTTTCACAACTGGATTGTATAACCCCCCGGATAGACCTCCTCTCACTAGGCCTAGCTGCCGGTAAGTTGTTTGACAAAGTCTCTGCCACAGACTTGTGATAAACACTTGAACATAGGATATTTGATAAAGTCCCTGGCACAGACTTATGATGAACACTGAGGGACGTAGACAAACTTTAAAGAGCTATCATACAGTACCAGTATCTCTCAGCCGATCCGGCGATACCATATCAGTGTAGCGTTGCCTCAGGCTAGCCAGCCCCGAGACTTGGAAATGCATGGTTCCGCACCCCTGGCCAGGAGGGCCATGGGGCTGGTCAGGAGGACCAGAACTGAACAGACAGAAAATAATCTTCGGAACCCCGAAGCACGTGATGTCAGTACCTTAAATACCACCCCCCAGAATGCACAGCAGGAGAACACTCCCACTGGGCTTGGTTCAGAGGGAATACAGTGGCATTCAATACACCCAGCTAGACTGTGCTTCTAATCTTGCCGGCGGTGACGGGGACACCTGTGGCCAAGGAGAACCCAGTGCAACCCAGCCAGACTGGTACTGAAACCAAAAATTTATCAAATTAGCCCCAAAACCCAACTGTGGTTTTAAGAAAGTTTACTTTGAAAAAATCATAGCGCCTGCTCGTCAGGAGCCAGCGCTACACAATCATTGACGCTCCCGTTACTTCATCCTTCGCTCACAGATCGGAAGTACGACACACATGCATGTTAACTTTATATACACTGCGCATGCGTGAAACTCTGCCCGCGTCGCCCGCTCCTGACATTCTTTCTAGAATATTCCCCGTCCCTTCTCTTTCGTTACAGTGGGAGAGGAACATGGGGGAGATAGAGCAGGTGCTTAATAGCAGTAACAAGGAGGAAAGCCCGGAGCAAGAAACGTTACGATCCTGGAGGAGATTTAAGGCGTCAAATATGTCCTTTGGTGAGATGGTGGATATCTTGAAGAGGGCCAACTATGAAGGACCGTACCTAAACCCAAACGTGAGAAAGGCCAAGATCATGACTAAAGTTGTGAAGAGTCTGCGGTGGAATTTTGGGGTATGATTTTTCAAGGAGCAATTGAGGAAACGCTGGTCAGACCTCAAACCTCAAATTATGGGAGGCAGGATCAGTACAGAAAGATCAAGAAAGTGCTTCTAAAAAGTAAGTAGTTGTCGTGTGTTCCTATTATGATTATTATTTGCATGCTGCTCCATGTGGTTTTCTTTAGTGTTGTACAGTTTAAAATGGCTACTTTCGTGTCTGTGGGCACAGTAATTGGTCGTAAGAAACATTGTTCGCTTGCCAACTAAATATGATGTTTTGGGCAGATACAGGGTTAACTACATTTGGTCATGCTAATTTTTATTAAAAGAAGTTTAGGACATTGTTGTCTAGATGTGTTTTTAACTAGAATGAATTGCAAACTTGATTCAGTGTAATGTAAGGAGAGGACACTCAGCAGCTGTTTACACATCTGGACTCGGGGAGCACTAGTGTGGGACACCGGAACAAACTTTTGAAGGTGTCCCACACAGGTACTCCAGTGGATACTTGGGGTGTCTACATGTGTGAAACTTGTCCAAAAAAGGTAAGTATTCCAGCTTGGTTAAGGGAATTAATAATGTCTTCAACTTGGAACTCTGCCCAGACAATTGTACACCACTTCCAAGCAATGTTTCACATTCATATTTCTGGCCACAAATATCTGTGTACTAAGTATACCTTTTGTTTCATTCTCATAGGGGAGAAAGGACTCGGGGCGTCTGAGGACAACAGAAGGGGAGCAGAGGTCACAACCACCTGGATGTGGATGTGGAGGAAGGAGAGGTGGAAGAGGTGGTTGAGTTTCTCACCACATCAGGTGAGTGCATAAGGCCAGATTAACATAGGGGCTAATGGAGCTGCAGCTCCAGGCCCCTGCCTTAAAATCGGCCTGCCCAGCCAGCAGTATAAGCCCGATTTTCTCCTGTCCATAAACTTCTATGGGACAGGAGAACTGTGTGTAAATGTAGGGGTGTCTGGCTGCATCTGTGTTTGCTCACTGTGGTTATTACAATGTCACAGTGCACAGTCCCCCCCCTACACAAATGGGAGAGGCTGAGTTGGCTCTGCCTTTCCCCTCCCCTCTCCCTCTGTGAAGTCTGTGCAGTGAAGAAGCTGGTAGAAGGTGAACAGGATACCTCTGAGTGATGAGCCTCCAGGGACCATCCAGATGTGAGGCTCAGTGACTGGACTCTTATCTCCCTTCCCCTTGTTTTTAACTTTTTTCTCCAGCAGTAGCTGTTATAACTGCAGCTAGAGATGGACGAACTTCCGACGGGACATTTCGCGAACCGAAAGTTTGCGGCGGGCCCCATTGACTTCAATGGCAGGCAAATTTTCAAAACCTACAGGTCATATTTCCAGCCACAAAATAATTACTAGCTGTGCACACATAGTCCCACCACATGGCCACTGACATAACACATGTATGAAGAGAATCTGGGATTGACAACTACAAGCATTCTTTTTTTATATGTGAAATTCTGACAATTCAGGACTCAGGAGTGCATGAAGGCAATGGAGGAGAGGAAAGGTCAGGGTAGGCTATGAAGAGGGTGCAGGAGATGATCACCAGCACCGTGATATAGAGCACTGACACCAGCACTGTGATAGCGTGCACTGACACCAGCACGAGATAGAGAGCACTAACAGCAGCACTGATACCAGCAACTTGCTGCTGGGCCCCAAAAATATGACACCGCTCAACCTCTTCAAACAGGAGGGTACGGGCATATAGTACGGTGTGCTTTTTTTGTACAAGGAAGTGAGCCAAATGTAGAAACAAGGTCTGTGTGCTCGATTAAATAAATTGTTTATAGAGATATACATGGTCTACTGGTCACATGTGTTGAATTCTTCCGAGATCCATACCTCATTAATTTTTATAAATGTGAGGTAGTCAACACTGTCGTGAGCTAGGCGAGTGCGCTTATCGGTCACGGTCCCCCCTGCTGCGCTGAACGTCCTTTCAGACAGGACACTGGATGAGGGGCAAGCCAACAGTTCCATTGCAAATTGGGCAAGCTCTGGCCAGAGGTCAAGCCTGCCCACCCAGTAGTCCAGGGGTTCATCTCTCCTCAGAGCGTCCACATCGCCCGTTAACCCAATGTAGTCGGACACTTGTCGGTCTAGGCATTCCCTGATGCTGGATCTGGATGACGCCTGTCGATGGGTCGGCTGAAAGAATGACCTCATATCAGAAGTCACCAACACATCTTCAAACCGGCCTCTTCTTGCAGACGCTGTTGGATTGGTACCCGCAACTCCTTCTCTGGGAGTGGGAATTGCTCCTCTGCCAGCGCACGTAAAAGCAGAATCCAGCATTTCTCAAAGCAAGGCCTGCAAGTTCTCCATTCTGACAGCCCTCTGTGACGGCGGTAACATTTCCACCATTTTGTGTTTGTATCGGGGGTCTAAGTATGTTGCCACCCAGTACTGGTCCTTGACCGTTATGCTTTTTATACAGGGGTCCCTGTTAAAACACTGGAGCATGAAGGCCCCCATTTGCACTAAACTGGAAGCGGTGTGGTGGCCTGGCTCCTGCTCATCATCCAGGATAATGTCGTCCTCCTCGTTCTCCTCTCCCCATCCACGCACAACAACAGGGATCCCAGAAAGGTTTAAAGCATGCTCTTCTTGCTCCTCCTCGTCCACCCCCCGGCACCATCCTCCTCTGACTCCTCTTCAGACTCCTGTTGTTGACTTGTCTCAGATAGAGTAGCCCCCCATGGGAATTCATCCAGCATTGCAACTTCCTCATCTTCCCGCTCCTCCACAGCTTGATCAATGACACAACGCAATGCACGCTCCATAAAGAAGGCATAAGGTACCATGTCACTGAGGGCACCATGGCTGTGACTGACCAGTTTGGTGATCTCATCAAATGGCTGCAGAAGTCTGCATGCGTTGCGCATGAGCAGCCACTGGCGCGGTGAAAAAACCCCAGCTCCCCAGAACCTGTTCTGCAGCAGAGTTCATACAAGTAGACGTTAACTGCACGTTTCTGCTAGAGCAGCCTATTAAGCATATAGAAGGTTGAGCTCCATCACGTGGGTCAATCGCAAATAAGACGTCTGACCGGCAGATTGTGTCGATGATGAATGTCAGCTTGTGAGCCATGGCCGTGTAAGATCTTCTGAAATGGGCCGAGATTTTCCTTGCCTGCAAGATGTCCTGGACCCCAGGGTATTTGACAATGAATCGCTGCACGACCAAGTTTAAGACGTGTGCCATGCATGGCACGTGTGTAATTTTGCCCTGTTTCAATGCGCTAAGCAGATTGGCACCATTGTCACACACCACTTTACCAACTGTCAAACTGAGCGGTGTTAGCCACTGATCTGCCTGTGAGCGCAAAGCTGAAAGGAGTGCCGGGCCAGTGTGGCTCTTGGCTTCCAGGCACAACAGACGCAGCACGGCATGGCAACGTCTCACCTGGCATGTCGAATAGGTTCTGGGGAGCTTGGGCGGCGTAGCGGAAGAGACGCTAGCAGCGGAAAAGGAGGAGTCAGCCGAGGAGGAGAGGGAGGAGGATGGAGTAGGAGGAGGAGAAGAAGAGGCAGGCCTGCATGCAATCCGTGGTAGTAAAACCAAATCTACACAGGTGCCACGGGTTTCATGCTTGACGGCCGTCAGAAGGTTCACCCAGTGGGCAGTAAAAGTGATATACCTTCCCTGCCCGTGTTTGCTAGACCACGTGTCTGTGGTCAGATGTATCTTGGCACGACACTGTTTGCCAGAGATATATTCACTTGCCGCTGAACATGGCCATATAGCTCTGGGATGCCCTTCTGTGAGAAATACTTCCTTCCTGGGAACTTCCATTGTGGTGTTCCAATGGCCACAAATTTTCGAAAGGCCTCCGAGTCCACCAGTTTATATGGCAGTAGTTGGCGGGCTATCAGTTCTGACAAGCCAGCCATCAACCGTTGGGCAAGAGAGTTATCCGGCGTCATCATTTGGCCCACGGAAACCTGCCTTTTTGCAGAAAAACGTGAGCTTGGCATGATGGAAGGTGGAGTGGAGGACAATTGTGAGGAGAGAGGAGAAGGAGAAGTAGAAGACGAGGCTGGACGGTGAGAGCCTGGAGTGTGGCTTTGTGTGTTCCATTGCTCCCACTGGGCTCGGTGATGGCAGCTCATGTGCCTTCTTAAGGCGGTCGTCCCTAGGTGAGTGTTGGGCTTACTGCGACTTATGCGTTGACTGCAAAGAATGCAGATGGCAGATGGAATGCAGATGGCAACACTATTGTCAGCAGCGGACATGTTAAAAAAAGCCCACACTGTGGAGCCATGTGTCCTGGGAGCGCCAGATGTGACCATACATGGTTGATGCCTGGCTCCTGATACAGTCGCAGTCTGCTTTGTCCCTCCTGTGCAATCTAAGTTCTTCCTGCTTCTCCTCCCTATCTGCTGGTCCATATCTCCCTCTAAACTCCCCTCCACTTCCTCTCTTGTGGGCATTCACGTGACATCACTAGACACGTCATCATCAACGTCACCTTCCCCACCACTATAATTAGAGATCTCGGAGTAGGCAGCAACAGTGGGGACCAACCTCCTCCTTGGGCTGATCTGGGTACTGTCGTCAGACTGCTGAGTGGCGGTTGTTGCTACGTCCTCTTCCTGATCCAATGCCAAGAGTGGCTGCGCATCGGAAATGTCTTGATATGGATTGGAAAATAATTCCTGTGACTCAAGCGGAAGGTATATGGTGGTGGTGGTGTTGTTGGTGGTAGTGTCTTTGGGGGTGCACATAGCAGAGAGTGAAGAAGAGAGTGAAAATCGAGAGGATGAGGAGGGTGCAGAAGAGTAAGGCTGAGTAAGCCACTCAACCAAGTCTGGTGCTTCCTTTGACGTAATCGCACGCACCTTCTGCAATTTGCCACTTTGGCTCAAACCTGTTGCTCCTGCCCTACCCCTGCCACCCCTACGGTAGGGCCTGCCTCTTCCTCTGCCTGTCATTTTTTAAATGACCCTGTGAAAAAAGTCTCTAGAGAAGTGCAGTATGTATGTGGAAGAAGGTATATAACACCCCGCTTCAATCTGTTGTTTTTGGGGGCCACTGGTCTATCACACCAGTTATAATACTTTTTTTTTATATTGCGTTTGTCACTCTTTATAGTATCGCTGCAGAACCGCTCAGCAGTCACAATGTTGCACAGTGGAAACACACTATACTATGCTTTCTATATGTGCAAGTATTTTATACGTGTATTACACAACTATATACTGCACACCAAATAGTACACCTATACCAGTCCTTACAAGGACCTTTGTGGAACTAGTAGCTAGTGATTAGCAGACTGTACCTCAGTCCCTACACTGATAAAGGACTGCTGCAGAATAGGGCAGCAATCTGCAGTAGTGCACCACAACCCTATATATTGTGGACCTATACCAGTCCTTATAAGGACCTTTGTGGAACTAGTAGCTAGTAATTAGCAGACTGTACCTCAGTCCCTATACTTATAAAGGACTGCTGCAGAATAGGGCAGTAGTGCAACACAACCCTATATATTGTGGACCTATACCATTCCTTATAAGGACCTTTGTGGAACTAGTAGCTAGTGATTAGCAGACTGTACCTCAGTCCCTATACTGATAAAGGACTGCTGCAGAATAGGGCAGCAGTCAGCAGTAGTGCACCACAACCCTATATATTGTGGACCTATACCAGTCCTTATAAGGACCTTTGTGGAACTAGTAGCTAGCAGACTGTACCTCAGTCCCTACACTGATAAAGGACTGCTGCAGAATAGGGCAGCAGTCAAGTATAATATTCTTTCTATATTTGGAAGAAAGAATATTATACGTGTACAACCCTATATACTGTAATACACCTATGCCATACCAGTCCTTAAAAGGACCTTTGTGGACCTAATAGTAATAGCTAATTATTAAACTGAGTGTCCCTGCTACACACAGCATCCTGTTCCTCCCTGCACTCACTAAAGACAGGCTGCTGGAATCACAAGCACAGAAGTGCACTCAACCCTATATACTGTACTACACCTATACCATACCAGTCCTTAAAAGGACCTTTGTGGACCTAATAGTAATAGCTAATGATTAAACTGACTGTCCCTGCTACACACAGCATCCTGTCCCTCCCTGCACTCACTAAAGACAGGCTGCTGGACTCACAAGCACAGCAGTGCACTCAACCCTATATACTGTACTATACCTATACCATACCAGTCCTTAAAAGGACTTTTGTGGACCTAATAGCTAGCGATTTGTGTCACTGCAATCTCTCCCTGCTCCACACAGCAACCTCTCCCTATAGTGACATACGAAAGAATGTAAAATGGCCACCGGATCGGGTCTATTTATAAGTTAGGGGGAGTGTCCATTTGTCCATGTGCTGAAATGTCTCAATTGGCTGTCCTGTACCTCATGATAGATGTGTCATCATGGGTCAAAGTTCTTTCACACTGTAAACACATAAGTCAGCCGGGCTAACAGTGGCAATAGTCCGCCGATCGGGCGAATCGCGAACAGGCAAAATTCGCCGCGAACCAACCGCCGGGCGAACCGTTCGGCCATCCCTAACTGCAGCCAAAGTGTTTAGAATTGTGTCATCAGCCTGTGATAGTGTTTGGTCCCTTGTGCTTTTAGGTGGGTTCATGCTGATTTGCTGTGTTTTGGACCATTTCTGGTGTATCCAGTTTTCCTGTGTTTTACCCACAGTCCTATAGATTTCTATTAGGTTGTGTTTTTTTTTTTCTGCATTTTCTGAAATCGCAACAAAATTCCTGCATGCTGCATCTATGGCGCTCTGTCAGAAAATGCAGCAAAAACCTGCAACCTGATATAAATCAATAGGACTGCAGCTAAAACTGCAGATACATAAGCAGTGCGGCTGACTGCAGCACACCAGTGTGAGTCCAAAGGCTTGCACACACAACCCCCCTGTAGAACTTGGTCTGACCAATACTCCTGGCTAGGGATGAGCTTCGAGTTCGAGTCGAACTCATGTTCGACTCGAACATTGCCTGTTCGCCTGTTCAGCGAACAGTGAACAATTTGGGCTGTTCGCAGCAAATTCGAAAAGCCGGAACACCCTATACAAGTCTATGGGAGAAATCTAAAGTGTTAATTTTAAAGGGTAATATGCAGGTTACTGTCCTAAAAAGTGTTTGGGGACCTGGGTCCTGCCCCAGGGGACATGAATCAATGCAAAATAAAGTTTTAAAAACTGCAGTTTTTTCAGGAGCAGTGATTTTAATAATGATTAAAGTGAAACAATAAAAGTGTAATATTCCTTTAAATTTCGTAGCTGGGGGGTATCTATAGTATGCCTGTGAAGGGGTGCATGTTTCTGGTGCTTAGAACTGTCCCTGCACAAAGTGTCATTTGTGCAGGAAAAAAAGTCTTTTAAAATCAATGAGTGTTCTCTGTATTAGCCGACAATTCATTCATTCATTGATAAAAAAAAAAAAGTGTGGGGGTTCCCCTAAATTCAATTACCAGGCCCTTCAGGTCTGACATGGATATTAAGGGGAACCCCGTGTCAAATTAAAAAAAAAATTGACGTGGGGGTCCCCCTAAAAATCCATATCAGACCCTTTATCCGAGCACGCAACCTGGCAGGCCGCAGGAAAAGAGGGGGGGACGAGAGAGCGGCCCCCCTCCCTCCTGAACCGTACCAGGCCACATACCCTCAACTTTGGGAGGATGCTTTGGGGGTCTGTGACCCCTCAAAGCACCTTGTCCCCATGTTGATGAGGACAAGGGCCTCATCCTCACAACCCTGGCCGGTGGTTGTGAGGGTCTGCGCTTATCAGAATCTGGAAGCCCCCTTTAACAAGGGGACCCCCAGATCCCGGCCCCCCTGTTTGAAATGGTAAGGGGGTACAAAAGTACCCCTACCATTTCACAAAGAAAGTGTAAAAATGGTTAAATAAGACAAACACACTTTTGAAAAATTCCTTTATTAAAAATAAAAAAAAGATGCCAGCGGTGCTAATACACTCTTGCTATCCAGTGACGAATCTCCAGGGTCCAGTGATGGATGATCATATCCAGCGACGGGGGATCTCTCAGTCCAGCGCTGTCCATACATCCGTCTTCTGTCTCCACTGCAGAGACACTGCGGAGATCCCAGCACTGATGTTTCTTATATTAGGAGGGCGGGGCCACCCATCACCTGACCCCGCCCCCTCTGACGCTGGTGAAGGGAGCCAGGGGTTCCTCAGTGACGTATGGGTGACCCGACCCCTCTGATGTAACGGAAACCTGCGTTTACTTTTTTACCCCCTTACCATTTCAAACAGGGGGGGCGGGATCTATGGATCCCCTTGTTAAAGGGGGCTTCCAGATTCTGATAAGCCCCCCGCCCGCAGACCCTCACAACCACCGGCCAGGGTTGTGAGGATGAGGCCCTTGTCCTCATCAACATTGGGACATGGTGTGTTGAGGGGTCACAGACCACCAAAGCATCCTCCCAATGTTGAGGGTATGTGGCCTGGTACGGTTCAGGAGGGAGGGGGCCGCTCTCTCGTCCCCCCCTCTTTTCCTGCGGCCTGCCAGGTTGCGTGCTCGGATAAAGGGTCTGATATGGATTTTTAGGGGGACCCCCACGTCAATTTTTAAAAAAAATTTGATGTGGGGTTCTCCTTAATATCCATATCAGACCTGAAGGGTCTGGTATGGATATTTAGGGGGACCCCCACGTCAATTTTTTTTTAAATTTGACACGGGGTTCCCCTTAATATCCATGTCAGACCTGAAGGGCCTGGTAATTGAATTTAGGGAAACCCCCACGCTTTTTTTTTATCAATGAATGAATGAATTGTCGGCTAATACAGAATACACTCATTGAGTGTTCTCTGTATTACGGGGAGCCGACAATATAGTGATTTTAAAAGACTTTTTTTCCTGCACAAATGACACTTTGTGCAGGGACAGTTCTAAGCACCAGAAACATGCGCCCCTTCACAGGCATACTATAGATACCCCCCAGCTACGAAATTTAAAGTAATATTACACTTTTATTGTTTCACTTTAATCATTATTAAAATCACTGCTCCTGAAAAAACTGCAGTTTTTAAAACTTTTTATTGCATTGATCCATGTCCCCTGGGGCAGGACCCGGGTCCCCAAACACTTTTTAGGACAGTAACTTGCATATTACCCTTTAAAATGAGCACTTTAGATTGTGAACGTTCGAGTCCCATAGACTTTAATAGGGTTCTAAAGTTCACACGAAGTTTAGGTCTGTTCGCAGGTTCTGGTGCGAACTGAACAGGAGGGTGTCCGGCTCATCCCTACTCCTGGCAAACATTTCACACACAGCCATACCATACAAGGTCAGGAGGGGTGGGGGCTCCAGGGATTGAATTGACTATGCAGGCCCTGTCTCTTCTATCTGTCCGGGCAGAGTCCTGGAGGGAGTGGCAGGCTGCTGGTGGCAAGTGGCACACTGTATCTGAAGGCAGGCTGCTGTTGTCAAGTGGAACACCATATCTGGTGGCAGGCTGCTGGTGGCAAGTGGCACACTGTATCTGATGGCAAGTGGCACACCATATCTAGTGACATGCTGCTGGTGGAAAGTGGCACACTGTATCTGGTGGCAGGCTTCTGGTGGCAAGTGGCACACTGTATCTGGTGGTAGGCTGCTGGTGGCAAGTGGCACACTGTATCTGGTGGCAAGTGGCACACTGTATCTGGTGATATGCTGCTTGTGGCAAGTGGCACACTATATCTGGTGACATGCTGCTGGTGGCAAGTGACACACTGTATCTAGTGACAAGTGGCACACTGTATCTGGCATGCTGCTTGTGGCAAGTGGCACACTGTATCTGGTGGCAAGTGGCACACTGTATCTGGCATGCTGTTTGATGCAAGTGGCACACTGTATCTGGTGACAGGCTGCTGTTGGCAAGTGGCACACTGTATCTGGTGACAGGCTGCTGTTGGCAAGTGGCACACTGTATCTGGCATGCTGTTTGTGGCAAGTGGCACACTGTATCTGGTGACAGGCTGCAGTTGGCAAGTGGCACACTGTATCTGGTGACAGGCTGCTAGTGGCAAGTGCCACACTGTATCTGGTGGCATGCTGCTTGTGTCAAGTGGCACACTGTATCTGGTGGCAAATGGCACACTGTATCTGGCATGCTGCTTGTGGCAAGTGGCACACTGTATCTGGTGCAGATTGCTATTGGCAAGTGGCACACCATATCTGGTGACAGGCTGCTGGTGACAAGTGATGCACTGTATCTGGTGGCAGGCTGCGGGTGGCATCTGGCATGCTGCATCTGGCAGCAGGCAATGGTGGCAAGTGACACGCTGCATTTGGTGGCAAGTGACAAGCTCAGGTACCCACTGATTTTGCATCATGGTGAGTTGAACTATTTCATTATATATTACAATGTAGTAATAGAAATAATGGAATTTGATCATCCTGACGCCATATCAAGCATAGTGTCAGGATGATTTTAAGTGCTAACACCAGCCATTTGCCCGAAAAATCACCCCTGCCACCTATTTCCACATCAACCCGAGGCTACATCCTTCTCTCATCTTTTTTTGGAAAGGGGGGATGTCCCTGAATGGCAGTTTGGAAATGTGGTCGCCCTATGTTGCTGCTGTTGAGAGACTGCATAGCAGGTGGTATTGGGGTTGTTGCTGCTGCTCAAAGGCTGATATTACTGGTGAGAGTATATTTAATTTGTTTTAGCAAAAAATGTTTGCATTTTCCTTTTTGTTTCCGTAAAAAGGCCCATCAAAATCCTCAGCACCAGGCCCATGATGCTCTTAATCTGGCCCTGGAGTGCATATTTATAGTACATGGTGTGTATTTTTATTTTAGGTGACGTACATGTTGTGGAAGAACAATCTACTCATTTCACCAGTGACAGTGCACAACGGCTTATCCAGGACATAATTGGGGTTATTTACTAAAGTAAAATCCACTTTACTGAAAGTGCACTTGGAAGTTCAGATCTATCCCTTAGATTTAGAGTGACTCTTGTAAGTGCACTTGCAGTGCAAAGTGGATTTGCCTTTCGTAAATAACCCCCTATAATGTCTGATATTGCCTTCATTTTAGAAAATGTTGAACTTTGTAATTTCCAAAGTTGTGTATGTTATGTTTGGAAACATGCCTGTTTCTATACTTTTTCAAAAATTTCAAGACAACACTTTTACAAAAAAATGTGATTTTTTACCAGAAAATGTTTTAGAACGCACATGTGAATGTGCATGGAGTAAAAGGCTTTCTACTCAACAATGTGTGGCTTCTTCTTTCAATGCTCAATATCACTTTTTGTATCAAGTTGGTGTTTACAGTGACAATGGGTGTTATTTAAATAATGTTAAAACCGCTTGCTACAAGTGCACTAGGAGAACGCTAAAAGAAACACAAGCAGTAAATCCAAATCAAGATTTTATCATATCACTTTTTTTTTTATTTAGAAATTTTTTAAAAATTAGCTGGCATAGCAATGCCCCCCCACCCATAAAATATTCAACATATTTTTCACACACTTCAGGGGCACTTTGGGGGGGGGGGGGGCAAGCTAGGACAGCCAGCTTCCTGGACCATCATAGTATTCCCATGAAGTCCGGCCTCAGGCCCAAAGGTGCATTTTACTTTAAAAAGTTGTGAAGTATGCAGCAGGATAAAACAATGTGGTTAAGTTCTATGTTTGTCTTGATATACATTGCATTTATTATATTATATCTATGCTTACTCTCTGTACTTTCTCTATGTACCAAATAAAAATCGTTTGTAAACAAAGAAAAAAATTAAAATAAAAAGTTTGTACTCCGCCATGATAATTGCTGTTAGAAATAAGCAGAACTGGCTGGCCATTATCCTGAAAGTATTCTCCACGACTCTTCTGGCTCTGGCCAGCCCTCCTCTATGGGGTGAGGGTCCTCTGGGGGAATGGCCTCATCATATGATCACCCAGACCAAAAGCTTCATCAGCGATAAAAACAAACGGGAGTCCTCCGACATTCTCTTTTGCAGATGGCAATCCCAAGCCACCACTCTGGAGATATCGGTAGAACTTGGTCTGGGCAAAGACTCCACCATCCGACATCTGGCCATTCTTTCCCACGTCCAACATATAGAAACGCATATGTCGCCGACACCACCACCATCAACACGATACTATGAAACCCCTTATAGTTAAAATACTATGACTCCGAATAGGTGGTGGAACTATGTGGATGTGTTTCCCATCAAGTGCCTCTCCACAGTTGGGAAAGATCCAACGGTTGGTAAAGTGGGATGCCAAAGTGTGCCATTCCTGTGGCATCGAAGGAAACTGTGGAGTCAAAACAGAAAAAAAAAATTGGTCATTTTGCACATAACATTGCAAGCAGATTAGACACAAACATTCTTTCAAAGTGGCGGGGGCATAGACAGATGAATGCATATAATGGGGCCCACAGGAAAGAGTAGCCACTGACCACCTAGGCTCTGAGGAAAGGAGTGCGCCCCTGAAACGCGTCAGACATTCAGTCATTTGGGGTACCATCCAATCTTCCTGCCATTAGGTCCTGTCTGCAGTTGCCAAGAGATGCAGTTTGACCAATAAGAAAAAGCATTTTTATATGCTCATTTTGTGAGTAGTACCATTGCTTTTTATATATTTAAAATAAAACTTTTTTTGGTAATGCATGCACTAGGTCGGTGCGCCCTCCTTTTCTTTTTTTTTCTTTGAAAGTGGTACCCATTCATTTTGTACATGTATACACTGCTCTCACACCGCCTTAAAGATGCTGCTTGCAGGACTTTTTTTCCTGTCCTGCAAGCGCACTGCTCCAGAGTGAAAGCACAGAAGAGCCAGTTTACAGGCACTATTTTTAGTGCTAAAATGCCTGAAAAGCGCCTCAGTGTGAAAAGGGTCAAAGTGATGGCATCAGTCAGATATTGTGTGAGAGAGGAACAGTTCTTGTGCCCAAAAGGTGTCCTGCATTGAACCCACGTTCACATTGGACCGATTTTGCATGCGATTTGAAATGTCAAATTGCATGCCAAATCAGTGGCTATTGTCGGCAATAGTACCTTCCGAATCAGTGCGATGCCGACTTTGCAGGACCGCACCAATTCCCAAAAGTAGTTCCTGCACTATTTTTCCCGACTTTGTTGGTGATTTGAATAAACATCTGTGCATGAACCCGCACAGATATCTGTCAAATCGCCCCCGAAGTGGGTCTGCATTGCCGGTTTGAAATCGTTGAAGTTCAGCTGAACTCGCACGATTTCAAACTGGAAATGCACTCTGACTTCGGGACATCTTTTGGATATGTATATATACAAGCCCAGATTGGCCATAGGACAAACCGGGAACTGGGCCGCCAGTCTTTGCGGGGCCCAAGGCTGGGCTGCTCTTTGAGCCTGCATAGCTCACCCAGCTTCTCTGTGGCTGCCAGTTAAGCTCAGCCATCAGAAACATGAAGGGGGAGGAGCTGGATGAGACACCTACGGCCTCATCCATATAGGTCAGCCGCCGGTGCCTGGGGGCGTGACTGTGAAGGGGGAGGAGCTAGAGCAAACACCATGGAGCTGACCGGTAAGAGAAACATGAGTGTAGCCCCCCCTGTAACCTGGATAGGAGGAGCAGTGGGGGCGGCTGCATGTAGAACAATCATTCTTTTCATCTTCCTCCTGCAGTCTCTGAATACCTGCAAGAGGTAGAGGAGAAGCAAGCATTCCGAGACTGCAGGAGGAAGATGGAGAGAATTCTTCTATATGCAGCCACACCCCACTGCTCTTCCTACCCTGCTTCTTTCTGCTGCCTCCCATGCTCTCCATATTCCCCCATGCTCTCCGCCACCCCCCGCGCTCTCCACATTCCCCCATGCTCTCCGCCACCCCCCGTGCTCTCCACGTTCCCCGTGCTCTCTGCCGCCCTCCCCTGAGCTCTCCATATTCCCCCATGCTCTCTGCTGCCCCGCTGTGCTCTCCACATTCCCCCATACTTTCTGCTGTCCCCCCCCTGCTCTCCACATTCCCCCATGCTCTCTGTTGCTGCCCCTGTGCTCTCCACATCCCCCCATGCTCTCCGTCACCTCCCCCCTGTGCTCTCCACATTCCCCCACGCTCTCTGCCACCCCCCTGTGCTCTCCACATGCTCTCTGTCACCCTCCTCTTGTGCTCTCCACATTCCCCCATGCTCTCTGCCACCCCCCTGTGCTCTCCACATTCCCCCATGCTCCCCGTTGCCCCCCCATGCTCTCCATCGCCCCCCCCTGTGCTCTCCATCACCCCATACTCTTTCCTGGTCCCCCCTCACCCCCCCCCCACACCTCTGCCAGGTTCCCCCCTCCCCTCTCCCGGGGGATCCATCAGGGTGGAGAGTGGGGAAGGGGCCAGTTAACATGTTATAAACTGCTCAATCCAAAGTGCTTGGGCCTATTTTTTGTTCCAGTCCGGGCCTGCTGCAAAGTATATTTCAGGATGGAGAGTGGGGGAAGGGGCTAATTAATATGTCATTTACCTGCCCCTTCCTTTTCTAAATGAACACAGTGAATACACTCTGTGTGCTCATTCATAGCTGCAGCATAGTAAACAGTTTTTTAATATGTTTCAGTTTGTGAATGAACAAGAATCCGCTTAGCACAGACACAGCACAGCACTTCCCATTCATTCACTGTCCAGTGCAGCTGAGGCTGCAGAAAAAGGCATGTGTGTTTGAGATTTGGGGTGCACACCCAAATGCAGAGGATTGACCCTTTAGGTCCAACAGTGAGCATGCTTTACGGCATATACAAACTGATTTTACTGTTATGGGTTTAAAAACACTTTAAGCCATAGTTCTCAATTGAACATCTGACAGAGTTATATATAGCAATGGCTGTAAATGTTTGGTGAATAAGATGCTCCTTTGCTCAGCAAAAAAAGGGGAAGGGGAAGAAGTGATGACTTTCATTCTCTACACCACAATCTTTTATTTTGTAACAATTTCTAAATACTGTATATGCACATGCTTTGACAGTGTGCAGAGCAGCTCATTGTTTATTGTTTGCAATCTTTGTTCTATACATACATCTTGTCACTTAAAGCGGAGTTCCACCCAAAAATGGAATTTCCACTTTAAGTGAAGGTGACCCCCTGACATGCCACATTTGGCATGCCATTTTTTTTGGGGGGGGGGGGTAGATACCCTCTTTTAAGAGGGATCCAGCTCCCACTTCCTCCCGGGGCACGGCGGCACCATGAGGAAGTTCCCCTCCCCCCTCCCCTCCCTCTTGGCAATCATCAGAGACATGTCACAGTTCCCAGATGATTGCCCAGCCAGTCACAGTGTGCAGCACGGTTCACGCATGCATGTACGCCTACATCGTTGGACTGTGGGACGGGTGAGTGTCCGATTAAAAAAAGTCAGCAGCTACATTTTTTGTAGCTGCTGACTTTTATATGGGTGGAACTCATACCATATCCCTGTTTTCTCAATAAAATTCATTATAAAAGAAAGAAAAAAAAAGCAAATACAGATTTTTTTTTAAGGTGCTACTTCTTCATTTTTGTCACAGCTGTGTTTTTAGTGCTGGCCAATACATAAATTAAAGGTGTCAACTCCTATAGTATGAGACCAATCTGTGCTGAAATCCTAAACTGAATCCTGAACGTAATCCTGAACGGACTCCTGAGCACAACCGAATACATGTATGTTCCCATAGAACTCAATGAACCTGGAATTCGTACTGGAACTGCACCACAGCGCTCAGAAAACACACAGGTCTCTTTTTAAATTTGCATTGTGGATGTACCACAGCTTCAATGGAAGTCAATGTTATTTCACATGTCAGGAAAATCAAATGCAGTTCAAAATGCATCCAATTAGCATATATGAACAGAGCCTTAAACAATTGAAAAATACATGTAATGTTAACTAATATTCATGCTCCAGGTTCCAGCCGTCATATAAACTTATATCCATTGGTAAAGCATCAGCTCACTTCTTCCTCACTTCTCACCCAGAGTAAAATTTCAGCACTGCAATAATTTCCTGTCAAGCTAATTGAATATTTATTTGCATTAATGGTCAATTGCTAACTCTTGCCCACTTCTTTTTCAATCAACTTTTTAGTCCTCATGCACACAGCATGTTAGAAAAAATTAGCTGCAAAGCGACTACCAAGGCCAGGAAAAAGCAGCTGTGAAAACACGCTTTTAGTAGCTTTTTGCATTGGTGTTAATGTGCATTTAGCTGTGCTAGCTTTTGGCAGCGTTTCTCTGCCTCTATTCAAAATCAGTGGTTCCCTATGAGAGTCGTCTTAACTGATCTGACTTTCAGCCCATTGATATGAATAGAAGTCACATCCAAGTCGGATCATGATGATTCTGACTTGTGGTGCGACTTGTGCGCTGAGGATCTTGAAGGGGAACCCCGCGCCAAAATGAAAAGAAAAACAGCATGGGCTCCCCCCCAAGATACATACCAGGCCCTTTGTGTCTGGTATAGATCTTGAAAGGGAATCCCTTGCCAAAATGAAAAAAAAAAAAACGGTGTGCCCTCCCTCCCCAAAATTCATACCAGACCCTTATTCAATCATTCAGCGAGCGCCACCCTCCTCCTGGACCATACCAGGCCACATGCCCCCAACATGAGGGGGTGGGTGCTATGGGGCAGGGGGGCTCTGTGCCCCCCCCACCCCAAAGCACCTTGTCCCCATGTTTATGGGGACAAGGGCCTCATCCCCACAACCCTGGGTGGTGGTTGTGGGGGTCTGCGGGTAGGGGGATTATCAGAATCTGGAAGCCCCCTTTAAGCTGGGACCCATAGATCCCAGCCCCCCCCCTATGTGAATGAGTAAAGGGTACATTGTACCCCTACTCATTCACTTAAAAATATATAAAAAAATAAATAAAAACAGTACTCAGGTTTTTGACATAGTCCTTTATTAAAGCAGCTCCAATGTGTCTTCTTCCTCTTGTCTTCTCCCTTCTCCAGTGATGTCTTCTTCCAAGGCTTCTTCTCCCTCCTCTGCTGATGAATGAATGAATGAATAACTTGTATAGCGCACAATGCGAACTGAATCGCCTCTAGGCGCTGTGGCGAGCTTTGATCATCTGCTAAAAGAGGAAGGTCTTGAGTTTTTTCCTAAAAGCCAGGCTGATGTCTTCTCCCTCTGGTTCCTCTGCCTTCACTGTCTTCTTGCCCTGTCTTCTTCCTCTGGTTCTTCTCCCTCCACTGTCTTCTTCCTCTGGTTCTCCTGCTGCCTCCGGTTCTTGTTCCTCCTGATGTCTTCTCCTGACACTAGCTCCCACTGTTGATAGGTCCGGTTTGTGCCATTTTGGTGACATCATCCAGAGACTCTGCCCCCATGTGACATCACCGCCCGGGGTCACTGGCCATCATGCCCTGGATGGTGATGTCACAAGGGGGCAGGGTCTCCGGAGGACACATAGCACAAGTTTTTTTTTGTTTTTTTTTTGAAGCTTGAAAACGCCTATGCCAATTACAGCTCCTAAAAGCCTGCCTGACGCTGGTAAAAGCAGCTGTAAAAATGCCCTGTGTGCATAAGGTCTTAAGCTCTGAAACACAGTACTTCCTACTCTGAGACTTCATTTCTGGCTGTTAAACTTACTGCCCAATTTATATAGTCCCAGTCTCTGTTAGCAACAGCTCATGTCTACAATTCTATTTCAACTACCCCTATCCGTAAGGATGTTCTGTCCAGAATGAATGTTTACAGGCATACCCCACTTTTAAGTACACAACAGGGTTTATTTACTAAAGCTGGAAAGTGAAAAATCAGACTCCCTTCTGCGTAGAAACCAATGAGCTTCTAACCCCAGATTGTTCAATTAAGCTTTAGTAATAAAACCTGGAAGCTCATTGGTTTCTATGCAGAAGTAGCCTGATTTTGCACTTTACAGCTTTAGTAAATGAACCCCGTTGTGTACTTAAAAGTGGGGTATGCCTGTACTTTCTTGAATATCTACCAGAAGAAATGGATTTTGTAGATATGACTGTCAATGAGGCAGAGGATCACCAATTCTGGCATAGCAGTACCTGGTGTCCACATACTTGGACATTTTCCTTATTTGTGGATTTCACTTCGGATGTAGTGCTTTCAGATTCTCTCTCCTCTTCTGTAGTCACACATTAATCTAGTGACTCTGAGGCTTCTGCAATCCCCCCAAAAATAATACCCAAGTCAAATGTTTCAATCCATTCCAGTATTGTAACTTTGTGAAATTTTTCTTTGAAAACAGATTAAACCTGGAATCCAAAAAGAAGACTTCCCTACTTAATCTGCAATTCATGTTCAAGATCTGCCAACATACTGTACATGTCATTTACTGTTACTCACTAGATTTAGTGACTTCAGAGATATACCCAAAGTCTAGCAACTTTAGAGATATACCTCAGAATATACCCCAAGCCAGCCCCTTCTATGTCTGAGATGGCCTCCCCAGATTCCTGACTTGTCCTAAATTTAAACCTGTCTTTCCTGTATATGTTAAAGTTTCATTTGAATCTGCATCTTCTAAGTCTGCTTCTCCTTCTGGATCTGTCTCTTCTGTATGTGAGATGGCCTCTTTTGTGTGTGGCACTGTGCCAGGCACACCTGAGACTTTGCCAGTACTGTGCACTTCCAAGACTTTTCCAGTGCCAAACTCTGTGGGGCATTGCTACTGGACATTGCTACTGGTAACAGAGTTGAGCTCTGGGTTCTATATGTTCTCTTATGAGCATCCATTATTGGACTTTTGTGCTTCTGGGTTTCTCTATAGTGACATGACAAAACCTGGTGGCATGTTCCTCAGTTACAGTTTTTATTCACTTGATTTTTTTGGCAACACTTGTGTGCTGTGGGACACTGTGATTTACCAGTCAAGTTGTGGTTTCAGTGTTTAGTGGAATCTTTCAATTCATCGCTGAACTTTCAAAATATATAGCACCCCCCAATCAACTGGTAAACAACACCCCCTGGTGTGTAGACTCACAATGAACCAATAAACCAGCGCTCCATATGTGAAAACTTTAAAAAAATGCTAAACAAATAAAGTTGCCACTAAACAAATAAAATAAATAAAATAGCATTTAAACCTTCCTTATAATATCAGTGATGACAAATCAACCTAATCCAAACAAATCCAGTGATATATCAGTCTGATAGTCGCTGTGATAACAGAGTCTTGTATTCTTGTGTATTCCCAAATAATTCACATTCCTTTCATCCTTCACCACCCTTATCCCTTAAATGAAAGAGGAGGCTTATCAGAGTTTATTGACCCATTATAAAAGTGAGTCATACAATGCTTTGCCATATAACACCAGATTGCGACACACTCTGTAGAGATGGTCGCAATCTGATGTTTTTTTATAAAGGAGAGAAAAATCACAGTGTAGTGGAGCAAAGTCCCAGGCCTCTTTAAGCCTAATGCCCCGTACACACGAGCGGACTTTTCGACATCCAAACTCCGACGGACTGAGTCCGGCGGACTATCCGATCGTGTGTGGGCTGCAACGGACTTTAGCGAAGCTAAAGTCTGACGGACTTTAGAAATGAAGCATGCTTTAAATTTTCCCGACGGAACTCCGCCGGACCCGGTCCCCTTTGAAAAATCCGCTCGTGTGTGTTCTACTCCGACGGACTAAAACCGACGCTAGGGCAGCTATTGGCTACTGTCTATGAACTTCCTACGTCGAATCCAGTCGTACGTCATCACGTTCGACTCCGTCGGAGTTTGGTGTGATGGTGTGTGGTCAAGTCCGTTCGGTCGAAAAGTCCGCCAGAACTCCGTCGGAACTCCAGCGGAACTCCGGCGGAACTCCTTTGGAGGTCTGTCAGACTTAATTCCTCTCGTGTGTACGGGGCATAATAGTTACCTCCAGAGTTAGGGAGAGCTGACATACATCAGTATAGAGTGGGTTACAAGGCATGGTGGGTGTAATGCAAGATGAACAGGTGGGCACCAGACATTTTTGAATGCAAAAAGATTTATTGTCTCTTGAGCAGAACTGTGGGAGAGAGGGTTAGGGCCAGTACATCCTTAGGCAGATGCTAGCAGACTCAGAGACTTCAATAAGTAGACAGCTATACAGGTGAAGGCCTCCAGTCAGACACCACTTTTGTATAGGTAGGACCGCTGTCTGTTTTGGCAAGAATCTTGTAGCTGTTACTAATGGTAAAAGTATTCAAATATCCGCAACAAGAGCAGTTTTCTTTACCCCACACTCACTCACTGTGGGTCTTCACTAAACAAGCTCCCAGTCTCTCTCACTAGACTTCAGATCCACTAGCTACTGGATCCTCTGAGCTTTCACTGTAGCACTCTGTATCTTCCTCAAGCGTCACCCCAACTTCACTGCTGGGTCCCTGGCTTGACACACACATATACTCTTCAAGCTTCACCCCTGCTGACACGTTAGGTCCCTAGCTTGGCACTCCACAAGCATCATCTCTGTTGTCCCTCTGGGTCCCTGACTTGGCACTTGCTGAAGTTTTCCCACTTCACTGTCCCTGGCTGGCGAGAAGTCTGCTCTGATACTGGCCTCAGCTTACTCAGTGATCTCCAGTAACAAGGTGGATGGTCCCTTAATGGCGACAATTTTGCCTCTACCTCCGACCACAACTTGTTCTCTAGCCGGTGGAGCTGTTACCTCTGGTTGGAATGCAAGCCCGCAGTCCCAACCCTATGCTGCTTTTTTGCTTCTGGATAAGCCCTCAGACAGCCTAGCAGCCAGATGTCCCCGGGATAGGCCTTAGGTTTCTGACCTAGGAGCCCAGGGCATAACAACACACTTCCACCCAGACAGCCGTCCAGGTGGCAAAGAATCCCGATCACCTGACTCTACCCAAATAATTAGGTTCTCCCAGCAGGTCAAGGGACCCAATAAAATCCCTGCCCATTGGCTGAGACACCCCATTAAATTCTGTCCTTGCAATGCCCTTTTTTTTTCATTGTGAAGTTTTTTTATTTTTTATTTTTTGATAAATTCAATTATTTGTCCTATTGACCATTGTTACTGAGTCAAAAAGTTTTAGGAAATACATAATTTTACAGTTGTCATCATAACAAGAGATGAGGGTAAATCTTTCTGGAGACGCCTGCTCTCATGACACCTATCCTAGAGAGGTATTTTAGCCAATTTGGAGAGATTTCCTCTCACTTCCTGTTGCTTTTCTGGGATGCAAGTGAACAGAAATATCACCCACAACTCGTGGTGGAAAAATGGCACCAGTGCAGAAAAATGACAGTCACTGCATTATGTGTGAATGGCCCTTCTAAGGATTTGGTTTTAATGTGAAGATAATTTAGGTGAGAAAACTGATTTACAAGTATCCAAATTCAGCAGGGTCTGTAAATCAATATTGAATCCAGAGATAACTTAGTAAATATGTAATAACAAATCAAAGAAAGTGTGGCACTTACATGCTTAAAAACTTTTATTTTGATAATATCACAAAAACATCACAATACAATGAAAATTAAAATATATAAAAGAAGAAAGAAAAGTCCAATGGGGTATTTATACCAACACCAGAAATATGAATCAGTAATCTTCAAAGTGACTCTACTATTATATGTCTTTACCACTTGTGCTCAAAAGTGTTGATGCACACTCACCAGAGGTGTCTGACCCCTTTTTACAGGTATATATATTTTTTTGGTTTAATAAATGTTTATTAGAACAAGAAAGGTAAAGAATAGACAGTCAACAAAGATTATACAATCTTACATGTAGAGTACATCAGTTTACCTGAACATTTTGTAACATCTGTGGTCAGGAAGCAAAAAATGAACTCTGGACTTGTTAAATAAGTAGAGCAAATAAGTATGCCATTTAGTCAGGTAAATGTGTGTGTTTATGTAGACAATTGAGTCGATTTTGATTAGTTGAGTTTATCCAGTAATATTTTATTTTATTAGAGGAATTGAACTTGGATAGGGTTGAGAGTATTATGGGATGCCCACTTGATCAAATTAGCAGAACTCTTCAGGGACACAAACTATATACAGCCTGTATATACACTTCTCTTTCTACCTCCAGCACAATCTTGCTTATAGAACAACAACTCCCAGGACCAGCTGGCACTGTACAGGTGGTCTGACAATAGCACAATTAGACTTGTAGCAAATGCCCTTGGCAGGCAGGGACCGTGAGCCCTTTTGGTAGTGTATGAAAAAGAATCCTAGTTCCTAGCTGTCCTCCTCCTGTAGCTACTGATCTCAGCACCACCTCTTCATGCACTGCCAGTCCACCTGGCTGCAGCTGCCCCTTTCACTTGCCTTCCTGACTAAGACTCCACAGTACTCCCAGACTGACTCTGCATCCATTCCAGAATGCTTGCACCCTGTCCTCTCAGGCATGCCTCTCAGTCCTCTGACTGTACAGTCACCAGCCCTCCTAGTCTTCTTCCCTGGAGATTTGCCTGGCAGTGTTCTCCTGCTGTCCTCAACTTTGCTCCTGTGCCTCCTGGTCAGGACACCTCTGTGTGTCATGAAGAGGGTCCCTTCTGCACCTGAGCCCAGGTTGAGCTGACCCTGAGTATTTAAGGGGGCCTGCCCCTGCCAACCTATCTGTTGTGGATTGGTCAGGGCTCTCAGAATACTCCAGGCAGCTCCTGCCTGTGAGTCATACCAGCCTCCCTGAGTCCAGGGCCGCTGATAGGGCAGTACAAGCAGCCCTGTTGTACCGGGCCCAGCCAGCAGGGGGGGGCCCGAGCAGATTTCTAGCTAAAAAAAACGAATTTGCTAAATAACTTTATTAACCTGCTCCCACTTGATTGGCAAGGTATATTGTACCTTCCTGGGCCCCATCAGGTTAATAGAGGGGCCCAGGAGGTGAGAGAAGAAGAGGGACTTTTTCTCCATTTTCGGGTGGAGGCATACAATCCCTGCTCTGCATCTGTGTACCTTGTGCTCACTGTATGCTTTCCTGGGCGGATGGATTCAAGTGTAATGCGGCTCCCTTCCCTCAATAAGTGCCGTGCTGCTGCAGCCTGATGGAGAGACTGAACGAGAGAGTAATCCATATGCTGGTCCCACAGGCAAGCAATTCCCTTACACACATCACACACACTGACACACATCACACAGGCTGAGGCTTAGTCCCCTGACTCCCCATTGTGTGCTCATGGTCATTATGATGATCAAAGCACAGCAGGTTCTCTATGGCTCTGTCAGTGTAACATGACTGTGTGGTTGTGATTTTCATGGCTGTGCTGTGTGTTACAGACTATAACTCAGCACAGCCATAAGAAAGTCAGCAACACACAGCATGTTACACTGACAGAGCCATAGAGAACCTGCTGTGCCCTGATCATCATAGTGACCATAAGCACATAGTGAGATGCTACTTTACACATGTGATGGGGGAAGGGACAGTAAAAACACACAGCCAAGATGCATTTGTACCACCCCCAAATCACTCCCCTTTAAGAATTTTTCACCCAAGCCTTGCAATCAGGTCCGCCTGTCAGTTTTTCCTGTGGACCAGTGGGTGCAGTAGCTGTGTATGATGGGCACAGTGGCTGCGTTTGATGGCACAGTAGCTATGTTTGATGGCACAGTGGCGGAAATTGATGGGTACAGTAGCTACGTATGATGGCACAGTGGCGGCAATTGATGGCACAGTGGCAGCAATTGATGGGTACAGTAGCTGCGTATGATGGCACAGTAGCGGAAATTGATGGCACAGTGGCGGCAATTGATGGGTACAGTAGCTGCATATGATGTTCATATGATTTTCAGTTTGTTTGCGTCCCCCTCATAAATTTTGAGCATCGCCTGCCACTGATGTGGACCGATTGAAAGCCCCATGTAGGTCTACAGGAGTCCAGATATGAATTGACTTGTGTCCATTCAGGTAAAAAAATAAAATAATAGAATAATAATGGTTATTAAAGCGGAGTTCCACCCAAAAGTGGAACTTCTGCTCATCTTCTTCCTCCCCCCCTCCGGTGCCACAATTGGCACCTTTTGAGGGGGAAATGGGGGGGGGGGGTATAGGGTATCAGCTATCCTTTTCCACTTTCAGGATTCCCTGCCACAGAGCTGTGATGTCACCGCGGGGCTCCCTCCTCCTCCTCTGGCCCCTGGGCCAAACGGGGAGAGAAGCGGGGCCTCGTGCATGTGCAGTAGGGTTTCCGGCGTGAAGCTGAAAGGCTACACTGCCGGGTTCCCTTACCCATAATGGTGGTGGAGCACCCAACAGCTGATGGAAACATCCGCTGCGGGTGTCGAGATCGTTGGACTCCAGGACAGGTAAGTGTCCATTTATTAAAAGCCAGCAGCTGCAGTATGTGTAGCTTCTGGCTTTTAATGTTTATTTTTTTGGGGGTGTAACACCACTTTAAAGGTTCACCTTTTGGAACATCTTACATGTTTCAGCTCCTGCCACCTTTCCCCCAGATTTTGTGACAGTATGGGGTCAAGGGCGGAGCCAGGGGTGGGGTTGTGGGCGGGACCAAGGGGCCCTGTCAGGTATGCTCTATGCGGCCCCATGATTTCTAACAGCGGCCCTGGAGGTGTGTATTCTTGATCTTGAGGCATAAAAGATGACACAAAACTGGACTGACCTGCTTTTGTGTCATACTTAATGATTACATTTTAAAAATCGTAAGCAATTTTGTACTTTTGAAACATAATTTTAATAATTGCACTTTAATGAATTCTAGCACATGTAAACACAAAAGAATACCCATTTTTTTTTAGGCTGGGTTCACACTGGAGCGGCTGCAGTGCAAATCACATGCGATCTCTGTGCGATGCGAGTTCAGCCATACAGATAGTATGGCTGAATTTGCATCGCACCCGGCCCCAAACTCGCACAGGACCCTGCAAACTCAGACAGGAATCGGATCGCATGGTGTGAACCCCCATGCGATCCGATTCTGCTGTGGACCAAAAAAAGGGTCCCGTGCGAGTTTGGGCCGGGATGCGATGCGAATTCAGCCATACTATCTGTATACTATCTGTATGGCTGAACTCGCATCGCACAGAGATCGCATGTGATTTGCACTGCAGTGCGGTGCGAATCACATCCGGTTCTCGTAGCCGCAGCAGTGTGAACCCGGCCTAAAGATGTTGAACTAACATTACATTTCACTATGTATGGTCTGGGGAGGGGCAATGGGTGGGGCCAGGGGTGGGGCTGGAGGAGGGACTAGGGGCGCGGCCAGGGTGGAGCTGAAGGGGGGCCCCGTCAGGTAGGCTGTACGGGGCCCCGTGATTTCTATCAGCGGCCCTGCCTGAGTCACACAAACCCTGACCCAAGAAAAATACAGTAAGACTAGATTAAGGCTTACCTGTAGGTCCAAGAAATATCTCCTAAACCTACACTGTTTAGGAGATATTTACTAAAAGACAGTCACAGCTGTCTACGGCGCATGCGCTATAGACAGCGGCGATGCTGTTAACGCCGATATGCCTTTAGTGAGGGCTCCCGCGCGTATGCGTTGGAGTGATGTCATCGCTACTCCGGCGCTGTGAGTGACCAGAGCAGCGATACCCGGAAGAAGATGGATGCTCCGGACTACAGGGGACAGTGGTGACATCGCTGGCTCCTGTGTCAGGTAAGTGACACATAATGGGATACTATGCGATGCATAGTAACCCATTATGCTTTATCTTTGCAGGGAGACAAAGAGGAAATAAACCCATCAGGGTTTACTTCCTCTTTAACCACTACAATACAGGGCACTTTCGCCCCCTTCCTTCCCAGCCCAATTTTCAGCTTTCATCGCTCTCGCAAATTCAATGACAATTGCGCGGTCAAGCTACGCTGTGCCGAGAATAAATTGTTATCATTTTGTTTGCACAAATAGAGCTTTATTTTGGTGTTATTTATTAATGACTCCGTTTTTTTATTTTTTGTGATATAAGCGAAAAAAGGGCGAAAATTTGGAAAAAAACTATATTTTCTTATTTCTATTTTAAAAGAAATCCAATAAAATCGAATTTTGTCCTAAATTTAAGCCAAAATGTATTCTGCTACATGTCTTTGGCAAAAAAAATTTGCTTAAGTGTATAATAATTGGTTTGTGTGATCATGTACATATGTGTGCAGGTGATCACGGACATATGTGTGCAGATAATCATTGGGACATGTGATTTTAGTGGGACATATGTGGTGGTCATGTTTTTATTATTAGGGACATGTGATTTTATTATTTGGGGACATGTGTGTTTTGGGGACATGTGTGTTTTGGGGACATATGTGGGGACATTGTGTTTATACTGTGTGGTGTGTTGTGTGTTTACACTAGACTGGTGATCAGTGAGTAAAAAGCTGTAAAAAACAGCTCATACTCACTGATCATCAGCTGGCTGCAGTGATCTGCTCGCGATGGCTTCCGTGTGAGGAGAGGAGGAGCCGATTGCCTAGCAACCGGCTGTTTGTTTACATCACATGACGGCCGTGATTGGACACGGCCATCATGTGATCAGGAGGGCCAATCACAGAGCCCTCCTGCCGATCCGAGATGCGCCGTGTCCGGGTGACATGGGCGCATCGGGATCGCGCCGCTGCGCGGGCACGATCCCCCTACTTCTGATGGACGTTCAGGAAAGTCCACTCAGAAGTAGAGAGCTCCCACCCGGCCGTATATGTACATTGGCCGGGTGGGAAGTAGTTAAAGATGGAGTCCATCCGAAAAAAATTATTTAAAGCCAGCAGCTATAAATACTATAACTGCTGACTTTTAATAAATGGACACTTACCTTTCCTGGGGTCCAGCGATGTCGGGAGCCAAGACCGATCGATTGTTCGGCTCTCGGCTGCTGCTGCCGCCATTCTCTGTGAGGGCATCAGGAAGTGAAGCTTTGAGGCTTCACTTCCCGGTTCTCTACTTTGCATGCGTGAGTCACGCAGTGCAATGGGAATGGTCCGCGCTGTCTCTGGGACCCGTGTGTGTCCCAGCAGACAGGGTGGCGAGACAGGAAGAGGCATAGACTCCCGCAGGAGTCTATGCCCGGAAGTGGATGCAAATACCTGCCTTAGAAAGGTATTTGCACCTCCCTCCTCCCTGGAAGGTGCCAAATGTTACACCAGAGGGGGGGGGGGCAGAAGTTCCACTTTAGGGTGGAACTCCACTTTAATTACTTCACATTATATGGCCTGAACAATTGTGGGATGTTTGCATAGATAGACATGTGTGCTTTTTAGGAGTTATCTGTCAAATGTAATCAGACTGCAGACCCCCCTCCCCCACATTCACCATCTCCTCCAATTCTCCTATCACCTTAACCCTTCACTGCATCATCTAAAGAACACATCCTCCCTCCTGAAAGTTTGCAACTTTCCACCTAAGGAGACTTCTCTCAGAAGAAACTCAGCTCACCTCTCCCTGCTTGTAGTTAGGGATGAGCCCAACACCCCCCGGTTTGGTTCGCACCAGGACCTGCGAACGGACCGAAAATTCATGCGAACTATAGAACCCCGTTAAAGTCTATGGGACTTGAACATTTGAAATCAAAAGTGCTCATTTTAAAGGCTAATATGCAAGTTATAGTCCTAAAAAGGGTTTGGGGACCCGGCTCCTGCCCCAGGGGACATGTATCATTGCAATGCGGGAGGCTGCAACGGGTCCTGGAGACTGCACCCTAGGTGGGTAAGTGAGCCCTCGGTAGAGGCTCTGGATCTCGCCTCATCTACAGGAATACTGGGAACATAATGAGGGCTCGACAGGGGGGCCTGTAGTATGGGATGCTTTCAGGGCGTCCACTAGAGGAGCATATGTGTCAGCCATTAAAGCTGCGCGGGCTGAAAAACTCCAAGTCTGATGAACTCCAGACTCATGAAACACACTGTGCTAAAGCACCTGCTGAGGCACTCTCCACATCCTCCCTAGCCGAATTGCAGATGGCTAGAAGGGCCCTATTGGTACATTTTCAAAACCTTAAGCAATGTAACTGCAGAAGCAGGGCTGAGGAGCTATTTGAAAAAGGGGACAAAAATGGGAAGCTGTTGGCATACCTAACTGCAGATACAAGGACACACATCGCTATACTGTGTGTTTATTCCTCAGAGGGTAACATGGTAAGAGATAGAGGGGGTATCATGCAGGCTTTTGTAGCATATTACATGGATCTTTACTCTGCTATCCCACCATATGACCACCAGATACTGACTGACCTGCTGGGCCCCCTTCAGATCCCGGTGTTGCATGATGAGGCGATGGCCAGTCTCAAGGCCCCCTTCACAGACAAAGAACTGGCAATTGCTATTGCATCCTTCCCTGGTAGGTAGATCGCAGGGACCTGATGGACACCCAGCAGAGTGGTATAAGCGGTATATAGATGTTCTGTCGGCCAGATTTACCAACTTCCTTTTATGAGGCACATGTAGTGTTATTGCCCAAACCTGACAAGGACCCACTCTGCTGTTCCTCATACAGACCCATAGCCCTGCTAAATATGGACCTAAAAATACTCACTGATGAAAATTATACACCACTTATTATCACCTGACCAGACAGGATTTATGCCCAAAAAAGCCACAGATATCAACATACAGATAGTTGAAGGCTGAGTCATCCTCTGGGGGGCACTGGTGTTTTTTGACCTGGAAAAGGCCTTTGATTCTATCGACTGGGTTTATATGACTCATATACTGCAACGCATGGGATTCGGCCCTACGTTCCTCAAATGAATTTCACTGCTATATGAGTGCCTGGTAGCGGCCCTCCGTTTTAAATGGGGAGGGGGGGTGTCTGAGACTTTTCCAGTGACCAGGGGCACCAGACAGGTGTGCCCCCTCTCTCCTGGTCTATTTGCACTAATAATGGAGCCCTTGGCGATTGCACTGCGCTCCTCCCCCCAGATACAGGGCATTAAGGTCGGCACCCTAACTAAAACCACAAAACTTTATGCGGATGACTTGGTTCTATTTGTCAGTGACACCGGACCTTCCTTACAGGCGGCGTTGACACTCTTGGGCAGATTCACACTGGTCTCTGGGCTCAAGGTTAACTGGTCTAAATCCAAAATACTCCCCTTGCACTCCCATCCCATCCCCGAACAAGCTGACCCCAACATCTCCCTACAATGGGTCTCCCGAATCAAATACTTGGGGCTCCAGATCACTAACTCTGTGTCTGACTTCATCAATCTGAATATTTCCCAGCTGCTTGTTAAAATAGCTAAGAAGTTTCAAGCCTGGAAAACCTCCCTCTATCTCTCATAGGGAAGATAAACTTGATAAAAATGAAAATTCTGCCCCTTTTATTGTACAACCTTTGGAATTCCCCGGTTTGGATCCCCAATTATTGTCATTTGATGAATTAAAACTAAAATATGATCTGCCAAACTCACACTTTTTCAGGTACATTCAACTTGCTTTTTGCTCGAAATTTGGTAGGGAGCCCCTTGACCTTGAGCCCGGTGACCTAGAGTTACTGACCTGCAGTGAATCACTGCAAAAAACAGTTTCTTGCCCATATAAATACCTATTCCATGAGACAGCCCTCCTGTTGGGGACTTACAGGAGAGCTACAGGAGAGCTTGGGAGGCTATAGCTCTGGAGCTGGACAGAGACCATTGGAACAATATGTGGGGGACCGCGTTCCAGTATCTAGTATCTAGCAGAGATAGATTGATTCATTACAAATTCCTCCACAGAATTTACCTCACCCCGGCTAGACTGGCAAAGATGTTTGGGAATCAGCACTCTCTGTTCTGGAGATGCGCTGCACCCTTAGCTAACTTCATGCATATTTTCTAGGAATGCCCACTAATTAAATCTTATTGGCAAGCCGTCACCTCCTGTATAGGGTCTGTCACCTCAATTTCTATCCCTATGTCCATCCAAGTATGTCTTCTACACTTAGTGGAGCCCCTGACCACTACCAGGGCCATACGGATCCTTCTTACCCTGTTACTGTTTTACGCTAAAAAGCGCATTATCCTTTCATGGTAGAGCTCTGTGTCACCGACCTTGAAGTCTTGGAAAACATTGGTCAACAAGGAAGTACCCTTTTACAAGGCTAGATACTTGAGTAGAGTGGCTCTGAACAAATTTGAGAAGGTTTGGGGGGGGGGGGGGGGGGTGGATGGCTTCCATGGACACGGTATCAGATTAACCACACTGGGACATAACCTAAGATCCTCTGTAGATAAGATAATACGGAAGGGCGATTGTCTTGAAGGGCTAGAAGATTAATGAGTGATTGAAGAATTTGCACACTGCACAGTTGGGGATGGCTAACTCTCCTTATTTAAACCATGTCACGGTGGGGCTGGGGGAGAGGGGGGGTTGAGAGTGTAACCATTCCACAGAGGACATCTGATAGAACACGGGGGAGCTGTGGAATTGTATCCTTGTGCCCATTGTCTCTGGCTGGAGGTAGGAATGTTTGTGTACCTGTCTGGCCAAAGTTAGAGGGGGATGTACCACAAGTGGAGAACTTTTATGTTGTATTGTTTTTCTGTCGTTTACCGGCAAGTTTGTGGCCAGTTGCAGCCCACGTTCTGTGGTTTGTTATAATATGTATTGTATAAAACAAAATAAAAATAATTTTCAAAAATATCATACCTGGGGGTGTCTATAGTATGCCTGTGAAGTGGCACGTGTTTCCCATGTTTAGAACAGTCCCTGCACAAAATTAAATTTCTAACGGAAAAAAAGTAATTTAAAACTGCTTGCGGTTTTAATGTAATGTCTGGTCCCGGCAATATGGATGAAAATCATTGAGAAAAATGGCATGGGTACCCCCCCCCCCCCTGCCCATTACCAGCCCCTTTGGGTCTTGTACAGATATTAAGGGGAACCCTGTACCCAAATAAAAAAAAGGAAAGGGGTGGTGTGCCCAGGCCCTATATACTCAGAACAGCAGTATACAGGCAGTGCAAACACGACAGGCACTGTGTAGGTTTGCTGTTAAGTAGAATCTGTTTGTAATTTTGAAATGGAACATTTTTAAAGTGTAGCTCCAGTCAAAAAAATCTATTTTTAAGCTTTTTGGAAACATAGGGAAGGCTTATCACCCCTGTAACATTTTTTATGCTGTCTGTGCACCTCTTCAGAGGATTTCACCTCACTTTTTGTCCCAATGACAAATGTTTTTTGAAAAATTGGGGTTTTTAGTAAAACAAGGATTGGGATAAAGCATCGGTGGAGAGGAGACACGTTTTTCCCATATCAACCCTTACAGGAGAGAATTTCCCTTCCTAGGGGTAGATTTCATCTCACTTCCTGTTTTCTCCTTCCGTTTGTAAGTAGGAGACATTTGTAAGTTGGATGTTTGAAAGTAGGGGCCTGCCCTATATGCTGTGCAGAAATTTGGGCCTAAAGTTTTGGTGTTGCCACAACACCGTAATCCCTCAAAGTGACTCTTGGTGGGTGCTGGGACGCCCTGCTGTGAACTATTATATCAAGGATTGTAATTACATGCCATAGGTATTTGCACCCCCCTCCTCCCTGGAAAGTGCCAAATGTTACACCAGAGGGGAGGGGGGGTATTCCGATGAGCAGAAGTTCCACTTTAGGGTGGAACTCCACTTTAATTACTTCACATTATATGGCCTGAACAATTGGGGGATGTTTGCATAGATAGACATGTGTGCTTTTTAGGAGTTATCTGTCAAATGTAATCAGACTGCAGACCCCCCCTCCCCCACGCTCACCATCTCCTCCAATTCTCCTATCACCTTAACCCTTCACTGCATCATCTAAAGAACACATCCTCCCTCCTGAAAGTTTGCAACTTTCCACCTAAGGAGACTTCTCTCAGAAGAAACTCAGCTCACCTCTCCCTGCTTGTAGTTAGGGATGAGCCCAACACCCCCCGGTTTGGTTCGCACCAGAACCTGCGAACGGACCGAAAATTCATGCGAACTATAGAATCCTGTTAAAGTCTATGGGACTTGAACATTTGAAATTAAAAGTGCTAATTTTAAAGGCTAATATGCAAGTTATAGTCCTAAAAAGGGTTTGGGGACCCGGCTCCTGCCCCAGGGGACATGTATCATTGCAATGCGGGAGGCTGCAACGGGTCCTGGAGACTGCACCCTAGGTGGGTAAGTGAGCCCTTGGTAGAGGCTCTGGATCTCGCCTCATCTACAGGAATACTGGGAACATAATGAGGGCTCGACAGGGGGGCCTGTAGTATGGGATGCTTTCAGGGCGTCCACTAGAGGAGCATATGTGTCAGCCATTAAAGCTGTGCGGGCTGAAAAACTCCAAGTCTGATGAACTCCAGACTCATGAAACACACTGTGCTAAAGCACATGCTGAGGCACTCTCCACATCCTCCATAGCCGAATTGCAGATGGCTAGAAGGGCCCTATTGGTACATTTTCAAAACCTTACGCAATGTAACTGCAGAAGCAGGGCTGAGGAACTATTTGAAAAAGGGGACAAAAATGGGAAGCTGTTGGCATACCTAACTGCAGATACACGGACACACATGGCTATATTCTGTGTTTATTCCTCAGAGGGTAACATGGTAAGAGATAGAGGGGGTATCATGCAGGCTGTTGTAGCATATTACATGGATCTTTACTCTGCTATCCCACCATATGACCACCAGATACTGACTGACCTGCTGGGCCCCCTTCAGATCCCGGTGTTGCATGATGAGGCGATGGCCAGTCTCAAGGCCCCCTTCACAGACAAAGAACTGGAAATTGCTATTGCATCCTTCCCTGGTAGGTAGATCGCAGGGACCTGATGGACACCCAGCAGAGTGGTATAAGCGATATATAGATGTTCTGTCGGCCAGACTTCTACGACTCTACATGTGCTGCTGAACAAGGGGATTTACCAACTTCCTTCTATGAGGCACATGTAGTGTTATTGCCCAAACCTGACAAGGACCCACTCTGCTGTTCCTCATACAGACCCATAGCCCTGCTAAATATGGACCTAAAAATACTCACTGATGAAAATTATACACCACTTAGTATCACCTGACCAGACAGGATTTATGCCCAAAAAAGCAACAGATATCAACATACGGATAGTTGAAGGCTGAGTCATCCTCTGGGGGTCACTGTTGTTTTTTGACCTGGAAAAGGCCTTTGATTCTATCGACTGGGTCTATATGACTCATATACTGCAACGCATGGGATTCGGCCCTACATTCCTTAAATGGATTTCACTGCTATATGAGTGCCTGGTAGTGGCCCTCCGTTTTAAATGGGGGGGGGGGGGGGTGTCTGAGACTTTTCCAGTGACCAGGGGCACCAGACAGGGGTGCCCCCTCTCTCCTGGTCTATTTGCACTAATAATGGAGCCCTTGGCGATTGCACTGCGCTCCTCCCCCCAGATACAGGGCATTAAGGTCGGCACCCTAACTAAAACCACAAAACTTTATGCGGATGACTTGGTTCTATTTGTCAGTGACACCGGACCTTCCTTACAGGCAGCGTTGGCACTCTTGGGCAGATTCACACTGGTCTCTGGGCTCAAGGTTAACTGGTCTAAATCCAAAATACTCCCCTTGCACTCCCATCCTATCCCCGAACAAGCTGACCCCAACATCTCCCTACAATGGGTCTCCCGAATCAAATACTTGGGGCTCCAGATCACTAACTCTGTGTCTGACTTCATCAATCTGAATATTTCCCCGCTGCTTGTTAAAATAGCTAAGAAGTTTCAAGCCTGGAAAACCTCCCTCTATCTCTCATAGGGAAGATAAACTTGATAAGAATGAAAATTCTGCCCCTTTTATTGTACAACCTTCGGAATTCCCCGGTTTGGATCCCCAAGTCCATCTTTAAATCAATCGATGCCACAATTTCCTCCTTTTTGTGGCAGGGAGGAATCCCCCTCCTCAAACTAGCAATACTACAACAGCCATGGGGAGAGGGTGGCCTAATTTAAAAAAAAAACGTTCTGCTCCTCTGTATCCCTGGAAGCGGCTGGTGTGGGCTCCTATGAGGCTCTGTCTCATTTGGTATACAGGGGTCTAAAATCTCCATACCCACTGACATCCTCCATGCATTCAGTGACGAAGGCATGGGTTATGGCCCAGGGAGGGTGATCACCTAGCTCAACCAGACTTTCCCCTAATACCCCGCTGGGGAGGAACCCTAATTTAACTCACTTTTTTGGCTACTTAGACCCAGTGGCATGGACCACATATGGTATCAAAACCTTGCTCCACATTGTATAAAACGGTACTTTATTGTCATTTGATGAATTAAAACTAAAATATGATCTGCCAAACTGACACTTTTTCAGGTACATTCAACTTGCTTTTTGCTCGCAATTTGGTGGGGAGCCCCTTGACCTTGAGCCCGGTGACCTAGAGTTACTGACCCGCAGTGAATCACTGCAAAAAACAGTTTCTTGCCCATATAAATACCTATTCCATGAGACAGCCCTCCTGTTGGGGACTTACAGGAGAGCTACAGGAGAGCTTGGGAGGCTATAGCTCTGGAGCTGGACAGAGACCATTGGAACAATATGTTGGGGACCGCGTTCCAGTATCTAGTATCTAGCAGAGATAGATTGATTCATTACAAATTCCTCCACAGAATTTACCTCACCCCGGCTAGACTGGCAAAGATGTTTGGGAATCAGCACTCTCTGTGCTGGAGATGCGCTGCACCCTTAGCTAACTTCATGCATATTTTCTAGGAATGCCCACTAATTAAATCGTATTGACAAGCCGTCACCTCCTGTATAGGGTCTGTCACCTCAATTTCTATCCCTATGTCCATCCAAGTATGTCTTCTACACTTAGTGGAGCCCCTGACCACTACCAGGGCCATACGGATCCTTCTTACCCTGTTACTGTTTTACGCTAAAAAGCGCATTATCCTTTCATGGTAGAGCTCTGTGTCACCGACATTGAAGTCTTGGAAAACATTGGTCAACAAGGAAGTACCCTTTTACAAGGCTAGATATTTGAGTAGAGTGGCTCTGAACAAATTTGAGAAGGTTTGGGGGGGGGGGTGGATGGCTTCCATGGACACGGTATCAGATTAACCACACTGGGACATAACCTAAGATCCTCTGTAGATAAGATAATACGGAAGGGCGATTGTCTTGAAGGGCTAGAAGATTAGTGAGTGTTTGAAGAATTTGCACACTGCACAGTTGGGGATGGCTAACTCTCCTTAATTAAACCATGTCACGGTGGGGCGGGGGGAGTGGGGGGGTTGAGAGTGTAACCATTCCACAGAGGACATCTGATAGAACACGGGGGAGCTGTGGAATTGTATCCTTGTGTCCATTGTCTCTGGCTGGAGGTAGGAACGTTTGTGTACCTGTCTGGGCAAAGTTAGAGGGGGATGTACCACAAGTGGAGAACTTTTATGTTGTATTGTTTTTCTGTAGTTTACGGCAAGTTTGTGGCCAGTTGCAGCCCACGTTGTGTGGTTTGTTATAATATGTATTGTATAAAACAAAATAAAAATCATTTTCAAAAATATCGTACCTGGGGGTGTCTATAGTATGCCTGTGAAGTGGCACGTGTTTCCCGTGTTTAGAACAGTCCCTGCACAAAATTACATTTCTAACGGAAAAAAAGTAATTTAAAACTGCTTGCGGTTTTAATGTAATGTCTGGTCCCGGCAATATGGATGAAAATCATTGAGAAAAATGGCATGAATACCCCCCCTGCCCATTACCAGCCCCTTTGGGTCTTGTACAGATATTAAGGGGAACCCCATACCCAAATTAAAAAAAGGAAAGGCATGGTGTGCCCAGGCCCTATATACTCAGAACAGCAGTATACAGGCAGTGCAAACAAGACAGGCACTGTGTAGGTTTTCTGTTAAGTAGAATCTGTTTGTAATTTTGAAATGGAACATTTTTAAAGTGTAGCTCCAGTCAAAAAAATCTATTTTTAAGCTTTTTGGAAACATAGGGAAGGCTTATCACCCCTGTAACATTTTTTATGCTGTCTGTGCACCTCTTCAGAGGATTTCACCTCACTTTTTGTCCCAATGACAAATGTTTTTTGAAAAATTGGTGTTTTTAGTAAAACAAGGATTGGGATAAAGTATCAGTGGAGAGGAGACACGTTTTTCCCATATCAACCCTTACAGGAGAGAATTTCCCTTCCTAGGGGTAGATTTCATCTCACTTCCTGTTTTCTCCTTCCGTTTGTAAGTAGGAGACATTTGTAAGTTGGATGTTTGAAAGTAGGGGCCTGCCCTATATGCTGTGCAGAAATTTGGGCCTAAGGTTTTGGTGTTGCCACAACACCGTAAGCCCTCAAAGTGACTCTTGGTGGGCGCTGGAACGCCCTGCTGTGAACTATTATATCAAGGATTGTAATTACATGCCATTGTTGAACAGTGGTAGAAAAATTGGGCCTTTGGTGGTGGTGCTGGTGCCATAGCACTGTAAGTCCTCACAGTTACTCTTGGTGGGCGCTGGGACGGGCCTTGCTGTGAAATATTATATCAAGAATTGTAATTACATGTACCTGTTGAACAGGGGCTTAAAAATTTGGCCTTAGGCACTGGTGCCACAACACCTCACAGAAACTCTAATTGGAGAGCAGGAATGAGCTCTGCTGCAAAGTATTGGATCAAAAATTGTAATTACACGCGGCTGAAAAATTGGGCCTTAGGCACTGGTGCTGGTGCCACAACACTTCAACCCCTCACAGGTACTCTAGTTGGAGCACGGGAATGAGCCCTGCTGCAACGTATTGCATTAAAAATTGTAATTACACGCCCGTTAAACAGGGGCTGAAAAATTGGGCCTTAGGCACTTTTGCTGGTGTCACAACACTGCAACCTCTCACAGATACTCTAGTTGGAGCACGGAAATGAGCCCTGCTGCAAAGTATTGCATCAAAAATTGTAATTACATACCCGTTAAACAGGGGCTGAAAAATTGGGCCTTAGGTACTGGTGCTGGTGCCACAACACTGCAACCACTCACAAATATTGTAGTTGAGCACAGCAACGAACCCTCCTGCAAAATATTGCATCAAAAAATTGTAATTACACACCCCTGTTAAACAGGGGCTGAAAAATTGGGCCTTAGCCACTGGTGGTGGCACCCAGAAACAAAAATGTTCTCCCAAGCTATCAGCATGATCATTGAGGAGGAAGAGGATAGTCACTCAGCATAACAGGATAGTCACTCAGCATCAGGATAGGCAGTCTTGAAGGGATCTGACATTTCAAAAAAATGTATTCTGTTACATCAGCTTCAGGTGCTTGGTAGCTGGTGGTGATCCAAGACTGATTCATTTTTATGAAGGTCAGTTGATCAACCGAGTTGATGGACAGGCGCACCCTGTGATTGGTTGCCAAAGCCTCCAGTATCACTGAATGTGCATTCCGAAAGAATGCTGGATGCAAGACAGGCCAGTAGCTCAATTGCATACTGTGCAAGCTCTGGCCAGTGATCCATCCTCAAAACCTAGTAACACAGAGGATTTTCGGTGGGAAAGGTGTCCAAGTCTGATCTTGCCCCTAGGTATTCCTGCACCATGTAAATCAGACGCTGGCAATGGTTACTGGAACCGATCATACCTTGGGGCTGCGGACTAAAAAAGTGTCTGAACGCATCGATCAGATGGCCACCTTCTCCACTGCTTCTTCTGTGACTGAACGAAGCCTCAGCAACACGTTGTCCAGGACCAGGAATTTGTAACCTTCCAGTCTCTGGAAACACGTTGCACAGACCTTTCTGCAAGGCCTCCTGAAGATGTCTCATCCTCTGCTCCCTCTGCGACGGCAAGATAAGGTCCGCAACCTTACCCTTGTAACGTGGATCAAGGAGAGTTGCCAGCCAGTAATGATCCCTCTCCTTGATCTGATGAATATGATGATCCTTTCGCAGGCTTTGCAGGATCAGGGAGGCCATGCAGCATAGGTTAGCTGAGACATTCGGTTCGAAGTCCTCTGGGTCACTAAGGACAACATGATCCAGAGCCACCTCCTCCCAGCCACGTACAAGTCCACGGGTTTCTTGGAACTGTAAATCACCCCTAAAAGACTGTTGCTTATGCTGATTGCCAGGCTCCACCTCCATGCTGACACAATCCTCCTCCTCCTCCTCCTCTTCCTGTGTGATCGGCGGGCCAGCAGGAACACTGTCTGGATAAAGGGGGCCTTGAGAGGCAAGGAAGTCCTCCTCTCCCTGCCTCTGTTCTGCCTCAACTGCCCTGTCCATTATTCCATGCAGCGTGTGCTCCAACAGGTGGACAAGAGGGACAGTGTCACTGATGCATGCACTGTCACTGCTCACCATCCTTGTGGCCTCCTCAAATGGTGACAGGACAGTGCCTCCATCCCTGATCATGGCCCACTGGCGTGGGGAAAAAAAACAAGCTCCCCTGACACTGTCCTGGTGCCGTAGTTGCACAGGTACTCATTGATGGCCCTCTGCTGCGTGTGCAGCCACTGCAGCATGGCCAACGTTGAGTTCCATCTGGTGGGCATGTCACAGATTAGGCAGTTCTTGGGCAGGTTTAATTCCTTTTGGAGGTCAGCCAGCTGAGCACTGGCATTATATGACTGGCGGAAATGTACAGACTTTCCTGGCCTGACTCAGGACATCCTGTAAGCCTGGGTACCTGTCCAAGAACTGCTGCACCACCAAGTTAAGGACGTGAGCCAGACAGGGCACATGGGTCTGTTGTCCCTGTCAGAGGGCGGAGAGGAAGTTGGTGCCATTGTTGCAAACCACCATTCCCGGCTTAAGCTGGCATGGCGTCAACACCTCTCAGCCTGCCCCTGCAGAGCTGACAGAATCTCTGCCCCAATGTGGTTCCTGACCCCCAAGCACACCAGCGCAAGCACGGCATGGCATCCTTTTGCCTGCGTACTTGCGTAGCCACTTGAACTCCTATGGGGCACCACTAGTTCAGAGGACAAAGCACAGGAAGGGGCCATGGAGGAAGAAGAGGAGGAGGGGGTGGAGGAGAGAGGTTTGTCAGAATCACCAGTAGTAGCATTTTGGAGGCGTGTTGGCGAACAACCTCCAACACTAATGCACCTTGTCCTGCATCCTTCCCAGCTGCCAGAAGAGTCACCCAATGCGCCGTGAAAGATAGGTAACATCCCTGTCCATGCTTGCTGGACTATGAGTCAGCGGTAATATGCACCTTACCACTGACCGCCCTGTCCAGCGAGGCATGGATATTGCCTTCCACATGGTGGTAGAGAGCCGGAATCACCTTTCATGAGAAAAAGTGGCGTTTGGGAACTTGCCACTGAGGAACCACACATTGCACAAACTCACGGAAGGGAGTAGATTCTACCAACTGAAAAGGCAGCAGTTGAAATGCTAGTAATTTAGCCAAGCTAGCATTCAAATGTTGGGCATGTGGATGGCTGGGAGTGAACTTCTTTGGACGGTGCAGCAGCTGGGGCAGGGACATTTGCCTGCTATAATCGGACGTGGGTGTACCGCTAGCAGAGTTCCCGGAAGCACTTGGCTGTGACACACCTAATTCTACACCTTCATTCCTCTCAGAGCAGGTTTCAGAGAGGACTGAAGGTATAGTGGGGTTGGAGATCCCAGCTGATGAGGAGCAAGGAGAGGTCCGCTTTGTTCTTTGGTGTGGGTCTTTTAGGTGGGTCTTGCCAACGAACTGCATGGCAGGTCGACATATGTCTGGTCAATCATGTGGTGCTCAAGCGGGTGATGTTTTGGCCACGCGAGATACGCTTGAGACATATGTTGCAAATAACAGCAGTGCAAAGGCCTACACCAAAGAACTTTTGGAATAACGCGCAGAGGCAGTGCCTTGCACATGCGGAGCTCTGCAGTGTGATGCAGTCGGTGTGTTGCCCTTAAGCTGGCCCCTGGAGGGCATCCTGCCTTTTTGAAGATGTGCCTCCTCCTCCTCTCTCCTATCAGGCAACCACGTGAAGTCAGTGACCTTATCATCCCCTCCCTCTTCATCACTGGAGCAAACCTGGCAGTATGCTGCAGCTTAGGGAACATAACTGCTAGATTGCTGTCCTTCTTGGGCATCCCCCCTCTCTGACCTTACGGTACTGCCTTCCTCTAGCTGGGTATCATCATCAGAGCCTTCAAAATGCTGGGCATCCTCATGGAGCATGTACCCAACACTGTGCTCAAACAGTTTGGGGGACTCCTCAGGAGGACATGGCGGGGTTAGGGAAAGAGTGACTGATGCCATTGAGCCGAGGGAAGAGGCCGCGTTGGCTGCTGCTTTGCCAGACAAAGTACCCTGAGCCTGGGTGAGAGAGGATGAGGAGGATGAGGACAGCTTGGTCATCCACTCTACCAAGTCTTCGGCATGTTGCGGCTCAACACGGCCAGCTGCCGAAAAAAAGGACAAGCGTGTCCCATGGCCACTTGCTGATGAGGATGCACCATGTCCACGACCAGCACTGTTGCCTCTAGACACAGAGCCTGCTTGCCTTCTTTTATTGGCTTGTGACTGTCTGCCTCTCCTTGTTGGCCTTCCAAACATACTAATGGCCTGCAGGGAGATATAGCTGCACAAAGCTGGGACGTATATACAGATTATTTTGCAGCTAGCAGAATCAACTGCTTGCCTGTAGTATTATTACTATGAGAACACCAGCAATTGGAGTAGTTTTAAGTGCACACTGTGCAGATGACACAGTACACAGACTGTAATTACTGCAGCTGCCTGCGGTATAGGATCAGCAGAACACCAGCAATTGGGGTAGCTTTAAGTGCACACTGTGCAGATGACACAGTACACCGACTGTAATTGCTACAGCTGTCTATGCATAGGATCAGCAGAACACCAGCAATTGGGGTAGCTTTAGGCGTACACTGTGCAGATGACACAATACAACGACTGTAATTACTGCAGCTGCCTGCCTGTGGTATAGGATCAGAAGAACACCAGCAATTGGGGTAGCTTTAGGTGCACACTGTGCAGATGACACAATAAACCAACTGTAATTACCAAAGCTGCCTGCCTGTGGTATAGGATCTGAAGAACACCAGCAATTGGGGTAGCTTTAGGTGCACACTGTGCAGATGACACAATACACCAACTGTAATTACTGAAGCTGCCTGCCTGTGGTATAGGATCTGAAGAACACCAGCAATTGGGGTAGCTTTAGGTGCACACTGTGCAGAGTACACAGTAGACCGACTGTAATTACTTCAGCTGCCTGTGGTAAAGGATCAGCAGAACACCACACTGACAATACACTGACTGTAATTGCTGCAGCTGCCTGCCTATGGTATAGGACCAGCAGAACACCAGCAATTGGGGTAGCTTTAGGTGTACACTGTGCAGGTGACACAATACACCAACTGTAATTGGTACAGCTGCCTGAGGTATAGAACCAGCAGAAGACCAGCAATTGGAGTAGAGTTAGGTGTACATTGTGCAGGTGGCACAATACACCAACTGTAATTGCTACAGCTGCCTGTGGTATAGGACCAGCAGAACACCAGCAATTGGGGTAGCTTTAGGTGTACACTGTGCAGGTGACAATACACCAACTGTAATTGCTACAGCTGCCTGTGGTATAGGACCAGCAGAACACCAGCAATTGGGGTAGCTTTAGGTGTACACTGTGCAGGTGGCACAATATACCGACTGTAATGGCTACAGATGCCTGTGGTATTGGACCAGTAGAACACCAGCAATTGGGGTAGCTTTAGGATTACACTGTGCAGGTGGCACAATACACCGACTGTAATTGCTACAGCTGCCTGTGGTATAAGACCAGTAGAACACCAGCAATTGGGGTAGCTTTAGGTGTACACTGTGCAGGTGGCACAATATACCGACTGTAATTGCAACAGCTTCAAATGAAATTCAAAGACACTGTCTCAACGTCTATCTCTCTCCACCGACGCAACACAATACGCAAGGCCGCTGCACAGGTGGCTATCACATACCTGGTAGAAGAGCCTGAATGGACAAGCAAGGCCTCCCTTACCACTCTGGCTCAGGGCCCCGATAGAGTAAACAGGAGCCACCGGAGAGCAGAGTCGCAGAAGCGCCAGGAAGTCTTTGGTGGCAGCTGGGCGGCTAGTCCCAAAAGTGCTGGTGAAGACACAGGAGAGCTTCAGCAGGAAACCAACAGGTGGCAACAGGTGCAGATGGCAGCAGCAAGTAGCAAGGTCAGACAGGCAGGGTCATACGCGGCAGGAAGAATCGGGTATGATGTTCAGGTAGGATCGTAGTCAGGAAGCAAGCCAGGTCAAACTGGATCAGTGGTGCAAGTGCCAAGAAGTCAGGAGATTGGTCACAGGACAAGCCGAAGTCGGTACAGGCAGAGTTCAAAGGATGGTCAGACGATCCGGGTAGGTAACAGGTAATCAGGACACAGGTTCACAGAGGACAGAATACTCAGGAGCTGAAGACAAAGCAGCACCAGGCAAAGTGCTGGCTGAACTTAAATGGGCTAGTTTGGCACCAGTGCCGGGGTGTGCTGGGGTGCGTGCAAGTGCCGTCTTGCATGAGGGTGCGTGACGGCTTCTGTTTGTGCTCCCGTTCATGCTTGCGCACATCTATGCGCCATAGCCCAGTTTCTGTGTGCAACAGGAACGCGCATTCTTCTGCGCCTCGCCTAGCTAACCAGACCTGATCACCAGGTTCCAAGATGTCCTTGCTTGTACTTATCAAAGGACCTTTTATAGTCTTCCTGGGCCTTGGCCATGGTCTTCTGCAACAACTGGCTGTTGGAATTAAAAAAATGTATTGTGTCCTGAACTGCCAGAACAGAGCATTCTGATGCAGAGGTAGTCAGGAATGAAGGGTGGAACCCATAGTTGGCGAAGAATGGGGATTGTCTGATAGAAGAATGTTCTGATTTGTTGTACGTAAACTCCGCCAATGGCAATAGCACCACCCAGTCATCCTGCGAGAAGGAAGAAAAACAGTGTAAATACTGTTCCAGCATTTGATTGGTCCTTTCAGTTTGACCATTAGTCCGTGGATGGTATGCTGAAGAAAAGGATAATTTGATTTTCAGGGACTCACAAAAGACTCTCCAAAATCTGGATGTAAACTGTACCCCGAGGTCTGATATGATATTGTCAGGAAGTCTGTGCAGCCTTACAATTTCTTTAATGAAGATCTGTGCTGTCTCAGAGGCTAATAGTGTACCCTTCATGGGCAGGAAATGCACCATCTTTGACAACCGATCAATGACTACAAAGATGGTGGAGCAGCCTTCCGAAGGGGGAAGTTCAACGATAAAATCCATTGAGATCATTTGCCAGGGTCTATCCGGGACTGGCAAGGGTTTCAACAGACCCCAGGATTTTGTCCTGCTAGTTTTATTTCTGGCAAAAGTGGTGCAGGCTTCAGTGTACCTCTTGCAGTCTTCTTTTAGACAGGGCCACCAAAAGATATGCTGTAAGGGTGGACTTGTGTCTTGTGGACTCCAAAGTGTCCTGCAAGGGCATGATCATGGCAGAGGCCCAAGGCGGAGACTCGTAAACCTTCAGGTACAAAGATTTTATTATTGTGCTATAAGAGACCATCTCTTGCTTGCAGCGTCATCCTTGAAGATGGCGAGATATCATTGGAGGCTTGCCTAATCCGTGACAAGAAATCTTCCATGCCAAACATCCAAGACAAAGCGTCCGGCTTAGTGTTATTGGATCCTAACCTGTAGGTAATGTAAAAAATTAATCTTGTGAAGAAGAGTACTCCCCTGGCCTGCTGAGGTTTCAACCGTCTTGCAGCTCGTAAATACTCTAAATTCCGATGGTCGGTATAGATCAAGATCGGATGAGCTGCTCCTTCCAGTAGACATCTCCACTCTTCGAAGGAAGCTTTAAATGCCAGAAGCTCGTGGTCTCCCACGTCATAATTCTTTTCTGCCTGGGACAACTTGCGGGAAAAGAATGCCAAAGGGTGTAGCCAAGATTTGGCCCCTTTGCGTTGTGACAGAACTGCCCCCACCGCCGTCTCTGAGGTGTCTACCTCTAGGACAAATGGCAGAGCAGGGTCTGGATGCCGTAATATAGGTGCAGCTGTAAAAAGGCCCTTTAGGCTCTCAAATGTGGTTTGCACCTTGGAAGACCACTGGAACCCTTGGGATTGTCTTGTCAGTTGGGTTATGGGAGAAATTATGGCAGAAAACCCCTTGATAAATTTCCTATGGAAGTTTGCGAATCCTAGGAACCGTTGCACCCCTTTCTTGTCCGTAGGAGTTGGCCACTCCAGGATGGCAGAGACCTTCTGGGGGTCCATTTTAATACCGTCTGTGGAGAGGATAAGGCCCAGGAACTGGATACTTTGGCACTCAAACTCGCATTTCTCCGGTTTGTGTACAAGCCATGCCAGGACCTTTCTGACGTGTTCTCGATGGGTTTCTAAAGAAGGGGAGAAAATCAAGATATCGTCCAGATACACAATAATGAATAAGTCCAGATAAGACATTGTTAATGAAGTGCTGGAACGTTGCTGGGGCGTTACAAAGTCCAAAGGGCATTACTAGGTATTCAAAATGTCCAAACGTGGTATGGAAGGCCGTCTTTCATTCATCAGCTTCACAGATACGTACCAATTTATATGCCCCTCGTAAGTCCAATTTCGTAAAAATGACAGAACGAAGTCTCTGGAACAGTTCTGGTACAAGAGGCAAAGGATAACGATTCTTAATCGTAAATTTATTTAAAGTTAAGGAAAGGTATTTCGGCCCTAGGGAGGAGCTCGATGGGGCAGGCCTATGTGGCGGGAGTGTCTCAGCCCCCTTTTTACTGAAAACATTGGCAAAGTCAAGGTGCAAGAATAGAAGAACAATTTTCGGTACCAGAGTCCACACACAGCAGAGGGGACGGATGAAGGAACAGTTTGGAGAGACAATGTTGCTGGCAGTAAAGAGAGGTGAACTCGATCTTTCCTGAAACCCAATGAATACAGGGATCATGTGCCTGGAGCCAAGGCACACCCAAAATGATAGGGAATAGAGATGATGCTATGTACTGGAAATGGTAGCAGATAGCGGGACAGTCTCTTAGGTAACAGGACCGGATTTAATATGCGACCCATCTGCCAGGTGGATATAGATTCCATGAGCTTTAGGCTGCAGGGGAACCTTATATTGGAGAGCAAAGGTCAGATCAATAATGCAGCTACAAGCCCCCGAATCCACAATGGCAGGTACCTGGATAACTCTCTCTGGATGTTGCAGTGAAGTCTGGACGGCCAGGTGAGGAGGCTTGGGAGGCAGAGATGACTGGCTAGCAGGCGAGACGGTCAGACATCTTTGGATCTTGGCAGGACAGGATCTCATATAATGGCCTTTTTTCCCACAATACAGACACAAGTGATTCTGCTGACGGTACAGATGTTCTTCTGGTGAGAGGGATGTACGGGACATGCTGAACTGAGCTGGACTAGGTGGACCAGGGTCTTGTGGCAACAACCCTAGAGGCTGAAATCATCCAGCAGACCTCTCGGCCTTGCGTTCTCTCAAACATCTGTCAATTTGAATTGTCAGTCTGATCAATGCTTCTAAGGATTCAGGTACCCTAAAACAAGCCTGCTCATCCTTTAGCGTTTCGGATAACCATGAGGGTGTGCAATGGCTTCTGTTTGCGCTCCCGTTTGCGCTTGTGCACATCTATGCACCATAGCCCAGTTTCTGTGCGCAACAAGAACGTGCATTCTTCTGCGCCTCAGGGGTCCTCTGGGAGGATGAGACTGTCTGCTGGTGGAAGCATCCTGACAACAGCCTTACATAGTGTGGGGCATGTACTAAACCCCCTGAGCCATAATTGGGAGCTCGCTGTACAGATGACGTTGTGATTGGCCAAGCATGCGGGTCATAGTGCATGCTTTGGATGCCAATACACACCACAGGCACAGTGCACAGTACTTATTTATAAGCAATGCCACTGCTGCTGTCTCCACAGTCACTGTCCCCCCTGCCTGAATGGTCTGTCCCTGGTCTGGACTGAATCATGTGCCCGGGTTACAGGCAGTACAAATCCCAGGCACATGATTCAAGACGAGGAACAGTCCCAGACAGGTGGCAACCCTACTCACATTCTGTGCTTTATCTTTATTTACATCTCCAGATAGACATTTTGGAGATAGAACTATTCTGATAATGACCTGGCAACCGGAGCTAAATTCTAGTATTGCCAGGTCGATTCCAAAAAGTTTCCAGCTATGCTGATTCTGGATGGGAGGGACTGGTTTATTATAATCAGTTGGTACTGGTGCTCAGTCTTTTAATGAGAAAAGCTGCAGGGTCTGCATGTCTTTAGAAGTATTTAACACCTGAGGAGTATCTCATCAAAACAGAATTTCCTATTGTGGAAGGGTGCCTACAATTTGTATCTTAGGGCAGACTTCTGGGTAAATCAGTGATCCAATTACACAGGAAATTTTTTTGGGAGCATCGTGCACACCAACAGTGTACAGGACACCCCAAAGTTGCTTTATTACAATGGATTTTAGGCTCAATGCGCACTGGCTTAAAAATTGCTGCTTCTAAAGGAGTTTTGTGTTCTACCTGTAGAAGCATCGCGATGTTATCCTATGCGTCCATGCAGATTAGGATGATTACAGGCATACAGTATTTTAAAGCGGAGTTTCACCCTAAAGTGGAACTTCTGCTCATCGGAACCTTCCAGTGTCACATTTGGCACCTTTCAGGGGGGTGCAGATACCTGTCTAAGACAGGTATTTGTACCCACTTCTCTCGTGGGAGTCTATGCTTCTCCCTGTCTGCTGAGACACATGCATGAGCAGTAGGGAAGTGAAGCCGCAACGCTTAACTTCCTGATTCCCTCACCGAGAATGGCGGCGGTAGCACCCGAGAGCCGAGCGATCGATCGGCCTCGGCTGCTGACATCGCTCGATCCCAGGAAAGGTAAGTACCCATTTATTAAAAGTCAGCAGCTGTAGTATTTGTAGCTGCTGGCTTTTAATAATTTTTTTTTTCAGATGGACTCCCTCTTTAAGCTCAGCGTTTAGAGGCAGGAAAAAAAAAACCTTCTAGTTTGCGTTTACGATTGGAGCTTTCTGGCATAAAAAAACCCGCAAAACTCTCCTAAACTCATTTAAACTGTGTACAAAAGAATGCTCTATATGAGAATTTTTTTTTCTGCCAAGGGTACTGGCATTTTTTAAACCCAGTGTGCATGGAGCCTTAAAGAAAATTGCATGCAGACTGAAAAAAAAGCTACTATTTGTTTTTGTTTCAATATGGTTTTATTGTGTTTTCAGTACAAAAGAACAAACAAGTTACAAGGGAACAATTGCCAGAAGCATTGTAAACAAGTAAAACAATACTATACAGCCATAAAGTTTACCTTAAAGCGGAGGTCCACCCTAAAGTGACCTTCCGCTCATTGGAATCCTCCCCCCCTCCGGCACCACAATTGGCACCTTTCAGGGGAGAGGGGGGTGCAGGTACCTGTACAGTACAGGTATCTGCACCCACTTCCGGCATAGCTATCTGCGGAAAGGGTGGCGTACATTACGCCCCTTTCCGAAAGTCCCCCGCTGCCTGCTGGGAAACACACGGATCCCAGAGGCAGTGGGGCCATCCTTATTGCGCAGCGCGACTCGTGCATGCGCAGTAGGGAACTGGGAAATGAAGCCGAAAGGCTTCACTTCCTGATTCCCATACCCAAGATGGTGGCGGCAGCACCCGAGAGACGATCGAGAGATCGGCTTCGGGTGCCGACATCGCGGGCGCGCTGGGCGGGTAAGTGTCCTTATTTTAAAAGTCAGCAGCTGCAGTATTTGTAGCTGCTGGCTTTTAAAAAAAAAAAACGCGGAACTCCCGGCGGACTTCCGCTTTAAGCTTGCAGTACTACAATAAAACACTCTGAGCAATCATCTTAAATCAAAGGTTGCACAGCCCTCCTTCAAACAGATTTTTGTTGCACCCACATAAGCTTTCAGTGCTCCGCAAGATCACATGTGATTCGCAATACCTGTAGTATCACATGCAATGTCCGTGTGATGTGAGTTCATCATACAGATTGTATGACTGATATTGCATCGCATTCGGACCAAACTCATAGAAGACCCTTTTTTGGTCTGCACCAGAATCTGATCACAAGGGTGTTCACACAAACAATGTGATCTGATTCATATTCGAACTGTCAGTTTGCAGTGCGATATGCGAGCTGAAATGGGGGTGTGATTAACAATGTAGTGACACTCCCGGCAGTTAGCATATGGCAGTGTGAACTGCTGTGCGAGTCGGGTGCAATGCGGGAACCCAGTGGATTGCATCACACAAGTGTGAACCAATGCTCGCTGTGTTTTCAGTAAGGTACAAACAAAGGAACAATTGCCTGAGGCATTGTAAACAAGTAAAACAATACTATACAGTCATAAAATTCACACTATGATTGCAGTACATTAAAACAGTAAAGTAAAGTTACATTACAGTAATGCATTGTGAGCAATCATCTTAAATCAGAGGTTTTGTTGTATAGCAAGGTCCCGGGCCTCCTTTGGTCTTATGAGAACTTCCAGGGCCAGAGATAGCTGACATCCATCTGTATGTGGTGGGTTGTGAGGCATAGTGGGTGAAAAGATGGTGAAAGTCATTGGGTGCCAGACACTTCTTGGATGTAAAAGAGGTTTTATTTTTCTTAACAGTCCTTTTTGTATTTTTGGGGAGGAGATATGGTTAGGGCCAGGACACCCTTAGATATTTGCAAATTCAATTAGCAGACTCCAAGACTTCAATAGGAGGACAGCCATGCAGGGAAAGGCCTCCAGCAAGAAGCCACATCTGCATGTGCAGGAATGCTGTCTCCTATGGCAACAGTCTTTAACAGTTCCTAACACAAAGCGTAACAGTTTTTTCAGCTTCACTACAACTTCTCCTTGTAGTTTTTCCATACACTGAGCTCCCGGTCTTTCACTAGATCCTCTGATTCACTGTCACTGAATCCCTTGAGCTCCTTCAATCTTCACGGTGGTATCTTCCTCAAGCGTCACCCCCTTCTCTGCTGAGTCCCTAGCTTAACACTCTAAATACCTCTCAAGCTTCACCCACGCTGGCCGGCTCAGTCCCTGGCTTAACACAGAAGGCTGCTCTGCAAGCATCACATCCCCTGGTTGGGTCCCTAGCTTGAAGTTTCCCGATTCCTCACCCCCGGTTGGTGAGAATGCGGCTCTGGTACTTGTTTCAGCTACTCACTGTGGTCCCTGGTAATAAGGGGGATGGTCCCTGACTGGCAACAGATTCCTCCTACCATGACAAGTTCTCCAGTTGGCTGAACCATCACTTTTGGTTAGACTTCAAGCCGCAATCCCATTCCTCCACTGCTCTCTTGCTTCTGGATAGGCCCTAGGACAGCCTAGCAGCCAAATGTACACTGTATAGGCCCAATCTCCAGCATAGCAGGCTGGGCAATAGGACACATGTCCACCCAGACTGCCGTCCAGATGGCACAGAACATAGATCACCTGACTCCACCCAAATATATAGGTTCTCCCAGAAGGCCAAGGGATTCAAGAAAACCACTGCCCATTGGCTGAGATACCTTACATACCCATAACCTGACCTTGGGTTGCCCTTCTAATATCTAGTACCGCCAAGTACACAGCCACCTAGTGGTAGAAGAGAAAAGTGCAACAAGGCCAAACTTAGGGAGAAATAAATAGATCTCTATCAATCAACCAAGATAACTAGTCCTGGTAAGTAAATTTGTGAGGAACTCCCTGACTAAACTACAGGGTGCTACAGCTGTAACACCAGTCAACTAAGGTAGGCCATAGACAGTGTGATTCTCTTTTCTGCAACCATGGTTTGCAGGAAAGAAATTCACAGGTTTCCCTCAACAACACAGACAGTGGTGACAGGGGCATCCCTTCTGCCAAGCAATTGTCTGCTCCTGGCGGGTGGCGTGGATGGAGGGGGGAGAGCCATTCCCACCAGGAAAAGACAGTGATTATTGATAGCGACTAATATGAGCATGCAGCCTGGCTGTTCAGGAAAAGGGTGGGCGAGCAAGTGCCCCTCCCCTTCTGAACCATACCAGGCCACATGCCCTCACATATGAGGTCAGAAGGAGGTGGTGCCATTAATGACATACTCTGGAGGCCCTGCCCTTGCCTATAAAAGAGCTGTCAAAAGAGAGTTCATATGTTGGGAGACCTCTTAGGAGACAAAGCGTCTTTTCCATTTTTTTTTCTATTTTTAAGTTTGGCGGGGGGCGGCGTGATTGACCGTGGATTACATCGCGGGTAACTAATTTTTATTCTTTTAATAAAGAATTTGTCAAAAACTGTCTCCTGTTTTTCTTACTTTTTAACACTTTTTTTGGTGAATGGGTATGGGTACGATGTACCCATACCCATACCCATTCACCTTGTCAAAGGGGGCTTCCAGATTCTGATAAGCCCCCCACCCACAGACCCGACAACCACAGCCCACGGTTGTTGGGAAGAGGCCCTTGTCTTCATCAACATGGGGACAAGGTGCTTTGGGGCAGGGGGGCTCTGTGCATGTGGCCTGGTATGGTTCAAGTGGGGAGGCATGTTCACTTGCCCCCCCCTCCATTTTCCTGACCAGCTAGGCTGCATGCTCGGATGAGGGTCTACCAGCTATTTCTTCACACAGAATTTGAATCGGTCGATAGTTTTTCGACCGATCCGAATTCTAATTGTTCTGAAAAGATGTAATTTGTTAGAAAATTTATAAATGAAACAAATCTTAACTAAAATGAAACAAATTTGAACTAAAATGAAACAAAATTTTATGAAAACTAAACTAATTCATGAATTTTCTCCTTCAACCCCTGTATGGTCATTTTTGCTGTGTGCTTCGGGTTGTTATGTTGGAAGGTAAACCCTCTTCTCATTGGCAACTTTCTGGCAGAGGGCAGCAGGTTTTCCTCAAGAATTTGATGGTATTTTGCCCCATTCATTTTTCTTTTATCCTGACAAATGCTCCAGTCCCTGATGCAGAGAAACACCCCATAACAGAATATTATCACCTCCATGATTTACCATAAGAATGGTGTTATTTGGATGGTGAACTGTATTAGATTTCCTGCCAGACATATTGTTTGGAGTTGAGGCCAAATAATTCTATTTATTTCCAACTCAGTGTGTATGTTTTTTATTTTTTTTAATTTTTTTCTGACGTGTTGGTGTTATATCTCTCACTTAAATGTTATAAGTTGCACTTAAAAATATAGTTGGATAAAACAAAAACTGTGTCTGTCTTCATTTCAGGCTGCAAACCAACAAATTGTGATTATGTTAAAGGAGGTTGATTCTTTTCTATAATCACTGTGTGTGTGTATATATATATATATATATATATATATATATATATATATATATATATATATATATATATATATATATATATATATATATATGGGAACGCGGGTATCGCAGCTCCGGCACCTCCAGCACTGAATGTATATAATGACAAAGAGTGATAGGGTCTGATGGGGGGGGGGTCTATTGATGCTGGCTGCTGGTAGATCTATTTTCTCTGGTGGGGATCTATTTTTGGGTGGGTGGGCAACAGTTGCTGGGTAAGTCTATTATTGGTGGGGGGGGTCTTATGTTGCGAGGGGGTTACTTGTTGCTGGTAGGGATCTACTGTTGAGGGAGAGATCTTTTGTTGCTGTCTGCTGGCGGGTCTATTGATGCTGACTGCTGAGAGATCTGTTGTTGCTGCCGGGGGCCTCATGGTGCTGGGGTGGTATTTTGTTGGAGGGGGGAGTCTATTGTTGTGCGGGGATCTATTGTTGCCTGGGGGGTCTACTGTTGCTGGGGTGATTTCTATTTTTGCTCACTGCATGGAGATCTATTTTACCGTCTTTCTACCGTCTTGTATTTTTATTTGATTTTTTTTTCAGGAAATTGGAGCTACATCCCAAACTGCTCCCCTACCTTCGTGTTTGCAGGGGTCTCCTTTGCCATACATGTGTGCAGGACCGTCTTTAACATGGGGCAAAAGGGGCAGGTGCCCAGGGCCCAGTCATTGTTGAAGGGCCCAAAGCAGCTGCCCCTGTCATGGGAAGCCCTGGACCAGTGGCGGCAGGAGCAGGGTGAAGAGAGCCCGGGAGGGAGAAGAGCTCCCTTACCACCAGAGATGTGAGGAGTAGCAAGTGCAGCATACCTGACATGGTGGCGCCAACCAGAGCCTGGATTCCTCTGCCCTCCTCCCCACACACAGCTCTGACAGCGGGCCGGAGGACAGGTGGATCAGAGGCTGGCGGGAGGTGCAGGCAGCCAGGCACTGCAATCCTCCCTCCTCTTCACTCCCAGCTCTGACAGTGGCAGAAGGGCAGGCAGATGGCCCCCCAGGATGGGCAGGAGGCGTAGGCAGCCAGAAACTACTATCCGCCTTCCTCTTCACTTTCAATTCTGATAGCGGTCTGGAGAACAGGTGGGACCCATGGGAGGCGTTGGCAGCCAGGGACTACTATCTGCCCGGGACAGTCCACGGTCTATGAATCCACTGGAAGGAGCAAAGCACCTCACCCAGAAGGAGAACGGGCCCTGCCCACTGCTGGCTAGCATGAATGTCCTATGAAAGGTGCTGGGCATCTCTCTCGCCTCACTCTCTGACCCCTCTCTCTCTCTCCCCCATCTCTGACCCCTCTCTCTCTCTCCCCCATCTCTGACTCCTCTCTCTCATCCCCTCTCTGACCCCTCTCTCTCACCCCCTCTCTCTCTCTCTCAACCCATCTCTCTGACCTCTCTATCTCACTCACCTCTCTGACCCCCTCTCTTTGACCCCCACTCTCTCTCCCACTCACCTCTCTGACCCCTCTCTCACCCCCTTTCTCTCACCCCCTCTCTCTCAACTTCTCTCTGACCCCTCTCTCTTTCTCTCTCACCCCCTCTCTCTTATCCTTCTTTCTCTCACTCCCTCCCTCTCTCTCTCACCCCCTCTCCCTCACCCCCCTGACCCCCTCTCTCCGATCCCTCTTTCTCACTCACCTCTCTGACCCCCCCCCCCCTCTCTCTCCCCCCCTCTGTGACCCCTCTGTCACTCTGACTCCTCTATCTCACCCCTCTCTCTCTCACATGCAGGCAGGTGGGACTGAGTGGGCAAGTGAGTGTCACTGATCCCATCTGGACCCAGCACTGCCACTGATCACATCCACCCTAAGCACAGCCACTGATCCTCCCCCAAGCACTATCACTGATCCAATTCCCCTCTCCTAAGCATTGTTACTGATCCCATCCCCCTCAAGCACTGCCACTCATCCCATCCCCACCAGCACTGCCTTCACTCATCCCACCTCATCCCCCTAGCACTGCCACTGATCCCATCACCCCAGCACTGCCACTGATTCCATCAACCCCCCCAGCATTGCCATTAATACCATTCCATGCACCTCCACCCCCCACCACTGCCACCACCGCCACTGATCACACTGCCCCTATGGGTGAGTGGTGGTGATGTGGAGTAACCTCTAGCAACCAATCAGCAAGCAGGAATTATGTGCTGTAACCTCTAGCAACTAATCAGTGATTGGTAATGTTTTGCTGTAACCTTTAGCAATCCCAATTTCTGCCTGATCTTCTACACTAAACTGAGTTTAGCTGCTATTTATTTAAGTTTCAAAGCAGGTGTGAAATGAAATTGCATGCGGGGGGCCAAAGAAAATTGTCACCCAGGGTCCAATCAATATTAAAGATGGCCCTGCATGTGTACTCCCAGAAAGGGATGTGTGCTTTTATTGGAACACACAGTGCCCAGCAAGCCATACCCCAGCAGTGACAAAGACCACAGGTAAGGGATTGAGGGAGGGGGTAGCACAAGTGCTGGGGCATCTTTTATCCTAATACTGTGAATGCATTCGGGTAACAATTGCTGAGTGTTTAGTATTTTTTTTTAACCTAAACTTTTGTGCAATGTCTTTCTGACCCTTACTTCCAGTATCTTATTGAGCAAGCCAGTATTACACAAGAACTTTGAAGGAAGTAATATGGTGCTGCATGTTTAAATAAGGCTTATAAATACATAGATTTCACCATCAACTTGTTTACAAAGAATTACCATAGAAAAGCCCTCTTTACATTGCTTGGTCAAACTGTATAAATACAGATTCCCTTTGTCCTCACCTGAAGTTGTTAACTGGTCATACCAGCACTCAGCTTCTCAAACACATTTGTGCTAAACTTTCTGTTTTGTAGATTTTTGGTTTTTGTTTTTGTTTTTACTCCTACACATCATGTAACAAATGAGCCATATAATCCCCTCTTTGCAGAAGTTAATATTGTAAAGAAGAGAAGAAACATTTTAAAGAGGGTCCTGAAACTTATGACCACAAAGTGAGTATTATTTTTTTTTGATTGTAAAATGCACTCTGCCATAAGGTGACTGTAAATGATGTTTTCTAATATAAAATTATAGCACAAAACTGAACGTAAGTGTTTTCTAGAGCAACAAATGTAATTAATTACTTTAAATTCAAAACTAATTGTTGATCAAATGTAAGTTGCAGCTGTTAATTTTTATTTAATTAAGAACGTGGTTAGACAGCTAAATGTTTGCTGTCATGAACCATTGTAAAGCCAGGGATAAGGACATATGGTATGGAACGTAGTATTGAAATTTATGCAGATACGGTATACAGATGGACATAACTTGTGGAGTGGTGCAAGGCTTAGGCCAGCTTATACATGTTAACCCCATAGACTGGATAGCAATTGTTTTCAAGTGTGCAATACACTTTTATTTTTTTGTTTGCCAGCACCCCATTCCTGAGTACCAGCGGGACTTTCTTTTTTGCTTAGAGCGGCACTACAAGTATTAGCACATCATTACACTATACAGATGCATATATACAATAATGTCTACCTGCTAATTAAGAGAAAACTAAAGAGAGATGCCAGTCTTTAAGGTGAAAACGGAGAAAGGTTAATACTTAGATGCTAAGATAAGTTGTTAGGCTGCGGAATGATGAATGGTAATCATACGAATACATAAGTACTTAATATATCATTTAAAAAAGGTCAGAAAAACATAAATCAATTCTAGTAACAAATTATAAGGCTAAAATGCATAAATAGCTTCCAAATTCAACATTTACAAGTAAAACAATAAAATAATTTAAAACAAATTGTAAACTTCTGAATATATTCATTTTTAAGACTGATAAAGAGTGGACAATCACCCAAAATATATTGATTTGCATTTTGGGTGATTTTTTTAATTTTTTTATTGCAAATTACTTTTTAGGACATATGCCGTTCATTCTTCCCTTATGATGTTTTGTGCTTGTATAGTATATTTCTTTACTTATTCAGCAACCACTTCTGGATGTATGAGATGCATGCAATACAATCTCCACCAACCAGACCTTTCATTCATAATTATCTGCTAAGGTCTGATGTAAGCTAGGATTCTATTTATACAATGTGGTTTTTACAAAATTTTCTCTGGTTGCAAAACAATTCCTGCCATTTAAAACACATGCACCAGGAAAATTCACACGTGGGGAATGTTTTCTGAGTGTCAGATTCACTGCTTTAAAAATATATGCCCCTATATTATTATGATGGTTGATTATAATTCTCTCTTAATCCATACCCTGACCTGCCAAATGAAGTGTCAATGATGTGACATTTGTGCAATTTCTTTTGGAACTTTGTGAAAGAGAGAATTAAAAGAAATGTGATACCTGTCTCTGAATACTGCTATGGAAGAAACTTTTTTTTACTAATGTTTAGAGCGGTATTAAACCCAAAACCAAAAATGGAATGTATTGCAGCTGAACTTAAATGTGGTGGCTGCATCAGTTTTCTTTTCTTTGTCTTTTTTTCCCTCTGTTTTCACCTTGTTATCTGGTCAGTAACACACCTCCTGCATTAGTGATAAACCACATTGGAGGAATAAGCAAGGACACAACAAACAGCAGTATTGCCAGTCTGTGGGGAAGGGGATGGAAGTGGTAAATGTATTAGATTTGAATACATATAACAAATTGAAGCCAAACGCCAGCTAACAGTTTATAATCAGTTACCGCAAGCATTTTTTCCTTTTGGGATAAAGGTATTATATGAACAAATAAAAGCCAATAAATGTAATCACCCCTGGCAGTGCTAAATAGATGGTCTGATCCATGTAAGCTGATACATTCTGCTGGAGAGCTTGAACTTCGAAAAACAGCAGTGTTGCTGATGAAAATAGAAGAGAGAAAGCCTAAAAAAAGAAAACTAATAAAACTAATAAGTATTGGTAAGATAAACTATATTAAAATGTTTGCTTTTGGGTTTAATACTGCTTTAAGTCACAGGCTTGCTGAATTTTTGCATGGTAATACAACAAACACTTGTAGTATTGTCTTATTGTAGCACAGTATCACAGGAGAAGTCACAACCACTGTCAGTCGGCTTGCCTGATGGAACCAAGCACTGATTAAAGTTGAACTGTCCCAGATCTCAGAGCTCAATGCCGATAGAATTTTCAGTATCACATGATATAGGCAGAGAACAGTATTTGTGGCTTGCTTCACTGCAAAGTTTTTTATTATATAGTGTGGTACAGTTCTTTTGCTGCACCTTCAATGCTAGAAAATTATAAACATGGTCATATATAACATAAAGCTGAATTAACACTTTCATTATTCGATTCAAAGTGGGAAAAAAACATCAAAAAACTAAAATAGGAAATTAGTATAGAAAAACTGCAAAATGAATATCAGTTTCCTAAAGTAAATTAAACTAAACCTCAAAAAAAGTTTAAGACAAGTTATTAGTAAAAATGCATTTTCTAAACATTTTTTGGCTCTCTAAAAAACACAATGCCGAAGTGGGCACTGGCTAAAACAGAAGAAGTAAATACAAAACCCTCTTCCATGTAAGCAAAGTTTTGGTGCTGATGTACAGCCAGGTAAAGTTAGATTAAAATCTGGGTGTGTACAAACTAGAGTACCCGGACGAAACCCATGCAGGCACAGGGAGAACATACAAACTCCAGGCAGGTAGTGTCGTGGTTGGGATTCAAACCAGCGACCCTTTTTACTGCTAGGTGAGAGTGCTAACCACTACACCACTGTGCCGCCCCGTGCTGTATTAAAGTCGATTGCGTGACTCTAGGTTAAATATTGATAATTCTAAAGCATTCCACTTGGGGATCTAAAACACGACTTCATCATATCATTTTGGAAGAGTATAAGGCTTCATGTACACGGGACATTGTTCAACCTCTCCTGAATGATTTAACTTGACAGCTAGAAACCAGCATCTAAAAACGGTCATTTAGCCACGTTTATATGCCGTGTTTAGTTGCGTTTACCCGCGTTTGCATCTAGAAGCGTTTGGAAAAACATTTTTTTTAAATAGCCAAAATTTAAAAACGCCTGTAAACGAAACGTGGCTAAATGCGTCAACCACATTTAGGTGCGTTTGGCGTTTGAAATGTCTCTAAACACAGCTTCTGAACGCATTTTTTTGGGTTCCAAAAAAATCCTCTAAACATAACTGCCTAGAAACGACTATAAACAACCCTGTGTACATGTACTGATAAGATAACATAGAGGAGGGTTCAGGAGCAGTTGACAAAAAAAATGCCAACTGCTCCTAAACATCCGTTTACCAGCAGCAGTGTACATGAGGCTTAATTGAGTGAATAAATGATGGAGAAGTAGCCAGCATGATATGGATTAGAACAACTGAAAAAAATGTCAGTAAAACAAAGCACATTCCAAATAAACTAGCCCTTGCACAAGAGTATATCCCATGGGACTTTGCTGCAGCCAATAACAATAATATGCAAAAAATTCATAAAAAGTATATATGTTATAGTACAAATTGATAAAATATACAGGTTAAAAGCTTTACATGAATGAAAATGCACAATACATTGGCCTCCTGTATAAAAAGGAGAGGACACAGAGATGTAGATAATACATGATGTGCAGTAATATGGTCACCAATCTTCCACCTTCCTATACATGCTCACGTATCACTCACGCCATTCTTTTGGTCAATGAACTTGATCCCATCAGAGTCTCTCCTTGTATCAGGATCACCATAGGAGTCCCCTCTTACATGAGAGTTCCCCATCAGGGTCTTTCTTTACATGAGAGACCATCTTACATCAAGGTCCACATCAGAGTTCCCTCTTACATAAAATCTTGTAGCAGGCAGGATTTTGCCCGCTGGCTATTGTTTGGAGACCCCTGTGCTAGATCATAGATTTAATAACAGTATGAAATTATTGTGACAGATTAACTGAACTGACTGTATTCTTCCTTGAAAAGAGACAATCAATGAGAATATGGTCCCTTTGTTTAACCACTGCAATACAGGGCACTTAAACACCTTCCTGCCCAGACCAATTTTGAGCTTTCAGCGCTGTCGCACTTTGAATGACAATTGCGCAGTCATGCTACACTGTACCCAAATGAAATTTTTATCATTTTTTTCCCACAAATAGAGCTTTCTTTTGGTGGTATTTGATCACCTCTACAGTTTTAATTTTTTGCGCTACAAATAAAAAAATACCGAAAATTTTGAAAAAAAAAATGTTTTTTTTTGTTTCAGTTTCAAAACTTTGTAAATAAGTACGTTTTCTCCTTCACTGATGGGCACTGATGGGGCTACACTGATGGGCACTGATAAGGCGGCACTGATTGGCACCAATGAAGTGGCACTGATGAGGTGGCATTGATGGACACTGATAGGCGGCACTGATAGGCGGCATGGATGGGCGACACGGATGGGCGACACGGATGGGCGACACGGATGGGCGACATGGATGGACACTGATAGGTGGCACAAATTGGCACTGATAGCTGGCACGGATTGGCATGGATGGGCGGCAGAGATGGGCATGGATAGGCGGCACAGATGGGCATGGATAGGCGGCACAGATGGGCATGGATAGGCGGCACAGATGGGCATGGGTGGGCACTGATAGGCGGCACAGGTGGGCACTCATAGGTGGCACAGGTGGGCACTCATAGGCGGCACAGGTGGGCACTCATAACAGGTGGGCACTCATAGGCGGGACAGGTGGGCACTCATAGGCGGCATTGGTGTTATACTGTACTAATGGATGCCAATCAGTGCCAAACAATAATGCATGCCAATCAGTGATGCCCATTGTGGGCACTGATTGGCATCCATTATGGGCACTGATTGGCATCCATTGTGCTGACCATTGGCATCCCTGGTGGTCTAGGGAGGATTACCTTTTCCGTGGTGGTGTCCCTGGTGGTCCAGTGTGGGTATCCTCAGGGGGGGCTGTGCTGATAATCGATCAGCACAGACCCCCCCTGTCAGAGGAGCAGCCGATCGGCTCTCCTCTACTCGCGTCTGACAGACGCGAGTGAGGAAAAGCCGATCACCGGCTCTTCCCATTTACACTGTGATCAGCCGTGATTGGACACGGCTGATCACGTGGTAAAGAGTCTCCGTCGGAGACTCTTTACCGAGATCGTAGTTGCCGGGTGTCAGACTGACACCCCGCAACAACGATCGCCGCGATGCGCGCCCCCGGGGGCGCGCAGCGGCTCATAATCCTGAGGACGTCATATGACGTCCGGTCAGGATTATCAAACCACTTTGCCGCCGTCTTTTTGTAATAGGGCGGGCGGCAAGTGGTTAACTACTTCCCGACGACCTGCCACAGTTGTACTGCGGCAAGGTGGCTGGATAGCGCGAATCGCTTTCATTGTACGTTGGTCCGTGCATGTGATCTAGTGAATGCGCGCATGCGTGCTGTGTGCCCCGGGAACTCACCTGCGGATCCAGTGGACTCGATGTCCACTGGCGACCCGCGATCGCTGTACACAGAGGCAGAATGGGGATATGCCTTTGTAAAGAAGGCAGATCCCCATTCTGACTGGGGGCATGTCAGAGATCTTCTGTTCCCAGTAATCGGGAACACGAATCTCTGTCAAGTACCTGGTGGCCCATCCCCCCTTCAGTTAGAACACGCTGAGGGAACAAAATTAACCCCTTGATCGCCCCCTCGTGTTAACCCCTTCTCTGCCAATGTCATGTATACATTGATCAGTGCATTTTTATAGCATTGATCAGTGTAATAATGTCACTGTTCCCCAAAAAGTGTAATTTGGGGTCAGATTTGTCCATTGCAATGTTTCAAAAATCGCAGATCGCCACCATTACCAGTAAAAACTAAAAATAAAAAATAAAAGTCCCTAAATCTCATAGTTTGTATATGCGATAACGTTTACTCAAACCAATCAATATATGCCTGTTGCGATTTTTGTTACCAAAAATATGTAGAAGAATATATATCGGTCTAAACTGATGAATACATTATATATATATATATATATATATATATATATATATTATTTTTTTTGGATATGTATTATAGCAAAAAAGTAAAAATTATAATTTTTTTTTTTTAATTGTCGCTCCTTTTTTGTTTATAGTGCAAAAAATAAAAACTGCAGAAGTGATCAAATAAAAGAAAACTCTATTTGTGGGGAAAAAGGGACATCAATTTTGTTTAGGTACAATATTGCACGACTGTGCAATTGTCAGCTAAAGCGACGCAGTGCCGTATTGCAAAAAATGGCCTGGACATTAAGGGGGAAAATCTTCTGGTCCTTAAGTAGTTAAATATGTAAAATACATGTACTTTATAGTAGATGCAGTGGACAGTTGATCACTATAAAGAAAAACTGAAGTCACAGAAACAGACATCATACTAACGATAGGGACCAGAGTTAGACCAAAATGATCTCAATAATCAGCATTCTGTAACAGAACAGGTCCGATACTATTCTTCTGCTGAATTACTCATTTGGAAAACATGTGTGTTGTCAGTGACTGGACAGTATAATAAGAGTAGAAAGCAGAATTTTCATAAGGCATTTCCAAGCATAAATCATAAGAGGCATCAATATAGTAAGGGTGTTAGACTTAAAGTGATTCTAAAGGCTTTTTTTTTAAACTTAAGATTAAAAAAAAAAAGTGTACTTTTATTTATTTATTTATAATTTTACTTACCTGCTATGTGCACTAATATTGCACAGACCGGCCCCAAACCTTCTCTTCTAGGAGCCCCCACTGGAACTTTTGGCTCCTCCTCTTCTGTGTCTGCCACCATAGCAAGCGGATTGCTATGGGGGTAGACATAAGGGCTCTCTCTGGAGCCGGGTTATGTGTGTCCATAGACCAGGAACAAAAAGCAGAGCTACTGAAGACAGGCACAGCGCTGTATCCATACTGGACTCAGGTAAGTATTTGGGGGGTGAAGGGGAGCAAACATTTTGCGAAAGGTTAATTTAACCATAAGGCAGGTAATGTGTTAAGGTAAACAACATTGTGACTTTAGAACCAATATAAATTGGGCTTTAAATATATGTAAACTCAATAGAAAAATGTCATATAATCTTTAACATGTTCATTTCATTTTTAATATTTTAAAACAACTTTGTTAAAAATAGTACTTGGTGATTCTGCTATAAAAGTCCTTGTTCAGGCACTTCCTGTTGTAGGGTGACAATATACTGTTCTTGTCTGTCAGTTTTGCTCTTGTTGTCACATTGTCACTTGGGTTCCTAACTAAGACTACCAGTGGCCTTTTTTACATGCATGGCCTAGTGTTCTCACCATCTGGAAACATTCCCTAAGAAATTATATGTGATCGCTGGAGTACATGAATGTAGAGAGGAAGTAGCTGCAAGAAGCATGCATGGGATCAGCAGGATTGGCAAAACACAAAAGGATGAAATATAAACCAAAACAAGTATTTTATTTAAAAAATGGTAATAGCATTTGTAGAAACATTGCTTTAGCAAACTAAATGCTATCCATTAGGATTTACATTTACTTTAACCACTTCAGATCCGCGCTATTGCCAAATGACGGCATTAGCGCGGACCTACATTTTCAGGACTACGTCTATTGACGTCGTCCTGGTTACGATCGGCCTGCGCGCCCCCTGAGGGGCGCGCGCGGCGCGCTCTGTGATCGGCGAGTCCGTGAGACTCGCCTGATCACCGATCCGTGTAAGGGGTCGATCCCGACCCCTTATCACGTGATCAGCTGTCAGCCAATGACAGCTGATCATGTGATAGAACGGAGCCGGTAATCGGCTATTATTCCTCCTCGCGCTGACAGCGCGAGGAGAGAAAAAAAAAGCCGATCACCGGCGGCCGTGATCGGGACATCAGTCCCGATCACGGCCATCAATACAAGGGACCACCTGCCACCTGCCTGTGCCCACCTGCCTCCCGCAGTGCCATCCTGAAATAAAATAAAAGAAAAAGTAAGTGCCCCCCGTCAGTGCCCCCTGTCAGTGCCCATAGTGCCCACAGTGCCACCCACAGTGCCACCCACAGTGCCACCCACAGTGCCACCCACAGTGCCACCCCACAGTGCCACCCACAGTGCCACCCAATCTGCCTCAAAGGTGCTGCACCCAGTGCCGCCCATCAGTGCCCAGCAGTGCCGCCCATCAGTGCCCAGCAGTGCCGCCCATCAGTGCCCAGCAGTGCCACCTATCAGAGCCACCTATCAGTGCCACCTATCAGTGCCCATCAGTCCCATCTATCTGTGGTACCTATCAGTGCCCATCCGTGCCACCCATCCGTGCCACTTATCCGTGCCACCCATCCGTGCCATCTTATCTGTGCCCATCTTTGCCCATCAGTGCCGCCTTATCTGTGCCCATCGGTGCCGCCTTATCTGTGCCTATTAGTGCCGCCTTAACTATGCCTATCAGTGCCCACCAGTGCAGCCCATCAGTGCCCACCAATGCAGCCCATCAGTGCCCACCAATGCAGCCCATCAGTGCCCACCAATGCAGCCTATCAGTGCCGCCTAATCAGCGCACTTCAATGAAGGAGAAAAATGACCCGTTTGCAAAATTTTATAACAAACTATTAAAACATGATTTTTTTTTTTTTTTTTTTGCATCTTTTTTTGTTTGTTTAGCAAAAAATAAAACTCCGAGCTGTAACTAAATACCACCAAAAGAAAGCTCTATTTGTGGGAAAAAAATGATAAAAATTTCATTTGGGTACAGTGTTGTATGCCCGCGCAATTGTCACTCAAAGTGCATCAGCGATGAAAGCTGAAAATTGGTCTGGGACTGAGGGGGGTTTAAGTGCCCAGTAAGCAAGTGGTTAAAGAACACAGCAGTAAATTGTTCAAGATGTTTAACTTCCACATACAAAATGGGTTCTTTACTGTAAAATCTGTAAAGCGAAAACTTTATTATAAATACTGTAAAAGTAAAAACCTGTAAAATTGATTCTAGCTAAGTGGTAGTAGTGGTTACATAGTTACATAATTAGGTTGAAAAAAAGACAAAAGTCCATCTGGTTCCACCAAAAAAAATAAAAAAATACAATCTTATATACACAACCCCATACCCACAGTTGATCCAGAGGAAAGCCTCTTCCCTGGATCAACTTTACCTATAAATGTTAGTACCCAGTTATATTGTGTATAATTAAAGCGGAGGTTCACACAAAAAGTGAACCTCCGATTTTCGGAACCATCCCCCCCTCCGGTGTCATATTTGGCACCTTTCAGTGGGGAGGGGGGTGCAGATACCTGTATACATAGTTACATAGTTAGTAAGGTTGAATAAAGACACCAGTCCATCCAGTTCAACCTGAGTGAGTGTCTACAATTGTCCCTATCCCTGTACATTGCACACTCACATCAGTCCCTACCCTCAAGGAGCCCACAATCCAAGGTCCCCATTCATATACTAGGGCCAATTTTGGACAGAAGCCAATTAACCTACCTGCATGTCTTTGGAGTGTGGAAGGAAACTGGAGTACCCAAAGGAAACCCACGCAGGCACAGGGAGAACATGCAAACTCCAGGCAGGTAGTGTCGTGGTTGGGATTCAAACCAGCTACCCTTTTTACTGTTAGGTGAGAGTGCTGACCACTACACCACCGTGCTGGTACAGGTATCTGTACCCACTTCCAGGAAGAGACTCCCACGGGAGTCACGCCCCTTTGCGTCACCCCCCACTGGGTTATGGGAAGCACACAGGTCCCAGAACACAGCAGGGACCAGTGAGGACGCAGATCGTGACTCGCGAATGCGCAGTAGGGAACCGGGAAGTGAGGCTGCAATGCTTCACTTCCTGATCCCCTCACTGAGGATGGCGGCGGGGGCAGCCGAAAGACGAGCGATTGCTCAGCTTTGGCTGCCGACATTGCGGGCACCCTGGACAGGTAAGTGTTCATTTATTAAAAGTCAGCAGCGGCAGTATTTGTAGCTGCTGGCTTTTAATATTTTTTTTTGGAGTAGACCCCTGCTTTAAGAAAGAATCCAGGCCTTTTTTAAAGCAATCTACTGAGCTTGCCTGAAGCTTGGTTAAGCTAAATAGATTTTTTTTTTTTTAATCAAGGGAATGTAAGGGAATCAGTGTGCATTATGGCTTCACCTTTCAGCTGCCTTTCCCTTAAAGTGGTTGTAAGCAATCTGAGCCTCTCCCTCTTAATTGGCTGATTTTATTGGTCAGTTGGTGAATGCACCTACAAAAGCCAATGCATTACTAGATCTACTGTTTACAAACACAGAACTTCACTCATGACCGTAAAGAAGTGAAGTTCCCTCACAGACTTCCTGGCTCATCTAGCACTCCACTGTGGTACAATCACTGACCTTTCTCAGCCCTAAGTCCTTGATGGAGAACTTAACTGGACCATACGTTCCGACAGTTTCACTTGCCCCTCTGCTCCAGGAGTTCCTTATCAATGACCATGTAAAGATAAGGACATCGCCAATGACCGCGTAAAGGTAAGGAAAGTTCCCTCGCAGTTCTCCCTGGGCCTCCTCCTGTGATCGGCGCAACCCCCCCCCCCCCCCCCCCCCGATGGGGGTGCCCTCCTGCTGCTGTCTAGTATTTCATTCTCTACTTCACCCAGCCAACAACTGCACCCAGTGGCATGTTACCTCAGCTTATATAGGATGTCCTCCCCTTGTCAATTTCAGTTGGGGATTGGTCAGGGCTCCCACATGAGCTGCCTGCCACTCCAGTTCCAGGCCCTGCCCCTCTTCCAGAGCATTCTCCCTGGAAGCAGGGGAGGCACATCAGAACTAGAGCACAGGTGGTCACACCCACTGATACACTAAGCACTCCCAGCCCCCAGATCAAAACAGACAGGCCTAGCTTGCAGCATAAGCCTGCCTAAGTTTACCTGTGCTGACAGTCTAATGAGTAAAAAATCCTATTACTAGCACCTACCTATTGGTAGAGGGTGCTACAACAGAATAATTAGTAGTGATTCATGAAGGATCGTTCTTTCCAGACCAATCTATTATCATTCTATGAGAAAGTGAGCTGGCATCTAGATAAAGGAAGACCTGTGGACGTGGTACATTTGCACCATAAACTTTAATTTACAAACTGAGGTCTGTTGGCTTGGACCATAGGGTATGTACCTGGAAAGAGAACTGGCTATAGGGGATGGACTGGTGTGTTAAGTGGGGTCTCCCAAGGATCTGTTCTGGGACCAATTCTGTTTAATCTATTTATAAACGTTCTAGAGAATGGGATAAACACCTCAATCTCAAAGCTAAGCAGGACAATAACTCCCCAGCAAGATGTGAAAACCTTACAAGAAGACCTAAATAAAATGATGGGTTGGGCAACTACTTGGCAAATTATGTTTAATGTTAAAAAAATGCAAACTATTGCATTTAGGTGCTAAAAATACGAATGCAATTTACTCGCTAGGGGGAGAACCAGGATGGAAAAAGATCTGGGGGTCCTAGTAGATGATAATATTTATAGATTATCCTCGCGCCACAATAAATATATAAAATAAAGGAAAGCACAGCAAACTAAAAATAAAATAAAATAAAATTGTAGCTGCAGCAAAACACCGACAGGGGCTCAAACCCTCCCCTGAATAAATAGACTATATATGTGTTAAGTGGTGTTGCGCTCCACTAATAAAATAAAATAAATAAATATGAATATAAGTGTCAGTATACAATGTGCAAAATAATTTCCAGCAGTAGGTGGATACTCCTTCAAAAATTTAAATCCAAGCGCATATAAACTATCATAACATCCATCTATCACAAAAGTGCATCTAGTGATAATAAACAGTAAAGTGCATTAAGTGCCAAATAAATATTTCATATAATATTGAATATAAAATATAAATCAATCCATAGTGCACAGATTTCAGTGGTATCCAGAGTCTGAAGCGTGACCAAAACAATAAATAATTCAATGTCCAATAAAGTGCAACAAAGTAAAAAGTGAAAGTGTCTAATTCTCTAGACAAAAGAAAAAAAGAAAAAGAAAAAATTCACAGTCCGTATCAAAGCATGCACTTAATATATCCACTCTGTCATAGATATATGATGATTCCGTGAATAAACAGTAATTCCACCGGTGATCACGTGCAAAGGTGTCCACACACTGAGTGCAATGGCTACCTTACCTTACTGTTGTAAGGTAAACAGCAAATATTCCTTTGGGCAGGCAGTTGGTATAAGCAGCATGGGTGGCCCCCTCTAGGTCCTCAGTCCAAAAACAGTATACACATCTGTCATGTTTAGTAGTCTGCTCACGTAGTAGATGATAGGCTTAGCAATAGCATGCAATGCCAAGCTGTTGCATGCAAAGCCAACTGAATATTAGCAGCATAGCATGCATCAAAAAGGGAATTTACTAAGAGATAAAACTCTGCCATGCTACAAGACTCTGGTCCGGCCGCATCTTGAGTATGCTGTCTAGTTCTGGGCACCAGTCCTCAAGAAGGATGTGCTGGAACTGGAAAGAATTCAGAGAAGAGCAACAAAGCTAATAAAGGGACTGGAGGATGTCAGTTATGGAGAAAGACTACAAGCATTAAACTTTTTCTTTCTGGAAAGGAGACGTTTGAGAGGGGATATGATAGCGATATTCAAATACCTTACTGGAGACCCTAGCATAGGGGAAAAAACTTTTCAGTGGGAGGGAGTTTAACCACTTGCCGACCGCCTCACGCCGATGTACGTCGGCAGAATGGCACGGGCAGGCATAAGCACGTACATGTACGTGATTTGCCTCCCGCGGGTCGGGGGCCCGATCGGGCCCCCGCCCGGTGCCTGCGGCGGTCGGTTTTCGTTCGGGAGCGATCCCGGACGAGGGGACGGCCATTCATTCATGGCCACCCCCTCGCGATCGCTCCCGACGAATGGAAATCCCCGGTGACATCACTTCCTCTCCTGTAATGTAAACACAGGAGAGGAAGTGATGTATTCTCTCCTCCGTGTCGGTATTTTTCGTTCCGACACGGAGGAGAGCGGATCAGTGAGTTGCACCAACACATCCCACACACAGTAGAACATGCCAGGCACACTCACACCCCCCCTTTACCCCCCGATCACCCCCCCAATTACCCCTGCCCCCCCAGTCACAGTGACACCAATGTCATTTTTTTTTTTTTTTTTTTTTTTTGCATTGGTGTCATTTGTGACTGTAATAACTGTTAGGGCAGTTAGGGTTAGCCCCCTTTAGTTCTAATGTACCCCCCTAACCCCCCCAATAAAGGTTTAACCCCGTGATCACCCCCCGTCGCCAGTGTCACTAAGGCTGGGTTCACATTGCAGCGGTTTATGAGAACGAATGTGATTCGCACCGCACTGCAGTGCAAATCACATCCGATCTCTGTGCGATTCGAGTTCAGCCATTCGCCGCACCCGCCGCACCCGCCACACCCGCCGCACCCGCCGCAAATTCGCACGGGACCCTTTTTTTGGCCCGCAGCAGAATCGGATCGCATGGGTGTTCACACCATGCGATCCGAGTTTGCAGATCGCACTGCGATATGCGAACTGATCTGGGGGTGTCAGTAACATTTCACTGACACTCCCAGCAGTTCGCATAGGGCAGTGTGAACTGCCGCCGGGAGGCATGCGATGCGGGAACCCGCCGCGGATTTGCGGCGTTTCCGCATCGCTCCAGTGTGAACCCAGCCTAATAAGCGATCATTTTTCTGATCGCCGTATTAGTGTCACAGGTGACGCTAGTTAGGCAGGTAGGTATTTAGGTTCGCCGCAGCTTTTTATAGCGCTAGGGACCCCCATATACTACCGCATAAAGCCCCCTGATTGCCCCCTAGTTAACCCTTTCACCAGTGATCACCATATAACTGTTACAGGTGACGCTGGTTGGTTAGTTATTTTTTTATAGTTTCAGGGCACCCGCCATTTATTACCTAATAAAGGTTTAACCCCCTGATCACCCGGCAGGTGTCATTTGTGACTAATAACTGTTAGGGCAGTTAGGGTTAGCCCCCTTTAGTTCTAAGGTACCCCCCTAACCCCCCCAATAAAGGTTTAACCCCGTGATCACCCCCCGTCGCCAGTGTCACTAAGGCTGGGTTCACATTGCAGCGGTTTATGAGAACGGATGTGATTCGCACCGCACTGCAGTGCAAATCACATCCGATCTCTGTGCGATTCGAGTTCAGCTATACAGATAGTATGGCTGAATTCGTGTCGCACCCGCCGCACCCGCCGCAAACTCGCACGGGACCCTTTTTTTGGTCCGCAGCAGAATCGGATCGCATGGGTGTTCACACCATGCGATCCAAGTTTGCAGATCGCACTGCGATATGCGAACTGATCTGGGGGTGTCATTAACATTTCACTGACACTCCCAGCAGTTCGCATAGGGCAGTGTGAACTGCCGCCGGGAGGCATGCGATGCGGGAACCCGCCGCGCATTCGTGGCGTTCCCGCATCGCTCCAGTGTGAACCCAGCCTAATAAGCGATCGTTTTTCTGATCGCTGTATTAGTGTCACAGGTGACGCTAGTTAGGCAGGTAGGTATTTAGGTTCGCCGCAGCTTTTTATAGCGCCAGGGACCCCCATATACTACCGCATAAAGCCCCCTGATTGCCCCCTAGTTAACCCTTTCACCAGTGATCACCATATAACTGTTACAGGTGACGCTGGTTGGTTAGTTATTTTTTTATAGTTTCAGGGCACCCGCCATTTATTACCTAGTCTCACTAGTGTACCCCTAAATTTAGGGGTGTCTACTTTCTAAAATGGGGTCATTTGGGGGGGGGGGTTTGTGCCATCTTGGCATTTTATGGCCTTCAAAACTGTAACGCCCTTAGAAAGCCTGAAGGCGGTGCTTGGTTTTTGGGGCCCCGTACGCGGCTAGGCTCCCAAAAAGTCCCACATATGTGGTATCCCCGTACTCAGGAGAAGCAGCAGAATTTATTTTGGGGTGTCATTTCACATATGCCCATGGCATGCGTGAGCAATATATCATTTAGTGACAACTTTGTGAAAAAAAAAAAAAGTTTGTAATTTTCCCGCAACTTGTGGCAAAATATAAAATATTCCATGGACTCAACATGCCTCTCAGCAAATAGCTTGGGGTGTCTACTTTCTAAAATGGGGTCATTTGTGGGGGTTTTGTGCCATCTTGGCATTTTATGGCCTTCAAAACTGTAATAGGTAGTGAGAAGTGAACTCAAAAAATTACGCCCTTAGAAAGCCTGAAGGCGGTGCTTGGTTTTCGGGGCCCCGTACGCGGCTAGGCTCCCAAAAAGTCCCACATATGTGGTATCCCCGTACTCAGGAGAAGCAGCAGAATTTATTTTGGGGTGTCATTTCACATATGCCCATGGCATGCATGAGCAATATATCATTTAGTGACAACTTTGTGAAAAAAAAAAAAAAAAAAAAAAAGTTTGTAATTTTCCCGCAACTTGTGGCAAAATATAAAATATTCCATGGACTCAACATGCCTCTCAGCAAATAGCTTGGGGTGTCTACTTTCTAAAATGGGGTCATTTGTGGGGGTTTTGTGCCATCTTGGCATTTTATGGCCTTCAAAACTGTAATAGGTAGTGAGGCGTGAAATCAAAAATTTACGCCCTTAGAAAGCCTGAAGGCGGTGCTTGGTTTTCGGGGCCCTGTACGCGGCTAGGCTCCCAAAAAGTCCCACATATGTGGTATCCCCGTACTCAGGAGAAGCAGCAGAATTTATTTTGGGGTGTCATTTCACATACGCCCATAGCATGTGTGAGCAATATATCATTTAGTGACAACTTTGTGTAAAAAAAAAAAAAAAATTTTTTTTTTGTCATTATTCAATCGCTTGAGGCAAAAAAATAAAATATTCAATGGGCTCAACATGCCTCTTATCAATTTCCTTAGGGGGTCTACTTTCCAAAATGGGGTCATTTGGGGGGGTTTTGTACTGCCCTGTCATTTTAGCACCTCAAGAAATGAGATAGGCAGTCGTAAACTAAAAGCTGCGTAAATTCCAGAAAACGTACCTTAGTTTGTAGATGTGACAACTTTTGCGCAAACCAATAAATATACAATTATTGACTTTTTTTTTACCAAAGACATGTGGCTGAATACATTTTGGCCTAAATGTATGACTAAAATTGAGTTTATTGGATTTTTCTAATAACAAAAAGTAGAAAATATCATTTTTTTTCAAAATTTGCGGTCTTTTTACGTTTATATCGCAAAAAATAAAAATCGCAGAGGCAATCAAATACCATCAAAAGAAAGCTCTATTTGTGGGAAGAAAAGGACGCAAATTTTGTTTGGGTACAACATTGCATGACCGCGCAATTACCAGTTAAAGCAGCGCAGTGCCAAAGTGTAAAAAGACCTCTGGTCATTTACCAGCAAAATGGTCCGGTCTGAAAGTGGTTAAAAAGATATGCAGCCATTTATTGAAACTGTAAGAGAAGGGTGTAACCTTAAACTGCGTAGAGCGTTCTTTACTGTCAGAGGGATAAGGAGGTGGAATTCTCTTCCACAAGCAATGATATCAGCAGGGAGTGTTGATAGTTCCAAAAAAAACTATTAGATGGGCATCTTGACAATCGCAACATACAGGGATATGCAATTTACGATTGACACAAACACATACACACACCAAAGGTTGAACTGGATGCACTGGTGTCTTTATTCAACCTTACCAACTATGTAGCTATGTATGCCATGCTTTATAAGAGTTTGATGCCTTTCTTTAGATTAGCTGAATGTTTGTGGTTCTAAGGATTTTTTCTCTTTACCTTAATTCTGTCCTTTTTTCAGTCTTGCTTGCTATGTAACTATTACATCCAAAGAGAAAGTGAGATTATATTTCCTGTGGCTTTCTTCAAGGCTTTTCATTGTTGTAGAGTACTGTACCATAAAAAGATTCACCACACTTGTTAACAAAGGCCTTCTGTCAATATTGTTCAAGTTTTGCAATCCTACTTTTTCTGCCAGGCATTTTATTGAAGCAACAAAAATTGTATTACTTTATAACTAAGCTGCATAGATTTTGTCTTAAGTCTTTTATGCTTGTTGACAATAATTGGCCTCAAACTATGTGCTGGACAGAGATTCTCAACACTGGGAAAATCCGCTCTCATAATATAAATTGTTATTGTATTTCCATTGGGTGCTTGATGTTTAAAAATTTGAATAATTGCAATCATATTATGTTCATTGGTATGAACATTATTTCCCTATTTCCCTAAGATAATGGTACAATTTAAAGGGAATCTGTGACCAGGCTAGTGACATTCAAATATATAAATATTCCTCATTGTCGTAAATTGGGTTTAAAACATGTCCTTGCTGACCTCAGTAGCTGCAGACATTTGGCAGAAATTCACCCTCAAAAATCCCAGTAGAAGCACGGAAGAACTTCAAGTTCTTCTTAGCCCTTGTACACACGGTCGGAGATTCCGACGGAATGTGTCCGATCGGACCGTTTTGTCGGATAGTCCGACTGTGTGTGGTCTACATCGGACTGTTGTTGGTAAAATTTTCCAACAAAATGCTCCGATTGGACATACTTTGATTATGTGTAGAGAATTCCGATCAGACAAAGTGCCACGCATGCTCAGATTAAATTCCTACACCAAAGCTATTGGCTACTAGCGTGAACGTAGTCCCGTCGTAACGAAATAACGTAATCACGTCGGATTTTCCGGCAACTTTGTCCGACCGTGTGTATGCAACAGTTTTGGACAAAATCCGTCGGACAAAATCCGACGAATTTGGTTGTCGGAATCTCCGACCGTGTGTACAAGGGCTAAGAGCTCAGCTTACCTTGCTCCCCCTACCAGAGCACATGTTCTGTGTTAATATCAGAGATTAGAAGGCTGGAAAGCTGTCGAGTTATGGCTAGGAGTCTGTGACAGAATTGTTGGTTAAAAAAGAAAACTGCTACTTAGAAACTTTAAAGCTGATCTCCAGAGAAGTAAAAAAATCCCATCTCACACCTGACTTTAAAGCATATCTAAACCTAAAAACAAAAATGTAATGGAAATGGAAAATAACCTGGGGGTCCTAGTAGATGATAGTCTCAGCAATGGCAAGCAATGCCAAGCTGCTGCTAACAAAGCAAACAGAATATTGGCATGCATTAAAAAGGGGATTAACTCCAGAGATAAAGCGATAATTCTCCCATTCTACAGGACTCTGGTTTGGCCGCAGATGCCCAGATGCTGTCCAGTACTGGGCACCAGTCCTCAGGAAGAATGTGCTGGAAATGGTGCGAGTACAAAGAAGGGCAACAAAGCTAATAAAGGATCTGGAGGATATTGGTTATGAGGAAAGGCTGCGAGCAATGAACTTATTCTCTCTGCAGAAGAGACGCTTGAGAGGGGATATGATTTCAATTTACAAATACCGTAATGGTGACCCCACTATAGGGATACAACTTTTTTTGCAGAAGGGAGTTTAACAAGACCCAAGGCCATTAATTAAAATTAGAAGAGGAATTAAAGAGGTTTAACCTTAAACTATGTAGAGGGTTCTTTGCTGTAAGAGTGGCAAGGATGTGGAATTCCCTTCCACAGGCGGTGGTCTCAGATGGGAGCATCAATAGTTTAAAAAAAGTATTAGATAAGCACCTGAATGACCACAACATACAGGGATATACAATGTAATACTGACATATAATCACACACACATAGGTTGGACTTGTGGCCTTTTTCAACCTCACCTACTATGTAACTATGCAACTGTGCAATACAATGAAGTTTAGATGCGGTTGTTTAACAGAATAGTTAATCAGCTAAAAAATCAGACATGGAGTAACTGTAACCTGTAGTTTGTTAAACATGTGCAAAGTTAGAAGCAATGATGCAAAAGAGGTTTAGCCTAGCCAAACCAGATTATTATATTGCGCACTTGTATATTATTCAGACAGTACATCAGACAGGGGTTACATCCAGATCAATGAAGAAACCAACATCCACTAATAGCAATAACGTTGTACATTTCAATGTTCTCTTAGCTGAAACCACACCTTCCCAAACTTCTTGGGAGCCCCTCTAGCTTCATAGGTCATTTTATACATCAGCACATCAGCATTTATTATTTTTATCCACATTTCCAGCATCAACTGTTCGTCATGTATCCAGCGTCTGGCAATGAGTTTCCTCACACCAAAGAATAGGATCATAAGGAACAGTTTTGTGTATGCATTCATATCCTCTTGATCGAAAACCCCAAGGAGGCAGATCAAACTGGTCTGAAATAAATTCAGTCACCTGCGACCATAATGGTCTCACTTTTTCGCATTCCCAGACCATATGTAGGAAAGTGCCCTCTGCCCCCTTGCATTTATGGTAGACAGCCGATTCCCTCCTTTGCATTCGGTAAAGTCTAACAGAGAAATATGTGTCCAGTACCTCCTGCCACAGTTCTTCTGACAATTCCAGGACAATCACCGCCCATCGTGCCATGGGCCTAGAAGTCGTAGTCATTACCCCCGGGCCCACTGCCCCATAGTGTCTAGAGATTTGCTTAGCAGGATCTGGACCAATCAGAAGCTTCTCCAAGTCCATGTTCTGCACCATAATTTCACCCCCCCCCCCCCCCAAACTACACAATCGCTGCACATAGCGAAAGAACCAGATCTTAGGTACTCCAAATTGTTCTCTTAGTTGTGTAAAAGTACAGAGAAGATTATCCTGATAAATGTGATGTAAGTATTTTATGCCAAATCTAGCCCAGGTACTGTGCCCATCCGGTAATTTTAGAAATTCCTCAAGGGTTTTATTACACCACAGGGGGCTATTTGGAGATAAGGATTGTCTTTCCCCCGTTGAGAGCACAAGTGAAACACTTTCCCTGGGAGTGCTATAACCGATACCATCTTCCTCCCCGGGATCCCTTTCCTGTACAACATATTTTGCAGAGTTTCCTGTGAGGTGGCAACTGGTGCCTCTAGCAGGGTAGTGGCATTTCTACCCACATTAGTGAGTTTGTGGAAAAAATCGCCAGTGCAAAAAGGATAGTTGGGAAGCCATAAAGTAAGAGCGTAGGTCAGGAAGGGCCATCCCTCCCATTGTGATTGGTAACTTTAAAACTGCCAAAGATACCCTGGGTGCCTTGCAACCCTACAAAAAACCCACATTGGTGAAGTCAATGTGCTTGAAAACCCGTAGTGTCACAAAAAACTGAGAATTTGAGAGAATATACAGAAATGTAGGAAGAAAAATTATTTTAAACAGATTTACCCGTCCCATCAAGGTGAACGGTAAATTCTGCCATTTCCGTACCTTCTCCCGAAAATTTACCATAACTGGCGTCAAGTTTGTATCCAGAAATTTAGAGATGGGTGAAAGGAATGTAGATTGTCTAGAGGTCATTAACCCTTCAATTATCTCTGGTAAGATGTGACGATCAATCCCCACACAGGCCTGTGAGATTATCCCATTGAGACAATGACACAAAACAGCAAAGTCTCTCCGAGCAAATCGAATCTTTATTCTTTAGTGTGAATATTTAAAGGGGGCTTTCAGAAAGTACCGCCCTTTGAACGTATCATACAGATTATCCAATCATATACAAGTACAGCCTACAACAAAAGTGAAACTAGTGATTCCTCAAAATCATGTGCTTTCCAAGAAACGAAACAGCTAAAGAAGATAACAGTAACATGAGAAACAAAACTAGATTAGCAAAACTTGAGCATATCTATTTGTGAAGTGGATGTTAGAGAGACACAAAATGGAAACCGATTTTCTTAAAGAATGAAAGCGGTTAAGCTAACTATCTCTTCAATGGGAAGCTGAACCTCAATCCCAAAATACTTAAAGGAGGTGGACAATGGGAAGAGGCACAGCCGCGTCAATAGGAAAGAGAGAGCATTTTTTCCAATTGATTCAGAATGCGGAGTAATCCCCAAACTCCAGAATCAATCGGAAGGCTTCTGAAAGCAAAGACCCTGAATCTTGCAGATATAACAACATGTCGTCCGCATAGAGCGAGACTCGTTCCTCGAACTCCCCAATTCGCAGACCCATCAAATTTGGAGTAGTTCTCAGCTTGACCACTAGGGGCTCTATGGCCAGGGCAAACGGGAGGGGTGAAAGTGGGCACCCCGCCTGGTGCCCCAAAATATAGGAAAGGAATCTGAAATAATGCCATTAACCCTCAGTCTAACCAACAGAGCTGTCATGAGCAGTCTGGAGATTCAGGAAAAGTCTCCTGATGTTCATCTGTGCACACCTTCCCTAAATAAAACCCGCTTAGTCTACATCTACTAATTTTAGGGTAACTGACTGTAACCTACCTGCCAGTATTTTGGGCAGAATTTTTGTGTCAACATTCATCAGCAAGATCGGACAATAGGAGTTCTCAAGGGTCCTTCCCCCCTTTAGGGATCAGGACAACCAAAGATTCCCTCATAGAGGGAGGTAGTCTACCATCTGACCTAGCTGCGCCGAAAACTTTAAGCAGGCGAGGGGCTATACCAAACCGAAAAGTGTTATACCATTCCGAGGGGAGGCCGTCTAATCCAGGGGACTTCCTAGGGGGAAAGGAGGCAATCTCCTACTCCACCTCCTCCACTGTAATGCTGGTTTCTAAAGCGTTACTGTTCTCCTCAGACAACCTAGGTCACCAATTTCTCCGTCCCCAGAGGAGCACAAGACCTATATAATTAATAAAATTGAACAAATATTTTCAGGATATCAGTTGAGTCAGAGATTTCAATTTTTCAGTTGCCATACACTAATTTAATATAGACTGGAACATATTCCAGCCGCACCAATTATGCCAGAACCCTGCCATTCTTGTCGCCAAATTCAAATATGCGTCTACATTGTGCAAGGTTAAGTTTTGTGGTACGATCTGTTAGAACTGTCTTGTATTTCCTGGTTCTGGTCCGTATAGTCAGTAACCTGTCCCTAGTGGGGTCCCTGAAATATTCTGCCTCCACTAGCATCACCTCCCTCTACTTGAGTTGGACCGTGGAAGCTAACTGTTTCTTGAGCCCCTGTACTTCTGCTATAAACACCCCTCTCAGCGTGGCCTTAAAGGCCTCCCACTGGAGAAGAGAGGATTCAGAATTACCATTTTCAGCTCAGAAATGATTGATACACTTAATCTTTATATATTACTCCTGGAGCCAACTGCCCTCCATCCGCCATATTTGTAAACCTGGCTTTGGTCCCATATTAAGTTCCAGTAGCATAAGTGAATGATCAAATAGGGCTCTGGGCAAATAGGAGACCTCCTTTACCAATTCCATACCGTCCCCCTCAGTCAGGATAGTGTCTATTCTGGAGAGCGTTTTATGAGTTTCCAAATAGCAGGAGTATTCCCTATTATCAGGATGATAAAAAACGCCAGACATCTCTGAAACCCTGAGTAGACAGCCATCCCGCAAGGGGGGCCACAGTGCCAGATGCTGCTCCCAGTCTATCCAAAGCCGGATCAGACACAGAGTTAAAATCGCCTAGTATGAAGATCCTCCCCTCCGCCACCTCGTAGGCAGCCTCAGGCCCGTTTTTAAGGCAGGGCAAAAGGGGCAGCTGCCCTGGGCCCTGTCATTGTTGTGGGGCCCAAAGTGGCTGCCTCATACTTGCCAACTATCCTGGTTTAAATTCCGTCGTCCCCTGAGGTTTTAGTCCTGTGCTGTGTCCCAATATCTCAGTGTGAAGTGCTGCAATTAATGCTGTCCAGCTCTGCCCTATTGTTGTGAAAAGAGGACTCACCTGCAGACCCTGCATTTACATGTAAATTACCGGCATTCATATGTAAATAGTGGCGGCATTCATATGTAAATAGGGGATATCATGCCCCCCTGAGGTCATATCCACAGTAATCTCTAGCAACAAATCAACAAGCCGAAATCCTGTGCTGTAACCTCTAGCAACTAATCAGTAAGCTGTAATGTGTACTGCAACCTCTAGCAACCAGTCAGTGAGCGGTAATGATACACTGTAACCTCTGGCAACCAATCGCAATAGCTGCCTCTGATTCAGTAAATAGATTTTGAGTCTAGCTGCTAGCTGGGGCCCCAAGAAAAGTTTTGCCCAGGGTCCAATCAATATTAAAGACGGCCCTGGGCAGCCTGTATCATATCATCCATATGAGCTAGCGAAAAGGGAGGAGGTATATACAAATTTACAATTGTTAGGAATCTAGTCACTTGTACAGTACCACCAATACAACAAACCTCCCTTTAGTGTCAGTCCGAACTGCATATATCAATATGGGCATAGCCTTGGTGACCAAGGTGGAGACCCCCCTCGCATATGGGGAGTAGGTGGCATGGTAGGCCCCAGCAATATGCGCCCGCTTTAATGAGAGAACCCTGGAGCCCTGGAGCCCTAGAGATGTGTCTCCTGAAGTAGTATTATATGTGGTTTACATTTTTTAACATAATCAAAGACCGATGAGCTCTTAAATTTAAAATTGAGGTCCCTGACATTCCAGGCCAAAATCTTAAGATAAACCTCCATGACAGAGAATTGTGAAATAGGGGGTTCCCTCCCCCCCCCCCCCCTCAAGGTATAGCTAGCCAGAGAAAAGGGCTCCAGATTTCCCTTACCATATGCACAGAGCGTAGTGACCATGACAATGGAAGTGACCCCTTGCAGACACGCACGCCGAATGTGGACAATCGCAACCAAAAACAGACATGAAATCCCCAACATAAAGAACATCTCAGCTTCCCCTACCCCCCTCCCTGCACTCAGCCCCAACATGCCAGGCACTTTATTCCATGAACCTTAGATCAAATAGGCAGCGAAGATGTGACTTAAGCTGTCACATAGGGCAGGTTACCCTAGAGCAACCGTGCCTCACGGTATGACCTAGTACATTTCTCCTGTCAAAAACAATTGAAAAAAGGAAATACAAAAGGAAAACTTTTTTTGGTAGATCAAAAAAACATTTAGAATTTGCATCATCAAGAGCAGTCCGCAGACTCTGCGTATACTACTGGCACATGTCAGAGGCAGTTTCAATACAACCAAGGACCTCCCATGTCAGCTCCTTCAAGGAATAGGTTGCCCGCCAGTAAACCTTAAAGATACAATTCAGGAACATGGCTCCCAAAGATGAAATAACAACAGACACAGGTCTCTTTCCACAAAAAACATACACAGTTAGGTACAAAAATTGTTCCAAATGGGCATCATAGTTAAAAAAAATAACATGGGAGACATCCAGATTGGCAATCCCTGTCATCCCCATTGTTCTCTCACCCATAACATGCTTCACACATTTGCATCAGGGTGGGCGAGAAGAGGCTCTATCCCTCTGTCGACTATGAGTATCCAGCCACTCCGAGGCCTCAGTAGGATTGGTGAAAAAATAAGTTTTCCCATTTTCCACAATGCGCAGCTTGGACGGGTACAGCATGCTGTAGATCAGGCTGAGGTCCCTCAATCTTTTCTTTATGGGCTGAAAGGAAGCCCTCTATTTCTGGGTGGCTGTTGAAAAGTTGGGGTAGATCGATATTCAATTGCCATCAGACATCAACTCAGGGCCCATTCTGGCTCCTCGCAGGATGTTCTCCTGGTCCCAGAAGTGGAGCACTTTTGCTATCATAGATGGGGGGGCTCTCTCTGGCGCCATTTTGAGAGCCCCAGGCAAATTGTGCCAGCCGTTCTCCAGTCGTTTTTGGCTAGAAGGGGCCATATTTTACCATGCCCGGAGGTGACTGAGGGGTCCCAGCACACATCCCCAGCAGTTCTGCTTGAAATTTGGGTGCCGCTGTCACAGAATCATTGCAGGTTTGTCAGTCTGCAGATGGAGCTCCGTCCCTGCACTCCTCACATGTCCCGGCTGGCTCCACCCCCGCTACTATCCTTTCTTAGTTTGTTTCTGTGAACCAATGAGTTATCTCTACCATATAGTGACGATCGTGGAACTCTTCAGGCTCCATGCTCCTCATCTTGAGGGAAATCACATCTCTTATTAGGTCCAATCTTCTTTTCTAGTGAGCTGGGGAAGTGGAAGTATTTTGGAGTTTAAGATTTAAACTAGTACAATGCCTTAGTGGATCACTCTGGACATAGGAACAAATGGAGCCATTTCTAAAGGACAAGTGTTCCATGAGGACAGTAAAGCTGTGCAATCCAAGATGACAGATGACGTTCATGGTGAGCATAAACTCCTGATTCCCAACTGATATTCATGCCCAGTATCACCGGAGGTTGCCCCCTCCCAGAGGCATGCATCACTTTGCCCTTCTGGCACAGGTCCTTCCCCCAAATCTCTACTTTCAGTTAGGTAATCCTGACAAGTTCTTGGGCAGCTCATTGGTAGCTGTCATTGAGATCCATGACATGTCTGGGCAAACTCTGTTCTTCTGAAAGTATCTCTCCAACAGTTCTGGTAGTGTAGTGACTTAAGAACCGATATTGAAGAGGCACACCATCTCTTGCCCATCGAAGCATTTATGCACAAAACTCAACCACCACATCTTTGTTTCTTGAATAGGGAGTTGTTTTACTTTGCCATCATATTTCTTGACCCCTGCAAGTGGGCCATTCTCATTTGATGGCTTTCTCTGTTTACAGCTAAGTTTCTTTGGGGATGGCCCAGCTCATGACAACATCTGACCTACCTTTGTTGGCTCCATTGCTGGCCAGCAACTTTTGCCAGGTTGTTCCTTCATGAGGAGAGTTCAATACACACAGATCTATGGAGTCCATCCAAGTTTTATTGTTGAGCCATGATGAAGGGGGAGTGGTGGGGGCCCTAAAATACATTGGCAGTTTTTATATGACTGTTTTAATTCACATCTAAAATGATCTTGAACTCTTTTATACAGTTTTGGTCTGGCTCTCCTTTCTTTACTTCTATGGTTTGAGTTACTTTTTGGGTGTCCATCGATGGAAGCCTTGCTGTGTGGAAGCAGCCTCAGCAGAGCAATTGAGTTTGTTTGAAGCTTTCCTTCATCTGACCATACCTGGAATTGCAAATGTTCCTAGCACTTCTTTGAGTATGCTGTTCTTTGCTACATTTGTGCTAGTGTTTGCTTTCTGAAAAGGAGTATTCCTGTCTTTCTTGTCCACCTCCCATATAACCATCTGTTTGCTTGCAGGTGGGTCTATCACTTTATCACCTATGACAGACATGGGTGATCCCAAAGGTGTACATCTTTGCTCCTGACTCGACATGGCTTGTTCTAAAAATGTGTGAAGTTTCAAATTGGGGTGGCTTCTATCATTCTCTTGCAAGGTTTCTCTAACTTGATCAGGCAGCAGTCTATCCACAAATTGCTCCATCAGCCATCCATCCCCAACCCCCCTTAACTGGGCCATCCTTCTTGGCCCAGTTTCCCATGGCATATATCTCCTGTTATGTCTTGCACCAGTGTTTTTTGCAGAATGGATTCTCCCACTCTGCTTAATGCTGATTTCTTGTCAAGGTAATCCTGGTCTTTCTCTTAGAGGTGCAGGATTAACCTTTCCCCTCTAAGGCATTAATGGCCAGCTTAAACAGGTTCAAAATTTGAATCCGTAATATAAAACAGGGTCAGAATGGCAAAAAGCATTCATACACAGATTACAAATACAAAACACATTATGAAAGTTGCACAAACATGGACACTTCACAGCAATGTCTCTGTGGCTCAATCAAAATCAAAGCGTACTATACCAAGATATAGTCCACAATGAGCAACAAATGCTTACTGACTACACGCACTGATAAGCAGATACGCACAGACAAGCACAAACTGTAGAGCAGTAACGAACTGAAGCACAAATCTGAAAAGCGCGAATCCTCTCTAACCAAACTTCTACTAACATGCGATAAACACGAGATCAGCAGAAGGAGCCCAAAGGGTGCCATACGTGGTGCTGACCTTCCCTTTTCTAGTCCCGTAGTACGTGGTGGACATCACCGTGTTCTTGGTGGTCGGAATTTGGTGTGACCGTGTAGGCCAGACATCTTGAGCGGAATTCCGTCCGAAAAACCATCAGAGCTTCTTCCGACGAGAATTCTGATCGTGTGTACGTGGCATAAGGCATTAATGGCCAGCTTAAACAGGTTCAAAATTTGAATCCATAATGCAAAACAGGGTCAGAATGGCAAAAAGCATTCATACACAGATTACAAATACAAAACACATTATGAAAGCTGCACAAACATGGACACTTCCCATTGCTATGTCTCTGTGGATCAATCAGGTTAACCTGGTGCTGTTTAACGTAAAACTCTATAGCAACAAAGAGTGTAGCTGAGAGTCACTTGTTTGGCAACACAGTTCAGAATACAAACAGCCACTTGCATTTATTCTAATAAGCAACACCCCTCTCAGTGAAATCTAGGCTAGCTCTGGGAACACAGATGCACAGCTAGAGGGATCCAGGACCCAAGGACACGGGGGGGGGGGCACCCCACTGGAACTAGATTATTCATATTATATTATGATAGCAATTGGGAAGGTGCCTCCCAAAGTAGCTGGGTCTTCCAGAGAAAATTAGTGCTGTTAGGCTCCTGCCCAGCTGCCAACACAAAGGTTTTGACAGTGGAGCTCTTATCACTTGGTTACAGATCCTTTGCCCAGCTACTTCTGTCTCATTAGGTGTGGTCTCTATGAGCTGGTGAGGTAGGAAAGTAAGGAAACTTCTCTTATCTGGGTGTGCTAATGGGGCTGGAGACTGTATCTGAGCATGGTGAGTAAAAGGGGCACCCTGCTGCAAACCTTACTATATGTAGGTGAAAAACCTAGGTGACTTATTTACACCATCTACAATTCTTCAAGCCAGCGGCTCACAGTTCTTATGAGACATTTCCCAAGTGTGCAGTTCAGAATTTTAATATAACAGCTACTTGACGGCCACCTCCTTTACTTACAAATATAATAGTGTTGTGGTGCCCCAAACCAGTTACAATTCAGGATAATATCCTGAGGACTCAGTAAAAATTACAATTTCTATTGGCGCTATACCCTGGTTTCTTTCATTTGTAAAATACCCATGATTACACATAGAATGTTAGAGGAGGGCATGCTTGTTATGTCAGACATAACAGACACTTGTTATTTTAGAGGGATACCATTTTTAAATTACTTGGCAAGCAAAGTAAATCTGTATGAGGAAACCATTAGAAATATAGACCTCCCCAAAGAAAACAAAACTGCACTAATCTGGTTATTTATATGTCAGACTTGCTATTGGGTTACTTGATAATACTCCAGGGGTTAAGGCCCCTTTCACACTAACGTCCCGTTCAGGCCCGCCTGTCAGTTTTTCAGGCGGACCTGAACGGGTGCTCCATAGAGCTCTATGGAGCGTCGGATGTCAGCGGTGACATGTCCGCTGACATCCGACCCGCTCCGATCCGAAAAAGTGTGACGGAGGAAAAAGCTATTTTTCCATCCGTCTGTGGATCGGATCGGATGACGACGGGCACTGCGGTCCGTCGTCATCCGATCTCCCATAGGGGAGAGCGGCGCTGTGACAGGTCCGTCCCTGCACAGTGTGCAGAGACGGAGCTGTCATCTCCCTGCTCAGCGGGGATCGGCGGAGTGATCCCCGCTGAGCAAACGGACATCCACGGGGCGGATCAGAACTGATCCGCCCCGTGTGAAAGGACCCTAACTCTGCCACAGACTTTTGTTTCCCTTATGCTGAGATAGATCCTCCCACAAGCTTAAAATAATGAGAATCGACAGAGACAGCATTGTGGTGTATTAACTCAATATCAAAAATATATTCCGTGAGTTAGATATTTCTATGAAATAAACATAGGCTTTGGCTCTCAAACTGGTGGCACTCCAGCTTTTGCAGAACTACAAGTCCCATCATGACTCTGAGGGAATCATGCTTATAAATGTCAGCCTTGCAATCCCTCATGGGACTTTTAGTTTTGCAACAGCTGCAGGCCCGCCAGTTTGAGAACCCTGGCTTAGACAGTAGCCAATTACAAGTTAGCAGTTTGCATAAGTAGTAAGAATGAAACTAGCTGATAAAACACTCTAATTTCTTGTCAATTGCATGTTATTTCAGTAAATCGAGAATCACTTTTGTCCCATACACACGATCGGAAATTCCACCAGCAAAAGTCTGATGAGTACTTTTGGTTGGAAAATGCGATAGTGTGTATGCTCCATCTGACTCTTGCTGGCGGAATTTTGGCCAGCAAAAGATTGAGAGCAGGTTCTCAATTTTTCGGTCGGAAAAAGTTCCGATAGTCTGTACAAATTCCGATGCGCAAAATTCATACGCATGCTCGGAAGCATTGAACTTCTTTTTCTCGGCTCGTCGTAGTGTTGTACGTCACGCATTCTTGATGGTCGAAAGTTCAGAGAACTTTTGTGCGACCGTGTGTATGCAAGACAGCTTGAGCAGAATTCCATCGGAAAAACCATCAGAGCTTTTCCAACCAAAATTCCAATCGTGTGTACTCAGCATAAGCCCTTGTACACACGGTCGGAGATTCCGACAACCAAATCCGTCGGATTTTGTCCGAAACTGTTGCATACACACGGTCGGAAAAAGTTGTCGGAAAATCCAATCGTTCAGAACGTGATGACGTAATTTCGTTATTATGGGACTACGTTCAGGCTAGTAGCCAATAGCTTTGATGTAGGAATTTGATCTGAGCATGCGTAGCACTTGGTCCGATCGGAATTCTCTACATATGATCGGAGTATGTCCGATCGGACCAGTTTGTCGGAAAATATTTCCAGCAAGTTGGAAAATTTGGTCCGACGGATATTCCGATGGAAACAGTCCGATGCATACCACACAGTCGGATTATCCGACAAAACGGTCCGGTAGGACACATTCCGACGGATTCTCCGACTGTGTGTACAAGGGCTAAGAGATACCAGAAATTGTTTACATGTTATTCCTGCACTTGCTAATTGAACAGCCCTGAAATGCACACTTATTTCAATCCCAATAGTATTTTTTAGTATATATTTCTATAAATCTACTCTTTGTGCATTTGCAGTGCTGTTGTTAAAATGAATTTACTTACATGTAAATATAAACAATATTGAAAAAAAAATGAATTTGTCAGTGCTAATGAAAATCATTATCTTCTAGGTTTACTAAAGATGTCTTTGTTGACACAGTTTATCAGAACCTATACAATCTTATTTCTGGTTTCATATCTGACAATCTTCACCAATCAAGTTCATGGTAAGTATTTCATTTTTTTGTGTACTGCAATAGTAAATTAAACATTAATTGCAGCCAAGGGAGACAGCTCAGATAATCACAAGGCTTAAAGTAGAAGTAAACTCCCCTATCGTTTTCAGCCAAGGAAGCTGCCATCTTTGCCTTTGTTTAATCTTCAACTGCTATGGTGCTGCACATGTGATTCGTTATGACACCAGCCATTGGATAGTTTGATAGTTTGGCTGAGAGCACAACCAATGTGCAGTTAGCATTCCCGGCATGCCTTTTTTTTTAACTGTTTAAATCCATGGGTTTACTTGCACTTTAAGCTGGTCATACATTATACAATTTTCTTATTTAATTTCCTTTAGATCTACCTTTAATTATGTAGTGCAAGGGCTTGCCTGATTGCATACATATTGAAAGTCTTATATCTCATATTATATGGTTTTGGTAAACCTAAAGGAAAATTGTACAAGAACAACAAAAGGCCTTACCCTTTATACTTTAGTGTCCAAACCTAGCACTGCAAAACGATCACAGACAGTGCATGTAGCTATTTCACAAAAAATTGTTTATAGGGTGAAGCCAATATGGGATATGTCAAGTTTTATTTTTTAGTTTTTTTAGGAAGTGTTAAAATCTATGTGAGTATTTTTTTTACTGCTGTCTGTGTCCCTTCTGAAGAAATATACCTCTCATTGTCCTGGATATTATTGTCTCCTGGGAAGAAATTGTCTCCGGCCAGAAAAAAACTGACAGGGGGGTTTAACCATCCACTTTGAATATAAAATATGGTTTTACATGCACTCTAAGGTGAGTGTGGGGGGGGGGGGGGGGGGGTTATAAAAAGACTGTATCTGAACAAAGAATTGGGCATGACCAGTGCAGTCCAGATTTACCCACTTTACATAACTGTTAAACCACTTATACTACAACCCCAATTCACTTACCCTCCTTAAAAAGATGAGACCACACCTTAAATGGAGTATAAATGGCCATAACAGACATCTTTTATTAAACAATATAAAAAAATAACTCCAATATATATATATTTAATATATATAACAACTGTAAAACAAACCTTTCTTTAACCCCAGTCTGTTGGTCACTGACGGCGCCCCATATTCCACCACATCTACCACCAATGCACTGCGGGATCTTTTCCAACATGATAGGCCTCCAGCTGTAACCGCTCGGAGACAACCCCCCTTCCTGCAGTATAACCATTACCTTATTCCTTCCACATTTCTGCTGGAATACACCGGTGGGACGCATACTACAGATGAGCCCCCCACTGCTTTTTATCACCTCTGTTTATTGCCACCATCAATGACCAACAGAAAACAGCCAACTCCTTTTCGCTGTTATGACGACCTTCTTCACAAGCTCCTGAAAGAAAGAAAACACTTAGAAACAAACACCAACAACATATATAAAGGGAGGGAGGGGGGGAAAACTGCCTCCTCCTGTCCTTTCCTCTGCACACTGCCTCGATCTCGGCCCCGCCTCTTCTTTAAATATGGCCACTCCCCCCAAGTTTCCATGCTGCTCCTCTTCCCTATTCCCTCATCTTTTTTAACCCTTTTAGTGTCTAACTAGATGCACTGTCATGCCCGGCCCTGCACTAATTCCCTTTCTCTCCAATCATTCCAGGCCTCACTGTTTAGGCAATCACTCTTTTTCCTTTGTCATGATTTTGCTACATTTTCTAGCACAAGCAAAATTGATAGAGGAAATCTAATGTTTCATGGCACTGCATGATGTTGAGGTGCCCTGCATGCTGCAGTTTCGGAATGCTGATCTAAGTGTTGCCATCCAAAACAACTTAAGTGGATAATAAAGGCTAATTTAAAAAAAATGTAAATAACAAACATGTCATGTCCCCTCTTATCATATCACCCGCTGGCGCTCTGGGCTCCTCCCCCCCTCACGGAGTGCCCCCCCACAGCAAGCGGCTTTCTATGGGGGCATTCGTAAGTTCGGAGCTCCACTCTGTGTCCATAAGACACACAGAACATGGCTCAGCCCACCTCTCCCTCCTCACTGGCTGTGATTGACAATCGCTCCCTCTAGCAGCTCCTCTCATGCACATCACTAGATTGAGATCGGGCTCATGTAAGTATTTGGGGGGGGGTGCATGAAAGTAAAAAGTCTTCAGCTTTTACAACTACTTTAATAGGGTCTGGCACAGAATTAGAATTTGGAAACTTGAGTAAAATAATGCTTCTAAACACTGCCCCAAGCAATGGTGACTGTTTACGACTGAAATCGGTATCTTAAAGCTTTTTTCCAAGTAAATGTAAAATATATTATCATATATATTGTGTAAATAATTTTTTGTTGTTTTTCTAAAATGATTTAAGCCTTAACTATGCTATTTTATTATACAGCACCAGCAGCTCCCGATTATTATTATGATGAAAGAACTACAGCAAATCCATTGAAGACAAGCACAGGTATGGCTAAAGCGTAACTTTACCCAATACAGTTTTATAAAAATGAATGTTCTTTACCAAAAGAACATACATTCCATACATTCAGTGATGTATTTTGGTTTTGTGCTGCCCTAGGCAAGACTAAAATCAAGCCCTCCCCCCCCAGACCTAAATTTGTCCCACCCTTTCCTGTACGTTGACACCCACCGCTATCCTCTCCACCAAAGACGGATGGTTGGCGGATCCGATGTCAGTCGGATGAAAATTGACAGGCGGTCCATTAGTGGACAGATCTGCTTTTTTATTTCTATTTACCGGTATTATTTTTTTTACAACTTTTTTTTTGTATGGGTACAATTTTTTTTTGTTTGTTTAATTATTTATTTAATATTTGTTAAAACATTTTTTTTTGGGGGGGGCTTTGGAGAGACATCAAGGGTCTTAACTGACCTCTAATGTCTCTTTTTTTAGACACAGAATGGGACTGAAGACAGTCCTTTTCTCTGCAGCCAGAACTGCACTGAGATATGAGTTTTTATAGAGACTTCTATTCATTCATAAAATGAAATATAGTAAACAGTGTTTACTATATTTCATTCACAAACTGACAAACACAGTTTATTATGGGTCAGTGATTAATGAATACAGAAGCGATCATTACTGTGATTGCTGTCTGTATTCTTTCAGGAAAGGAAAGGGGCTGGCAAACACGTGTACCAGACCCCCTGATCTCCATCCATCCAGTGATCTCCCACACTAGCAGCAACTGCAGCCAGTGGGTTGGGGAGGAGGGGGAGCCGGCCAGCAACTGCATAGAGGTGGGGAGCACTGAAGGGGGGGTCATTGAAGTGGAGGGGGGATCAATTTGGCCAAATAGATGGCTCTGTGGCTGCCCTGCAGTTCCCAAAGCTGGCGAGAGGGCAGAGGAGGAAAGCCGACAGCTGCAGAGCATCAGGTTTGCGAGGGGATAGATCAGTGCAGTGGGGTGAAGTGAGGAGAGGGAGATGGGGACGCCCTCCTGAAAAATTCCGCCCAAGGCAAATGCCTTGTTTGCCACATGGTGAATGAGCCCCTGCATACATCCCACGTAATTAGTTATGCTACCAAAATTGAAGTGTGCTGTAAATTGCCTCCAACATTGTTCCTGTTTCTTTCTGCTGGAGGTTGCCATTTTGTTGAAGCCCAGAGCAGTTATTGGGAACTCGCTCCCTGTCCTTGGTCTCAAAAACCATTTGTCACTTTCTTCAATTAAAATATGCACATTTCCAGCCTTGATTGTATGTCTTGAGTGAGGTTAGAGAGGAAAACTGACAGTGCTGAACTTAGTAAAGATGAGGAAGTAAGGGGTCTCTGGCATCAGAGTTTCCTCTGTCAGCTCTCCTGCTTTTTTTTTCTTCCTCTCTAATCTGTGCAGGGCCATCTTTATTATTGATTGGACCCTGGGCAGACATTTCCTTGCCCCCTCCCCATGCAATTTTGCTCTCCACCTGCTGTGAGACAGACAATAAATAGCAGCTAGAATCAAAATCAGTTTACTTAATTAGATCAGGCAGAAATTGGGATTGGTTGCCAGAGGTTAAAGCATATCATTACCACTCACTAACTGGCTACTAGAGGTTACAGCACACATTACTGATTATCACTGATTATTTTCTAGAAGTTACAGCACATGACTTCTGCTTGTTGATTGGTTTCTAGAAATGACTGTACATCTATACTGCTCACTGATTTGTTTCTAGAGATTACTGAACATTCTTACCACTCACATTATTATTGCTCACTGATTGGTTGCTAGAGGTTAGTGCACATTATTACTGCTCACTGATTGCTAGAGGTTAGTGCACATCATTACTGCTCACTGATTGGTTGCTAAACGTTATAGCACATCATCTCCTCACTGCCTGCACACCATGGATTGGGGAGGTGAGGGACCCACCATTAAACAGAAAACTCCTAGGGATCCTAGGACTTCTGGAATCAGGGGCAATGCTGGGGGAGGAGGGTGTGATTAGTGGCAATGCTGGGAGGTTGATGGGATCAGTAGCAGTGGTGAGGGAATGTGATTAGTAAGGGGGCAGTACACTGTGGAAAATTCTGAATCATGTAGAGCAAAGCTGAAAATCTTATACAAGTATATAGTGGGAGATTGTACACTGACCACCAAGGTAATGGGGAATTTACAATAACCACCAATATGAGGGGGGATTTACACTGGCCACCAATGTGAGGGGAAATTTGCACTGATCACCACGTAACGGGGGATTTTACACTACCCACCAATATAAAGATGGATTTCTTCACTGACACTGATATAATAGGAGCATTTATACCAACCACCAGTGTAAGGGGGAATATACAATGACCTTAATATAAGGTGACACTTCTACACCTACCACCAATGTAAAGGGGGTATTAAAACTCACTACCAATTTAAAGGGCGCTTCTACATGGACCACCTATGTACGGGAGGATTCAAAACTGACCACAAATGCAAGTGTGGATTTTTTTTTACTGATTAACAATATAAAGAGATGTTTCTACACTGGCCATCAATGTAATGGGGAATTTACACTGACTCACACTTCTGCTGAGATGTGCAAATTCACATGCACTAAAATTCCCAGTGCTGTGGCACCTTGTTATTTTGAAAAATGGTTCCATCTCCAATTTGCTTACCTATGCAGAACAGGCTGGTGTTAGGCTTAATGACCACAGTTGTGGGAAGGAATTTCAGGCATGCCCCATTACCTCCCAAATGGGCAGCATTGAGCAGAAATGATGGTGGATATGACCTCGGGGGGCATGATATACCTATAAATACGTTATTTGCATATCAATGCTGCTGATCCTCTTCTATTTATATTAATGCAGCCATTATTTACATGTCAATGCAGGTTATTTACATGTAAACATTGGGTCTGCAGGTAAGTCACCTGTACAGGGCAATAGGGCGGAGCTGGGCAGCATTGGTAACAGAACTTCACACTGAGATGTCAAGGCACTGCATGGGACTTAAACTTCAAGGGACAAGGGAATTTAAACTAGGATAGTTGGCAAATATGAGGCAGCTACTTTTGGCCCCACAACAATGGTGCCCTGGGCAGCTGCCCCTTTTGACCTTCCTTAAAGACGGCCCTGAATCTGTCTGTGCCATTCCTGTTGCTTTCTTTCTCCTTTGGCAACAGTAAATATTAAAGCTGTCAGCTGGTCGGCCTTTAATGGCTCTGATATTGGGCACAGTGCCAAGACAACTGAGCATGTGCAGAACAGAGTGAAATAGTGCATTACTGGGTTTCAAACAGTATAGACTCTTATTTTTAATGTTTTATATTTGTAATATTTGCCAGCATGAAGTGATACATCAGGATGTAGTGCACAGGTCTCGATATTTGTCTCAAGTTCTGTTCCCTAGTGGATTCAAGCAGCCAGACCCACACTAACTTCCCAGTCTCACCTCACAACAGCTTATTAAACTTAAGTAGGGTGCAGGGAGTGCCTTTGAATACTCCAGATTAAGTGCAAAAGCTAATGGAGGACAATCTCTGACAGTAACTATCTCTTTAGAGTGCAACCCCTCCTGGGGCCAGTGACAAGAAAGCCACAGCTCAGTGTATTCCAATAAAAGAGTAATCCTGAGCTAGCAAATCTTGGGCAGTCTCTTCAAGAGTTAACAAGAGCAATCTCTAGGATATTTCTCAAGCTGGTCCTCGCTGTGTGCTGGGTACTTGAATGCTTTCCTGCAATACCAGGCAGCTTCAGACAGTACTGTGTGCCTCAGAGTCAGATCTTCAGTGGACTTCCTGTAAACTGCTGTCAGAATCTTGGATGTTGGTCGCCTAGCTCTCCTTGAGCTGGGACCCAGATGGCCTCCTCTAAAAACTTCAACTAAGTGACCCAGAGGGTCATAGCTTTCGGTGCTGGGTCTTCAACAAGAATAAGGCCCTGCTATTCCAGGCCCCCGCCTATATATACACACCTCAGACTCCTACTGCCCATTCTTCCTGCAAGGGATTGGCTGATGCTTTATAAGTATGCAAGTGTGGGTTTGCCTCTTCTACCCACTAAATTCTAGAACCTACCAGAAATCAGGGGGAAGCAGTCAAGCCTGCAACCTGCAGAACCCAGAGCAGCCAAAAGCAATTAAGCTTTGTTCCACTGGCTACAGAGGAGCCAAAAACTAAATTTGCCTCAAACTGCTAGCAACCTTACTAGGAGGGTGCTACAAGAACTTAATTTTCAGACTAAAGTTACACAGATTTAATGTCCAAAATTAAATGTTATATATACAATATACGGTGCTTTGCAGAAAGATTTTGTAGTGTTACAGCATAGAATAAAACACTTCAGCTCCTGCACCCTTTATGAGCCAGAGCAAATATAGTATTTCAGCTGTTGGCTTACTGATTATGAAGTAATTTTGTCATTACTTATGATATCTTAATTTTGTCATTAATTGTGATATTATTTTTTCATACAGAAAGACTTGGACCAATGTTAAACTGATTACTGTACTATTCAATCTGATTGTACAATCTTCTTTATATCTACCGACAACTATGTAATGTGAGGACATGTACAATTGGATATAAATTGATTGGATTGTGTAAATGTGTCCTTATATTACAAATTAAATAAAAATCTACAAATTGTGGTATGCATGGCCAGACACTCTTAAGTCTCATACACACAATCAGATTTTCCGAAGGGAATTGTTTGATGACAGGTTGTTGGTGGAAAATCTAACTGTTTGTACGCTACATTGGACACTTGTCAGATTTTCTGCGGACAAATATTGGATGGCAAGTTTTAAAATTTTCCGGACAAATGTCTGTTGTCGGATTTTCCGAGCATGTGTACACAAGTCTGTCGGACAAAAGTCAAAAGTACAAACATGCATGCTCAGAAGCAAGGACGAGCTGGAAGCGGTCGGTCTTGTAAACTAGCATTCGTAGTGCACAATTAACATTCGTGACGTGGCAAATTATGAAATCTCAAAATGCAGCACACATTTTTTTTTGGTGCAAGTTACCACAACACCATTATCCCTTAGTTTTTAAGATCAAAGATACAACTATGTTGGTGTCCCTTGTTAATTTTAGATTGTATTTGTTTAAATGTAACTACCTACTCCCAAACTGTCATTTGAAGTAAAACACATAGCCAAGTATTATTCTACACAATTATTTTTATTGTGCATTAAAAAAAAAGAAAACAAATACATTCTATGCGTCCAAAAATATAGAAAATATACCAAATCAAATCATTATTCAACCAAAAAATAAAATAAAAGCCTCATGTTTGTGTCCTGCTTCTTAACCACTTAACGACCGCCACATGCTATTGTACGTCATCACAATGGCATGTACAGGCACAAGCACGTACGTGTACGTGCTTGCCTTCCAGCGGGTGGGGGGTCCGATCAGACCCTCTCCCGCTGGATGCGGCGGACCATTTCGCTTCAGGAGCTATCCGGGATGAGGGGATGGCCGTTGGTTTCTGGCCATCCCCTCTCGATCGCTCCTGGCGAATGAGAAGCTTCCTCCCACTGTGTATTGTATACACAGGCAGGGAGGAAGTGATGTCATTCTCCTCGGGGTGGTCTTATTGACTGGACTACGAGGAGAGGACACAGTAAGTCTGCACCAAACACTACACTGACACTAACACACAGGCACACAACCCCCCCCCCCCCGATCGCCCCCCGCCCCCCCGCCCCCCCCAGTCACAGTGTCACTGATTGCAGTGATCATTTATTTACTGATCACTGCATTCAGTGTCAGTTGTAAAAGTAAAAAGTGTCAGGGCAGTTAGTGTTAGGTCCAGGGTAGCCCCCTACCACCCCCCAATAAATATTTAACCCCCTGATTGCCCTTAGAGTTAACCCTTTCACCCCCTTTTGCCAGTGTCACTAAGCGATCGTTTTTCTGATCGCTGCATTAGTGTCACTGGTGCCGCTAAGTAGCTAGTTATTTTTTTAGGTTCACCGCCAGGTTTTTATAGCGCTAGGTACCCCGATATACTACCCAATAATGGTTTTACCCCCTGATTGCCCCTAATTAACCCTTTCACCCCCTTTTGCCAGTGTCACTAAGCGATCATTTTTCTGATCGCTGCATTAGTGTCACTAGTGTCGCTAGGTAGCTAGTTATTTTTTAGGTTCACCGCCAGGTTTTTATAGCGCTATGTACCCCCATATACTACCCAATAATGATTTTAACCCTCTGATTGCCCCTAGTTAACCCTTTCACCCCCTTTTGCCAGTGTCACTAAGCAATCATTTTTCTGATCGCTGCATTAGTGTCACTAGTGTCGCTAGGTAGCTAGTTATTTTTTTAGGTTCACCGCCAGGTTTTTATAGCGCTAGGTACCCCCATATACTACCCAATAATGGTTTTAACCCCTTGATTGCGCCTAGTTAACCCTTTCACCAGCGATCACCGTATAAGTGTCACTGGTGACGCTGGTTAGCCAGTTAGTTATTTAGGTTCCCCGGCAGGTTTTTATATAGCGCCAGGGACCCCCATATACTACCTAATAAAAATTTGAACCCCCTGATTGGCCCTAGTTAACCCTTTCACCAGTGATCACCGTATAAGTGTTACGGGTGACTCTGGTTAGTTAGTTTGCTTTTTATAGCATCAGGGCACCCATCATTTATTACCCAATAAAGGTTTAACCCCCCGATCACCCGGCGGGTGATATCAATTAGGTTTTAGGGTCAGGGTCTGAGTCGCCCCAGGCAGCGCTAGGCTAGTGCCAGTATCGCTAACACCTATGCGCAAAGCATACACCTCCCGTAGTGGTATAGAATCTGAACAGATCAATATCTGATCTGATCAGATCTATACTAGCGTCCCCAGCAGTTTAGGGTTCCAAAAAAACGCATTGTTAGTGGGATCAGCCCAGATACCTGCTAGCACCTGCGTTTTGCCCCTCCGCCCAGCCCAGCCCACCCAAGTGCAGTATCGATCGATCGCTGTCACTTACAAAACACTAAACACATAACTGCACCGTTCGCAGAGTCAGGCCTGATCCCTGTGATCGCTAACAGTTTTTTTTGGTAGCGTTTTATATTTAAATCCGGAAGGCAGTGCTTGGTTTTTGGGGTCCCATACGTGGCTAGACTCCCAAAAAGTCCCCCTCGTGTGGTATCCCCGTACTCGGGAGAAGCAGCAGAATTTATTTTGGGGTGTAATTTGACTTATGCCCATAGCCTTTCGTGAGCAATATATCATTTAGTGACAACTTTGTGCAAAAAAAAAAAAAAAAAATGTAATATTCCTGCAACTTGTGGCAAAATATAAAATATTTCATGGACTCAACATGCCTCTCAATAAATAGCTTGGGGTGTCTACTTTCCAAAATGGGGTCATTTGGGGGGTTGGGGGTTTGTGTTATTTTGGCATTTTATGAAATCAAAAATTTGCACCCTGAGGCCGCGTACACACGCGCGGACTGTTCGCCCAACTTTGTCCGTCCAACAGTTTCGGCAAACAGTCCGCTCAAACTTAGCATGGACGGACATGGCCACACACGACGGACGAACAGTTTGCTGAAACCGTGCGCGATGACGTGAACGGCACGTACGACGGGACGAAAAATACGACGTCCTATACACTGCATTATAGCTTTCGGCGTGAAAATCCTTTCTGAGCATGCGCGAGACTTAGTTGGCCGAACAAGCCTACACACGAGCGAACAGTCCGCTGAAACCTTGTTTCAGCGGACAGTTTTTCGGAATTTCCGTAAGACCTTGTCCGTCCAACTGTCCGCTGAAGCCCCACACACGAGCGGACTGTCCGCCCAAACACTGTTCAGCGGACAAGGTTGGGCGAACAGTCCGCCCGTGTGTACGCGGCCTTAGAAATCCTGAAGGCAGTGATTGGATTTCGGGGTGCCGCACGCGGCTAGACTCCCAAAAAGTCCCACATATGTGGTATCCCCATACTCAGGAGAAGCAGCAGAATATATTTTGGGGTGCAATTCCACATATAACTATGGCATGTGTGAGCAATATATCATTTAGTGACAACTTTTTGTAAACTTTTTTTTTTTTTTTTTTTGTGTCATTAATCAATCACTTGGGACAAAAAAAAAAAAATATTCAGTGGGCTCAACATGCCCCTCAGCAATTTCCTTGGGGTGTCTTACTTTCCAAAATGGGGTCATTTGGGGGGGGGGGGTTGTAATGCCCTGCCATTTTAGCACCTCAAGAAATGAGATAGGCAGTCATAAATTAAAAGCTGTGTAAATTCCAGAAAATGTACTCTAGTTTGTAGACGCTATAACTTTTGCGCAAACCAATAAATATACGCTTATTGACATTTTTTTTACTAAAGACATGTGGCTGAATACATTTTGCCCTAAATGTATGACTAAAATTGAGTTTATTTGATTTTTCTTATAACAAAAAGTAGAAAATATATTTTTTTCTCAAAATTTTCGGTCTTTTTCCATTTATAGCGCAAAAAATAAAAATCGCAGAGGCAATCAAATACCATCAAAAGAAAGCTCTATTTGTGGGAAGAAAAGGACGCAAATTTCGTTTGGGTACAACATTGCATGACCGCGCAATTAACAGTTAAAGCAGTGCAGTGCAAAATTGTAAAGGTCCTTAGGCTGAAAATTGGTCCGGGGCTAAAGTGGTTAATATAGGGGGTCAACAATGCCAAAAGTTGGTGAAAGCAGGGGTCCATCATCCGGAGATAATTCTGAAAATCATGCAGATTATTCTCTTGGCGCAGCAAAGGCATATGACATAATTGATCACGATTAATAAAGCATGTGAAAGAAATGGAGAATTCCCCATGGGTTTTTTTTAGCAGCAAGTATGAGTCAAAAAGGTTCATAAAAAGCGCTAGTTTTATTTATCAAAAGACAATTGGACATCAATAGTACAAAACTTAAAGCGGAGGTCCACCCTAAAGTGGACCTTCCGCTCATCAGAACCCTCCCCTCCGGCGCCACAATTGGCACCTTTCAGGGGGGAGGGGGGTACAGATACCTGTACAGTACAGGTATCTGCACCCACTTCCGGGATAGCTCTCTGCGGAAAGGGGCGTATATTACGCCCCTTTCCGCAAGTGCCCGCCCCTTTCCGCAAGTGCCCCGATGCCTGCTGGGAAAACACACAGATCCCAGAGGCAGCGGGGACCGTCCTTATTGCGCAGCGCGGCTCGCGCATGCGCAGTAGGGAACCGGGAAATGAAGCCGAAAGGCTCCATTTCCTGATTCCCATACCCAAGATGGCGGCGGCAGCACCCGAGAAACGATCTACAGATCGGCTTCGGGTGCCGACATCGCGGGCGCGCTGGACAGGTAAGTGTCACTATTTTAAAAGTCAGCAGCTGCAGTATTTGTAGCTGCTGGCTTTAAAAAAAAAAAAAAAACGCAGAGTCCCGGCGGACTCCCGCTTTAAAATATGAGCTCTGGTGTACACAATGCGAGACAGTTTGGACTAGAAAGGAAAATCAAACAGTTGATAATACCATGTGGTAGGATTTGACGTGAGTATGCAATGTTCAGGGATAGGGACAATTGTAGAGACTCACTCGGGTTGAACTGGATGGACTGGTGTCTTTATTCAACCTTACTAACTATGAAACTATGAAAGTTTCTAAACTTTGTAAATAAGTAAGTTTTCTCCTTCACTGATGGGCACTGATGGGGCTACACTGATGGGCACCGATGAGGTGGCACCAATGAAGTGGCACTGATGAGGTGGCATTGATGGACACTAATATGTAGCACTGATAGGTGGCACTGATAAATAGGAATACATACATCATTTGGTACATAGTTCATATGAAATGATTACAAAAATCTTCAAAAAGTTTCATAACATTCAATATAAAGCACCGTACTACCCCAATGCATTTCGACCATCTAGAAATTACGGTCTTCTTCAGAGGGGGACAATACTGTAAAAGGGCAGCTTTTGTCACATTTCTGAAAAATATCAAAAGAAAAAAAAAAGGAGATCAAAATCTGTAAAAAGATTAATTTAGTAATTGTTATTTATATGATCCACGTGTAATATTTACCATTTACACCAATCGTTTAAACTTGAACCAGAGACTTTTATTCTGACGTATTCAAAAAAAAGTTATATTTTTCTCCCAAAGGGTGATCCTAGGCTTGCCGCAGTAATAATTCCTCCCACTCCCACTCCCACTCCCACTCGTCCCACCCACTAAAATAGAAGGGGGGTAGGAAGGGGAAGGAAAAAAGGCGAGGGGGGGGGAAATTCCCACAGAGGTGTATAAAGTCATAGGCTTACAGGAAATGACAATGTTTTGGAGTTTTCCCGGGGGAAACAGAAGGGAGACCGATGTCGCCCAGTGGGTGGCCGCACCTAGAAATATCAAAATTCCTTATGAGTATGATATATTCAACATTTTCTCTATGTAAAAAGGTAGATATAAATCTATATATCAAACTAAATATATAGCATAATCTCCCTTAATGCCTTATATCCTTGAAATGTTATGTTTATAGTTATCCATTAATCAATGTAAATATAAAAAGGTAGATATAGATCTATATGTCTATATATATTGAAGAGGAGATTAAGGGGGGGATATGATCAACATGTTCAAATACATTAGGGGTCCATATAGTGAACTTGGTGTTGAGTTGTTCTCTGTACGGTCAACCCAGAGGACACGGGGGCACTCTTTACGTCTAGAGGAAGAGAGATTTCATCTTCAAGTACGGAAAGGTTTCTTCACAGTTAGAGCTGTGAAAATGTGGAATAGACTCCCGCCAGAGGTGGTTCTGGCCAGTTCAGTAGACTGCTTTAAGAAAGGCTTGGATACTTTCCTGATGGTACATAATATAACTAGGTACTAACATAGGTAAAGTTGATCCAGGGAAAATCCGATCGCCTGTTGGGGGATCAGGAAGGAATTTTTTTCCCCTGCTGTAGCAAATTGGCGCATGCTCTGCTGGGTTTTTTTTTCGCCTTCCTCTGGATCAATTGTGGGCATAAAATTGGGTATCTGGATTGTACGATTATTTTTTATTTTATTTATTTGTTTTTAAGGTTGAACTGGATGGACTTGTGTCTTTTTTCAACCTGACTAACTATGTAACTATGTAACTATGTCGAACTGAATATATAGCATAATCTCCCTTAATGCCTCATATCCTCAAAATTTTATATGGTTGTAATTATCCATTAGTCAAAAACGTTATTAAGGTTATTAGTTAATTACTGAAGAAGTGAAAGAAAGTGAAGGGACCCATGGTCCCGTGATGAAGGAGTGCAGCCCACCTGGCTGAATTAATGAAAAGTGAATGAACAATCCGTATAGTGAACTAATTGATCTGATATGACTGTGATAAAAGAAAAAGAAAAAAGTGAATAAAATGTATTAAAACAAAACAAGTGCCCAATAATAATAATGTGAAATCCAATACCATAAAATTGTGTAAATGCTAGTGTTCTCATCAAAAAAAAATGTATGTGAAATTATAAACAGATTATTACCTGTTAGCAGTGCTTAATGATCATGAAGGATGGCCAGTGAAGTGTGCTTTAAATTCTCTGCTGCGGGTGTTATGTAACACGCAGTGATGCAAAAGAAACTGCAACTAAATAAAGTAAAGTAAGGACGTTTGGATAAGAAACATTCCAATCAATTAATGAATTATTTTATGCATTGAGAGAGCATTATCCTCAGAGAGAAACTGTTGATAATGATATTAACCTTCCAGAGCATTATCTTACCTGTGCATATAGTATTATCTTATGGCGCCCCAGGGTTTCAACTAAAGGAATCCTGGTATGTGCGCTATATTTATGCCACTTACTTGATTGCTAATTGTATTCGTATGTGTTCTCTCCTTGGTGCGCTTGATCCAACCCACATTACTCTCCCCCGGGGACACCTGAGCTGGCATACCGACTCACTTGTCATCCCCTCGGGTTTCCGGAAGGCAATCACTGCCCCAAAATCACCGTCTCCTCTGACGCAACTGGCGGGATGTCACGCCTTGCGCGAGCGCACGCACATGCGCAGCACAAATCGCCCCCTTGTAACCAGGGCGATCGTCCGCGCATTCGCACCACGCACTACGGGCAGCCCAGCGGCGATCAAGGAACGCCGCCAGCACGGGGATTATTCCCCCTGTCAAAAAAATATGACTGAGGGGATTAGAGGCCAGAGATTATAATAATATTCTCCCTCCTCTCCCTGTACCGGGAAGCCCATGAAACCTCCAAGAGCGCCCCCCCTGGAGAATGTTAACACCGCAACACCCGTGACACCCTAAAAATAGAAAAATAATTTTAATAAATCAAACGGTAATGTAATGTTTATAAACAAGTATCTTAATTTGAATTGACAGTAATGTAATGAATAGCACTAGTGTCAATATCATTATTTTTTAAAAGGTAATTCATAACATTATTTCTCTCATCATACCTTTATAATGATGTTTATTACAACCCTGGAGGAGGAGAAACAAACAGATATTGTGTTCGCATTCTATCATTCTAATTTCTGATGTTTAATTTTTAAGTCCGGGAAAGGTAAATAATTCTACCAGTTCAATTTTTTATTTTTTTGGTTATTGATTAATTATTAATGGGCACTAGAGTCGGAGGAGAATATATAATGGGGGTACATGTAACATTTTGTTGAAGATATCCAACATTTTGTCAAAATGTAATTTAATCATTCCAAATCTCCACTGTGTGCCACATAGTGGCAGACATAGGAGATAAATAGTTTGAATGTCAAATTGTTTATTTTTTTATTATTTTATTATGTATTACTCTTAAATGATTGTTTCATAAGAGACTAACATTGGCTGCTCTAAAACCTCCCTCAATTTCAACCCCTCCAACTTATATGGTTTTGCCCAAACTATATCCTTTTAAAAAGGGAGTGAAAAAAATGTATTCATTCAGGCCCGTATATTGTGTGGCCTGAAGTGTGTATATCCACTTTTGCTCTATTTGTAGTAATATTTTATTCCAATCACCGCCTCGACTGGGAATGTGTACCCTGTCGAGAGCGGCGAAGGAAATTTTTGGCATAATGTAGTTATGTTTTATCACCCCGTTCCTCCCAAGGGAAAGATGGATATTCCCTATCTGCCTGCTATAGGCATGTTTGGAGGTTCTACACCAAAATCGTTGTTTGGTTTTCCCTACATAATAGGCACCACATTCACAGGTCATAAGATATACGACCCTTGGGTTTGACAAGTCACAAAATGTTTTGGTCGAAAGTCCTGTCCACTGGGTAGAGTAAATGTTCAATCTTTCCTTATCAATGGGCAATGGGTGCAACTACCGCAAGGGAAGGTGCCCAGTGCTGTACAGTGTTTCTTATTCAGTTTTGTGTACTCACTTCTTACTAATTTATCCTTCAAGGATGTGGCCTGCTTATATGTAATTGATGGGAATGGGGACACAAATTGCCTCACCAATTCATCATCCCTTAAGATCGGCCAATGTCTTTTAATAATTGTTTATGTTGTGTAGAAAAGCACATTATAATGCAAGTAACCTCGTCTTTCTTGTTTTTGGAATTGGTGTTAGAAAGTAAGGAATCTCTAGTTTGCCCAAAGGTGCGGTTATATGCTTGGTCTATCCAGCTCTGACAATAGAATTTAATTAAAATCTCCAATAAATAATAACTTTGCTGGGAGATATTCGATAATTTTTTCCATTATCTCATTTACAATTCCCACCGCAAATGGGGGGGTATATAAATTGCTACTGTAAAGTATCTTTGCTGCCAATTGTATATAATGAAAAAACATATTTCCCTTGTATGTCTATAAAGGCCTTCTCTATTTCTCCTGGAAAAGTTTTATTTACTAAAACGGATACTCCTCTAGCATAGGAGGAATACGTAGCATGGTATGCTTTTTTTATCCAGGCTTTTTTTAAAGTTGTTAATCTTTTACCCATTAAATGTGTCTCCTGAAGTATTATCAATTGAGGACTATATTTTCTTATATATTGAAACATTAATGCTCGCTTAAACTTCGAGTTCAATCCTCGGACATTCCATGAGAGTATTGAATAGCTATTATTTTTACCTCTCATTATATTGGAAGTGTGGGAAGGTTAAACACCTCCACCACATCATAGAGGACGTTCAAAGGGTTCTTAAGCCACACCCTTGTTGCACCCATCCATACTTTCACCTTCCACTTCCATCACCTCTCTCCCCCCATCCCATCCCACCCCATCCCCTTCCACTCCCCTCTCCACATTCACTTCAGCCCCCTCCTCACATCCCACCCTGTCCCTTTCCACTCCCTTCTCTGTTCTGCAACCCCATCCATTCATGGATGGGAATAGAGTGGAACTCCTCCTTACCCCTTCTTCACTGAACATAGTATTTATTCCATGCCCAGTACCCAACATATCCAAACAAAACTCCAAAAAAAACAATGGAATGGAAGGATGACAGTTTTTTTGTAGTTTTGTGTGCACAACAGTCAGTACTTGTAAAGGGATCCTAGTCCCAGCTCTTATTTCAACATGCAGAGGGGTGCACATGCAGGAAATGGCCAGAGGTTGCAGCAAAGAGCCCTATGTCAGCTCATGACAGAGCAGCAGCCTCCTGACTCACACACATACAGGAGCATCCACGGAGCTCCTCTGCAACCGCCCCGCCTTCTCACATCCCTGCCAGTCGGCCGGGCCCATCCAGACACTGGGGCCCCTTACAAGTGTATGGGCTGTACTCCCCTGATGGCAGCCCTGCGTATAATAACCATTCGGTGATCAATCTACAAATTTTGTGCAATTGCCTCTCACTAACCAATCTTCATAGTATGTGCATTAATGTCTCAGTGACTAACATGTGGGCTATGTGCGTTAAAATTGCATTGACATGAATTTTCATGTTATTGTGTCACTGTGTCAGGCCTTCAGAGTATGTGCGTTAACCGAGCAGACTCAAAAATGGATATGCTTCTATTACATCTGTTCACTACACCAGCACACAAGACCTTTATACAGTATCTCACAAAAGTGAATACACCCCTCCCATTTTTGTAAATATTTTATTATATCTTTTCATGTGACAACACTGAAGAAATGACACTTTGCTACAATGTAAAGTAGTGAGTGTACAGCTTGTAAAACAGTGTAAATTTGCTGTCCCCTCGAAATAACTCAATACACAGCCATTAATGTCTAAACCTCTGGTAAGAAAAGCGAGTACTCCCCTAAGTGTACATGATAACGACCCGAAACACACCTCCAAGATAACCACTGCCTTGCTAAAGAAATGAGGGTAAAGGTGATGAACTGGCCAAGCTTGTCTCCAGACCTAAACGCTATTGAGCATCTGTGGAGCATCCTCAAATGGAAGGTGGAGTAGCGCAAGGCCTCTAACATCCACCAACTCTTGATGTCATCATGGAGGAGTGGAAGAGGACTCCAGTGGCAACCTGTGAAGCTCTGGTGAACTCCATGCTCAAGAGGGTTGAGGCAGTGCTGGAAAATAATGGTGGCCACACAAAATATTGACACTTTGAGCCCAATTTGGACATTTTCACTTAGGGGTATACTCACTTTTGTTGCCAGAGGTTTAGACATTAATGGCTGTGTGTTGAGTTATTTTGAGGAGACAGCAAATTTACACAGTAGCTGTACATTCACTACTTTACATTGTAGCAAAGTGTAATTTCTTCAGTGTTGTCACTTGAAAAGATATAATAAAATATTTACAAAAATGTGAGGGGTGTACTCACTTTTGTGAGATGCTGTATATATTCACCTAAACATAGTGATCTTTAGACCTTTTCATAGCAACATCATCTCTTTATTCACTAAATCTTGTGATATTTATTTACCTAAATATATCATTACTATAGATAGGCAAATATTTAAAAGTTCACCTTATCAGCAATGCGGTTTTGTGTTACGCCTCATACACACGTTAGGACTTTGTACAAACTTTCCCTTGGATTTTTGTACAAAGGGCGTCGGCCCTGAACTTGTATTGCATACACACAGCAGGACTTTTTCAGCCAACTTTCACCAAATCACGTGTTTTTTCTGCTCGTTACCGCCACCTTTGGTTAACTTCTGTATTGTTGTCTGATCTTTTGCATTGGTTCTGAGCATGCCTGTTTGTACTTTGTACAAAAGTCCTATGGTTTTCTGTACACACAATCAAACTTTGCTCCATCGGTCAGATGTTGCTCCAAAACAGCTTATTTGCATGTTTGTTGTCAAAAAGTCTGATCGTGTGTATGAGCCTTAAGGGGAGGTGCATGCAGAATGTTTTTTTTTTTTACCTTCAGCCTTTAGAACCACTTTAAACACTGAATGCGCTTTTTCATCTTCCTTTTTTAACCTTTATGCCTTTTTTTCCAATTGTTATTACAGGTGATTTTACCGGAGATGAACGTTACCCTGGCCTTGAACAAACTGTCATAAAATCTGGTAAGATGATGATAGAACTACTCTAAATATAATGTAATATTTTGTGCCTCATTACTGTGTACAGATACACATGTATCACAGGCCCACAACCTCTCAGAACAAATATCAACAGTACCGTGCCTTGACAAATTATTCATAGTCCTTGAAATTTTCCACATTTTGTCATGTTACAACCAAATATGTAAATGTATTTTATTGGGATTTATATGATAGACCAACACAAAGTGGCACATAATTGTGAAGTGGAAGCAAAATGATAAATGGTTCAATACTTTGTAGAACCAATACTTTGTAGAACCACCTTTTTCTACAAATACAGCTGCATGTCTTTTTAGGTATTTCACTATCAGCTTTGCACATCTAGAGAGTGAAATATTTGCCCATTCTTCTTTGCAAAATAGCTCAAGCTCTGTCAGATTGGATGTAGAGAGTCTGTGAACAGTAATTTTCAAGTCTTGCCACAGATTTTCAATTGGATTTAGTCTGGACTTTGACTGGGCCATTCTAACACATGAATATGCTTTGATCTAAACCATTCCATTGTAGCTCTGGCTGTATGTTTAGGGTTGTTGTCCTGCTGGAAGGTCAACCCTCCCCCCCCCCCCCCCCCCCCAGTCTCAAGTCTTTTGCAGACTCTAATGCCACGTACACGCGTCCAGACTTTCCGGCAGACTAGGTCAGATGATCTTCCCGATGGACTTTCGGTGGAGTTTTGACAAACTTTTCAAACGAAAGTCCATTCCTTTTGAACGTGATGATGTAAGACGGGATTAAAAAAGTAAGTTCAATAACCAGTAGGTAATAGCTTCCCTTGCGTCGTATTTGGTCCGACGGACCAGCATACAAACTAATGGTTTTCCCGATAGGAATTGAGTCCATCGGACAGATTTGAAACATGCCCGCTGCATTTTTTTAACGAAATACAATCAGATTAGCCCACATATGATCGGATTGTCCGACGGACTGATTCTGTCTGACCTAGTCTGCCGGAAAGTCCGGTCATGTGTACGCGGCTTAACATGTTTTCTTCTAAGATTGCCCTGTATTTGTCTCTATCCATCCTCTCATCAACTGTGGGCAGCACAGTGGTGTAGTGGTTAGCAATGTCACCTAGCAGTAAGAAGGGTCGCTGGTTCGAATCCCAACCATGACACTACTGGAGTTTGCATGTTCTCCCTGTGCCTGTGTGGGTTTCCTCCAGGTACTCTGGTTTCCTCCCACACTCCAAAGACATGCAGGTAGGTTAATTGGCTTCTGTCAAAAATTGGCCCTAGTATATGAATGGGGACCTTGGATCATGGGATCATTGAGGGTAGGGACTGACATGAGTGTGTAATGTACAGAGATAGGGACAATTGTAGACACTCACTCAGATTGAACTGGATGGACTGGTGTCTTTATTCAACCTAACTAACTATGAAACTATGAAACTCATTGCAGCTTCCCTGTCTCTGCTGAAAAAAAAGGATCACCACAACATCATGCTGCCACCACCATGTTTCACGGTGGGGATGGTGTGTTCATCGTGATGTGCAGGCTTAGTTTTCCGCCACACACACATAGTTTTGGTTTTAGGCCAAAAAGTTACATTTTGGTCTTATCTGACCGAAGCACCTTCTTACATGTTTGCTGTGTCCCCCACATGGCTTCTCGCAAACTGCAAACTGAATTTCTTATGGCTTTCTTTCAACCATGGCTTTCTTCTTGCCACTCTTCCATAAAGTTGTGGATCTCTGCAGCTCCTACAGAGTTTTCATAGGCCTCTTGGCTGCTTCTTTAACCACTTGCCTACAGAGCACTTATTTCAGACTCTCTTCATCACCTGTCCATATTACTATAACATCTTCTATATACCTCTTATACAATAAGAGTCCCTGAGGGGGATTATTATAAACACTTTCCTCTTCCTACTTTGCCATAAATACATTGGCTTATCTGGCGCCCATAGCAATCCCTTTAATTTGTTTAAAATAATCTGAATTGAACCAAAAATAATTATGACTAAGTCCATATTCCAGACATTTTAGTAGGTATGATTTCTGTCTGGATGGCAATTCACTAAAATTATTAAATGCCCATTTCACGGGGGTGTGGCCTAGGTGGTCATGTGAGCGGACGTCTTTCTGAGCAGCTCCGCCTTCTCCCGCTACAACCCTGCTCCATCCTGGGTTGATCCCGCACTAGCCGCCGTTTGAAAGACACAGACTGCACCGGAGGACCCCCCCGCTTCCCAAACGCAGAAGGCAGCCGCTGGCGCGAATGTCTGTGCACACACGTTCGGGCCAAGATGGCCGCCGGACCACCACCGCGGAGCTCTGTGATTCTCCGGCCTCCACGCCGGATCTCTTCGGGGAATCCTCTCCGCTGTCCTCCCCGGGACAACCAGACCCCCGATCCTGGAGTCTCAGATCTCGGCGGGAGAGGAGGCGGAGGAGAGCGGCCGGGGACCGACGCTTGCGGATGTGCTGCACACCATCAAGGTAAACCACGCTGCTCTCATGGGGACTGTGGCTGAAATTAGAAGTGACTTTACTTTGCTGAGACAGGATGTTCAGAAAATACGTGGAAGGGTGGATGAGACTGAGAAACGTATTAGTGATTTGGAGGATGCAGTCAGCCCCATATGGCCTAAACTCAATACCGCGGGGGGTAAAATAGCCTCCCTGGAAAACAAGATGGACGACCTCGAGAACCGCCTCAGACGTAATAACCTGAGGCTGGTGGGCCTTCCTGAGCGAGTAGAGGGGTCTGACCCAGTGGCCTTTCTGGAAAGTTGGCTTGAGCAGGAGTTTGGCTGTGACACCCTGTCCCCCTGCTTTGTGATAGAACGGGCTCACAGAGTCCCGGGCAGACCTCTCCCTGCAGGCAATCCGCCACGTACCATGGTTATTAGGTTGCTGAACTACAGAGACAGAGAATAAAAGGCAGCCTGAAAATCAATAATGCTGCTGTGTCACTGTATCCAGATTATTCTGCAGCTGTTTGCAACCAACGGGCGCAATTCCAGTCTGTTAAACAAAAGCTGAGAGAACACGCAGTGAAGTACTCTATGATTTTCCCGGCTACCCTGCGCATTGTCTATCAGGAGAAGATTCTTTTCTTCCAGTCACCCAAGAACGTCCTTGATTGGTGGGAATCCCTACCCAAACCTCCTCAAGATCCTGCCTGAAGGCTGTTGGCCTGGATGGTTACTGTCTCTATTTTCTTTTTTGCCCTCATCTTTGCAACTGCCTCTGGCCAGGGCGGCGGGTCTCTGCTACTTTTATTGAAACATGTTGGGATTGACAAGGTTTATTTTTTTATGTTGCGGGACTCTTTTCCTCCTCCATTTTTCTTGGATGAGTACCTGTGAGCTGCTCCAGGAGAACGATCTTGAGCCACATGGTGGTGAAGTTGACTAGTTGCGGTTAATCGCATGGCTATCAGGTCATGCGCCCCATGCATGGCCCTAGTTTTGGGTACAAGCCCGCTCCATTTCCGTGGGAGCAGGGCAGGGTTGTTGCTGCTACTTGGCAGCTCTTTATTTGTTGTCTGTTGTATGGGTGAGGCGTGTGTGGTGTATGGATGGATGGGAGTATGTATGTGTCACCTTGTCCCACTGGAGGTATTGTGGCCCTGGCTGACTGGCGGGGGACTGATTTGGGGTTCCTGGTCGGGCTGCACCCGCTTGGTCCCACTAGAGCGCTATTCCCAACCCTCCCATGTCTGAGGTAAACTTATGCTCCTGGAATGTTCGGGGGCTGAATTCTAAATTTAAACGTGCATTGGAGTTTGAGCAAATCAAACGACTTCATCCGCATATTCTTTGTCTTCAGGAGACTCATCTGATGGGCTCAAAAATTCTTGCGTTGAAAAAGAGTTGGGTGGCTCAGAACTTTCACTCCACATACTCCAAATATGCTTGTGGGGTAGCCATCTTAATTCGCAAAGGGCTACAGTTTGAGTGCCATCAGGTGATCTCGGACCTCAGGGGTCAGTTTTTAGTGTTACATGCCACGGTGCTGAGAACCCCTGTCATTCTGGTCACAATCTATGTTCCTCCGCCAGCCACGGTCACAGTATTCTCTGATTTGAGTGCCCAGTTATCACTGTTACCTGTTTGCCCTATGCTTATTGTGGGGGATTTCAACTCAGTACTACAACCTGATTTGGATAGGCTGAAACCCCATGGAAACGAATCAAGAACGTTTAGTAAATGGTGTGATGCATATGGATATGTGGATATTTGGCGTTGGAAGTTCCCGGGGGAAAAGGTATTCTCCTGTCAATCCAAAACCTATGGCTCTCTGTCCAGACTGGACTATGCACTGGCCACCGGGAGCTTCCTGCCGGTCGTCAGGGCAATTAAATATATCTCTCAAACAGTGTCGGATCACTCCCTGTTACAGGTTACTCTTTCCCTGGGGCACTGTCCGTCATTTAGGGTGTGGAAACTTAGCCCCTTGTGGGTTTCCACGCCGGGGATACAAGAAGCCATCCCATCGGATATGGCAGACTATTGGTCCACGAACATTGGCACCACAGCAGCGGGTCCTACCTGGGACGCATTTAAGGCGGTATTGCGCAGTTCGTACATATCCCGTATTAAGCATCATAGATGAGCGGGGAGGGCCCAACAACTGGATCTTGAACGTTCCCTTGAGGAGTCTAGACGTAGGCATACGCTAAACCCGACAGAGACTACTCGAGGTGAGCTGACGAGTGCCCATAGGCTGCTGCAGTTGCATCTGGTAGACACGACTAAAATACAACAACTAAATCTGACAGAAAAAATTACATGAACACGGGGGGAAGAACGGGAGGCTGTTAGCCTTCCTTGCCCATACGGAATATTTGGATAGTTCCATATCTGCCATACAACTGCCCAATGGTTCCACTACTGAAGACCCGGTGACTATAAATCAGGAATTTACCTCATACTACAGCAGACTCTACGATGATCCAATGCCCCCCTCGGAGGCTACATTTCGGGGTTTTTTCTCGTCGTTGGTGTTCCCTGGCCTAGAGGAAGCCCAGCGGGACCTCCTTGAGCAGGAAATTACTATTGAGGAGGTGGAGGCAGCGATAGGTTCCCTACCGCCATCGAAGGCCCCCGGCCTGGATGGTACCCCTTCGGCGTGGTACCAAGCCTATAATGAATTGATAGCTCCTAAACTACTCCTTACTTACAGAGCATCTCTGAGTGTGGGATCTCTTCCTGATTCCATGAATGAAGCCCTGATAGTAGTTTTACCCAAGCCGGGCAAAAACAAATTGTTATGTGAGTCCTACTGTCCTATCTCCCTCCTAAACCATGACGCAAAAATTTTGGCCAAGATATTGGCTCTTCGTTTGCAAAAAGTTATATTTACATTGATATCGCCAGATCAGGCTGGGTTTATGCCTGGACGTAGCACATTTGACAATATACACAGATTATATCTCCATATCCATAGAGCATGTAGGGATAAACATAGTAGCCTGGTATTGTCCTTAGATGTGTTAAAGGCTTTTGATACGATGCGTTGGTCTTTTTTGTGGGAGACAATGGCTAACATGGGATTTGGCCCAACATTTACTAAGTGGGTCCGCTTACTGTACGCTAAACCGAGCGCGAGGGTGAGAACTAATAGAGATATCTCTTCACCATTTCGGTTGTTTGGGGGGACTAGACAAGGGTGTCCCCTGTCCACCTTTCCTGTTCGCCATCGCCATTGAGCCTTTGGCCCTGGCGGTGCGGCAGGCCTCGGGGATAGGGGGCATCCGAATTGGGTTGCTGGAGGAAAAGATATCTTTGTATGCTGATGATGCCTTGATTTATTTAGATGGTAAGGAGAGCTCCTTTCATGGTCTCATGCAGGTGGTTGAGGAGTTTGGGGATGTGTCTGGCCTGAGGGTAGGTTGGGAAAAATCAATAGCTTTTCCCATTGGCCCTCGCTGCTCCTACGATTACTTGAATACTTCTAACCTTCAGACGTCCCAGACATTCAAGTATCTGGGCATTCAGATACATAACGAGCTCTCCAAATATGAAGACTTGAATATTGCCCCAATCACAAAGCAGATGGTTGACAGACTCCAAACATGGGCAACCCTCCCTCTCAATTTGATAGGTCGTATTAACCTCTTTAAAATGATATTCCTCCCAAAATTCCTGTATTGTTTCCGAGCTGCCCCGGTTTATCTCCCCAAAAAGGTATTTATGAAAATAGAATCCATTGTGTCTTCTTTTATCTGGCAAAACTCCCATCCGCGAAAGGAGGCCTGGCACACCCGAATTTAGGCAATTATTTCCTTGCCTCCCAACTGGCATATGTATACGATTGGCTGCATTCCAACCCTCAGCCCCCCTCCGCCACTCTCATGTCAATCCTCCATGCCCCGTTTGACTCGGTTAGTGACGTTTTGCATAGGGCACTCAATTCCAAATGCTCTAGATTTTACCCTATGGAGGTGGGCCTACTGGCCTGGAGAGAGGGAGAGAAACTCCTTTCTATGTCTACCCCGGGCAGGTCACCACAAACCCTGTTATGGGACAATCCCAGTATACGTGAATTACTAGGGCATCCAGACTCCCAATGGTGGTCTAGGCTGCATGTTCTGCGCTTGTCCCATATCATCAAGGGTAATGTGTTTGAATCCTTCGAAAATCTACGGGGTACCTTCTCAATAGAGCATAAATTTTTCTATAAGTATCTACTCCTTAGACATGCCATCCGGGCGCAGTTTGGTTCTCTGCACATAGAGCTTCAGGAGTCCCCTATGGAGGACCTGATGTCTTCCCCGGGTCTTACTAAACTGGTTACAACTTTTTATGATCACCTCTCCAGGGTAGGAGCAGACCCATTTCGCAATTCCTTTGTGAAGTGGAAGCGTTTGTTACCTGCCCTGGAGGAGGAGGGGTGGGAGGAAACTACTGAAACCTGCCTTCAGGATATTATCAGCACTTCTGATCAATATGTTCAATTTAAGTTTATTCATCAGCTGCATTATACTCCGGCTAGATTGGCTAGAATGAGTCTGAGAACTGAGGCCTTGTGCCCTAGAGGTACTCACGATAATGCTGATTTATTTCATATGTTTTGGAGCTGTCCTGGACTGGATGCGTATTGGAAGGACCTGTTTACATTCTTTGATGATCATCTTGCTCTCCCGGTACCTCAAACCCCTGAGGTGGGGCTGCTGGGTATATTGAATGACTTTGTCCACAGGGCGTCAGCTCGGACTCTTCTACGTACCATTTTATTTTATGCACGTAAAGTAATTTTATTGCACTGGAAAGAGAATGTTCCTCCCAGAATTAAATCACTGTATGGTATTGTCAATGGTGAACTTCCTAAATTTAAAATAGTGTATAAAAACAGAGCTTGCTTGAAAAAGTTCCATAAGGTGTGGTAACCATGGTTGGATGTCTCTGGTTTATTCTGGGGGGCGGTGCTGTCTTCGCAGGACCCCCCTGGGGGGACTGCGGGGGCAGGGCCGGAGTCTCAGATGATGTAGGGGGTGATTCCGGGTATGGGGAGGGGGGGGCGAATCTGGGTGGTAATCTGCTATTGTATGACCTTCAGAGGCTGTTATTTATGTTACAATGATACTGCATAGTGGGACGGTGACATGTGTGAGTGTGTGTGTGTGGGAATGCCGGTACGTCTGTTGTTGTGTCTTTGTTTTGTTGGGGTTTTTTTTCTGTGTTTTAGCATATAACAGTAACAGTTTTGTTTACTCCAGTGGGGTATCTTTACCGATGCCTCTGTATGCACCTCTTGAGGGAGACTATTCGACATGAATACTGATTGTTTTGTATGCCGTATGTTGGAAAATTTTAAATAAACACCTTTTAAAAAAAAAAATGCCCATTTCACTAATTGTATAGCATCAGCATGGTCAATAATCGTATATATATATATATATATATATATAGTGAGGACACATCTGCCGTTGCTAATAGCAACCATTCATGTCTCACTTCAATTCCATCCAGGATCTGTATAAGATGTTTGGTATCCCGTAAATAGAATTGAGTCTTTGGTACCAATGGTTGCAGAAGTAAGTCAATGTACACCCCCAATCTAGCATTAACTGACTGTATAGCATTCAGAATAGGTCTCCCCGGTGGGTGGACCTGATCCTTATGTCATTTCGGTATAGTATATATAACAGATACTCAATAAGTTTGAGGTAACAGATATTTGGCTTCTTTATGGTTTAAATATTTTTCTGTGTTCCCAACTGTATCAAACTTTCTAGTTCCTTTTTGTATTTTATTGTTGGATACCCCATCAATTTCAAATATGTATTGTGATCATTCAATTGTCCAGTAAGTTTATTGTTATAAAATTCTAAAACGATGACCACCGCCCCCCCCCCCCCCCCCCCCCCCTTATCTGCAGGTCTAATCACTACATTCTTTCTCTCTTCTAGTGCTTTAATTCCTTATTGAATATGCTTTGGATCCCTTATCCTCCTAAACTTTAATGTTTCCAGATCTTGTAGTATCATATGATTAAAGACTTTAACATGTTCATTGTTGTGAATCTGTGGATTGAATAACAATTTATTCCTCAATTGTGTATGCATACACTCACTGTTAGATTATATGAACCTTGGCTCATAGAGACAGGCTTAGTCAGCATATATTTCTGAATATTCAGCTTCCTGGTATATTCCTGAATGTCAATATATGTGTTGAATTTGCTCAGATTCAGATTGTTGGTGAGAATTTCAAACCTTTGTCCAATACTTTTATTCATTTAGAGTTAGTTCAGCTCTACTCAGGTTAAAAACTCCTTCTACCATTGGTCTCTTTTTCTTTTGGACCTTATGTCCTGCTCGACAGCTCCTCTTTGATTTGAGCTTCTTCTTTGGTCTCCCATTCTCTCTTGTCCAGGTGGTGATCTTTCGTATCTCCATTGATCTAAAAAAGGACTCAGTGGACCTTCCTCATAATAATTTATTAGTGGCTCAAACCTATTATGAGTAGGTATTGGGTTCCTCCTTGAATCATCATAGTAATTTGATTGATTTCCATAGTTATATTGTTTGGGTTGTGGATTCCTAGGTCTATTCTCATTTCTATTGTGATACCAATTACCATTATTATTCCCATTATTACTTCCATGCTGTCCATTACCATTATTCCCATATTGGTTTCCATATTGATTTCCATAGTTACCATTCGGTCTTCTAGGTGATTTCCCTTATCCTGCCACCAAGGTTCATGTACACATAGGACCATTGGCTTTAGCAAAATTGTGCCACAATTTTACAGTGATTTTGCCACATTCCTATCCTGAATGTAGTTCTATCGTGTTCAGGAAAGAGAGGTTAAGGGAGATTGAATCTCCCCTAAATGCAGAAGCTCCTAAATGGCCCTAAAAGCCTATATGTTCATGGACACATTGGACGCTTTTTTTGGAGTTGAGTTAAGAGCTTTGGGAAAAAAAATGCCAAAGGCTCCTCAACTCAAGTTGAGGAGCTGTAGTATACATTAAGCCTAGAGTTTTCATTTTTTTTGTGGGTATATTCATTTGTTATTTTATGTTGATAAGACCTTTATTTTAATTTCCGCTCTGTTTTTTGCTGCAAGGCGTTCCCTAACTAAATTTAAAAAAATGTTGAAAGGGCCTGTTTGAAGTGACCATTCTTGTTACTGACCATCTATAATTGGAGCTGCCTTTTGTCCCAGCCTGCCATTATATAATTTCAAAGAAAGTACAGGAACAGTGTGCACCTAAACCACCTCAAATGACTGTATATCACTCACAGCCGGTCACGTTATTTAGCATAGAAACCACCTCCGTCCAGTAGGGCTGGAGTTTGGGACACGACCAGACCATGTGCCAGAAAGTACCCACCTCCTGTTTACATCTTTGACAAGTAGGGTCCCTTTGAGGGTAAATACTCGCCAGCCTCTGTGGGGTGTAGTAGGCCCTATGCAGGAACTTAAATTGTATGAACCTGTCTTTTGCAGCAATCATTGATGGAATGTATGAGGTTAGGCACTCCTTCCACTCTTCCTCATCTAAGTATGGAATGTCTGCCCTCCATTTCCCCCAGGATTTGGTCAGTGTAGTGTCATATTCTACCGTGAGGTAAAGATATAAGGTTGACAGAGGTCTCCCCATTGCTCTGGAAGTCAGTAGACGTTCAATGGAGTCTGATTCCAAAGTCAAGGGGTCAGGGAATTGGGCCTCAAAGGCGTGTCTCAGCTGCCAGTACCTGAACTGAAAAGAATTTGGGAGGGCGTATGTACGTCTCATTTCCTGGAAGGACATTAGTCTACCCTGATGTACTATGTGTTTTAAGGTGATGATTCCCTTTTTTGCCCACAGAGAAGGGTCTGGGATACTATTTTAGTGAGGGAGCATGGGGTTACCCCACAGGGGCATGTGTGGAGAGATGTGGTTGGGCTTCCCGTAACTCTTCCTTGCCTCCCGCCAGACCCGCACCGTGGTTCGCATCAGTGGCGTCATGGACGAGCTAGCCCTAAGTCCCCTAAATGGTAGGTTGCTCAGTGCTGCAAACGAGCCAAGGATGGTGCCTCCAGAGTGACTGCCGGGTTTTGTCTGGGCTGGGAGAACCACCATCAAATTGTGACCAGGACGGCTGCACAGTAGTAAGTCTGAAAGTTCGGGAGCGCCAGACCCCCCCCCCCCCCCTTATAATGGGAGGTATAGTATCTGCTTGGCCACCCTGGGGGACCTCCCAGCCCAGACAAAGGATATCAGCAGACTCTCCAGCCTCCGGAAGAAAGTCCTGGGGATGTGTATGGGGGTGTTATGAAAGAAGTACAGATACTTGGGGAGATAAATCATTTTTAGCAGGTTGACTCTACCTACTGGGGACAAAGGAAGAGATTTCCATGCCACGCATCTGGTCCCTAATTGTGACATGAGTGGCTGTAAATTGTCATCCATATAATTCTGGACTTTACCACTGATTTTAATCCCCAGGTATGTAAAGCTTTCTACCCATTTAAGCTGCGGATGAGGCACTTGAGCGGTTGAGGAGTGGAGCGGGAAAAGGACCGATTTATCCTAGTTAATGCGGATTCCTGAGTATCGACCGAAACGGTTAATGAGGTTCAGTGCGGTGTGTAAAGAAGATGACGCGTCTGCTAGGTAAAGCAGAGTGTCTTCTGCATATAAAGACAGCTTTTCTTCAATTGGATCTGTAATCCCTTTATCCCAGGATCCGCTCTCAGCATTATGGCCAGGGGCTCCATTGCGAGGGCAAATAAGGCCGGAGAGAGGGGGCACCCTGTCTCGTGCCCCAAGCCAACTGAAACTGCCCGGAGAGGCAGCCATTAGTACGGATTCTAGCTGAGGGGCTTTGCTACAGCATGCAGAGCCATTTTGTGAATCCCGGGCCAAATCCAAATCGCGAGAGCACCTCCCATAGGTAACCCCACTTGACAGAGTTGAAAGCCTTTTCTGCGTCAAGTGAGGCCACCGCGCCCGGCTCCCCCTCATCCTATCTATCTATGTGTGTGAGTAGGCGTCTGATATTAATGCCCATGCCTCTGCCCGGCATAAAGCCTGTCTAGTCACTGTGGACAAGAGCTGTAATGACCAAGTTTAGCCTGTTAACTGGAATTTTGGCCAATATTTTCGTGTCCACATTTAACAGCGATATAGGGCGGTACGATGAACATAATGTGGGGTCTTTCCCAGGCTTGGGGATCACGACTATGATCGCTTCACTCATGGTGTCAGGAAGTTTCTCGATACGCGTCAACACGGAAAATAGATGGTGGAGTCTGTCAGCGAGCTCCGTGGCGTAATGTTTATAGAATTCCACCGGGATTCCATCAGGCTGGGCGGCTTTCCTGCCTGCATAGATTTAAGCGCCTGGAGAATCTCCAGAACCGTAATAGGGGCGTCCAGCCTGCTTCAGTATGTTTCAGTAAGGACTGGTACATCAATGTCAGCCAAGTATGTCGTCAGGTCTTCCTCAGGGACGGATTAACATAGGGGCTATTGGAGCTGCAGCTCCACGCCCCTTTCTTAAGATAGGCCCATTTGTCCAAAAAAAATAAAAAAATAAAAAATAGATTGACTTTTAGGATTGTACCTCAGCGATCAGGAGTTACAGAGACCCCACATTTGGGGCATAGGTGGCTAAAGACCCACTCCAGCACTGGTTAAAATATGGGGCTGCTATCATCTATGGTTCCGGAGATACAGGGCTCCTTGCGCAGCCTGTCAGAAGCTACATACAGAGCGGTCAGTATAAATACAAGCTGGAACAATCTGCAGCAGACTGAGAGGATGAACTCACAGGGCTTATAATAATTATTTGTATATTACTTATGATAATTAACCCCTTGCCACCCAGGCCCATTCTAAGACTTCTCTCCTACATGTAAAAATCATCATTTTTTTTATGCTAGAAAATTACTCAGAAACCTCAAGCATTAGATATTGTTTTAGCAGACACTCTATGGAATAAAATGGTGGTCTTTGCAACTTTTTATGATGCACGATATTTGCGCAGCAATTTTTCAAACTTTTTTTTTGGAAAGAAACTGTTTCATTCATAAAAAAACACTAAAGTTAGCATGATTTTTTGTTGTGTACTAAGCGATGCTTTACATTTTTTACAGGTTACATGTTTAGAGTTACAGAGGAGGTCTAGTGCTAGAATAATTGCTCTCGCTCTAACGATCGTGGCATATGTAACCTGTGTGTATCTGGCTCTGATACTAACCAGTGCCTACCCAGGGACTGACTAGTATCTCTCCCCAGCCTGTCCCCACACACCCTCTCACCTGCTGACCTGTGAATGGGGCAATCACTCCCGCAGTGTTATTGTGTTCTGCCAGTGAATACATTGATTAGTGTTGCTAACTATAGCTGGCAGCACTGATTGTTTTGGGGAAAACCTGACAGGCTGGTTGTACTCAAGTCGGTTAATAGGTTGACTTGTGTAAAACCAGCTAGCCCATGCATAGATCGACTATGGCTGGTCTCTGCTTAATTGGTGTAATTTCAATCCATGTCTGGCCCGCTTAACCACTATGCAGTCCATAAACATCCTTCCACAAACCTTTACATTTTTCCTTCCCAGATTACTTTATCCTCCTCTCCTATACATAGTGCCCACTGTCTTACTCTCCACACTTCTCTCCTATACATAGTGCCCACTGTCATACTCTCCACACTTCTCTCCTGTACATACTGCTCATTCAGGACTGGTCCAAGGATTTTTGACATCCTAGGCAAAACCTAATTTTGCCGCCCCCCCTGGCTCCACCCTTGACTCCACCCCCTTTCCTCTGCCAATGTAAGCTGCACTTTTTAAATGAAATGCAGCCTACCAGAGCCCATAAAATGCAGCCTCACCAGTGCCCATCAAATGCAGCCTCACCAGCGCCCATCAAATGCAGTCTCACCAGCGCCCATCAAATACAGCCTCACCAGTGCCTATCAAATGCAGCCTCACCAGTGCTCATCAAATGCAGCCTCATCAGCGTCCATCAAATGCAACCTCACCAGCGCCCATCAAATGCAGCCTCACCAGCTTCCATCAATGCAACCTCACCAGCGCCCATCAAATGCAGCCTCACCAGCTTCCATCAATGCAACCTCACCAGCGCCCATCAAATGCAGCCTACCAGAGCCCATCAATGAATGTTTGCTTGCTTCCATTCATTCGGTAGATGGGATACAGACACAGTCCCCACTGTCATACCTCCAAAACACTTCTCTCCTATACATAGTACCCACTGTCATACTCTCCACACTCCTCTCCTGTACATACTACTCACTGTCATTCCCTCCATACTCCTCTCCTATACATAGTGCCCACTGTCATACCTCCAACACTTCTCTCCTATACATAGTGCCCACTGTCATACCCTCCACACTCCTCTTCTGTACATACTACTCACTGTCATACCCTCCATACTCCTCTCCTATACATAGTGCCCACTGTCATACCCTCCACACTTCTCTCCTATACATAGTGCCCACTGTCATACCGTCCACACTTCTCTCCTATACATGGTGCCCACTGTCATACCCTCCATACTCCTCTCCTATACATAGTGCCCACCGTCATACCCTCCCTCCACACTCCTCTCCAGTAATTACTGCTTGCTGTCCTTCTCTCCACACTTCTCTCCTGTACATAGTGCCCACTGTCATACCCTCCACACTCCTGTACATATTGCTCACTGTCATACCCTTCACACTCTTCTCTTATACATAGTGCCCAATGTCATACCCTCTACACTCCTCTGCTGTGCATACTACCCACTGTCATACCCTTCACAATCCTCTCCTGTACATAGTGCCTTCTGCCATACCCTCTGCACTCCTCTCATGTACATAGTGCCCATTGTTAGACCCTCCACATTCCTCTCCCTTACCTGCACATACTTCCCACTTTTATACCATCAATACTCCTCCCCTATGCCTCTTACCCACACAAACTGTTCTTTAAAATTATACTGAATATCCTCAATGATACCAGCTCTGGAATGGGCACACTTTTGTTAGTTCAACTAAAGGAAATCTCACAGTCCTCATATTTGTTCTGCCCCATTATTAGTACTTATTTAATTTTGCAATTACTATTGTGATGCATAGAGGAACATAGGGGATGTCAGCTACTCTAAATATAGCACTTGTAAAAAAAGCATCCCTGAAAATATTTTTGAAATGTTGACAACTATGCACTTAGGCACTGCCCAAGGGCCACAGGGTCAGTAGGGGGCCCCATGAGAGGCTCCTGTGATATTAAAGCGGTAGTAAAGGGTAGGTTATGCCATAATGTACAAGAATGCGCAGCATATTAGCACATTAGGGCACACTTACATTTCTCAGACTGAGCCCTCCAGTGCTGTGCTGTGATCAATCCGTCGGGGCCCGGGCACTTCCATCTTCACCCGGTCTTCCTTCTGGGTTCTGTGCCTTTGGTCACTTGCCTTGGCCAGGCTGCGTTGATGTCATTCCCACACATGCTCATGTGCATCCTCTTTCTCTCACCCCCCCCTTTCTCTCTCATCCTCCCTCCCTTACCCCTCACACCTCTTTCATCCCCTTTCTCTCTCTCTCTTTCTCTCTCTCTCTCTCATCCTCCCTCTCTCTCTTTAATTTAATTTGTTATAACAAAAAATAGTTAGCATTTTTATTTATTTATTGTTTATAAAAGGCCCCACCAAAATCCTCAGCACCAGGCCCATGTTCTTAATCTGGCCCTGGTCTTCCTTACTATAGCCTGACCTAGAAGTGTACAAAGATTTGTAAAATTCTGCAAAGCAGTTGTTAATCCCGTCTGGGGTGTGAGTCAGCTGGCCAGATTGGTCCCTAATATGCGAGATACTCAGCCTCCCTGCCTGTTCTCTGGAGAGCCAGGCCAGCAGCCGCCCCGATCTCTCCCCCTGCTCAAAGATCCGCTGGGACTGTGTGAGCATTTTCTTCTGGGTGAGAGAGGTGCGGAGGGAGACAGCCTCTCTAGTCAGGGCCTGCAGTTGCATATAGTGTTGGGAGTCCCGGGTGTGGACAAAGAGAGCCTCCGCATGCTCTGCCTCCCCCTCGACCCTATTCAGTTCCACTCTACATTCCCTGCGTATTCTGGCAATGATGATCTGGTAATGTCCCCTCGCTGTAGCCTTAAAGGCATCCCACACAACCGTGGCCTCTGCCGAGCCCACATTCACAGCCCAATAGCTATTCAACTCAGTCCTGAATCGGGCATCTACAGCAGTATCTGAAATCCAGAACCTGGATAGCCTCCATAATCTAACAGCTGGTCCCAGGGAAAGATTCAATGTCAGGAGCAAAGGTGCATGATTCGATATTCTCCTGGGCAGTATTTGTATGTCCAAGACCCTTGGAAGGACTGGACCTCCTGCAAAAACAAAGTCAATGCGAGAGAATGTCTTATGGGAGGCAGAATGACACATAAATGCCCGAGACCTGGGGTGTCTCCACCTCCAGACATCTGTCAGGCCATAGGTGTCCGCCCATTCAGCCAGGCCAGGACAGTGGTGACCCCCTGGTGTCAGTCTGTCCATATCTGGGTCAGGAACCAGGTTAATATCACCCAGGATAAGAGTATTGTCAGAGTCAAACTCGGCTACCCTGCTAGTGATTTGATTCAGCACCAGCAGGGAGGCCGGCGGGGGCAAATATAATCCCACAATGGTCCAGGTCATTGAGTAAATTGTCGCGTGAACAATAACATATCTACTGTCTGGGTCCAAGGCCAGATCCAGGAGCCGAAAGGGGAGGGACTTCAATACCAGGACACTTACACCCCTGGCAAAACTAGAATGAGTGGAATGGTAATGGTATCCCACCCAGGGTTTTTGAGGGAGAGAAGCCTGCTCCCGATGAGGTGAGTCTCCTGGAGTATGCACATATGTGGGTTATAAGCTTTAAGGAATTGGAAGACCAGGGACCGTTTGACCAGGGAGTTCAACCCCCTGGTGTTCCATGAGAGGATGTTAAGAGTAGACATGGACTCTGGGGGTAGTAGAAAGATCAGGATCATCGTGGAACCCGGCTCCCGGATTGGACCGCTGGACCCAAGACACACATCTCTGAAGACCATGCAACGCTGACATATCAAGATTTTCAGTATACAAACAAAATTAAACTAAAAACATTGGTATAACCCCAATAACCATAATTAAAAGAAAAAAAAAGGAAATAAAAAACCTTGGCCCCGTTAGGAGAACATACCCCACCCCCCAGCCCCCACCCCACCCAACCCCCTTAAACTGAGGAGGGCATACATCCCAAACCTTCACAGCTCACCGGCTGCAACAGGGGGTCCGTGCAAGAGGCAAGCTACACCCCCCCAAACTTCCAGGGGGGTAGGCAGTGAATTGAGTGGCTCACCAAGCATGAGACTGCCGCCCACACAATGGAGGAAGCTGTAAGGGACACTGTGGCATGTCCTGTCAGTAGAAATGATCCAAGGGATTAAATGGTACACATAGCATGAGCCCCTAGGCTCCAGGAGAGGGGGGGGGAAGAAAAAAGGGGTCCACATGAGCGGCCAGTCGCAAAATTCTCCTGACCATGTCTCTCGTCAGGGTTACCAACTTGAACTCCAGCCACCGGGGAGGTTACCTCCACCGTGGGAGGGGAGCTCATCATGGATGCAAACAAGGCACAACAGGTGCAACAGGAAATGTGGGCGTCTCGACAGTGGAATGGTTTGTGGTCAACCCAGTAAGAATAAGGGTGTCATCCAATGCTTGGCATATGGTCGATCAACGGGCCGGCAGCAGCGAGTCAATCCAGGTAGATGCCTCCCTGGGGGTGTTAAAGAAGCGGGTCGTTTCCCAGTCCTGGACTCTTATACGGGCCGGAAAAAGGATGCTATATCGGATGTTACGTGCTCTCAAAGCTACTTTAATGTGGTCAAAAGATTTCCTGAGCTTTTGAGTCTCTACCGAGTAGTCAGGAAAGATCATCAACCTGGCATTCTGAAAGCGAAGGTCCCCGAAATTCCTAGAAGCATGGAGAATTTCATCTCTGTCTCTGAAATTGAGGAGGCGGAGGATGAAGGTTCGTGGAGGAGATCCAGGAGGCTCCGGTTTAGGTGGTATGCGGTGAGCCCTTTCCACCGCGTAGTGGGGTGACAAGCGGGCATCAGGAAGGAGGTCATGCAACATACCCCTCCACAAAACCCGTGGGATTGTTCCCCTCAGCCCCCTCCGGCAGGCCAACAATGCGGAGATTATTGCGTCAGGTTCCTATTCTCAGCATCTTCAGCTCTGTACTCCAGGGCCCTGACTTTGGTTTGAAGGATGCGGAGAGCTGCTCCATTTTCTGACATTGTGTCTTTAGTATTGCTATTGCTCATCCTATGCTCAGTCTCAGTGACTCTGGATCTGAGTTTGTCTATATCCTATCTGATGAGACCCATATCCAGCTACACAGCTTCTATTTTTACCGTTAGAGTGGTTTGACAAATGGCGATGGCCGCCATGACCTCTGCCAGCCAGGGAGGCCGATATTCATCTGGGTCCATGGGGCTCGTCTGGGAAGCTCTGTGGGCACTCCGTGTAGCACGGGTCTCCTCCTGGAGGTCCGTGGGAGTCTGGGGGGGTCCGGCTATGGCAGAAAAGTCTGTTTCCTACCCCCTTTGTTCGCGCCTGAGGTATGGCGCCTCATTCAGGTGGCTGTGGCCCTCACTGTTGGGATATGGCTCGGATGGTGTAGAGCAGGTTCAGGTGGGGCCAGGAGGTAGCAGGAGGCCAGCCCCGCCCCAGTCTCAGTCCACGTGAGCAAGAGGGCCCGGTTACGTGCCTAGGGCCACCTTCAGTCCGCCGCCTGCTGGTAGGGGTCTCCCACCAACCTCCTAATGCGGGGGCAGAAGAGTCCTCCTTCCCAGCCCCGCTCCTCAGGGACTGCCAAGAGAGGCTGCGGCCTATTCACAATGCTGTCCTTATGTGTCCTTATGTGCTCCAGGGTAGAGCCAGCATCCACCAGAGATCAATGCCCAAGCCTCCCTCCGCTGCTTGTAGTGGTCGGCTATGGAGGGGACCACCCCACAGTGCAGCCGGAGGTTAGAGCCTCCGTCCGGGCTGAAAAGGCCACGGTCGTGGCCTACTCACCGCCGGTTGTCCCGATCCATCCTCCGGGCCCCTGGCATCCGCCGGGGAAGGGACTGCTCTGCCGCCGTGAGCGGTCAACGGGTCTCTGAAGGCCCTGTTCAGCTCTGCCAGGAGCGCCGGATCACGTCCACAGGCCAGAGGCCGCCAGGAAAGGCCGGTGAAAGCACACCGCCTCCAAAATTCTTCCACAGGTCCCCAATCTCATCTACCCCCAGTCCTTACTCTCTGGAGGGGTGAAAGTGAGCAAAAAATAGAGGCCCCTGATCCGGATTAGTAAAAGAAGAGCGGAGCTCACTAAATCAGCAGCCGCTCACAGTGCCATCTTGGCCACGCCCCCAAGGGTTTTTTCTTTGCAGTATCCACATCCCTTTGTTTACATTTCACTGTCATTCTGAGCCCACACAATGTTAACTCAGAGCCACTCCATGGTGATTGATGATGATACATGCAACCTTCTGCCAGAACATTGCTTTATTATGTCATCACTGTGGATGCCACATTATGTTGGTTTGTGCCTGCCTATGGCCATGTTTTTCCTGCCAGGCCCTCATGGATCCCAGGCCCACAGCTGATGAGATAGACATTCCCAGCTGCAGCCAATGGAATATGAGCGAGCAATCTCTTTTTTAATACATTTAATCTATGTATTGCATCAATCCCTGAGGAAGTGAATGGTTGTTCACGAAACGCGTCAGCCTACCAGGATGCATTTTCATACTCACCATGGATTATTCTATGGAATATTCTACTTGACTCTGAATATATAATATACTATGTATAGTATCACAAATCTATTTGACAATAAGGTACTTGTCCGTGTTTACTTTTTGACATTGTACTAATAAACTTGAATTTTATATAGCTCAGGCTCAAGGATCTTGTTGCATTTCAGGACCTGACAATGTTTGTGGATGATTATATTAACCCACCAATAGTGGGAAGAAGATGACCACTGTAGGTCCTTTTTAGTATTTTGTTTACTTCTGTCTTTAGGAATTAATAATTGTTGTCTGTCTAACCTAGACACCTCCTGTAAATTTTGTTCCAGCGTAGAATGAGCATAGCCCTTTTCAATAAACCAATCTCTCAGTACCAGGGCCTGTGACTGGAAGTCCTGAAATTTTGAGCAATTGCGCCTAATACGCTGGAACTGTCCCCTAGGTGTAGCTTTCAACCAATTAGGATAGTGCCCACTCGTGATTGGGATATATTTCGGTCAGTGCTTTTTAAAAAAGTTTTTGTCAACAGGAACCCATCTTCTTTATATATAACTAAGTCCAAAAAAATGAACAGAGTGTTGTATATCTGGTTTCTCACTCATCTATTTACCCAATCGATTGCTGCATCTGGGTTTCAGGATTCATCTGTGTGACACACAGATTTTTTTCTTTTAATATTTTTCACCTTATGAGTTGAGCAGTAGGAACACTTGTATTTCATAATAATTCATACATTTTTTTGATTGATTTTTATTTAGCAGAGGTGAATAGTATATTAGTTTGATCACAGAAGGTTTGTATTCCTATGGCTCACCTGTTCACTTGATTGATTCATTCAGGTTGCGCAATTGAAGTTTTCTTTTCAGAGTCTAGGATTACACCTAGTACCCTGGCGTGAGGGGAGGGACTGATGGTTGCATTGTTGATTTTTATGGAAAAATCATGGAGGGGTGCATGAGTGGGGGGGGATATTAATAGCTCCGTTTTACAGAGATTTCGTTTAAGGAAGTGGTGCGACATCCATGCTAATATGTCTGTTACTAAGTTAGTAATGCGAGAGGAGACTGAAGGAGTGAGGTGAGGAGTATACAGATAGATTTGGGTGTAATTGGCGTATAAAGCCGCGTACACACGGGCGGACTGTATGGCCTACTTAGTCCGTCGAAACACATTTCAGCGGACAGTCCGCTCGTGTGTGGGCTTCAGCGGACTTTTTCAGCGTGCAGTCTGGCGTACTAAGTATTTCGGAATTTCCGTAATATTGTCCGTCATACTTTGGTTTCAGCGGACAATCCGCTCGTGAGTAGGCTAGTTCGACGGACTAAGAATGGCGCATGCTCAGAAAGGATTTACACGGCGGAAGGTTGCATTGCTGTGTATTGGACTTCCTATTTCTAGTCCCGTCGTACGTGCTGTACACGTCATCGCGCAAGCTTTCGAGGGACTGTTTGTGCATCCGTGTGTGGTCAAGTCCGTTCATTCGAAAGTATGACAGACTGTCCGTCGGATTGTATGACGGACTAAGTAGGCCATACAATCCGCCCGTGTGTACGCGGCTTAAGTGGTATTGGAAGGCGTGGGCGGTTATCAAGTGACCCAGGGAGGAGGTGTGTCCAAGAACAGAGCCTTGGGGGACCCCCACAGAAAGGGGCAATGGAGAGGAGAAGACAGAGTTTTAGGTAACACTGATGGAGTGCTGTGATAGGTAGGCAGAGAACCAGGATAAAGCAGAATCTTGGAGGCCAAGGGAATGGAGTTTATTGAGAAGGAGCGGGTGGTCAACTGTATCAAAGGCCACAGCGAGGTCAAGTAGTAGGAGTATGGAGCACTGGCTGTTGTTTTTAGCAGTGAGTTTTAGTAAGGCAGTTTCCGTGGAGTGATGCGAGCAAAAGCCAGACTGTAAGGGGTTAAGAAGGTTATTTTCACGGTTGTAGACTAAGTGTTCTAAAAGTTTAGAGGTGAATGGGAGCAATGAGATGGGTCTTACGTTGTTCAGTTTGGTGGGATCCAGTGAGGGCTTTTTAATTATGGGAGTGATCTGCGCATGTTTCAGAGGGGAGGGAAAGGTACCACTGCAGAGCGAGAGATTGAAGATGTGAGTGAGGGAACATAGGATAGAAGAAGAGGGTGACCATAGTAGTTGTGAGGGAACAGGGTCCAAGGGACAATTGGCTAGGTGGGCATCTGAGAAAAGTTTTGTAACCTCTTCAGTAGTAGCCAATTCAAAAGAGGAGAGTGTGGAATGTGCTGTTAGGCAAGGTATGTTGGGTAGGAAAGATGTACTCACAGTGGAGGTGTCCTCATGAATTGCATCAATCTTGTCTTCAAAATGATTGGCAATCTCTTGGGCAGTAAGTGAGTTAGTGGGTAGAGGGGGTGGGGGACGAGGTAGAGAAGAAGAAAGAACAGGTGCGCCACACTAAGTGCAGTAATAAAAAACACTTTTTTAATCATTAAAAATCAAAGCCAAATGGCTACTCACAAAAATAGTGTAAATAGAGGAATATAAATGATTTCCAGAGTAACACGGTGCTTCTGCGGTCCACGCTGTTGTCCTGTTGTTATACAGTTAGGCTGGGTGCAAAGATGGTCCAGAGGAGTCAGCAGATTCACTGTTCGTATTGCTGTGATATCCTCAAACTGTCAACTGGGGATGTCCAGAGTGCCCCGGATACAGTGTACTGGCATCATATACTCTATTCAGGAACTGGAAACCGGAAACCGGAAGTGCGTTCCAACCTGGGACGCAAACATTGGGATCGGAAGTCATGTGATACGGGTAGCCAATGGGAATGACGCGTTTCACAACTCCGTTGTTTCTTCAGATCGTGATAGTGGATCTGAAGAAACAACGGAGTTGTGAAACATTGACAGGAATGTTGAAGTCACCAAGGATGATAGTGGTATTTCAGAGGAGAGAAAGTAAGGTAGCCAGGCAGCAAAGTCATCAAGAAAGCGCAATACCGGTCCAGGAGGCCAATAAATTGCTGCAATCCTCAGAGAAATGGGAGAAAACAGACGAATAAGCACAGACGAAAAAGCACAGTGGTGTAGTGGTTAGCACTCTCACCTAGCAGTAAGAAGGGTCGCTGGTTCAAATCCCAACCACGACACTACCTGCCTGGAGTTTGCATGTTCTCCCTGTGCCTGCGTGGGTTTCCTCCGGGTACTCCGGTTTCCTCCCACAATCCAAAGACATGCAGGTAGGTTAATTGGCTTCTGTCCAAAATTGGCCCTAGTATATGAATGGGGACCTTGGATTGTGGGCTCTTTGAGGGTAGGGACCGATGTGAGTGTGTAATGTACAGGGGCAATTGTTGACACTCACTCAGGTTGAACTGGATGGACTGGTGTCTATATTCAACCTTACTAACTATGAAACTATGAAACTATGAATACAGTGCATCTCGAAAGAAGAGAGGGATAGAGAGGGAGGGATAGGAAGGACTTGGAAGATGCTTTGTGGGAATAGAAGGAATCCAACGCCACCTCCTTTGTGTCCGTTGGGTCTGGGGGAGTGAGTTCAATGGAGGCCACCATGGGAAAAAGCAGCAGGAGAAACATGTCACATCTCATTTAAAGTCCCATGGGCAAATTTTTGCAACTTTCTTTATATATTAACCTTTTTTTCTTGCTGATAGATTTTTAACATACTGTATTGTCACACATTTTGCCCTCTCACACGTAAAGAAAGGTTGCACTTTCCCCCAAGGAGATCTCATACTTTGTGTACAATTCTAGTCTCATTTATCATATACACCAATGGGCAGTCAGTTATAAGTAGCCCAAAAAAATGTAATATTTTGTTATTAGGTAAAATGAAAATAAACACTGCATATTCTTCTTTAACTTTTTTACTGGCTTGCCTTAGGCTGGCTATACATTTTACTATTGTGTTGTTCAATTTGCCTTTAGATTTACCAAAACCATATAATATGAGGGCAAACTTTAACATTTTCAATTTGTATGCAATTAGACAGGCCCTTGCACTATAAAGGTGAAGGTAAATCTAAACAAGAAAACTGTATAATGTATGGCCAGCCTTATTCTTTCCTATAATCCTTACAAATGATTTTCAAGGACAAACAGACCAGCCTTACCCCTGGTTCACCCTTGTGCTGGTGTTTTCCACTGTGAGTCTGCAAATGTAGCTGCAGCCACTACCACCCGTACAGAAAATACAGGAGATGCTTGCGGGTGCCATTTTCCTAGTAACACCTGCATTCATTGGAAATCACAGCAGCCGCTTCCCACACTGGGAACTGTGCTGCACTTGTGGTTTCTGTGGGGGCCGCGATTTCAAAAATAGAGCAAGGACCTTTCCCCTGCATTTCAGGAGGCACGGCAGCCCATTCAAATGAATCGGCTTCAGTTTGTGGGCAAAGCGCAGCTCTTAGAGCCACAGAAGTGTGAGTCAGGTCCTACACCGGACATACAGCACTATTATAAGAAGTATAATGACAATAGAACTGTGATGAATGCAATTTAATTGTGCCTCATTACAACATACAGACAAACACACTGTATATTTACCTCAACATAGTGATCTTTAGACCTTTTCCTTCATTCAGAAAATCTTGTTTTATTTACTTGCCTAAGGACCTCATTACTATAGATGGGCAAATATTTAAAAATCCACCTTTTCAGCAATGGGGAATTGTGTTAGCAGGTCTTGTTTTAAAACAAAGTGATTGTAAACCCATCGCTGGATCGAGATCAGGCTCAGGTAAATATAAGGGGGTGCTGAGGGGTGCTGGGGGTAGGAGCTGCATTCATGAGGTAATGCTCAGAATGCATTAGAGTAAAAATCCTTCAGCCTTTAGAACCACTTTAAACTTTGTCTTCTTCATCCTTTTTTTTAACCTTTATGTCTCTTTTTCCAATTGCTATTACAGGCGATTTTCAAGAACAAGAACATCATCCTGGCCTTGATCAAACTGTCATAAGATCAGGTATGATGATGACAAAACTACTATAAATATAATGTAATTTATTGTGCCTCATTACTGTATACAGAAACACTTATAATCACTTTAACATACTGGTCTTTCAACATCTTCATAGCAGTATCATTGCTTTATTCCAAAAATCTCTAATGCCGTGTACACACGACCGGACTTTTCGAGGGACTAGGTCTGACAGACTTTCGACGGAGTTCTGACGGAGTTCTTGCAGAGTTCTGACGGACTTTCCGAATGAACGGACTTGGCCACACACAATCACACCAAAGTCCGACGGATTCGAGCGTGATGACGTACGACCGGACTAGAATAAGGAAGTTCATAGCCAGTAGCCAATAGCTGCCCTCGCGTAGGTTTTTGTCCATCGGACTAGCACACACACGAGCGGATTTCTCGGTAGAAACTGGGTCCGGCGGAGTTCCGGCGGAAAAATTTGAAACATGTTCCATTTCTAAAGTCTGTCGGATTTTTGCAAATCAAAAGTCCGCTGCAGCCCACACACGATCGAATGGTCTGCCGGAATTGTTCCGTCGGACCTTTGATGTTGAATAGTCCGGTCATGTGTACGCGGCATAGTAATTTGTATACAGCGCCTTGCGAAAGTATTCGGCCCCCTTGAACTTTTCAACCTTTTGCCACATTTCAGGCTTCAAACATAAAGATATAAAATGTTATTTTTTTGTGAAGAATCACCAACAAGTGGAACACAATTGTGAAGTGGAACGAAATCTATTGGATATTTTAAACTTTTTTAGCAAATAAAAAACTGAAAAGTGGTGCGTGCAAAATTATTCGGTCCCTTTACTTTCGGTGCAGCAAACTCACTCCAGAAGTTGAGCAAGGATCTCTGAATGATCCAATGTTGTCCTAAATGACTGATGGTGATAAATAGAATCCACCTGTGTGTAATCAAGTCTCTGTATAAATGCACCTGCTCTGTGATAGTCTCAGGGTTCTGTTGAAAGCACAGAGAGCATCATGAAGACCAAGGAACACACCAGGCAGGTCCGTAATACTGTTGTGGAGAAGTTTAAAGCCGGATTTGGATACAAAAAGATTTCCCAAGCTTTAAACATCCCAAGGAGCACTGTGCAAGCGATCATTTTGAAATGGAAGGAGTATCAGACCACTGAAAATCTACCAAGACCTGGCCGTCCCTCTAAACTTTCAACTCAGACAAGGAGAAGACTGATCAGAGATGCAGCCAAGAGGCCCATGATCACTCTGGATAAACTGCAGAGAACTACAGCTGAGGTGGGAGAGTCTGTCCATAGGACAACAATCAGTCGTACACTGCACAAATCTGGCCTTTATGGAAGAGTGGCAAGAAGAAAGCCATTTCTCAAAGATATCCATAAAAAGTCTTGTCTAAAGTTTGCCACAAGCCACCTGGGAGACACACCAAACATGTGGAAGAAGGTGCTCTGATCAGATGAAACCAAAATCGAACTTTTTGCCCACAATGCAAAACGATATGTTTGGCGTAAAAGCAACACAGCTCATCACCCTCAACACACCATCCCCACTGTCAAACATGGTGGTGGCAGCATCATGGTTTGGGCCTGCTTTTCTTCAGCAGGGACAGGGAAGATGGTTAAAATTGAGGGGAACATGGATGCAGCCAAATACAGGACCATTCTGGATGAAAACCTGTTGGAGTCTGCAAAAGACCTGAAACTGGGACGGAGATTTATCTTCCAACAAGACAATGATCCCAAACATACAGCAAAATCTACAATGGAATGGTTCACAAATAAACGTATCCAGGTGTTAGAATGGCCAAGTCAAAGTCCAGACCTGAATCCAATCGAGAATCTGTGGAAAGAGCTGAAAACTGCTGTTCACAAACGCTCTCCATCCAACCTCACTAAGCTCGAGCTGTTTTGCAAGGAAGAATGGGCAAGAATTTCAGTCTCTCGATGTGCAAAACTGATAGAGACATACCCCAAGCGACTTGCAGCTGTAATCGCAGCAAAAGGTGGCTCTACAAAGTATTAACGCAAGGGGGCCGAATAATTCTGCATGCCGCACTTTTCATTTTTTTATTGGTTAAAAAAGTTTCAAAAATCCAATAGATTTCATTCCACTTCACAATTGTGTCCCACTTGTTGGTGATTCTTCACAAAAAATTAAAATTTTATATCTTTATGTTTGAAGCCTGAAATGTGGCAAAAGGTTGAAAAATTCAAGGGGGCCGAATACTTTCGCAAGGCACTGTAGACATTAACATACTTCACTAATATAGATGCTAATTTCATGGTACATATCTTAACATCCGGTCTCCCTTGAAATCGTATACATGCCTAAATAGTCTGCATGAGTTCCTTCCAGCCTTGTAATGTCTCCCTGATACTATTAACTATTAATTGGGGGTTGAGAAAAGTGAAATCCCTTTCCCCTTACACCCCTCCAACCCCCTTCTCCCTTGTTTGTTGGATCTCTCTCTCCCCATTTTCCTCCAATTGGCTGCAGCACTGATCAGTGTATTTTGCTAATGGAGGAGTCCTAGCTGGCAGAATACAATAAAACAGCGGGGAGGATTCCTCCATTCACCTTGCTTTTGTGGATGGGGGAATCCATTCCATTTTTCCAATCAGCCCGCCGGCTGATTGAAATAAACGTATCCATGTATGGCCAACCTCAGTATAAAACCTTGTCATCAACCTCTACATATTATAGTACTGATTCAACATCTATTTTAAAAAACATGACGAATCAAGAATACCTAAATAATATGATTAGTAGTGAAGAATTTCATACAAGGTTTTCATTACACATGTAATGTAACAATGATCTCAAAATATTATAGTTTTGATATACAGTATATGTATATATATATATATATATATATATATATATATATATTATTATTTTTTTTTTTAATCACTTTCCGCCTGCGCTATAGCTGAATGATTGCTACAGCATGGGCTTCCAGTGCTGGGAGGGCTTCAATAGACCACACACTGTGATCACGGAGTCTCTTGGACTCGGATGATCACAGAACAGGGTAAGGGCCAATTGCAGTGGGCCCTTTACCATGTGATCAGCTGATCAGGAAGTAAACAGAAGCCGGTTATCAGCTTTTTTTCTCCTCACAATCAACGTGAGGAGAAAAAAATAAAGCGGGTAACCGGCTTCTGTTACAGGGAAATCAGTCCCAATCTGTGCCACCTATCAGTGTACGCCAGTGGAACCTTTTAGTGCCCACCACCAGTGCCACCTTTCAGTGCCAATCCGTGCCATCAGTGCTGCAAATCAGTGGCCATCAGTGCTATCAGTGCTGCCTACCAGTGCCTATCAGTGTCCATCAGTGCCACCTATCAGTACCCATTAGTGCCACCTATCAGTGGCACCTCTCAGTGCCCTTTAGTGCCACCCATCAGTGCTACCTATCAGTGCCCATCAGTGCCGCCTCATCAGTGCCCATTAGTGCCGCTTTATCATTGCCACCTCATCAGTGCCTATCAGTGCCCATCAGTGTAGACTATCCGTGTAGTCTCATCAGTGCACATCAGTGAAGGAGAAAAATTACCTGTTTGCAAAACTGTATGACAAACTATGAAAAATATATTATGATTTTTTTCAAAATGTTTGGTCTTTTTTTGTTTCTTTAGCAAAAAAAAAATTAAAACCCAGTGGTGATTAAATACCACCAAATGAAAGCTCTATTTATGTGAAAAAAATATAAAAGTTTTGTTTGGGTACAGTGTTGCATGACCGTGCAATTGTCATTCAGACTGGATTCACACTATCTTCGCATGTGGCTCACAGCAGGGGTATGGTGTGTCCTGTTCACTGTTTCAGGTCTGATTTCAGCCCAAATTTTTGGCTGAATTTGGACCTGAAACAGACCAAAAGACGCACAGGGCTCCTGTGCAAATTCGCACTGGAGCCGCAGTGGAGATATGTGTACCGGCTCCATAGAGAGCCGGTCAAAATCTCCTGCTATTGCGAATTGGATGCGGTGATTCTGCATCCAATTCGTAACAGTGTGAACCCAGCCTCAAAGTGCAACAGCGCTGAAAGCTGAAAATTGGCCTGGGCAGGAAGGGGGTGTAAGTGCCCAGTAGTGAAGTGGTTTAAATACAATATACCATTGACATAATTTGGCTTCAATACCTACCTCTTTTAAAAAAAAGAAAAATAGTACTTAGCTAGTGTATGTTGGAGGGTCCTATACCTGTGATTTTGTAAATATGGATGCTTGCATTTCTAATGTTTGTTGCAGCACACTACACTTTAGCAAAAAAAAAAAAAAAGTTATTTAATTTACGGTAAATATGTCTTTTACAAAGATTTGTGAGAGATATAATATAAAAAGGGATTTTTTCTTTCATGGGTCTTACTGTTAAATCTGTAAAACCTGTAGCACATTCCAATGTTTTAAGTGGTTTTCGGATGTTTGTTTTCTGTGTACAGGCAGTCCCCTAGTTACTAACATCTGACTTACAAACTACTCCTACTTGTAAACGGAGCGAGACAACATGAAGTGAGAGAAAATCTACCCCTAGGAAGGGAAATTAATTTATGTAATGCCGTGTACACACGGTCTGACTTTCCGCCAGAAAAAGTCGGACAGAATCATTCCATCGCATATTCCGACCGTGCGTGGGCTTCAGCTGACTTTTTTTTTAAAATTCTAACGGACTTAGAAATAGAACATGTTTTAAATCTTTCCAACGGAATAAATTCCTATCAGGAAAACCGTTCGTCTGTATGCTGTTCCGATGGACCAAAAACGACACAAGGGCAGCTATTGGCTACTGGCTATTGAACTTCCTTTTTCTAGTCCTGTCGTACGTGCTGTACATCACCGCGTTCTAAACGATCGGACTTTGGTGTGATCGTGTGTACGCAAGTCCGTTTCAGCAGAACTCCGTCGGAAAAACCGCCAGAGTTTATTCTGACAGAAAAAATGGTCGTGTGTACGCGGCATAAGAGTTATTATGGGAAAAAGGTGTCGCCACTGATGCTTTATCACCAAGGCTTGTTTCCACAACAACCCATAATGTTCAAAATCCAATTGTCACAGGGACAGAAAGTGAAATCTTCTGAACAGGTACACAAGACAGCAAAACAAACGTTACAGGGGTTTTAACTCTTCTCTATGCTATCCAAAAAGCTTAAAAATATTTTTTTGGGCTAGTGCTACACTTAAAAAAAGTAAAGATTTTTTTATTTAATTTTTTTAAGTATAAAATAAGGACACTTACCTGTCCGGGGCACCCCTAATGTCGACGCTTGAAGCCGATCTGTCCCTCGGCTCTCGGGTGCTGCCACCGCCATCTTCGGTAAGCTGAGCCTTGTGGCTTCACTTCCTGGTTCCCCACTGCGCATGTGCAACTCTCGCTGTGCATTCCCACTGGTCCCTGCTGTCCTTTGGGACCTGTGTGTCTCCCAGAAGACACTGTCCACCATCAGCTCTGCTGAATGCTGCCGACATTGAGGATGTAAACACATCCTGCTTGCCACTGTCACTGGGCCTGCCATCAGTCTGTACTGCAAAGGTGAGCAGATGGGGATGTCCAGAGGTAACAGAGAAGGGATTACAGTTTGGAGTTCAAAGAGGAGATATGCAGAGGGGCTAGGGTGCAAAGATGAGCAAATGCATGTGGAGTTCACATACTACCCACCGCTATACCCTTGCCAGCCTACCAAATTGAAATTTACTGACACAACACCCAAAATTTACTGGCAAAGCCAAGTTTTTACTGGCATTTCCAAAAGTTACAAAATGACAGTTGTAAGTGCAAATTTCAGTATTTAGGCTACAAATAAGTACAATATGCAATTAGCAATGTGATTTAATGTAGATATTAAGGCAAAACGCATATTTCTTATTTTATTCTCAATATAGTAAGTGGCTCAGGGGCAGGAAATTATAATGGGTGACACAGGCCCATGAAATTGACTCTCACAGTGTCACTCACAGCAATGAGCAGCAGCACAGATCACTAACACGTCCCATCCTGAGCCACAGTAACAGTCTCTCCATGCCAGGTGGTCCCCTCCAGTCCAAACAGCATTGACAGTCCCTCTCCTGGCTTTACCTGCTCCTGTCCCACAGACCTGCACACTAGGCTCAGGTCGCTCCACTCAGCTCCTTTGCACCATGACATCACACAACGTGCTCAGGCACCATCTCTGCCAGATCCACCCCCCCGCCCCCACACTGTAACAGGCACTTGGATGGTCCTGCCCAGCTCCAGACCCGAGCTGCGCATGCCCAGTTCTGAGCCAAGCGTCACAGCCATATTTTTTACTGGCAACCTTTTTCCTCTTACTGGCATTTACTGGCAGGAGAAAAGTACCCATTTTTACTGGCTGCCAGTAAAAATACTGACGGTTGGCAACACTGCATACACTCTGTACTCCTCTCCTGCACATAGTACCCAACTCCATACACTCTGCACTTCTCTCCTGCACATATTACCCAACTCCATACACTCTGCATTCCTCTCCTGCACATACTACCCAACTCCATACACTCCCTACTCTCTCCTGCACATACTACCTGCCGCCATACACTCCACACTCCTCTCCGGCACATACTACCCACTGCCATACACTCAGCACTTCTTTCCTGCACATACTACCTGCTGCCATACACCCCGTACTCCTCTCCTGTACAAACTACCCACAACAATACATGCCACACTCCTGCACATACTAACTGCCATCATGTACTATGTATTAATCTCCTGTACATACTAACTGCTACCATACCGTCCATACTCCATTGCTGCATATACTGCCCACCATTGCATCTTAATCACTCCTCCTTTATACACACTACCCGCTGTCATACACTTCGTACTTCTTTCCTACACATGCCATCATACTCTGGGCCTCTGTTCATGGGGAAATAATGGGGCCCCATAAAGCTTATCTGACAGGACACCTTCCACCTGACAGGGCCAGGGCCTGAGCCCACTGCCCAGCTCACAGGCAGCCAGCAAAGAAAAAGGAGGTGGTGTGCACTATGAAGAAAGTAGGGTATGACAAAGTTTTGCTAACATTAGTAGGGGTTTAAAACTTGTACAGTGCACACAGATCAAATTTGTGTATATAATGTACAAAATGCAGGTGTCAAGAAAATGGCTGCAGTGCAATGGTGTAGGTTTTTAGGGGTTAACACCTCTTTACCACCTGTAAAATACCGTCTGAAGAGTGATCCTAATGTGGATTGCTCTTCAGAGGACATCACATGTGCTAATGAGCCCTAAAGCTGTTCAGACAATCCTTTTTTTCTGTCAATTCAGCAAGGGACAGGGACTGGACTATTTCAAAGAGAAGTATGGGAATCTGTATTTTACTTTAAATCATACTTACCTAGCTGGATGTAGCATCGGTCCCCTGACAGCTGTAACACTGAGAACTGTGCGCCGATCACTCGGTTCTCACTGCTCCCTGAGCAGAAAGCTGATGACTGACTGTTCTGCCCCCCCCCCCCCCCACACACCCCACGCTCACTGGAGCACTGGGTCATGCTGAGAGTGGGAGGAGCTGGTTTAGGCTCTCAGAGGCTCGCTGAGAGGCTGAGCCGGAGGCCAGTCCAGGCATGTGAGTGGATTCCGATTCCATATGGTCACGATCTTGCCCAAGCTGGCTCTGTGACATCAGCAGGCAGCGGACTTTAGCCCACTGTCTGCTGAAAATGGGTCACAGGAGTGCAAAACATGTTTTCTTTGGGACACTGTTAAGTAAGCTCTTGGTTTGCAGCGATTGCAAAAACTCCAGTGGACCCATTTTACTATTTTGCTGGGGCCGCAGAAGGAATGGGACTATTTATTGTTTTTTGGGCACAGGCAGCATAATCCTTGTGCTGCGGTCATGACAATTGAAATAAAGTCCCAGGCTTCTCTTATAAATCAATCCACTGGGGCATGTAATTGTCAGTAGCACTGCACAAGGCTTATCCTGCCTGTGCCGGGGCTGGGGAAGGAATTGGACTATTTAATGTTTTTCTGGCACAGGTAGCATAATCCTTGTTCTGCCCCAGCGATTAAATTAAAGTCCCGCCCCCTTCTTCTATATCAATCCACCAGGGCATGTAGTTGCCAGGAACCACAGCAGGAGGATTACTCCATCGGGACTATTTTTTCAGGCACAGGCAGAGTAATCATCGTGCTGTGGTTCCCAGCAATTACATTGCCCAGCAGGCTGATATAGAAGAAGGGGCTGGGACTTTAATTAAATTGTTGCAGCACAAGAATTATGCAGCCTGTGCCTGAAAATGTTTAAATAGTCCCATTCCTTCCCCGGCCCCAGCTGAGCAAAGGGGGCTTGTGGAAGTTTTTTGACTCACAGTATGTACACTATTTTGTACATTAAACACTCCTGCACTTTATACACTACACACACTCCTGTACTATATACGCTATATTGTATGTATATATATATATATATATATATATATATATATATATATATATATATATATATATATATATGCGCTCCACATTACTACTCTACTTAAGCTACCCAGAGGCATCCTCTCCCCCTTTCCCCTCTTTCTCACCCCCCCTCTCTTTCACTCCCCCCTTCTCTCTTTTGCCCCCCCCCCCCTTACCAATCATGACCTCCCTCTATATTTAATTTAATTTGTTTTAATAATCAATTAATGTTTCCAAAAATTGTGTTTTCGTTTATTTATTCCCAAAAAAAGAAAAAAAGATCCACCATAATCCTCAGCAACAGGTCTATGATGCTTTTAATTCGGCCCTGGCCACAGCCCCATAGTCTTCTATTAGGCTGTGCATTTTCTGAAAGTGCACCAAAGATGTAGCATGCAGAACGTTTGGTGCGCTTTTCGAAAATTCAGCAAAAAGCACAAATTAATAGAAGTCTATAGGACTGCGGCTAAAAATGTGGGTAAAACATTTAGTGTGAATATGGCCTTTATGTGGCATTATATCACAAAGTGTATGTCTTACAAAGGAATCACCAATCTCAAAACCTATTCAAATTGTGTCTTCTATAGTATTTCCTCACTGTGATAGTGCTGGTAACCAATAAACATTTTTTTTGTTTTGTTTTTTAATTTACATAATCTTTATTTATTTTCATAATAATTTTTCCATAAACAAACTTTATACATTTAAATACTCAATTTTACAAATCTCTCTCCCCCCCCCCACCCCCTCCCCTTCAAGGACATGTCAGGAAAAACAAAACAAAGGGTCCCTCATGCACAGACTGTGATCGTAATTCTCCTAGAATCTCGGTCTTCTTAACACCTTTTCCTAAAAACTCTCTCTCTCCCTCCTCCCCCCCATCCTCAGTCATTCCAATCCCTTATGCTGGGTGTCCCAGCTTATCCAACCATGGTTTCCACATTCTTTTGAATTCCCTAAAATTCCCTCTCCTTACATATACTACCTTTTCCTTCCAGACCGTCTCTGTTATTAGCTGCCTCCAATCTGCTACCGTCGGGGGGTTTTCTGCCTGCCACCTCTGCGCTATCAATTTCCTTGCCTGAAACATACACCTCATCACTGCTTTGTTTATACAAGCTGATCCTCTTATTCCCTCGTTCAGGCCCAGCACACACATTCTGGGGTTCCCGTTAACCGTCACTCTAAATGTTTCATTTATATCGGCGATAACTTCTGACCAGTAGCGAAACAGTTTAGGGCACCTCCAGAACATGTGTGTCAGATCCCCTGTCGCCTGACATCTCGGACATCCATCGTCTACTCTTTGCCCAAACCTATATAGCCTCTTCGGTGTATAATAGGCTCTATGTAACAGCATCAGATGTGACACCCTCTGGGCTGGCGAGACAGATATCAAATGTCCCCCCTCAAGTATCCTCATCCACTGCTCATCTGAGAATGTTCCTACTTCCTCCTCCCATTTTCTTCTAGTTTTAAGTTTTCCTGGGGTTTCTATACTCCCTTCATATATGTGTGGATAAATTTCTGCTATAAAACCTCTCTCTCTATCTTGGGAGTTTAATCTATTATTACTCCAAACTGGCCCTGGTGTATCAAATTGTTTCGATAAAGCATGCCTGATTTGTAAATATTTATAAAACGAATGTTTTGATAAATCAAATTCCGTTCTCAGTGTGTTAAATGTTTTTATTGTGTTTCCTTCATACAACTGGGCCAGCCTGTCAATCCCTCTACTTTCCCAGTCTTTGTATCTTCCTATCTTTTCCATTTCCTGTAAGTTCAGGTTATTCCATAGGGGGGTTTCTTTAGTCAACCCTTCCAGGCCTTTTATCGCTTTTACTGCCTTCCGTACTTTTAAAGCAAGTTTTATTGCGGGCATTCCATGGGGGAATGAGTTTGCCTCCAGAGCTTCTACTATAGTCTTATGAGGTGTCCCAGTAATCATTAATGTCGTGTTTGTACCTCCACTAAGCTCATTGCTCATCCCCAGATGCTGTAATTGTGCAGCTAAAAAATAACTTCTTGGTTGAGGTACTGCCATTCCTCTTTTCCTTGTTGGTAACTGCAGAATTTGTAAGCCTATTCTTGAAGTACCTCCTCTCCATATGAGTTCTCGAAATAGTGTTTCCATTTTTTTAAACCATTTTATGTCTATCCATATCGGCGAATTGTGCAACAGATACAATAACTGAGGCATCCACAGCATTTTGATAAGATTGCATCTCCCTGCGACTGATAATGGGAGTTTCTTCCAAATTTCTATTTTATTTTTAAATTTGACTAATAGTGGGGCGACATTATCACTTATATACCTTTTTGGATCTCTTTGTATGTGTATTCCTAAATATTTTATTTTCTCCACCACTTCTAACTGCGGGATTGCCAATATACTTTGGCTCCCCAGTGTATCTATAGGCATCAAAGCTGATTTTTCCCAGTTTATAGTTAATCCCGAGAAACTGCTAAACTCCCCTATGACTTTCATCCCCTGCCTGGTGGACTTCTCTGAGTCCCCCAAATAAAGGAGAATATCATCCGCGTATAGCGCGATCTTCTCTTCCCTCATCCTTCTTTGGAAGCCTTCCATATTAGTATTAGATCTTATTGCAATGGCTAATGGTTCCATTGCGAGGGCAAAGATCAGGGGTGACAAAGGACACCCCTGTCTTGTCCCTCTCTCCAATAATATTTTATCTGAATACTCGTTGTTAACCCTGATTCTAGCACTAAGACCATTATACAAAGTTTTTATCCATGCAATGAATGTAGAACCAAATCCAAATTCGCTCAGTACCCGCCAGATATATCTCCATTCTAGACTGTCAAAGGCTTTGACTACATCTAAAGCCATAATTGCCCTTTTACCTACGTTTTCCGTTGGTATCTGCAGGTTAAGATACAGCCTTCTGATATTCATGCTAGTTGATCTACCGGGAATAAATCCCGTTTGATCAGGATGTATCAATCTGGAGATAATTTTATTCAATCTGGCCGCCAGTACCTTAGCTAATATTTTTGCATCCGTACACAGAAGTGAGATAGGTCGATAAGACTTATGCCGCGTACACACGATCAAACAAGCGGGTGGAAAAGTCCGGCAAACTCAAGTCCGCCAAACAATCCCCCCGTGTGTAGCATCCGGCATACTTTTTTGACCCGAAAGTACGGCAGACTTAGAATGCCGTGTTGCACTTCAATCTTCCCGCCGGACTCGCATTTCGCCAGACAATCCGGCCGTGTGTATGCCAGTCCGCCGTACTTTTGAAATGAGCGGACTTTTCCCGCCCGGAGAATAGTCCGCTCATTTTGAGCGGGTGTCCAGGTAGGCGGGGCCAGCGAAGGAGACGTCGCTGGCCCCGCCGCCTGGTATGGACTTAAAGGGGAACCCCAACGGCGTGGGGGTCCCCCCCAAGTCCACAACAGACCCTTGTCTGAGCACGCTACCCGGCCGGCCAGGAAAGGGGTGGCGAGCGAACGCCCCCCCCCCCTGAGCCGTACCAGGCCGCGTGCCCTCAACATGGAGGGTGCCTTGGGGAAGGGGGGGCCGCGCGGCCCCCCCACCCCAAAGCACCTTGTCCCTATGTTGATGAGGACAAGGGCCTCTTCCCGACAACCCTGGCCGTTGGTTGTCGGGGTCTGCGGGCGGGGGACTTATCGGAATCCGGGAGCCCCCTTCCGTTCTTCTTCTTCGTCTTCTTCTTCTCCAGGAGATGTTGACTCGACGTTCTCTCCGGCCGCAATGCCAGGGACACGCTGTGCTGCCACTTATATAGGGACAAGGGGCAGTGTCACATGGGTTTATGTCACATGGGTTGGTGTCACATGGTGACCCCGCCCCCTTACGATGTCACAGTCCCGGAGGATGCTGGGACTGTCGCCATGTGACATCAACCCATGTGACCAACCCATGTGACATAAACCCATGTGACACCGCCCCTTGTCCCTATATAAGTGGCAGCGCAGCGCATCCCTGGCATTGCGGCCGGAGAGATCATCGAGTCAACATCTCCTGGAGAAGAAGAAGAATAAGAAGAAGAACGGAAGGCGGCGGCAGCGGCGGCGACAGAAGACCGGGCCACCGCCTGTAAAAGAGCTATAGGAAGGCGCGGTGGCCCGGCAGAAGAACCGAAGAGGGGGACAAGACCCCCGAAGTCGGAAGAAGAGGCCGCGGCGACGAAGAAGAATGCCGGGCTCCTCCACTAGTAAAAGAGCTACAAGAAGATAGCGGAGGAGTCCGGTGAGAAGACCCCCGAAGACGGAAGACCCCCGGAGCTGTGCAATAAAGTATTTTATCTTGTGTGTTGTGTTTTTTTTTTGTACTTTATTTTACAGGTGAATGGGTAGGGGTACATTGTACCCCATACTCATTCACATAGGGTGGGGGGGCCGGTATCCGGGGGCCCCCTTATTAAAGGGGGCTCCCGGATTCCGATAAGCCCCCCGCCCGCAGACCCCGACAACCAACGGCCAGGGTTGTCAAGAAGAGGCCCTTGTCCTCATCAACATGGGGACAAGGTGCTTTGGGGTGGGGGGGCCGCGCGGCACCCCCCATGTTGAGGGCACGCGGCCTGGTACGGCTCAGGAGGGGGGGAGGGGGCGCTCGCTCGCCCCCCTTTCCTGGCCGGCCGGGTAGTGTGCTCGGACAAGGGTCTGTTGTGGACTTGGGGGGGACCCCCACTCCGATTTTTTTCGGCGTTGGGGTTCCCCTTTAAGTCCATACCAGGCGGCGGGGCCAGCGACATCTCCTTCGCGGGCCCCGCCTACCTGGAGACGCGCTCGAAATGAGCGGACTTTCCTCCGCGTGTGTGGGCGAGTCCGTTCATTTCAAAAGTAGGGCGGATAGTACGGCGGACTTAGTACGGCGTATTAGTCCGCTCAAAAAGTGCCGTGTGTGGACAAGTAGCCCGTTCGGAAAGTCCGACGGACAGTCTGGCGGGAAGTCCGCCAGACTAAGTACGTTGAACAGACGGCTACGTGTGTACGCGGCTTTAGTTTCCAACGGATCCTTCCCCTCTTTGTGCAGAACAATTATCGTTGTTTCTGTCATCGAGGTGGGCAATCTCCCTTCTTCCTTTGCCTTATTTAATACTTTGAGAAGCTCCGGAAGCAGTACTTTCCCATAATATTTATAAGTTTCCAATGGAAGACCATCTGGTCCTGGGGACTTCTAGTTAGCCATTGCTGTCACTGCAGATTGAATTTCTTCTAATGTTAATGGAGCTTCCATTACCTCTCTCTCCTCCTCGGTAAGGGAAGGAACTCTAATATTTCCAAAAAACATGTCCATTTTCTCGTCTCCCATCGTCCCCTGCGATCTGTACAGTTTTGCATAATATGATCTAAATGTATCTATAATCACTGAACTCTGAGTTGAGATTTCTCCCCTCTCTGTCCTGATCGCGGGGACGGTGGATGGCGAGGAATTGGTCTTCACTAAGTGTGCCAGCACCCTCCCAACTCTTTCCCCCTCCCCAAACGCCACTTGTTTCTGAAACAATCTCCTATTCTCAACTTTCCTAATGATCACTGCTTTATATTTCTGCTGAGTATCTAACCATGTCTTTTGTTTCCCTGGAGTGGGATTTCCTACATATTCTCTTTTTGCTTCTACTAACTCCCTTTTAAATGTATTCTCCCATTCTCTAGATATTTTCTTAATTTTAGCTACCTGTTGAATAAGGATACCCCTAAGGTAGGCCTTTAGTGCGTCCCATGTCACTCCTCTTGCGGCAGTGTCATTATTGATCTCTATAAACTCTTCTAGCTGAGAAAGTACCTTATTTGGATCTCCAATTATCTCAAACCAACAGGATTCATCTTCCATACTTTCGAAGGTCTTATCCCCCCTAAATTTACTGATACCGTCACCAATGAATGGTCTGACACCCCCCTAGGTTGGTATACTATTTCCCTTACCACTTGGTTAGCTTCTTCATTCCCCAAAACTAGATCTATTCTTGAGAGTGAGGAGTAGGAGCTTGAGAAACATGAGTATTGTAACCGGTCCGGATTCCGAACTCTCCACAAATTCTTGCATAAACCTGGATAGCCGACTCTCACCCTCCCTCTGCAATTGTATCCCTGGTGGAAACCTGTCCTGATTTTTATTAATAACCTCGTTAAAGTCTCCCACTACTACCACTGGGATCCCAGATTTATCCACTATAAATTCCATTAGGTTATATAAAACGTCCAATTTAAATGGGGGAGGAATGTAGATATTTGCAAGGACATACTCCCTATTTTCAATCACACAATGCAAAAACACATACCTCCCTTCTTTATCAATGCTGGCCTGCCGACAGTTAAACGCAACTTCTTTTCTTACCAACACGGCCACCCCTCTTGAATATGAGGTGTGGACTGAGTGGAACTGAGCTTGAAATTTCCTACTGTAGTTCTCCAACTTGGAGTCTTCAGTTAGATGCGTCTCCTGTAGGCAGATCAGCCCGACATCACATTTTTCAAGGGCATCAAACACCGCTGCTTTTTTAACTGGTGTACCCATCCCTCGTACATTCCAGGAGCCAATATTCATAACTCTAGCCTGCATATCTTACCAGAAAAAAAAGCAATAAAAACGGGAAGAGGGAGATGTCTCAATATTATAGTTAATCTCGTGAGGACATTCTCTACACCCCATCTAGGAAACTGAGACATGTGAGGGGACAGACGGAGAGAGGAAAGCTTACTCAAAATAAAAATCATAACATCTTTGTGTGTCCTCTCAAATATTGTGATAACATTCTATCCTAAACCTCTAAACATCTGTGAGAAAAGTTTAAGCTTTTTGTATATTCCAGACCTTATTTTTAATTTATCCTCTATTTCTGTGCAAACTTCATCCTTTTCCTGTGCATTATTTCCCCTTTTATTCCTTATTCCTACCCCCCACCCCCCCCCCCCCCCTGTACCCTTCTAGGTTACCCCTAGGGGCTTTTTCTGTGACCAAAACATCCCCACCCATACCTTCATACTTCCCCCTCCTTCCTTCCCACTCACATACTTTCTCCCCAACCCCCCTCCCCTCCTCCCTAGCCTCCCTCCTCTTAAACTCAACCTGTATCTCATTTTTTACCCTTCTGAATCTCATTCATATGTTCCATTATACTGTGTGTGTCCCACCGCCCACCGATACGTGAACATATACATTGTGCCCATAATACGAGTGCATTGTACCCCATATGTCCCCCCGTCCAGACTCACCCTCCCCCCTCCTCTCCCCCCCCCAACAGGGGAGATCAGGGGAGAAGAGAGAGAGAGAGAGGAAAGGAACAAGGAGAGAGAAGAGGAGAAAAAAAAAAAAGGAATCCTAAAGAAGAAAAAAGAAAAAAAAAAAAACCCACAAACAAACAAGAAAGAAGAACAAAGAGAAGGGGAGGTAGGGGGGATGAAGTTATCCTCCTTCCCCACTGACCCGTCACCTCCTCATCAACCGATCTCCCTTTTCCTCCACCCAGGCTGACACGTCAGCTGGAGAATCAAAAAATAAGGTCTCTCCCAGTGCTGCAACTCGTAACCGAGCTGGATAGAGCAGAGCATATGTAACATCCAGTTTCTGAAGTCTACGCTTGGTTTCAACAAACTCTGCTCTGCGCCTCTGCAGATCTGGAGAAAAATCTGAATAAAATGAAACTTTGACCCCTTTATAAATGATACTTCCCATTTCTCTGGCCTTTCGGAGCACAGCCGCTTTGTCTTTGTAATTCAAGAATTTCAGTAGAATGGATCTAGGTTGGCCCCCTCGATTCGGGATTCTAGTCGGAACTCCGTGCGCTCTTTCTATTGCGAACTGTTGGGAAAAAGTCTCTCTTCCAAAGATTTCAACAAACCATCTTTCCAGAAATATAATTGGGTCAGAGCCCTCACATTTTTCCGGGAGTCCTACCAGCCTCACATTGTCCCTCTGGAGTCTGTTCTCCATTTCATCCAATTTCCCTGCAAATTTCCCCATCTGTATTTTTAGGTCTTTGACCTCTTGATTCAATGGGTATACCTCATCTTCGATCTGGGATATTCTCCCCTCTGCTGCTGTTATTCTATCAGCCGTGTTTTGGAGTTCTTGCCGCATCAAGGCTATCTCCTCCTTAATGCCTCTTGTTTGATCACATAGCTCTACCAGAGATTGTTTACATATATTAACTGCCCCCAGTACCTCCTTTAATGTTGGTTCTTCGCCATCAATCAAGGGGACCTGCATAAGCACTGTTTCAGATCTTCCTACAGCGCCTGCCATTTGTTTAACTGCATTCTTTCCTCCCACCATTACTGGTTGCCCTTGGCTCTTTCTGTCCGTTGAGGTTTTTACTTGTGCTCCCTTAATTGGCGTGTGATCTGGGGTATGAGCATACTTTTCTAGTTTTGCTGCTGCTGATGTCCCTGTTGCTGTAGCCTGGGAGCCCTTCTCCTTATCTTTAGCGGACCTTAAAGGGGTTGTAAAGGTAATTTTTTTATTTTCTACATAGTTTCCTTTAAGCTAGCGCATTGTTGGTTCACTTACCTTTTCCTTTGATTTCCCTTCTAAACGTTTTTTTTCTTTGTCTGAATATCTCACTTCCTGTTTCTCCTCAGTAAACTTCTCACCATCATCCGAGCTGGTGGTTAGTCAGCCAGAACAGCTTACTGAACAGCTTACTGAGGAGGAACAGGAAGTGAGAAATTCAGACAAAGAAAACAAAGAAAAAAAAACATTTAGAAGGGAAATCGAAGGAAAAGATAAGTGAACCAACAATGCACTAGCTTAATGGAACCTATGTAGAAAATAAAAAATTTACCTTTACAACCCCTTTAAAGATTGTGTCCCGTCATTCTCCTGTCCTGCAGGCTCCTCTCCCCTCCTCCTTGCAGCCATGATTTAATTCAGTATATAGCCCAAGGGGGAGCCTCTCTTCTCCCCCCAAAAAAAAGGGAGCGGGGGGAGGGGAGATGGTTCCCAGGACGCAGTTTCCACAATACCACAGTGGGGGTTTACTATAAGTATATGGTCTCCGATAGTTCCAACAATTCCACTGTCAGCTAAAGCCCCTCTCTCTCACCAACAGGAGCAACCGTGGCAAATGCAGCAGGTTTTCAAGGTTTAATCAAATGTTACCCGTAGGTTAACAGGTTAATGCGCAAAAGTTAACACAATGCAAATTTCACTCCTCCACACCTTCTATCTTCCCCTTAGAGCACAGTAAGCAGTTAGCAGTCATATGAAAGTGAATAGGGAAAATCGTCTCTCAGGGGCTTTCCACATTATTAATGTATTATTATATAAGGTCAATACATACACTGGATGCCGGGTGGTAATACAGATGTCCACCGGGGGTCTCCCTTCGCGTTCTAATCCTGGATTGCTGTGTTAGCCGGTCTCACTCTTCCTGGTCTCTCTCCTACGTCCCCGACCAAGGTCTCGCGAGATCTCGGCGTTCCGGGATCTCCACTCTGCACAGACCCGCAGGCAATCCTCCCAGCAGCCCGCTCACGACCTCCGGGCCGGCCCAACAGCTCCCGTACCAGCAAAACCGAGGGACCTCCGCGCCCCAGATACAGCAGTTACTTCAGGGGGTATGATGTAAAGTTATGGGAGCAGTTTAGCAGGGAAAGCCTCTCTCTTCCTTTCCCGGGGACAGTGCGAGACAAGGTGCTATACTGTCAATCATGCACAGGCTTCAGCCGTCGGCATTGCGGTGAGACCTCTCTCACTCCTCACACGCCGCCACCGCCACCATCACCATCCGGTCACGCCCCACAGTGGCTATAGTCTTATATAAAAAATGTTTTTAAGTAAACGGTAGCTGAAGTGCTGCTTGTTTCAAATAAGTATGGATATAGGTCTTCAAATGTCCGAATGTTCTTAAGCCCCATACAAACTATCAGTTTTTCTGCTGAGTTTTTCCTTCAGATTTACCAAAACCATATAATATGAGGTCAAACCTTAGGAGTTTCAATGTGTATGCAATCAGGCAGGCCCTTGCACTACATGGTTTTGGTAATCCTGAAGGAAAAAATCAGCAGAAAAACTAATGATCAACTTCTCTTGAACCGCCTTTTTTGGAAAATTTTCCTTCGATCAGTACTTCAGTCAATTGGCTGCAGCGCTCATCACTGTATTCTGACAGTGGAGGAGTCTCCGCTGTCAAAATACATTAACACAGCATGGAGGATACCTCCATTCATCTAGCTCGCTGGCTGATTGAAAAAAATGATCCATGTATAGCCAGCCTTAGTATGAAACCTGGTCATCAACCACTACATAATATAGTACTGACTCAGCATCTTTTTAAAAAAACATGTTGATTTAAGGGTCGCTAAATAATATGATTTATAATGAAGAATTTCATACAATTTAGTATTGTTATACATACATGATAATAATGATCTCAACATATTCTAATTTTGATATAAATGTATGATAATAATTATAATAATAATGCACAGTTTTTATTACCTACTGGATCCCCTGCAATGCATAGGATATTAGGATATTTTCTGGAAAAGATGAACTTAGCTTTTAATTAGCCATGAACAGCTGTCTGACTTTGTGGAGTGATTTGCACACTCACCTTTACTGTCCAAGCAGGGAGAGACACTACTAGATTATCATTTGTATCTGGGAAACACAAGGGTATACAAAGAACACCATGTGCCAAGAATTACAAGTAGTGATGGCCGAACGGTTCGCCCGGCGGTCGTTTCGCAGCGACTTTCGGCTGTTCGCGGTCCGCCGATCGGCGGACTATTGCCGCCGTTCGCCTGCCGGACTTCCGTGTTTACTGTGTAAAAGAACTTTGACCTATGATGACACATCCATCATGGGGTACAGGACAGCCAATTGAGACATTACAGCACATGGACACTTGGACATTCCCCCTAACTTATAAATACACCCGATCCGGCGGCCATTTTACATCTTTCTTCTGTCACTATAGGGAGAGGTTGCTGTGTGGAGCAGGGAGAGATTGCAGTGACCCAAATCGCTAGCTATTTGGTACACAAAAGTTCTTTTCAGGACTGGTATAGGTGTTAGGTGTAGTTCAGGATATAGGTTTGAGGCAGTGCTGTGCTAGTGATTGTTGCAGCAGCCTGAGTGTCTTTTTTCAGTGTAGAGAAAGGGACAGGACGCTGTGTGCTGCAGGGACAGTCAGTTTAATCATTAGCTGTTACTATTAGGTCCACAAAAGTGCTATTCAAGTTATTGTTCCAGCAGCCTCTGTTTTGTCAGTTTATATAGGGGCAGGCAGGAAGCTGTGTGTGAGGCAGTGAGGGTCAGTTTAATCAGTAGCTGTTACTATTAGGTCCACAAAGGTTCTTTTCAGGACTGGTATGGTAATAAGCTTGTACACGTATAATATTCTTTCTTCCAAATATAGAAAGAATATTATACTTGACTGCTGCCCTTCTGCTGCAGACTGCTAATCATTCACAACCTACTTGTTCCACAAAGATCCTTATAAGGACTGGTAAGGTCTAGGGTGCTACAGTACATAGGGTTGAGTGAGGTACAGTCTGCTATTCCATAAGGACTGGTATAGGTCCACAATATATAGGGTTAAGGTGCACTACTGCTGACCGCTGCCCTATACTGCAGCAGTCCTTCATCAGTATAGGGACTGACGTACAGTCTGCTAATCAGTCACAACCTACTTGTTCCACAAAGGTCCTTATAAGGACTGGTAAGGTCTAGGGTGCTACAGTACATAGGGTTGAGTGAGGTACAGTCTGCTATTCCATAAGGACTGGTATAGGTCCACAATACATGGGGTTGAGGTGCACTACTGCTGACCGCTGCCCTATACTGCAGCAGTCCTTCATCAGTATAGGGACTGACGTACAGTCTGCTAATCAGTCACAACCTACTTGTTCCACAAAGGTCCTTATAAGGACTGGTAAGGTCTAGGGTGCTACAGTACATAGGGCTGAGTGAGGTACAGTCTGCTATTCCGTAAGGACTGGTATAGGTCCACAATACATAGGGTTGAGGTGCACTACTGCTGACTGCTGCCCTATACTGCAGCAGTCCTTTATCAGTATAGGGACTGAGAGTTTTGTTACAGGGTCATTTAAAAAATTACAGGCAGAGGAAGAGGCAGGCCCTTCCACAGGGGTGGTAGGGGTAGGGCAGGAGCAACAGGCTTGTGCCAAAGTGGGAAGTTGCAGAAGGTGCGTTCAATTCATTTAAAGGACGCATCAGACTTGGTTGAGTGGCTCACTCAGCCTTACTCTTCTGCACCCTCCTCATCCTCTCGATCTGCACCCTTTTCTTCACTCTCTGCTATGTGCACCCCCAAAGACACTACGACCAACAACACCACCACCACCACATACCTTCCGCTTGAGTCACAGGAATTATTTTCCGATCCATATCAAGACATTTCTGATGCGCAGCCACTCTTGGTATTGGATCAGGAAGAGGATGTAGCAACAACCGCTACTCAGCCGTCTGACGACAGTCCCCAGATCAGCCCAAGGAGGAGGTTGGTCCCCGGTGCTGCTGCCTACTCCGAGATCTCTACTTATAGCAGTGGGGAAGGTGACGTTGATGATGATGTGTCTAGTGATGTCACGTGGGTGCCCACAAGAGAGGAAGAGGAGGGGAGTTCAGAGGGAGATATGGACCAGCAGATAGGGAGGAGAAGTAGGAATAACTTACATTGCACAGGAGGGACAAAGCAGACTGCAAATGTATCAGGAGCGAGTCATCGACCATGTACGGTCACATCTGGCGCTCCCAGGATACCGGCACATGGCTTCACAGTGTGGGCTTTTTTTAACGTGTCCGCTGCTGACAATAGCGTTGCCGTCTGCAATCTTTGCAGTCAATGCATTAGTCGCGGTAAGGCCAACACTCACCTAGGGATGACCGCCTTAAGAAGGCACATGAGCAGTCATCACCGAGCCCAGTGGGAGCAACGGAACACACAAAGCCACACTCCAGGCTCTCACCGTCCAGCCTCGTCTTCTACTTCTCCTCTCTCCTCACAATTGTCCTCCACTCCACCTTCCATCACGCCAAGCTCACGTTTTTTTGCAAAAAGGCAGGCTTCCGTGGGCCTAATGTTCGAGCGTAAAAAAATGATGACGCCGGATAACCCTCTTGCCCAACGGTTGACGGCTGGCTTGTCAGAACTCATAGCCCGCCAACTACTGCCATATAAACTGGTGGACTCGGAGGCCTTTCGCAAATTTGTGGCCATTAAAACACCACATGGGAAGGTCCCAGGAAGGAAGTATTTCTCACAGAAGGGCATCCCAGAGCTATATGGCCATGTTCAGCGGCAAGTGAATGTATCTCTGGCACACAGTGTCGGTGCCAAGATACATCTGACCACAGACATGTGGTCTAGCAAACACGGGCAGGTAAGGTATATCACTTTTACTGTCCACTGGGTGAACCTTTTGACGGCCGTCAAGCATGTAACCCGTGGCACCCATGTAGATTTGGTTTTACCGCCACGGATTGCATGCAGGCCTGGCCCTTCTTCTCCTCCTCCTCCTACTCCATCCTCCTCCCTCTCCTCCTCGGCTGACTCCTCCTTTTCTGCTGCTAGCATCTCTTCAGCTGCGCCGCCCAAGCTCCCCAGAACCTATTCAACATGCTAGGTGAGACGTTGCCATGCCGTGCTGCGTCTGTTGTGCCTGGAAGCCAAGAGCCACACTGGCCCGGTACTCCTTTCAGCTTTGCGTTCACAGGCAGATCAGTGGCTAACACCGCTCAATTTGACAGTTGGTAAAGTGGTGTGTGACAATGGTGCCAATCTGCTTAGCGCATTGAAACAGGGCAAAATCACGCACGTGCCATGCATGGGACACGTCTTAAACTTGGTCGTGCAGCGATTTGATGTCAAATACCCTGGGGTCCAGGACATCTTGCAGGCAAGGAAAATCTCGGCCCATTTCAGAAGATCTTACACGGCCATGGCTCGCCTTGCTGATATTCAGCGGCAACACAATCTGCCGGTCAGACGTCTTATTTGCGATTGCCTGACGCGATGGAACTCAACCTTCTATATGCTTGATAGGCTGCTCCAGCAGAAACGTGCAGTTAACGTCTACCTGTATGAACTCTGCGGCAGAACAGGTTCTGGGGAGCTGGGGGTTTTTTCACCGCGCCAGTGGCTGCTCATGCGCGATGCATGCAGACTTCTGCGCCCATTTGAGGAGATCACCAAACTGGTCAGTCGCAGCCATGGCGCCATCAGTGACATGGTACCTTATGCCTTCTTTATGAAGCGTGCATTGCGTCGTGTCATTGATCAAGCTGTGGAGGAGCAGGTGCGGGAAAATGAGGAAGTCGCAATGCTGGATGAATTCCCAGGGGGGGCTACTCTATCTGAGACAAGTCAACAACAGGAGTCTGAAGAGGATGGTGCCAGGGTGGATGAGGAGGAAGAAGAGCAAGAAGAGCAAGAAGAGCATGCTTTAAACTTTTCTGGGACCCCTGTTGTTGTGCGTGGATGGGGAGAGGAGAATGAAGAGGACGACATTATCCTGGATGATGAGCAGGAGCCAGGCCACCACACCGCTTCCACTTTAGTGCAAATGGGGGCTTTCATGCTCCAGTGTTTTAATAGGGACCCCCGTATAAAAAGCATAAGGGTCAAGGACCAGTACTGGGTGGCAACGTACTTAGACCCCCGGTACAAACACAAAATGGCGGAAATGCTACCACCGTCACAGAGGGCTGTCAGAATGCAGCACTTCCAGGCCTTGCTTGGAGAAATGCTGCATTCTGCTTTTGCGTGCGCTGGCAGAGGAGCAATTCCCACTCCCAGAGAAGGAGTTGCGGGTACCAATCCAACAGCCCCTGCAAGAAGAGGCCGGTTTGAAGATGTGTTGGTGACTTCGGATATGAGGTCATTCTTTCAGCAGACCCATCGACAGGTGTCATCCGGATCCAGCATCAGGGAACGCCTAGACCGTCAGGTGTCCGACTACATTGGGTTAACAGCCGATGTGGACGCTCTGAGGAGTGATGAACACCTTGACTACTGGGTGGGCAGGCTTGACCTCTGGCCAGAGCTTGCCCAATTTGCAATCGAACTGTTGGCTTGCCCCTCGTCCAGTGTCCTGTCCGAAAGGACGTTCAGCACAGCAGGGGGGATCGTGACCGATAAGCGTACTCGCCTAGCTCACAACAGTGTTAACTACCTCACATTTCTAAAAATGAATGAAGCATGGATCTCGGAGGAATTCAACACATGTGACCAGTAGACCATGTATATGTCTATAAACTATTTTTTCAATCGAGCACACAGACCTTCTTTCTTCATTTGGCTCACTTCCTTGTCCAAAAAAAGCACACCGTACTATATGCCCGTACCCTCCTGTTTGAAGAGGTTGAGCGGTGTCCTATTTCTACTGGGGCTGCTTATTATGAGGGGCTCCCACCATCCCTGAGCTGTGCTGACTTCCTCCTGGGGCTGCTTATTATGAGGGGCTCCCACCATCCCTGTGCTGTGCTGACTTCCTCCTGGGGCTGTACCTCTGCTGTGCATAATATGAGGGGCTCCCACCATCCCTGTGCTATGCTCATTATGAGGGGCTCCCACCATCCGTGTGCTGTGCTGACTTCCTCCTGGGGCTGCTTACGGTGCAGGTGTCAGTGCTCTCTATCACGTTGCTGGTGTCAGATCACTCTATCACGGTGCAGGTGTCATTGCTGTATGTCACGCTGCTGATGTCAGTGCTCTCTATCACAGTGCTGCTGTCAGTGCTGTATATCACGGTGCTGGTGTCAGTGCTTTAAGTCACGCTGCTGATGTCAGTGCTCTCGATCACGGTGCTGGTGTCAGATCACTCTATCACGGTGCAGGTGTCATTGCTGTATATCACGCTGCTGATGTCAGTGCTCTCTATCACGGTGCTGCTGTCAGTGCTGTATATCACGGTGCTGGTGTTAGTGCTTTATGTCAAGCTGCTGATGTCAGTGCTCTCTATCACGGTGCTGGTGTCAGATGACTCTATCACGGTGCAGGTGTCATTGCTGTATGTCACGCTGCTGATGTCAGTGCTCTCTATCACGGTGCTGCTGTCAGTGCTGTATATCATGGTGCTGATGTTAGGGCTTTATGTCACGCTGCTGATGTCAGTGCTCTCTATCACGGTGCTGTTGTCAGATGACTCTATCATGGTGCAGGTGTCATTGCTGTATGTCACGCTGCTGATGTCAGTGCTCTCTATCACAGTGCTGCTGTCAGTGCTGTATATCACAGTGCTGGTGTTAGTGCTTTATGTCACGCTGCTGATGTCAGTGCTCTCTATCACGGTGCTGGTGTCAGATGACTCTATCACGGTGCAGGTGTCATTGCTGTATATCACGCTGCTGATGTCAGTGCTCTCTATCACGGTGCTGCTGTCAGTGCTGTATATCACGGTGCTGGTGTTAGTGCTTTATGTCAAGCTGCTGATGTAAGTGCTCTCTATCACGGTGCTGGTGTCAGATGACTCTATCACGGTGCAGGTGTCATTGCTGTATGTCACGCTGCTGATGTCAGTGCTCTCTATCACGGTGCTGCTGTCAGTGCTGTATATCATGGTGCTGATGTTAGGGCTTTATGTTACGCTGCTGATGTCAGTGCTCTCTATCACGGTGCTGTTGTCAGGTGACTCTATCATGGTGCAGGTGTCATTGCTGTATGTCACGCTGCTGATGTCAGTGCTCTCTATCACAGTGCTGCTGTCAGTGCTGTATATCACAGTGCTGGTGTTAGTGCTTTATGTCACGCTGCTGATGTCAGTGCTCTCTATCACGGTGCTGGTGTCAGATGACTCTATCATGGTGCAGGTGTCATTGCTGTATGTCACGCTGCTGATGTCAGTGCTCTCTATCACGGGGCTGCTATCAGTGCTGTATATCACGGTGCTGGTGTTAGTGCTTTATGTCAAGCTGCTGATGTCAGTGCTCTCTATCACGGTGCTGGTGTCAGATGACTCTATCACGGTGCAGGTGTCATTGCTGTATGTCACGCTGCTGATGTCAGTGCTCTCTATCACGGTGCTGCTGTCAGTGCTGTATATCATGGTGCTGATGTTAGGGCTTTATGTCACGCTGCTGATGTCAGTGCTCTCTATCACGGTGCTGTTGTCAGATGACTCTATCATGGTGCAGGTGTCATTGCTGTATGTCACGCTGCTGATGTCAGTGCTCTCTATCACGGTGCTGCTATCAGTGCTGTATATCACGGTGCTGGTGTTAGTACTTTATGTCACGCTGCTGATGTCAGTGCTCTCTATCACGGTGCTGGTGTCAGATCACTCTATCACGGTGCAGGTGTCATTGCTGTATGTCACGCTGCTGATGTCAGTTCTCTCTATCACGGTGCTGCTGTCAGTGCTTTATATCACGGTGCTGGTGTTAGTGCTTTATGTCACGCTGCTGATGTCAGTGCTCTCTATCACGGTGCTGTTGTCAGATCACTCTATCACGGTGCAGGTGTCATTGCTGTATGTCACGCTGCTGGTGATCATCTCCTGCACCCTCTTCTTTGCCTACCCTGACCTTCCCTCTCCTCCATTGCCTTCATGCGCTCCACAGTCCTGAATTGTCACAACAATTTCCCATATAAAAAAAGAATGCTTGTAGTTGTCGATCCCAGATTCACCTCATACATGTGTTATGTCATTGGCCATGTGGTGGGACTATGTTTGCACAGCTATTAGTTATTTTGTGGCTGCAAATTTGACCTGTAGGTTTGCAAAGTTCGCCTCCCATTGAAGTCAATGGGGCCCGCCGCGAACGTTATGGTTCGCGAACTATCGGCTGCGTTCGCGAAACATCCCGTCAGAAGTTCATCCATCACTAATTACAAGTGTTACAGTGATGTCGGTAAAGACAATAAATATGGGTTGGCTATTCCAAAACACTTTTGTAGCAGAGTGAGGGGTTATAACCTCTAACAGTGTTTTTTTTTCTTCCTGTCCTTTACTGTTGTGGTGACAACTGCAGCCTGTCAAGTCTCTGGTGTGAGGCCGGGTTGCTGAGAGGGCGTCCCTTGCAGCTGAGTGCAGCACTCCCCTGGAAGTGATACAGGGGATGCGGTGCCCAAAGGTGCACGGGTTGCCAGGGATGCTGCAGGCTGGCTGATAGACTGTAGACAGCTGGAACGTGCTGAGTAGCAATCTGGGCAGCAGTCTGAAGTCATAAGTAGCAGGGTAAACCAGGAGCAGGGTCCGCAGCCAGGCCAGGGGTCAGATACCAGGAGCCAGTCTATGAAGAATACAGGAACAAGCCGGGTCGTACACCGAGGGCAAGGAATCGAAGAGTAGTCAACAAGCCGGGGATCAGAGTGAGGAGATAACAGGATCACAGGTCAACCCAAGCAGGATTCAAGCCAGGGGTCTTCAGAGTAAACAAGCACAGGAACACAGGAAGCTGTTGATAATCCAGCAAACTGCAAGTGTCACTGATCAGTTTAAATAGGCCGTAGGGGTGTGCCTACAATTGTTGTGGCGTGTGCACACGTGTGTGTGTGCGCATCGGCGAGCGCAGACTGCCGCGTCCTGGCTGTTGTGCCTCTGCGTGCACGCAAGCGCATGGAAACTTGTCTGGCGCAACCATGACGGTTACTGGTGGAGTTGCCCACAACATGGCCATTTCCCTGACACAGACCCTCATTTCTTGTACAAGCAACTGAAAGGAACTGTGGGAAGAACTTCACCAACAGGGTCACAGACAGAAATAATAACCTGAAATAAATGTTAATTCTTCCCATTCTATTCTGAACTAATAAAAAATTAAAACTAGATGTAGGCTTTAAATGAATTACCCACACCTGAATGGATTGCAGTGTTTAAAAAACTTTTATATACTAGGAAATGCTTGTGTGCAATATGATGGAAAAGGGTTACCATATCACTATTTACTCTGAGGGTCCTAACAAAGATGTGTCTAAATACATAATGAAAAAATAGGGTCAAACTATAAGTCCCCTTTCACAATGAAGCTGCACTAAAACAACACTTAAGTGCCGGTTGTTTTTGTGGTGCTTCAGCAGGACTTTTTCAGTGCTTTTCGGGGCGCTAGTGGTGCGAATTTTTTAAGGTCACGTGAGAGCATGACCTTACAGAAAAGGAAAAATGTCCCGTTTTGCGGCACATTCAAAGCACTTTTAAGGCCTATTCATTTCAATGGGCAGTGGAATTTTGGGAGCACTATTTATAGCGCTCCCGAGCCGCCCAAAAGATGCTGATGCAGGACTTTTCCTAATGTCACACAAGCGCACCGTCCCAGTGTGAAAGCACTTTTCAGGCACTATTTCTAGCGCTAAAATGCTTGAAAACTGCCTCAGTGTGAAAGGGGCCTTAGTAGTCACTTACAAGTCATTCATTTGTATTGTATTCACTGTATATACATTACTTTGGAATTCACCATGAATAAAAGACGAGTTACACATTTTTTTTCTTCTTATCCCTTATAGATGATTTTGAAGGAAAAAAAGAGACAACTACCACTGAAACACACACTTCAACAGGTATTTTAATGTTCATTCTTAAGACTTAATATTGGGGTAGTGTTCTTGTATTGTGCTAATGCTAGTGCATTGGTTTCAGAGTCTAGTGTTGAGGTTTTTGATGTGCACTTTAACCACTTTAAACCATTTTTTTAAATTAATAAATAGATCAAAACTATCGCTAACTATTTTGATTATTTCACATTTTAATTAGAAACTGTAAGTTGTAGGGTGGATTGATTCTTTTGCTCATATTGTAAATAGAAAGTGGTTGAAATTGTCTAGTATACTGCTTTGTGTATGACCATCGTAAGGTTATTTGTCAGACTTTAAACATATGTAAACAATAAAAATGTGATTTCTTTTTGATCATACATTTACACAATATATGTATTTAAAATTAATTTTGTTATATCTGTTTTATAGTTTAAAAACAAATACACTTGATCCTAAAGTCAGAAATCTTGTAAGCTGATAATCACTTAAGTTAAAAAAGTTAAAATGTGTGATTCCTTTAATGAGACTTTCTGGAAACGCCAACCCCCACGCTATAAAAGGGGAATACAGAGCAGACAGACTGACAGATTATTGATACTTTTGTAGAAAAAGAATAGGGCCATCTAACCAACTGCATAGGGAGAGATTAGGGTGAATTAGGAAAATATAATTACATTCTGAATAATGAGTAATCAGCCTATATGCTAGCCCTTTTTGTTTTACTATTAGGGACATTTTTTTTGCGGTGTGGTAAATTAACTTAAACCAGCTGATTTAAAGAGTCACATTTAGCTGCTGTCCTGTCCATAGCAAACTTTTTATTGCTTGTTATTCATTTGTTAGTCACTTGTTATTTTATGTTGATAAGGTCTTTGTTTAGGTTACACTCTGTTATTGCTGCACAATTTCCCCTAGTATTTATTTTTATTTTTTAATGAATAGGACCTTTTGTTCTTTGACGTGTTAGTGACCATTCACTCTTGGAGTTGCCTTGTGTTTCCAGCATGCCACCACTCCATTTTAAAGAAAGAAAGAACAAAGAGCAAGAACAGTGTGCTTCTAACCCACCTTACATCACTCACATTCACTGCACATCCTTTTTTTATTTTACAAATAGTAGCAATACACTGGTCAGGCACATTATCCAAGATAAAAACTGTCTTGTTGGCCAGTTTTACACTGCAGTATCATCTGTGGTCTCCTAATTAGGGATGAGCCAAACCTACCTGGGTTTGGTACAAGGCATGTTCACAGAACATTAGTACATGACTAAACTTTTAGTGCTGAATCCAAACCCCATTACCTGTTTTGTCTGACTGGATTGCAGTGTTTAAAAACTTTTAGATACTAGGAAATGCTGGTGTGCAATATGATGGAAAATGGTTATCAGATCACTATTCACTATGGGGGTCCTAACAAAGATGTGTCTAAATACACAAGGACAAAGGTCAAACTACTGTATAACAATAATTTACAAGTCATTCTTTTTTTTTTTTTATTTTTTTTTTTATTGATTTACTGTATATGTATATACTTTGGAATTCACCCTGACTAAAAGAAGAGTTAGAAATGTTTTTTCTTCTTATGCCTTATAGATGATTTTGAAGGAAAAAAAGAAAGAACTACCACTAAAACCTCCACTTCAAGAGGTATTTTGATGTTCATTCTAATGGCTTAACATTGGGGTAGTGATCTCATACTGTGATAATGCCAGTGCATTGGTTTCAGAGTTAAGTGTTGAGGTTTTTGATGTGCACCAAAAAAAAGAAAAGAAAACAAAGAAGTGCTGATACACAGCAATTTTCAGGCAAATTCAACCACTTTAAACCATTTTTTAAATGAATAAATAGACCAAGGCAAACTATTACCAACTATTTTAATTTTTTTTCACATTTTAATTAGAAACTGTAAGTTGTAGGGTGGATTGCTTTGCGTATGACCATGATACAGTTATTTTTCACTCTTTAAAGATATGTAAACAATACACATTTGGTTTCTTTTTAATATGTTAAACATACATTTACATATACATACTGTAAGTGTTTAAAAGCATTTTGTTATAACTTGTTGATAGTTGAAAAACAAATACATTTTATCCTGAAGTCAGAAATCTTATAAGCTGATAATCACTTATGCTCCTTCACTTTTATGTGTGAGAACTGTTCCCAGCTCTCTCTCTGGACAAAAGAACACCTCACCTATATGTTATGAATATGAGACGATGGAGAGGGGTTGATGGAGAGGGGTTCTGTAGCCATGTACTAGGGTAAGAATAGTAAGTGAAAAGTTAAAACGTGTGGTTGTATTAATGAGACTTTCTGGAAAAGCCAACCTCTTCACTATAAAAGGAGGATTGGCCGCTGTGATTGCCACGGGTGACAGCACATAACAGTTCTCACTGAATAGTAGGTTTTAGTACAAGTGTCCATCCCAGACACAATTTGGGGCAACTGGGTATGCAGTACTAACTCAACAGCAGTTCCCCACAATTGCCATGGACTATGGCACTTGACTTTTAGCACACAGTCACAGTTCGTCTCTCCCTGGTTTTAACCCTCAGCGATCCTGGAAGCAAAGTACAGTTCCCCGGCTCGATGAATTTACGGTTGCTAGGAGCAATGGCTGTGCAAGGTTAACCATGCACAATATCCCAGATGAAGCCCCTAAACGTGGTGCACCCACTTAAGGGCTGCAAGTAATGGAATCCCCCACCCTGCACAGCCAGGCACACCGAATCTTCACAGTGACCTCAGAGACAGAAAACAGTCCAGTGCTTTGTTTTTGTTATTTATTGAGGGATAGAACTTTGATGGCAATTGGGAATTATGAGATGCCCACTGGACTTCAAACAACTTCAGGCACCACTCTTCCTATACACCATCTATACACACCTCTCTGCTTCCTTCAGCACTCGCTTGCAGAACTCCAGCTGTGTCTCCTTGTTGACATTTGGTAGCAAAGGCCCATTACAATCAGGGATTCGCAGCAGGGGACTGAAAGGTCTATGTGGGCACATGGGTAGCAGCCAAAGGCACCCATCCTGGCAGTCAAAACGCAGGTCTTTCCAGGCAGCCATCCTCTGGTGAAACCAATTGAACCAGCACTGCCCACCATACGTTTTGTATGCCCCCAAATGAGATCCATGTATCCGAAGAGAGAAGGGCCCAGCTCCTGAAATTTCTCACAGAGCACCCCTGCATAGACGCAGAAACCCTGCAGCCAGTTCCCAAATGTGCGAGGAAGCTGCTTCATCTTTTCAGCCTGAACAGTAACATAAATCAGCCTAGACTTATCCACTGTCTTCTTGTCAAAAGGCACCAGCATCAGTACGTCAATGAACTAACAGTGCCAAATGTTTTCTTTGATGTTTTGTGCCAGGTGCAAACCCACTGATAAAACTGACCATAAGGGACCACCCAAGCGAAAACCATACCCTGAGGACGATGAGGGCGCCGCTCCTGGCGTAACGCCCAAATGCAGCAATACCGATTTTACCTCAGTAAGGATGTGGTCGTCTGTAGAAATAGCGCAAGAATTGCTACCCCAAACCACCCCACAGTCATACTCATGCAATGGAGGCTGAGCAGGGGAACCCCATATGGCATTGCCCTTTGCCGCAGGTGGTCACTGGCAGGAGGAGCTGGATGCGGATACTGAAGCCCGGGAGACGGACAGCTGATCCTGGGAGGAGGTGCAGAGGGAAGAGAATGTTGGGAGTAGCTCCAATCTAAGGGAAGAAACACAGGTTGTGGGTGAGTGTAATGGCCAGCAAGTGGCAGTGCAGCGCAGGAAAACTCACCTAGCAGTGCTGGAGGCTTCTGCCTCAAGTGATCAGTGAGCCCCGTCAGAGGAACAGCGGAATGGTCACTTGAGGGGGGGTGAAAGCAGCAGAAGCAGATGACGAGCCAGGAAGCAGGCCAAGGCAGGCCCAGGAGCTGGGAGCCACTTGCAGATGAGCTGTGCCATCACTCACACAGGTACTGATGCCCCGTGGCACCCTGTGAGGGGGGAGGCATAGACGCTGGTGGAGGAGCCAAGGATCGGGCGGTGGCCTGCCAGGGAGCTGAAAACCTCCCGTCCTGCAGGGAGCCGAGAGCTGTTTGCAGGGGACTGGATCCAGAGAGGGCTCGGCGTGAACCCGACCAGCCACCCGACCATGACCCGCAGAGTGCAGTGGGGCTCTGTGGCTCCTAGAGTGGGAGAGACGTTGCTGATCTGCATGGGGAGGCCTAGGAGAGCCGCTGCCATGGCTGGAAGTGCTCAGTGATCCACATAAAGCGCGGGATTGGGGGTGAGAAGAGGAGCCAGAGCCATCAGTGCCAGTGGCTTCGCTATCAGTCCTAGATGCATGATTTGTGGCCCTAGGAGGGCTGGGGCTCAGTCTGGAGGGCGGGCGGGTCGCCCTGTGGGCCTTTGAAGCTGGCAGCATGCCAGCCTCGGAAGCATCTATGGAAGATGAGGTGAGGGCTGGGGAAACTGTCTCACTGGTGAATAAAGACAGGAGCCAGTCAGCTTGACCTCTTTCTACCAGATTCCTCTCCATCAAGGCGTCAGTGTCCATGGCGAATCCAGCAGGTACGTAGGGGAGGTCAACTCTTTTGATGTCAAATTCTCTTGAAAGTAATGGGACGTGCCTCTGTGTAGCCTATTCTAGAGTTCCGGCTCCACCCAGTCACCTCGTGCCATTGTAGCCAATCCCAATGGAGCCACTCTGACTCCCTGATTAGGTTGATGCCCCACTTAGTTGCTAAGCATCCAGCAGTCAAGGCTCCATTTCTATAGGGCAAGGCTGGTCAAGAGGCCTTCAACGTTTGCTTTTTTTTTTTTTTTGTAGTACAAATAGTACTATAATTTCCAATGGTTGTTTGTAACACGGGAAACTCCTTATCACTTAAACCACCCCTCTAGCACAACATACCTCCTTTTGTTTAGGTGTAAACCATGTTTAGCATTTAATTTGTACTCCACTGAAAAGTCAACCCAGTGCTCTAGAAACTCAAATCCTCCCCTCTTGCATCATTTCCTTAGCCATTAATTCAGTTATCTAAATCCCATTGCTCACCGGCCTTTCCTGTGTTGCACATTGCACAGGCAAAATTGTAGGAGTCAAATTTGCATTCGATTTGAACATCTGGACCATCCCTATAATTTGTGTGAAGATGTGGAGATTGCATACCCAGAGGTGGCAGCCCTAGATTTCATTGCTATCCCTAACAGGCATGAGAGCATCTCATATAGTAAGGCTGGTGAAGGCATGGCTGAAAGTTCTAGATAGCTGGTGGTAAACCGGGTATTCTATCAATATATATATACTAGACTGCCTGAGATATATATATATATATATATATATATATATATACAGTGCATTCATTGTTGAATATATAGTGTAGTCATTATACAGTATATAATACAGTGCATTGAAGTGGTTAAGGGGAACCCTATGACGGGGCTTACCTGAATCTGGAAGAGGAACAAGGGGCCCCCAGATTCTGACCCCCATGTGAATGGGTATCAGGTACAAAAAAAAAGTGTCAAAAAGTAAAAAATGCAATAGACAGTTTTTGACAATTAATTTATTAAAAAAGGAAAAAAATGTCCATCCATCTTCAGTCATGCCACCCAACAGACCTGAAAAATAGAAAAAAAAGCTCTGCCTCGATGAGAGGCCTCCCAAAACAGATGTTATATAGGAAAAGGTGGGGTCACCCTGTGATGTAACCCCACCCCCTTCTGACATGTGACATCATGTGACTTCAGAGGGGGTGTGGTCATCTGTTACGTCAGCAGGTGGCCCCACCCTTGCCTATATAACAGCTGTCAAAGCCAAAAGACAGCAGTTGTCAGGAGGCCTCCCATGAAGTTGGAGTTTTTTTGTTCCTTTTTTTGATGATGGATGCACATCGTATATGTGGCCAGGTATGATTCAGGAGGGGGTTCTTCTTCGACCCCCCCCCCCCCACACTATCCTGTCCTCCAGGCTGCATGCTCGGATAAGGGTCTGGCATGGATTTTGGAGGGACTCCATGCCATAATTTTTTTATCTTGGCATGGAGTGTCCCTTAAAATCCATACCAGATCTGAAGGGCCTGGTATGGACTGGGGGGGGGGGGACCAGACACCGTTTTTTTTACTTGATTTTTCATCTATACAGTCGCGAGCAAGTTTAAATGACAAAGCCATTATTGCTGTGGCACAGTTCTACACTTCACACAGATGCACCATTTTACAGGCAGATTAAGGGGACCCCAGGCATGATATTTAAATTTAATATTTCATTTTTATTGTATCACTTTAAGCATTAATAAAATCACTGCTCCCGAAAAAACAGTTGTTTTAAAAACTTTTTTTGCATTGATACATGTCCCCTGGGGCAATACCTGGGTCCCTATACACTTTTTATGCCAATAACTTGCATATAAGCCTTTAAAATTAGCACTTTTGATTTTTCATGTTGGTTTCCTATAGATTTTAATAGGGTTTGCAGGTTCGCTCAAATTTTTTGCCATGTTCTGGTGCGAACCGAACTGTAGGGTGTTTGACCCATCCCTACAATGTTAGCAAATCTGGTTGCTTAAATGCAGATCCTGCCTTTCTTTTGTGTGAGTCCTTAGTACTTTCCTTAAAGCGGAGGTCCACCCTAAAATGGACCTCCGCTCATCGGAATCCCCCCCCCCCCTCCGGCGCCACAATCGGCACCTTTCAGGGGGGAGGGGGGTGCAGTTACCTGGATAATCCAGGTAACTGCACCCACTTCCGGGCTAGCTCTCTGCGGAACGGGGCGTACGTTACGCCCCGTTCCGCAAGCGCCCGCCACCTTCAGCAAGTGCCCCGCTGCCTGCTGGGAAACACACAGCTCCCAGAGGCAGCGGGGACCGTCCGGATTGCGCCGCGCGGCTCGCGCATGCGCAGTAGGGAACCGGGAAATGAAGCCGAAAGGCTCCATTTCCTGATTCCCATACCCAAGATGGCGGCGGGACCCGGCAGCCGAGCGAGCGATCGGCTTCGGGTGCCGACATCGCGGGCGCGCTGGACAGGTAAGTGTCACTATTTAAAAGTCAGCAGCTGCAGTATTTGTAGCTGCTGGCTTTTAAAAAAAAAAAAAAAAAACGCGGAGTCCCGATGGACTCCCGCTTTAACTGCAAAAGAACACAAGAATACTATCAACATTCTGTGGGCACACACATACCCTGGTGCTAGTATATGTAAATTATATACAGTCACCACCATCTCAAAGAATTATGGGCAGAAACCATTTCAGATATAGTCTTAACCAGTGTAGTTAAATAGCTTCATCATCCAATGAATTATCAGCATTTGAATGGTTCTTAAAGAGTAATTCCACACGCCCCCCCCCCCCCCCCCCCCCCACCAGAAAATGTAAAGTCAACAGACACAAATACTTAAAGGGGAGGTCCACCCTAAAGTGGAGCTTCCGCTCATTGGAACCCTCCCCCCCTCCAGCGGCACAATTGGCACCTTTCAGGAGGGAGGGGGGTGCAGGTACCTGTACAGTACAGGTATCTGCACCCACTTCCGGCATAGATATCTGCAGAATACATGCCCCTTTCCGCAGATATCTATGCCTCTTTCCGAAGGTCCCCCGCTGTCTGCTGGGAAACACACGGATCCCAGAGACAGCAGGGACCATCCTTATTGCGCAGCGCGACTCACGCATGCGCAGTAGGGAACCCGGGAAATGAAGCCGCAAGGCTCCCCTTCCTGATTCCCATAGCCAAGATGGCGGCGGCAGCACCCGAGAGACGATCGAGAGAGCGGCTTCGGGTGCCGACATTGCGGGCGCGCTGGGCGGGTAAGTGTCATTATTTTAAAAGTCAGCAGCTGCAGCATTTGTAGCTGCTGGCTATTAAAAAAAAAAAAAACGCGGACTCCCGCTTTAATATAAGGACACTTACCTATCCAGGGAGCCCATGATGTCAGCACTCCAGTAAATTTTCTGATAGGCTCTTGGATGCTGCCACCTCCATTCATAACAAGGGAACCTGGCAGCGAAGCCATACACTGCCATACACTCAGCACTTCTTTCCTGCACATACTACCTGCTGCCATACACCCCGTACTGTACATACTAACTGCTACCATACCGTCCATACTCCATTGCTGCATATACTGCCCACCATTGCATCTTAATCACTCCTCCTTTATACACACTACCCGCTGTCATACACTTCGTACTTCTTTCCTACACATGCCATCATACTCTGGGCCTCTGTTCATGGGGAAATAATGGGGCCCCATAAAGCTTATCTGACAGGACACCTTCCACCTGACAGGGCCAGGGCCTGAGCCCACTGCCCAGCTCACAGGCAGCCAGCAAAGAAAAAGGAGGTGGTGTGCACTATGAAGAAAGTAGGGTATGACAAAGTTTTGCTAACATTAGTAGGGGTTTAAAACTTGTACAGTGCACACAGATCAAATTTGTGTATATAATGTACAAAATGCAGGTGTCAAGAAAATGGCTGCAGTGCAATGGTGTAGGTTTTTAGGGGTTAACACCTCTTTACCACCTGTAAAATACCGTCTGAAGAGTGATCCTAATGTGGATTGCTCTTCAGAGGACATCACATGTGCTAATGAGCCCTAAAGCTGTTCAGACAATCCTTTTTTTCTGTCAATTCAGCAAGGGACAGGGACTGGACTATTTCAAAGAGAAGTATGGGAATCTGTATTTTACTTTAAATCATACTTACCTAGCTGGATGTAGCATCGGTCCCCTGACAGCTGTAACACTGAGAACTGTGCGCCGATCACTCGGTTCTCACTGCTCCCTGAGCAGAAAGCTGATGACTGACTGTTCTGCCCCCCCCCCCCCCACACACCCCACGCTCACTGGAGCACTGGGTCATGCTGAGAGTGGGAGGAGCTGGTTTAGGCTCTCAGAGGCTCGCTGAGAGGCTGAGCCGGAGGCCAGTCCAGGCATGTGAGTGGATTCCGATTCCATATGGTCACGATCTTGCCCAAGCTGGCTCTGTGACATCAGCAGGCAGCGGACTTTAGCCCACTGTCTGCTGAAAATGGGTCACAGGAGTGCAAAACATGTTTTCTTTGGGACACTGTTAAGTAAGCTCTTGGTTTGCAGCGATTACAAAAACTCCAGTGGACCCATTTTACTATTTTGCTGGGGCCGCAGAAGGAATGGGACTATTTATTGTTTTTTGGGCACAGGCAGCATAATCCTTGTGCTGCGGTCATGACAATTGAAATAAAGTCCCAGGCTTCTCTTATAAATCAATCCACTGGGGCATGTAATTGTCAGTAGCACTGCACAAGGCTTATCCTGCCTGTGCCGGGGCTGGGGAAGGAATTGGACTATTTAATGTTTTTCTGGCACAGGTAGCATAATCCTTGTTCTGCCCCAGCGATTAAATTAAAGTCCCGCCCCCTTCTTCTATATCAATCCACCAGGGCATGTAGTTGCCAGGAACCACAGCAGGAGGATTACTCCATCGGGACTATTTTTTCAGGCACAGGCAGAGTAATCATCGTGCTGTGGTTCCCAGCAATTACATTGCCCAGCAGGCTGATATAGAAGAAGGGGCTGGGACTTTAATTAAATTGTTGCAGCACAAGGATTATGCAGCCTGTGCCTGAAAATGTTTAAATAGTCCCATTCCTTCCCCGGCCCCAGCTGAGCAAAGGGGGCTTGTGGAAGTTTTTTGACTCACAGTATGTACACTATTTTGTACATTAAACACTCCTGCACTTTATACACTACACACACTCCTGTACTATATACGCTATATTGTATGTATATATATATATATATGCGCTCCACATTACTACTCTACTTAAGCTACCCAGAGGCATCCTCTCCCCCTTTCCCCTCTTTCTCACCCCCCCTCTCTTTCACTCCCCCCTTCTCTCTTTTGCCCCCCCCCCCCTTACCAATCATGACCTCCCTCTATATTTAATTTAATTTGTTTTAATAATCAATTAATGTTTCCAAAAATTGTTTGTGTTTTCGTTTATTTATTCCCAAAAAAAGAAAAAAAGATCCACCATAATCCTCAGCAACAGGTCTATGATGCTTTTAATTCGGCCCTGGCCACAGCCCCATAGTCTTCTATTAGGCTGTGCATTTTCTGAAAGTGCACCAAAGATGTAGCATGCAGAACGTTTGGTGCGCTTTTCGAAAATTCAGCAAAAAGCACAAATTAATAGAAGTCTATAGGACTGCGGCTAAAAATGTGGGTAAAACATTTAGTGTGAATATGGCCTTTATGTGGCATTATATCACAAAGTGTATGTCTTACAAAGGAATCACCAATCTCAAAACCTATTCAAATTGTGTCTTCTATAGTATTTCCTCACTGTGATAGTGCTGGTAACCAATAAACATTTTTTTTTGTTTTGTTTTTTAATTTACATAATCTTTATTTATTTTCATAATAATTTTTCCATAAACAAACTTTATACATTTAAATACTCAATTTTACAAATCTCTCTCCCCCCCCACCCCCTCCCCTTCAAGGACATGTCAGGAAAAACAAAACAAAGGGTCCCTCATGCACAGACTGTGATCGTAATTCTCCTAGAATCTCGGTCTTCTTAACACCTTTTCCTAAAAACTCTCTCTCTCCCTCCTCCCCCCCATCCTCAGTCATTCCAATCCCTTATGCTGGGTGTCCCAGCTTATCCAACCATGGTTTCCACATTCTTTTGAATTCCCTAAAATTCCCTCTCCTTACATATACTACCTTTTCCTTCCAGACCGTCTCTGTTATTAGCTGCCTCCAATCTGCTACCGTCGGGGGGTTTTCTGCCTGCCACCTCTGCGCTATCAATTTCCTTGCCTGAAACATACACCTCATCACTGCTTTGTTTATACAAGCTGATCCTCTTATTCCCTCGTTCAGGCCCAGCACACACATTCTGGGGTTCCCGTTAACCGTCACTCTAAATGTTTCATTTATATCGGCGATAACTTCTGACCAGTAGCGAAACAGTTTAGGGCACCTCCAGAACATGTGTGTCAGATCCCCTGTCGCCTGACATCTCGGACATCCATCGTCTACTCTTTGCCCAAACCTATATAGCCTCTTCGGTGTATAATAGGCTCTATGTAACAGCATCAGATGTGACACCCTCTGGGCTGGCGAGACAGATATCAAATGTCCCCCCTCAAGTATCCTCATCCACTGCTCATCTGAGAATGTTCCTACTTCCTCCTCCCATTTTCTTCTAGTTTTAAGTTTTCCTGGGGTTTCTATACTCCCTTCATATATGTGTGGATAAATTTCTGCTATAAAACCTCTCTCTCTATCTTGGGAGTTTAATCTATTATTACTCCAAACTGGCCCTGGTGTATCAAATTGTTTCGATAAAGCATGCCTGATTTGTAAATATTTATAAAACGAATGTTTTGATAAATCAAATTCCGTTCTCAGTGTGTTAAATGTTTTTATTGTGTTTCCTTCATACAACTGGGCCAGCCTGTCAATCCCTCTACTTTCCCAGTCTTTGTATCTTCCTATCTTTTCCATTTCCTGTAAGTTCAGGTTATTCCATAGGGGGGTTTCTTTAGTCAACCCTTCCAGGCCTTTTATCGCTTTTACTGCCTTCCGTACTTTTAAAGCAAGTTTTATTGCGGGCATTCCATGGGGGAATGAGTTTGCCTCCAGAGCTTCTACTATAGTCTTATGAGGTGTCCCAGTAATCATTAATGTCGTGTTTGTACCTCCACTAAGCTCATTGCTCATCCCCAGATGCTGTAATTGTGCAGCTAAAAAATAACTTCTTGGTTGAGGTACTGCCATTCCTCCTTTCCTTGTTGGTAACTGCAGAATTTGTAAGCCTATTCTTGAAGTACCTCCTCTCCATATGAGTTCTCGAAATAGTGTTTCCATTTTTTTAAACCATTTTATGTCTATCCATATCGGCGAATTGTGCAACAGATACAATAACTGAGGCATCCACAGCATTTTGATAAGATTGCATCTCCCTGCGACTGATAATGGGAGTTTCTTCCAAATTTCTATTTTATTTTTAAATTTGACTAATAGTGGGGCGACATTATCACTTATATACCTTTTTGGATCTCTTTGTATGTGTATTCCTAAATATTTTATTTTCTCCACCACTTCTAACTGCGGGATTGCCAATATACTTTGGCTCCCCAGTGTATCTATAGGCATCAAAGCTGATTTTTCCCAGTTTATAGTTAATCCCGAGAAACTGCTAAACTCCCCTATGACTTTCATCCCCTGCCTGGTGGACTTCTCTGAGTCCCCCAAATAAAGGAGAATATCATCCGCGTATAGCGCGATCTTCTCTTCCCTCATCCTTCTTTGGAAGCCTTCCATATTAGTATTAGATCTTATTGCAATGGCTAATGGTTCCATTGCGAGGGCAAAGATCAGGGGTGACAAAGGACACCCCTGTCTTGTCCCTCTCTCCAATAATATTTTATCTGAATACTCGTTGTTAACCCTGATTCTAGCACTAAGACCATTATACAAAGTTTTTATCCATGCAATGAATGTAGAACCAAATCCAAATTCGCTCAGTACCCGCCAGATATATCTCCATTCTAGACTGTCAAAGGCTTTGACTACATCTAAAGCCATAATTGCCCTTTTACCTACGTTTTCCGTTGGTATCTGCAGGTTAAGATACAGCCTTCTGATATTCATGCTAGTTGATCTACCGGGAATAAATCCCGATCAGGATGTATCAATCTGGAGATAATTTTATTCAATCTGGCCGCCAGTACCTTAGCTAATATTTTTGCATCCGTACACAGAAGTGAGATAGGTCGATAAGACTTATGCCGCGTACACACGATCAAACAAGCGGGTGGAAAAGTCCGGCAAACTCAAGTCCGCCAAACAATCCCCCCGTGTGTAGCATCCGGCATACTTTTTTGACCCGAAAGTACGGCAGACTTAGAATGCCGTGTTGCACTTCAATCTTCCCGCCGGACTCGCATTTCGCCAGACAATCCGGCCGTGTGTATGCCAGTCCGCCGTACTTTTGAAATGAGCGGACTTTTCCCGCCCGGAGAATAGTCCGCTCATTTTGAGCGGGTGTCCAGGTAGGCGGGGCCAGCGAAGGAGACGTCGCTGGCCCCGCCGCCTGGTATGGACTTAAAGGGGAACCCCAACGGCGTGGGGGTCCCCCCCAAGTCCACAACAGACCCTTGTCTGAGCACGCTACCCGGCCGGCCAGGAAAGGGGCGGCGAGCGAGCGCCCCCCCCTCCTGAGCCGTACCAGGCCGCGTGCCCTCAACATGGAGGGTGCCTTGGGGAAGGGGGGGCCGCGCGGCCCCCCCACCCCAAAGCACCTTGTCCCTATGTTGATGAGGACAAGGGCCTCTTCCCGACAACCCTGGCCGTTGGTTGTCGGGGTCTGCGGGCGGGGGACTTATCGGAATCCGGGAGCCCCCTTCCGTTCTTCTTCTTCGTCTTCTTCTTCTCCAGGAGATGTTGACTCGACGTTCTCTCCGGCCGCAATGCCAGGGACACGCTGTGCTGCCACTTATATAGGGACAAGGGGCGGTGTCACATGGGTTTATGTCACATGGGTTGGTGTCACATGGTGACCCCGCCCCCTTACGATGTCACAGTCCCGGAGGATGCTGGGACTGTCGCCATGTGACATCAACCCATGTGACCAACCCATGTGACATAAACCCATGTGACACCGCCCCTTGTCCCTATATAAGTGGCAGCGCAGCGCATCCCTGGCATTGCGGCCGGAGAGATCATCGAGTCAACATCTCCTGGAGAAGAATAAGAATAAGAAGAAGAACGGAAGGCGGCGGCAGCGGCGGCGACAGAAGACCGGGCCACCGCCTGTAAAAGAGCTATAGGAAGGCGCGGTGGCCCGGCAGAAGAACCGAAGAGGGGGACAAGACCCCCGAAGTCGGAAGAAGAGGCCGCGGCGACGAAGAAGAATGCCGGGCTCCTCCACTAGTAAAAGAGCTACAAGAAGATAGCGGAGGAGTCCGGTGAGAAGACCCCCGAAGACGGAAGACCCCCGGAGCTGTGCAATAAAGTATTTTATCTTGTGTGTTGTGTTTTTTTTTTGTACTTTATTTTACAGGTGAATGGGTAGGGGTACATTGTACCCCATACTCATTCACATAGGGTGGGGGGGCCGGTATCCGGGGGCCCCCTTATTAAAGGGGGCTCCCGGATTCCGATAAGCCCCCCGCCCGCAGACCCCGACAACCAACGGCCAGGGTTGTCAAGAAGAGGCCCTTGTCCTCATCAACATGGGGACAAGGTGCTTTGGGGTGGGGGGGCCGCGGGGCACCCCCCATGTTGAGGGCACGCGGCCTGGTACGGCTCAGGAGGGGGGGAGGGGGCGCTCGCTCGCCCCCCTTTCCTGGCCGGCCGGGTAGTGTGCTCGGACAAGGGTCTGTTGTGGACTTGGGGGGGACCCCCACTCCGATTTTTTTCGGCGTTGGGGTTCCCCTTTAAGTCCATACCAGGCGGCGGGGCCAGCGACATCTCCTTCGCGGGCCCCGCCTACCTGGAGACGCGCTCGAAATGAGCGGACTTTCCTCCGCGTGTGTGGGCGAGTCCGTTCATTTCAAAAGTAGGGCGGATAGTACGGCGGACTTAGTACGCCGTATTAGTCCGCTCAAAAAGTGCCGTGTGTGGACAAGTAGCCCGTTCGGAAAGTCCGACGGACAGTCTGGCGGGAAGTCCGCCAGACTAAGTACGTTGAACAGACGGCTACGTGTGTACGCGGCTTTAGTTTCCAACGGATCCTTCCCCTCTTTGTGCAGAACAATTATCGTTGTTTCTGTCATCGAGGTGGGCAATCTCCCTTCTTCCTTTGCCTTATTTAATACTTTGAGAAGCTCCGGAAGCAGTACTTTCCCATAATATTTATAAGTTTCCAATGGAAGACCATCTGGTCCTGGGGACTTCTAGTTAGCCATTGCTGTCACTGCAGATTGAATTTCTTCTAATGTTAATGGAGCTTCCATTACCTCTCTCTCCTCCTCGGTAAGGGAAGGAACTCTAATATTTCCAAAAAACATGTCCATTTTCTCGTCTCCCATCGTCCCCTGCGATCTGTACAGTTTTGCATAATATGATCTAAATGTATCTATAATCACTGAACTCTGAGTTGAGATTTCTCCCCTCTCTGTCCTGATCGCGGGGACGGTGGATGGCGAGGAATTGGTCTTCACTAAGTGTGCCAGCACCCTCCCGACTCTTTCCCCCTCCCCAAACGCCACTTGTTTCTGAAACAATCTCCTATTCTCAACTTTCCTAATGATCACTGCTTTATATTTCTGCTGAGTATCTAACCATGTCTTTTGTTTCCCTGGAGTGGGATTTCCTACATATTCTCTTTTTGCTTCTACTAACTCCCTTTTAAATGTATTCTCCCATTCTCTAGATATTTTCTTAATTTTAGCTACCTGTTGAATAAGGATACCCCTAAGGTAGGCCTTTAGTGCGTCCCATGTCACTCCTCTTGCGGCAGTGTCATTATTGATCTCTATAAACTCTTCTAGCTGAGAAAGTACCTTATTTGGATCTCCAATTATCTCAAACCAACAGGATTCATCTTCCATACTTTCGAAGGTCTTATCCCCCCTAAATTTACTGATACCGTCACCAATGAATGGTCTGACACCCCCCTAGGTTGGTATACTATTTCCCTTACCACTTGGTTAGCTTCTTCATTCCCCAAAACTAGATCTATTCTTGAGAGTGAGGAGTAGGAGCTTGAGAAACATGAGTATTGTAACCGGTCCGGATTCCGAACTCTCCACAAATCAGACAGTCCCCCTTCTTGCATAAACCTGGATAGCCGACTCTCACCCTCCCTCTGCAATTGTATCCCTGGTGGAAACCTGTCCTGATTTTTATTAATAACCTCGTTAAAGTCTCCCACTACTACCACTGGGATCCCAGATTTATCCACTATAAATTCCATTAGGTTATATAAAACGTCCAATTTAAATGGGGGAGGAATGTAGATATTTGCAAGGACATACTCCCTATTTTCAATCACACAATGCAAAAACACATACCTCCCTTCTTTATCAATGCTGGCCTGCCGACAGTTAAACGCAACTTCTTTTCTTACCAACACGGCCACCCCTCTTGAATATGAGGTGTAGACTGAGTGGAACTGAGCTTGAAATTTCCTACTGTAGTTCTCCAACTTGGAGTCTTCAGTTAGATGCGTCTCCTGTAGGCAGATCAGCCCGACATCACATTTTTCAAGGGCATCAAACACCGCTGCTTTTTTAACTGGTGTACCCATCCCTCGTACATTCCAGGAGCCAATATTCATAACTCTAGCCTGCATATCTTACCAGAAAAAAAAGCAATAAAAACGGGAAGAGGGAGATGTCTCAATATTATAGTTAATCTCGTGAGGACATTCTCTACACCCCATCTAGGAAACTGAGACATGTGAGGGGACAGACGGAGAGAGGAAAGCTTACTCAAAATAAAAATCATAACATCTTTGTGTGTCCTCTCAAATATTGTGATAACATTCTATCCTAAACCTCTAAACATCTGTGAGAAAAGTTTAAGCTTTTTGTATATTCCAGACCTTATTTTTAATTTATCCTCTATTTCTGTGCAAACTTCATCCTTTTCCTGTGCATTATTTCCCCTTTTATTCCTTATTCCTACCCCCCACCCCCCCCACCCCTGTACCCTTCTAGGTTACCCCTAGGGGCTTTTTCTGTGACCAAAACATCCCCACCCATACCTTCATACTTCCCCCTCCTTCCTTCCCACTCACATACTTTCTCCCCAACCCCCCTCCCCTCCTCCCTAGCCTCCCTCCTCTTAAACTCAACCTGTATCTCATTTTTTACCCTTCTGAATCTCATTCATATGTTCCATTATACTGTGTGTGTCCCACCGCCCACCGATACGTGAACATATACATTGTGCCCATAATACGAGTGCATTGTACCCCATATGTCCCCCCGTCCAGACTCACCCTCCCCCCTCCTCTCCCCCCCCCCCCCCCCAACAGGGGAGATCAGGGGAGAAGAGAGAGAGAGAGAGGAAAGGAACAAGGAGAGAGAAGAGGAGAAAAAAAAAAAAGGAATCCTAAAGAAGAAAAAAGAAAAAAAACCCACAAACAAACAAGAAAGAAGAACAAAGAGAAGGGGAGGTAGGGGGGATGAAGTTATCCTCCTTCCCCACTGACCCGTCACCTCCTCATCAACCGATCTCCCTTTTCCTCCACCCAGGCTGACACGTCAGCTGGAGAATCAAAAAATAAGGTCTCTCCCAGTGCTGCAACTCGTAACCGAGCTGGATAGAGCAGAGCATATGTAACATCCAGTTTCTGAAGTCTACGCTTGGTTTCAACAAACTCTGCTCTGCGCCTCTGCAGATCTGGAGAAAAATCAGAATAAAATGAAACTTTGACCCCTTTATAAATGATACTTCCCATTTCTCTGGCCTTTCGGAGCACAGCCGCTTTGTCTTTGTAATTCAAGAATTTCAGTAGAATGGATCTAGGTTGGCCCCCTCGATTCGGGATTCTAGTCGGAACTCCGTGCGCTCTTTCTATTGCGAACTGTTGGGAAAAAGTCTCTCTTCCAAAGATTTCAACAAACCATCTTTCCAGAAATATAATTGGGTCAGAGCCCTCACATTTTTCCGGGAGTCCTACCAGCCTCACATTGTCCCTCTGGAGTCTGTTCTCCATTTCATCCAATTTCCCTGCAAATTTCCCCATCTGTATTTTTAGGTCTTTGACCTCTTGATTCAATGGGTATACCTCATCTTCGATCTGGGATATTCTCCCCTCTGCTGCTGTTATTCTATCAGCCGTGTTTTGGAGTTCTTGCCGCATCAAGGCTATCTCCTCCTTAATGCCTCTTGTTTGATCACATAGCTCTACCAGAGATTGTTTACATATATTAACTGCCCCCAGTACCTCCTTTAATGTTGGTTCTTCGCCATCAATCAAGGGGACCTGCATAAGCACTGTTTCAGATCTTCCTACAGCGCCTGCCATTTGTTTAACTGCATTCTTTCCTCCCACCATTACTGGTTGCCCTTGGCTCTTTCTGTCCGTTGAGGTTTTTACTTGTGCTCCCTTAATTGGCGTGTGATCTGGGGTATGAGCATACTTTTCTAGTTTTGCTGCTGCTGATGTCCCTGTTGCTGTAGCCTGGGAGCCCTTCTCCTTATCTTTAGCGGACCTTAAAGATTGTGTCCCGTCATTCTCCTGTCCTGCAGGCTCCTCTCCCCTCCTCCTTGCAGCCATGATTTAATTCAGTATATAGCCCAAGGGGGAGCCTCTCTTCTCCCCCCCAAAAAAAGGGAGCGGGGGGAGGGGAGATGGTTCCCAGGACGCAGTTTCCACAATACCACAGTGGGGGTTTACTATAAGTATATGGTCTCCGATAGTTCCAACAATTCCACTGTCAGCTAAAGCCCCTCTCTCTCACCAACAGGAGCAACCGTGGCAAATGCAGCAGGTTTTCAAGGTTTAATCAAATGTTACCCGTAGGTTAACAGGTTAATGCGCAAAAGTTAACACAATGCAAATTTCACTCCTCCACACCTTCTATCTTCCCCTTAGAGCACAGTAAGCAGTTAGCAGTCATATGAAAGTGAATAGGGAAAATCGTCTCTCAGGGGCTTTCCACATTATTAATGTATTATTATATAAGGTCAATACATACACTGGATGCCGGGTGGTAATACAGATGTCCACCGGGGGTCTCCCTTCGCTGTTATTCCGCTGATGGCCCTGGGTATTCAATGCCTGGTCCGGCGTTCTAATCCTGGATTGCTGTGTTAGCCGGTCTCACTCTTCCTGGTCTCTCTCCTACGTCCCCGACCAAGGTCTAGCGAGATCTCTGCGTTCCGGGATCTCCACTCTGCACAGACCCGCAGGCAATCCTCCCAGCAGCCCGCTCACGACCTCCGGGCCGGCCCAACAGCTCCCGTACCAGCAAAACCGAGGGACCTCCGCGCCCCAGATACAGCAGTTACTTCAGGGGGTATGATGTAAAGTTATGGGAGCAGTTTAGCAGGGAAAGCCTCTCTCTTCCTTTCCCGGGGACAGTGCGAGACAAGGTGCTATACTGTCAATCATGCACAGGCTTCAGCCGTCGGCATTGCGGTGAGACCTCTCTCACTCCTCACACGCCGCCACCGCCACCATCACCATCCGGTCACGCCCCACAGTGGCTATAGTCTTATATAAAAAATGTTTTTAAGTAAACGGTAGCTGAAGTGCTGCTTGTTTCAAATAAGTATGGATATAGGTCTTCAAATGTCCGAATGTTCTTAAGCCCCATACAAACTATCAGTTTTTCTGCTGAGTTTTTCCTTCAGATTTACCAAAACCATATAATATGAGGTCAAACCTTAGGAGTTTCAATGTGTATGCAATCAGGCAGGCCCTTGCACTACATGGTTTTGGTAATCCTGAAGGAAAAAATCAGCAGAAAAACTAATGATCAACTTCTCTTGAACCGCCTTTTTGGAAAATTTTCCTTCGATCAGTACTTCAGTCAATTGGCTGCAGCGCTCATCACTGTATTCTGACAGTGGAGGAGTCTCCGCTGTCAAAATACATTAACACAGCATGGAGGATACCTCCATTCATCTAGCTCGCTGGCTGATTGAAAAAAATGATCCATGTATAGCCAGCCTTAGTATGAAACCTGGTCATCAACCACTACATAATATAGTACTGAATCTTTTTAAAAAAACATGTTGATTTAAGGGTCGCTAAATAATATGATTTATAATGAAGAATTTCATACAATTTAGTATTGTTATACATACATGATAATAATGATCTCAACATATTCTAATTTTGATATAAATGTATGATAATAATTATAATAATAATGCACAGTTTTTATTACCTACTGGATCCCCTGCAATGCATAGGATATTAGGATATTTTCTGGAAAAGATGAACTTAGCTTTTAATTAGCCATGAACAGCTGTCTGACTTTGTGGAGTGATTTGCACACTCACCTTTACTGTCCAAGCAGGGAGAGACACTACTAGATTATCATTTGTATCTGGGAAACACAAGGGTATACAAAGAACACCATGTGCCAAGAATTACAAGTAGTGATGGCCGAACGGTTCGCCCGGCGGTCGTTTCGCAGCGACTTTCGGCTGTTCGCGGTCCGCCGATCGGCGGACTATTGCCGCCGTTCGCCTGCCGGACTTCCGTGTTTACTGTGTAAAAGAACTTTGACCTATGATGACATATCCATCATGGGGTACAGGACAGCCAATTGAGACATTACAGCACATGGACACTTGGACATTCCCCCTAACTTATAAATACACCCGATCCGGCGGCCATTTTACATCTTTCTTCTGTCACTATAGGGAGAGGTTGCTGTGTGGAGCAGGGAGAGATTGCAGTGACCCAAATCGCTAGCTATTTGGTACACAAAAGTTCTTTTCAGGACTGGTATAGGTGTTAGGTGTAGTTCAGGATATAGGTTTGAGGCAGTGCTGTGCTAGTGATTGTTGCAGCAGCCTGAGTGTCTTTTTTCAGTGTAGAGAAAGGGACAGGACGCTGTGTGCTGCAGGGACAGTCAGTTTAATCATTAGCTGTTACTATTAGGTCCACAAAAGTGCTATTCAAGTTATTGTTCCAGCAGCCTCTGTTTTGTCAGTTTATATAGGGACAGGCAGGAAGCTGTGTGTGAGGCAGTGAGGGTCAGTTTAATCAGTAGCTGTTACTATTAGGTCCACAAAGGTTCTTTTCAGGACTGGTATGGTAATAAGCTTGTACACGTATAATATTCTTTCTTCCAAATATAGAAAGAATATTATACTTGACTGCTGCCCTTCTGCTGCAGACTGCTAATCATTCACAACCTACTTGTTCCACAAAGATCCTTATAAGGACTGGTAAGGTCTAGGGTGCTACAGTACATAGGGTTGAGTGAGGTACAGTCTGCTATTCCATAAGGACTGGTATAGGTCCACAATATATAGGGTTAAGGTGCACTACTGCTGACCGCTGCCCTATACTGCAGCAGTCCTTCATCAGTATAGGGACTGACGTACAGTCTGCTAATCAGTCACAACCTACTTGTTCCACAAAGGTCCTTATAAGGACTGGTAAGGTCTAGGGTGCTACAGTACATAGGGTTGAGTGAGGTACAGTCTGCTATTCCATAAGGACTGGTATAGGTCCACAATACATAGGGTTGAGGTGCACTACTGCTGACCGCTGCCCTATACTGCAGCAGTCCTTCATCAGTATAGGGACTGACGTACAGTCTGCTAATCAGTCACAACCTACTTGTTCCACAAAGGTCCTTATAAGGACTGGTAAGGTCTAGGGTGCTACAGTACATAGGGCTGAGTGAGGTACAGTCTGCTATTCCGTAAGGACTGGTATAGGTCCACAATACATAGGGTTGAGGTGCACTACTGCTGACCGCTGCCCTATACTGCAGCAGTCCTTTATCAGTATAGGGACTGAGAGTTTTGTTACAGGGTCATTTAAAAAATTACAGGCAGAGGAAGAGGCAGGCCCTTCCACAGGGGTGGTAGGGGTAGGGCAGGAGCAACAGGCTTGTGCCAAAGTGGGAAGTTGCAGAAGGTGCGTTCAATTCATTTAAAGGACGCATCAGACTTGGTTGAGTGGCTCACTCAGCCTTACTCTTCTGCACCCTCCTCATCCTCTCGATCTGCACCCTTTTCTTCACTCTCTGCTATGTGCACCCCCAAAGACACTACGACCAACAACACCACCACCACCACATACCTTCCGCTTGAGTCACAGGAATTATTTTCCGATCCATATCAAGACATTTCTGATGCGCAGCCACTCTTGGTATTGGATCAGGAAGAGGATGTAGCAACAACCGCTACTCAGCCGTCTGACGACAGTCCCCAGATCAGCCCAAGGAGGAGGTTGGTCCCCGGTGCTGCTGCCTACTCCGAGATCTCTACTTATAGCAGTGGGGAAGGTGACGTTGATGATGATGTGTCTAGTGATGTCACGTGGGTGCCCACAAGAGAGGAAGAGGAGGGGAGTTCAGAGGGAGATATGGACCAGCAGATAGGGAGGAGAAGTAGGAATAACTTACATTGCACAGGAGGGACAAAGCAGACTGCAAATGTATCAGGAGCGAGTCATCGACCATGTACGGTCACATCTGGCGCTCCCAGGATACCGGCACATGGCTTCACAGTGTGGGCTTTTTTTAACGTGTCCGCTGCTGACAATAGCGTTGCCGTCTGCAATCTTTGCAGTCAATGCATTAGTCGCGGTAAGGCCAACACTCACCTAGGGATGACCGCCTTAAGAAGGCACATGAGCAGTCATCACCGAGCCCAGTGGGAGCAACGGAACACACAAAGCCACACTCCAGGCTCTCACCGTCCAGCCTCGTCTTCTACTTCTCCTTCTCCTCTCTCCTCACAATTGTCCTCCACTCCACCTTCCATCACGCCAAGCTCACGTTTTTTTGCAAAAAGGCAGGCTTCCGTGGGCCTAATGTTCGAGCGTAAAAAAATGATGACGCCGGATAACCCTCTTGCCCAACGGTTGACGGCTGGCTTGTCAGAACTCATAGCCCGCTAACTACTGCCATATAAACTTGGGGACTCGGAGGCCTTTCCCAAATTTGTGGCCATTAAAACACCACATGGGAAGGTCCCAGGAAGGAAGTATTTCTCACAGAAGGGCATCCCAGAGCTATATGGCCATGTTCAGCGGCAAGTGAATGTATCTCTGGCACACAGTGTCGGTGCCAAGATACATCTGACCACAGACATGTGGTCTAGCAAACACGGGCAGGTAAGGTATATCACTTTTACTGTCCACTGGGTGAACCTTTTGACGGCCGTCAAGCATGTAACCCGTGGCACCCATGTAGATTTGGTTTTACCGCCACGGATTGCATGCAGGCCTGGCCCTTCTTCTCCTCCTCCTCCTACTCCATCCTCCTCCCTCTCCTCCTCGGCTGACTCCTCCTTTTCTGCTGCTAGCATCTCTTCCGCTGCGCCGCCCAAGCTCCCCAGAACCTATTCAACATGCTAGGTGAGACGTTGCCATGCCGTGCTGCGTCTGTTGTGCCTGGAAGCCAAGAGCCACACTGGCCCGGTACTCCTTTCAGCTTTGCGTTCACAGGCAGATCAGTGGCTAACACCGCTCAATTTGACAGTTGGTAAAGTGGTGTGTGACAATGGTGCCAATCTGCTTAGCGCATTGAAACAGGGCAAAATCACGCACGTGCCATGCATGGGACACGTCTTAAACTTGGTCGTGCAGCGATTTGATGTCAAATACCCTGGGGTCCAGGACATCTTGCAGGCAAGGAAAATCTCGGCCCATTTCAGAAGATCTTACACGGCCATGGCTCGCCTTGCTGATATTCAGCGGCAACACAATCTGCCAGTCAGACGTCTTATTTGCGATTGCCTGACGCGATGGAACTCAACCTTCTATATGCTTGATAGGCTGCTCCAGCAGAAACGTGCAGTTAACGTCTACCTGTATGAACTCTGCGGCAGAACAGGTTCTGGGGAGCTGGGGTTTTTTTCACCGCGCCAGTGGCTGCTCATGCGCGATGCATGCAGACTTCTGCGCCCATTTGAGGAGATCACCAAACTGGTCAGTCGCAGCCATGGCGCCATCAGTGACATGGTACCTTATGCCTTCTTTATGAAGCGTGCATTGCGTCGTGTCATTGATCAAGCTGTGGAGGAGCAGGTGCGGGAAAATGAGGAAGTCGCAATGCTGGATGAATTCCCAGGGGGGGCTACTCTATCTGAGACAAGTCAACAACAGGAGTCTGAAGAGGAGTCAGAGGAGGATGGTGCCAGGGTGGATGAGGAGCAAGAAGAGCAAGAAGAGCAAGAAGAGCATGCTTTAAACTTTTCTGGGACCCCTGTTGTTGTGCGTGGATGGGGAGAGGAGAATGAAGAGGACGACATTATCCTGGATGATGAGCAGGAGCCAGGCCACCACACCACTTCCACTTTAGTGCAAATGGGGGCTTTCATGCTCCAGTGTTTTAATAGGGACCCCCGTATAAAAAGCATAAGGGTCAAGGACCAGTACTGGGTGGCAACGTACTTAGACCCCCGGTACAAACACAAAATGGCGGAAATGCTACCGCCGTCACAGAGGGCTGTCAGAATGCAGCACTTCCAGGCCTTGCTTGGAGAAATGCTGCATTCTGCTTTTGCGTGCGCTGGCAGAGGAGCAATTCCCACTCCCAGAGAAGGAGTTGCGGGTACCAATCCAACAGCCCCTGCAAGAAGAGGCCGGTTTGAAGATGTGTTGGTGACTTCGGATATGAGGTCATTCTTTCAGCAGACCCATCGACAGGTGTCATCCGGATCCAGCATCAGGGAACGCCTAGACCGTCAGGTGTCCGACTACATTGGGTTAACAGCCGATGTGGACGCTCTGAGGAGTGATGAACACCTTGACTACTGGGTGGGCAGGCTTGACCTCTGGCCAGAGCTTGCCCAATTTGCAATCGAACTGTTGGCTTGCCCCTCGTCCAGTGTCCTGTCCGAAAGGACGTTCAGCACAGCAGGGGGGATCGTGACCGATAAGCGTACTCGCCTAGCTCACAACAGTGTTAACTACCTCACATTTCTAAAAATGAATGAAGCATGGATCTCGGAGGAATTCAACACATGTGACCAGTAGACCATGTATATGTCTATAAACTATTTTTTCAATCGAGCACACAGACCTTCTTTCTTCATTTGGCTCACTTCCTTGTCCAAAAAAAGCACACCGTACTATATGCCCATACCCTCCTGTTTGAAGAGGTTGAGCGGTGTCCTATTTCTACTGGGGCTGCTTATTATGAGGGGCTCCCACCATCCCTGAGCTGTGCTGACTTCCTCCTGGGGCTGCTTATTATGAGGGGCTCCCACCATCCCTGTGCTGTGCTGACTTCCTCCTGGGGCTGTACCTCTGCTGTGCATAATATGAGGGGCTCCCACCATCCCTGTGCTATGCTCATTATGAGGGGCTCCCACCATCCGTGTGCTGTGCTGACTTCCTCCTGGGGCTGCTTACGGTGCAGGTGTCAGTGCTCTCTATCACGTTGCTGGTGTCAGATCACTCTATCACGGTGCAGGTGTCATTGCTGTATGTCACGCTGCTGATGTCAGTGCTCTCTATCACAGTGCTGCTGTCAGTGCTGTATATCACGGTGCTGGTGTCAGTGCTTTAAGTCACGCTGCTGATGTCAGTGCTCTCGATCACGGTGCTGGTGTCAGATCACTCTATCACGGTGCAGGTGTCATTGCTGTATATCACGCTGCTGATGTCAGTGCTCTCTATCACGGTGCTGCTGTCAGTGCTGTATATCACGGTGCTGGTGTTAGTGCTTTATGTCAAGCTGCTGATGTCAGTGCTCTCTATCACGGTGCTGGTGTCAGATGACTCTATCACGGTGCAGGTGTCATTGCTGTATGTCACGCTGCTGATGTCAGTGCTCTCTATCACGGTGCTGCTGTCAGTGCTGTATATCATGGTGCTGATGTTAGGGCTTTATGTCACGCTGCTGATGTCAGTGCTTTCTATCACGGTGCTGTTGTCAGATCACTCTATCATGGTGCAGGTGTCATTGCTGTATGTCACGCTGCTGATGTCAGTGCTCTCTATCACAGTGCTGCTGTCAGTGCTGTATATCACAGTGCTGGTGTTAGTGCTTTATGTCACGCTGCTGATGTCAGTGCTCTCTATCATGGTGCTGGTGTCAGATGACTCTATCACGGTGCAGGTGTCATTGCTGTATATCACGCTGCTGATGTCAGTGCTCTCTATCACGGTGCTGCTGTCAGTGCTGTATATCACGGTGCTGGTGTTAGTGCTTTATGTCAAGCTGCTGATGTCAGTGCTCTCTATCACGGTGCTGGTGTCAGATGACTCTATCACGGTGCAGGTGTCATTGCTGTATGTCACGCTGCTGATGTCAGTGCTCTCTATCACGGTGCTGCTGTCAGTGCTGTATATCATGGTGCTGATGTTAGGGCTTTATGTTACGCTGCTGATGTCAGTGCTCTCTATCACGGTGCTGTTGTCAGATGACTCTATCATGGTGCAGGTGTCATTGCTGTATGTCACGCTGCTGATGTCAGTGCTCTCTATCACAGTGCTGCTGTCAGTGCTGTATATCACAGTGCTGGTGTTAGTGCTTTATGTCACGCTGCTGATGTCAGTGCTCTCTATCACGGTGCTGGTGTCAGATGACTCTATCATGGTGCAGGTGTCATTGCTGTATGTCACGCTGCTGATGTCAGTGCTCTCTATCACGGTGCTGCTATCAGTGCTGTATATCACGGTGCTGGTGTTAGTGCTTTATGTCAAGCTGCTGATGTCAGTGCTCTCTATCACGGTGCTGGTGTCAGATGACTCTATCACGGTGCAGGTGTCATTGCTGTATGTCACGCTGCTGATGTCAGTGCTCTCTATCACGGTGCTGCTGTCAGTGCTGTATATCATGGTGCTGATGTTAGGGCTTTATGTCACGCTGCTGATGTCAGTGCTCTCTATCACGGTGCTGTTGTCAGATGACTCTATCATGGTGCAGGTGTCATTGCTGTATGTCACGCTGCTGATGTCAGTGCTCTCTATCACAGTGCTGCTGTCAGTGCTGTATATCACAGTGCTGGTGTTAGTGCTTTATGTCACGCTGCTGATGTCAGTGCTCTCTATCACGGTGCTGGTGTCAGATGACTCTATCATGGTGCAGGTGTCATTGCTGTATGTCACGCTGCTGATGTCAGTGCTCTCTATCACGGTGCTGCTATCAGTGCTGTATATCACGGTGCTGGTGTTAGTACTTTATGTCACGCTGCTGATGTCAGTGCTCTCTATCACGGTGCTGGTGTCAGATCACTCTATCACGGTGCAGGTGTCATTGCTGTATGTCACGCTGCTGATGTCAGTTCTCTCTATCACGGTGCTGCTGTCAGTGCTTTATATCACGGTGCTGGTGTTAGTGCTTTATGTCACGCTGCTGATGTCAGTGCTCTCTATCACGGTGCTGTTGTCAGATCACTCTATCACGGTGCAGGTGTCATTGCTGTATGTCACGCTGCTGGTGATCATCTCCTGCACCCTCTTCTTTGTCTACCCTGACCTTCCCTCTCCTCCATTGCCTTCATGCGCTCCACAGTCCTGAATTGTCACAACAATTTCCCATATAAAAAAAGAATGCTTGTAGTTGTCGATCCCAGATTCACCTCATACATGTGTTATGTCATTGGCCATGTGGTGGGACTATGTTTGCACAGCTATTAGTTATTTTGTGGCTGCAAATTTGACCTGTAGGTTTGCAAAGTTCGCCTCCCATTGAAGTCAATGGGGCCCGCCGCGAACGTTATGGTTCGCAAACTATCGGCTGCGTTCGCGAAACATCCCGTCAGAAGTTCATCCATCACTAATTACAAGTGTTACAGTGATGTCGGTAAAGACAATAAATATGGGTTGGCTATTCCAAAACACTTTTGTAGCAGAGTGAGGGGTTATAACCTCTAACAGTGTTTTTTTTTCTTCCTGTCCTTTACTGTTGTGGTGACAACTGCAGCCTGTCAAGTCTCTGGTGTGAGGCCGGGTTGCTGAGAGGGCGTCCCTTGCAGCTGAGTGCAGCACTCCCCTGGAAGTGATACAGGGGATGCGGTGCCCAAAGGTGCACGGGTTGCCAGGGATGCTGCAGGCTGGCTGATAGACTGTAGACAGCTGGAACGTGCTGAGTAGCAATCTGGGCAGCAGTCTGAAGTCATAAGTAGCAGGGTAAACCAGGAGCAGGGTCCGCAGCCAGGCCAGGGGTCAGATACCAGGAGCCAGTCTATGAAGAATACAGGAACAAGCCGGGTCGTACACCGAGGGCAAGGAATCGAAGAGTAGTCAACAAGCCGGGGATCAGAGTGAGGAGATAACAGGATCACAGGTCAACCCAAGCAGGATTCAAGCCAGGGGTCTTCAGAGTAAACAAGCACAGGAACACAGGAAGCTGTTGATAATCCAGCAAACTGCAAGTGTCACTGATCAGTTTAAATAGGCCGTAGGGGTGTGCCTACAATTGTTGTGGCGTGTGCACACGTGTGTGTGTGCGCATCGGCGAGCGCAGACTGCCGCGTCCTGGCTGTTGTGCCTCTGCGTGCACGCAAGCGCATGGAAACTTGTCTGGCGCAACCATGACGGTTACTGGTGGAGTTGCCCACAACATGGCCATTTCCCTGACACAGACCCTCATTTCTTGTACAAGCAACTGAAAGGAACTGTGGGAAGAACTTCACCAACAGGGTCACAGACAGAAATAATAACCTGAAATAAATGTTAATTCTTCCCATTCTATTCTGAACTAATAAAAAATTAAAACTAGATGTAGGCTTTAAATGAATTACCCACACCTGAATGGATTGCAGTGTTTAAAAAACTTTTATATACTAGGAAATGCTTGTGTGCAATATGATGGAAAAGGGTTACCATATCACTATTTACTCTGAGGGTCCTAACAAAGATGTGTCTAAATACATAATGAAAAAATAGGGTCAAACTATAAGTCCCCTTTCACAATGAAGCTGCACTAAAACAACACTTAAGTGCCGGTTGTTTTTGTGGTGCTTCAGCAGGACTTTTTCAGTGCTTTTCGGGGCGCTAGTGGTGCGAATTTTTTAAGGTCACGTGAGAGCATGACCTTACAGAAAAGGAAAAATGTCCCGTTTTGCGGCACATTCAAAGCACTTTTAAGGCCTATTCATTTCAATGGGCAGTGGAATTTTGGGAGCACTATTTATAGCGCTCCCGAGCCGCCCAAAAGATGCTGATGCAGGACTTTTCCTAATGTCACACAAGCGCACCGTCCCAGTGTGAAAGCACTTTTCAGGCACTATTTCTAGCGCTAAAATGCTTGAAAACTGCCTCAGTGTGAAAGGGGCCTTAGTAGTCACTTACAAGTCATTCATTTGTATTGTATTCACTGTATATACATTACTTTGGAATTCACCATGAATAAAAGACGAGTTACAATTTTTTTTTCTTCTTATCCCTTATAGATGATTTTGAAGGAAAAAAAGAGACAACTACCACTGAAACACACACTTCAACAGGTATTTTAATGTTCATTCTTAAGGCCGCGTACACACGGGCGGACTGTTCGCCCAACCTTGTCCGCTGAACAGTGTTTGGGCGGACAGTCCGCTCGTGTGTGGGCTTTCAGCGGACAGTTTCAGCGGACAGTTGGACGGACAAAGTCTTTCGGAAATTCCGAAAAACTGTCCGCTGAAACTGTGTTTGAGCGAACAGTCCGCCCGTGTGTGGGCTTGTCCGCTGTACTTTCGAAATGAGCGGACTGTTCCCGCTCGGAAAGTCCGCCCATTTCGAGCGCGTGTACAGGTAGGCGGGGCCCGCGAAGGAGACGTCGCGGGCTCCGCCGCCTGGAATGGGCTTAAAGGGGAACCCCAACGCCGAAAAAAATCGGCGTGGGGGTTCCCCCCAAGTCCACACCAGACCCTTGTCCGAGCACGCTACCCGGCCGGCCAGGAAAGGGGGGCGAGCGAGCGCGCCCCCCCTCCTGAGCCGTACCAGGCCGCGTGCCCTCAACATGGGGGGGTGCCTTGGGGAAGGGGGGGCCGCGCGGCCCCCCCACCCCAAAGCACCTTGTCCCCATGTTGATGAGGACAAGGGCCTCTTCCCGACAACCCTGGCCGTTGGTTGTCGGGGTCTGCGGGCGGGGGGCTTATCGGAATCCGGGAGCCCCCTTTAAGAAGGGGGCCCCCGGATACCGGCCCCCCACCCTATGTGAATGAGTATGGGGTACAATGTACCCCTACCCATTCACCTGTGAAATAAAGTACAAATAAAAACACAACACAGGGGGAAAAAATATTTTATTGCACAGCCGGGGGTCTTCCGTCTTCGGGGGTCTTCTCGCCGGACTCCTCCGCTATGTGTGTGTAGCTCTTTTGCCAGCGGAGGAGTCCGGCTTTCTTCCTCCCCGCCGCCGGCCTCTTCTCCCGACTTCGGGGGTCTTGTCCCCCTCTTCGGTTCTTCTGCCGGGCCACCGCGCCTGGTCCGGTGGCCCGGTCTTCTGTCGCCGTCTTCCGTTCTTCTGTCGCCGCCTTCGGTTCTTCTGCCGGGCCACCGCGCCTTCTTGTAGCTCTTTTACAGGCGGTGGCCCGGTCTTCTGTCGCCGTCGCCGTCGCCGCCTTCCGTTCTTGTTCTTCTTCTTGTTCTTCTTGTTCTTCTCCAGGCGATGTTGACTCGACGAGCTCTCCGGCCGGAATGCCGGGGACGCGCTGTGCGGTCACTTATATAGTGACAATGGGGCGGGGTCACATGGTATATGTCACATGGGTTGGTCACATGGGTTGATGTCACATGGGGACTATGACATCGTAAGGGGGCGGGGTCACCATGTGACATCAACCCATGTGACATATACCATGTGACCCCGCCCCATTGTCACTATATAAGTCACAGCGCAGGGCGGCTCTGGCATTCCGGCCGGAGGGAGCGACGTGTCAACATCGCCTGGAGAAGAACAAGAAGAACAAGAAGAAGAACACGAACGGAAGGCGGCGACGGCGACGGCGACAGAAGACCGGGCCACCGCCTGTAAAAGAGCTACAAGAAGGCGCGGTGGCCCGGCAGAAGAACCGAAGGCGGCGACAGAAGAACGGAAGACGGCGACAGAAGACCGGGCCACCGGACCAGGCGCGGTGGCCCGGCAGAAGAACCGAAGAGGGGGACAAGACCCCCGAAGTCGGGAGAAGAGGCCGGCGGCGGGGAGGAAGAAAGCCGGACTCCTCCGCTGGCAAAAGAGCTACACACACATAGCGGAGGAGTCCGGCGAGAAGACCCCCGAAGACGGAAGACCCCCGGCTGTGCAATAAAATATTTTTTCCCCCTGTGTTGTGTTTTTATTTGTACTTTATTTCACAGGTGAATGGGTAGGGGTACATTGTACCCCATACTCATTCACATAGGGTGGGGGGCCGGTATCCGGGGGCCCCCTTCTTAAAGGGGGCTCCCGGATTCCGATAAGCCCCCCGCCCGCAGACCCCGACAACCAACGGCCAGGGTTGTCGGGAAGAGGCCCTTGTCCTCATCAACATGGGGACAAGGTGCTTTGGGGTGGGGGGGCCGCGCGGCCCCCCCTTCCCCAAGGCACCCCCCATGTTGAGGGCACGCGGCCTGGTACGGCTCAGGAGGGGGGGGCGCGCTCGCTCGCCCCCTTTCCTGGCCGGCCGGGTAGCGTGCTCGGACAAGGGTCTGGTGTGGACTTGGGGGGAACCCCCACGCCGATTTTTTTCGGCGTTGGGGTTCCCCTTTAAGCCCATTCCAGGCGGCGGAGCCCGCGACGTCTCCTTCGCGGGCCCCGCCTACCTGTACACGCGCTCGAAATGGGCGGATTTGCCTCCTCCTTACGTGGGCGAGTCCGTTCATTTCAAAAGTTGAGCGAACTGTTTGCCCAACCTTGTTCGTCAAACAGTCCGCTCGTGTGTGGGCAAGTCCGCTCATGCAAATTTTGAGCGGACTGTTTGACAAACTGTTTGCCGAACAAGGTTGGGCGAACAGTCCGCGCGTGTGTACGCGGCCTAAGACTTAATATTGGGGTAGTGTTCTTGTATTGTGCTAATGCTAGTGCATTGGTTTCAGAGTCTAGTGTTGAGGTTTTTGATGTGCACTTTAACCACTTTAAACCATTTTTTAAAATTAATAAATAGATAAAAACTATCGCTAACTATTTTGATTATTTCACATTTTAATTAGAAACTGTAAGTTGTAGGGTGGATTGATTCTTTTGCTCATATTGTAAATAGAAAGTGGTTGAAATTGTCTAGTATACTGCTTTGTGTATGACCATCGTAAGGTTATTTGTCAGACTTTAAACATATGTAAACAATAAAAATGTGATTTCTTTTTGATCTGTTAAACATACATTTACACAATATATGTATTTAAAATTAATTTTGTTATATCTGTTTTATAGTTTAAAAACAAATACACTTGATCCTAAAGTCAGAAATCTTGTAAGCTGATGATCACTTAAGTTAAAAAAGTTAAAATGTGTGATTCCTTTAGGGCCGGTTCACACTGCGGGCGATGCGAGGCGACACGACTCGCCTCGCCGCAGTGTGACAAGTCGCCCCCGTTCTGTACAATGGAACCGTTCTGAGAGGAGCGACTCGAGTCGCTCCGACTCAGAAAAAAGGTTCCTGTACTACTTCTGGGTGACCTCGGGGCGACTTGCATTGACTTCTATACAGAAGTCATCTGCAAGTTGCCGCTGAGGTCGCGGCAGGTCGCGGCGAGGCAAGTCGGTGTCGCCTCGCCTCGCCTGCAGTGTGAACCGACCCTTAATGAGACTTTCTGGAAACGCCAACCCCCACGCTATAAAAGGGAATACAGAGCAGACAGACTGAGGCCGCGTACACACGCGCGGACTGTTCGCCCAACTTTGTCCGTCCAACAGTTTCGGCAAACAGTCCGCTCAAACTTAGCATGGACGGACATGGCCACACACGACGGACGAACAGTTTGCTGAAACCGTGCGCGATGACGTGAACGGCACGTACGACGGGACGAAAAATACGACGTCCTATACACTGCATTATAGCTTTCGGCGTGAAAATCCTTTCTGAGCATGCGCGAGACTTAGTTGGCCGAACAAGCCTACACACGAGCGAACAGTCCGCTGAAACCTTGTTTCAGCGGACAGTTTTTCGGAATTTCCGTAAGACCTTGTTCGTCCAACTGTCCGCTGAAACTGTCCGCTGAAGCCCCACACACGAGCGGACTGTCCGCCCAAACACTGTTCAGCGGACAAGGTTGGGCGAACAGTCCGCGCGTGTGTACGCGGCCTGACAGATTATTGATACTTTTGTAGAAAAAGAATAGGGCCATCTAACCAACTGCATAGGGAGAGATTAGGGTGAATTAGGAAAATATAATTACATTCTGAATAATGAGTAATCAGCCTATATGCTAGCCCTTTTTGTTTTACTATTAGGGACATTTTTTTTGCGGTGTGGTAAATTAACTTAAACCAGCTGATTTAAAAAGTCACATTTAGCTGCTGTCCTGTCCATAGCAAACTTTTTATTGCTTGTTATTCATTTGTTAGTCACTTGTTATTTTATGTTGATAAGGTCTTTGTTTAGGTTACACTCTGTTATTGCTGCACAATTTCCCCTAGTATTTATTTTTATTTTTTAATGAATAGGACCTTTTGTTCTTTGACGTGTTAGTGACCATTCACTCTTGGAGTTGCCTTGTGTTTCCAGCATGCCACCACTCCATTTTAAAGAAAGAAAGAACAAAGAGCAAGAACAGTGTGCTTCTAACCCACCTTACATCACTCACATTCACTGCACATCCTTTTTTTATTTTACAAATAGTAGCAATACACTGGTCAGGCACATTATCCAAGATAAAAACTGTCTTGTTGGCCAGTTTTACACTGCAGTATCATCTGTGGTCTCCTAATTAGGGGTGAGCCAAACCTACCTGGGTTTGGTACAAGGCATGTTCACAGAACATTAGTACATGACTAAACTTTTAGTGCTGAATCCAAACCCCATTACCTGTTTTGTCTGACTGGATTGCAGTGTTTAAAAACTTTTAGATACTAGGAAATGCTGGTGTGCAATATGATGGAAAATGGTTATCAGATCACTATTCACTATGGGGGTCCTAACAAAGATGTGTCTAAATACACAAGGACAAAGGTCAAACTACTGTATAACAATAATTTACAAGTCATTCTTTTTTTTTTTTTTTTTTTTTTTTATTGATTTACTGTATATGTATATACTTTGGAATTCACCCTGACTAAAAGAAGAGTTAGAAATGTTTTTTCTTCTTATGCCTTATAGATGATTTTGAAGGAAAAAAAGAAAGAACTACCACTAAAACCTCCACTTCAAGAGGTATTTTGATGTTCATTCTAATGGCTTAACATTGGGGTAGTGATCTCATACTGTGATAATGCCAGTGCATTGGTTTCAGAGTTAAGTGTTGAGGTTTTTGATGTGCACCAAAAAAAAGAAAAGAAAACAAAGAAGTGCTGATACACAGCAATTTTCAGGCAAATTCAACCACTTTAAACCATTTTTTAAATGAATAAATAGACCAAGGCAAACTATTACCAACTATTTTAATTTTTTTTCACATTTTAATTAGAAACTGTAAGGCCGCGTACACACGCGCGGACTGTTCGCCCAACTTTGTCCGTCCAACAGTTTCGGCAAACAGTCCGCTCAAACTTAGCATGGACGGACATGGCCACACACGACGGACGAACAGTTTGCTGAAACCGTGCGCGATGACGTGAACGGCACGTACGACGGGACGAAAAATACGACGTCCTATACACTGCAATGCAACCTTCCGACGTGGAAATCCTTTCTGAGCATGCGCGAGACTTAGTTGGCCGAACAAGCCTACACACGAGCGAACAGTCCGCTGAAACCTTGTTTCAGCGGACAGTTTTTCGGAATTTCCGTAAGACCTTGTTCGTCCAACTGTCCGCTGAAGCCCCACACACGAGCGGACTGTCCGCCCAAACACTGTTCAGCGGACAAGGTTGGGCGAACAGTCCGCCCGTGTGTACGCGGCCTAAGTTGTAGGGTGGATTGCTTTGCGTATGACCATGATACAGTTATTTTTCACTCTTTAAAGAGGAAGTAAACCCTTCCAAACAACTTGGACCTATAGGTAAGCCTAGATTAAGGCTTACCTGTAGGTCCAAGCAATATCTCCTAAACCTATATGGTTTAGGAGATATTTGCCCGAAAATGGGCACCGCTGTCTACGGCGCATGCGCCGTAGACAGCGGCGCGCATGCGCACTAAATGCGGCAAATCCAAGAATGGATTTGCCAAATTTGTCGACTCCCGTGCGCATGCGCGGGAGTGACGTCATCGCGGCTTCGCCGAGTGGCAGCGGCGGAGCTGCGAGACGCGACTCCCGTGCGCATGCGCGGGAGTGACGTCATCGCGGCTTCGCCGCTGTCATTGGTCGGAGCTGCGAGACGCCACCAGCAAGATGGACGCGGCGGACTACAGGGATCAGCGGCGACTTCGCTGGCTCCTGTGTCAGGTAAGTGACACATAATGAGCTACTATGCGATGCATAGTAGTCCATTATGCTTTACCTTTGCAGGGAAAAAAAGAGGAAGTAAACCCATCAGGGTTTACTTCCTCTTTAAAGATATGTAAACAATACACATTTGGTTTCTTTTTAATATGTTAAACATACATTTACATATACATACTGTAAGTGTTTAAAAGCATTTTGTTATAACTTGTTGATAGTTGAAAAACAAATACATTTTATCCTGAAGTCAGAAATCTTATAAGCTGATAATCACTTATGCTCCTTCACTTTTATGTGTGAGAACTGTTCCCAGCTCTCTCTCTGGACAAAAGAACACCTCACCTATATGTTATGAATATGAGACGATGGAGAGGGGTTGATGGAGAGGGGTTCTGTAGCCATGTACTAGGGTAAGAATAGTAAGTGAAAAGTTAAAACGTGTGGTTGTATTAATGAGACTTTCTGGAAAATCCAACCTCTTCACTATAAAAGGAGGATTGGCCGCTGTGATTGCCACGGGTGACAGCACATAACAGTTCTCACTGAATAGTAGGTTTTAGTACAAGTGTCCATCCCAGACACAATTTGGGGCAACTGGGTATGCAGTACTAACTCAACAGCAGTTCCCCACAATTGCCATGGACTATGGCACTTGACTTTTAGCACACAGTCACAGTTCGTCTCTCCCTGGTTTTAACCCTCAGCGATCCTGGAAGCAAAGTACAGTTCCCCGGCTCGATGAATTTACGGTTGCTAGGAGCAATGGCTGTGCAAGGTTAACCATGCACAATATCCCAGATGAAGCCCCTAAACGTGGTGCACCCACTTAAGGGCTGCAAGTAATGGAATCCCCCACCCTGCACAGCCAGGCACACCGAATCTTCACAGTGACCTCAGAGACAGAAAACAGTCCAGTGCTTTGTTTTTGTTATTTATTGAGGGATAGAACTTTGATGGCAATTGGGAATTATGAGATGCCCACTGGACTTCAAACAACTTCAGGCACCACTCTTCCTATACACCATCTATACACACCTCTCTGCTTCCTTCAGCACTCGCTTGCAGAACTCCAGCTGTGTCTCCTTGTTGACATTTGGTAGCAAAGGCCCATTACAATCAGGGATTTGCAGCAGGGGACTGAAAGGTCTATGTGGGCACATGGGTAGCAGCCAAAGGCACCCATCCTGGCAGTCAAAACGCAGGTCTTTCCAGGCAGCCATCCTCTGGTGAAACCAATTGAACCAGCACTGCCCACCATACGTTTTGTATGCCCCCAAATGAGATCCATGTATCCGAAGAGAGAAGGGCCCAGCTCCTGAAATTTCTCACAGAGCACCCCTGCATAGACGCAGAAACCCTGCAGCCAGTTCCCAAATGTGCGAGGAAGCTGCTTCATCTTTTCAGCCTGAACAGTAACATAAATCAGCCTAGACTTATCCACTGTCTTCTTGTCAAAAGGCACCAGCATCAGTACGTCAATGAACTAACAGTGCCAAATGTTTTCTTTGATGTTTTGTGCCAGGTGCAAACCCACTGATAAAACTGACCATAAGGGACCACCCAAGCGAAAACCATACCCTGAGGACGATGAGGGCGCCGCTCCTGGCGTAACGCCCAAATGCAGCAATACCGATTTTACCTCAGTAAGGATGTGGTCGTCTGTAGAAATAGCGCAAGAATTGCTACCCCAAACCACCCCACAGTCATACTATTGCAATGGAGGCTGAGCAGGGGAACCCAGCAGAGCTCCATATGGCATTGCCCTTTGCCGCAGGTGGTCACTGGCAGGAGGAGCTGGATGCGGATACTGAAGCCCGGGAGACGGACAGCTGATCCTGGGAGGAGGTGCAGAGGGAAGAGAATGTTGGGAGTAGCTCCAATCTAAGGGAAGAAACACAGGTTGTGGGTGAGTGTAATGGCCAGCAAGTGGCAGTGCAGCGCAGGAAAACTCACCTAGCAGTGCTGGAGGCTTCTGCCTCAAGTGATCAGTGAGCCCCGTCAGAGGAACAGCGGAATGGTCACTTGAGAGGGGGGTGAAAGCAGCAGAAGCAGATGACGAGCCAGGAAGCAGGCCAAGGCAGGCCCAGGAGCTGGGAGCCACTTGCAGATGAGCTGTGCCATCACTCACACAGGTACTGATGCCCCGTGGCACCCTGTGAGGGGGGAGGCATAGACGCTGGTGGAGGAGCCAGGGATCGGGCTGTGGCCTGCCAGGGAGCTGGAAACCTCCCGTCCTGCAGGGAGCCGAGAGCTGTTTGCAGGGGACTGGATCCAGAGAGGGCTCGGCGTGAACCCGACCAGCCACCCAACCATGACCCGCAGAGTGCAGTGGGGCTCTGTGGCTCCTAGAGTGGGAGAGACGTTGCTGATCTGCATGGGGAGGCCTAGGAGAGCCGCTGCCATGGCTGGAAGTGCTCAGTGATCCACATAAAGCGCGGGATTGGGGGTGAGAAGAGGAGCCAGAGCCATCAGTGCCAGTGGCTTCGCTATCAGTCCTAGATGCATGATTTGTGGCCCTAGGAGGGCTGGGGCTCAGTCTGGAGGGCGGGCGGGTCGCCCTGTGGGCCCTTGAAGCTGGCAGCATGCCAGCCTCGGAAGCATCTATGGAAGATGAGGTGAGGGCTGGGGAAACTGTCTCACTGGTGAATAAAGACAGGAGCCAGTCAGCTTGACCTCTTTCTAACAGATTCCTCTCCATCAAGGCGTCAGTGTCCATGGCGAATCCAGCAGGTACGTAGGGGAGGTCAACTCTTTTGATGTCAAATTCTCTTGAAAGTAATGGGACGTGCCTCTGTGTAGCCTATTCTAGAGTTCCGGCTCCACCCAGTCACCTCGTGCCATTGTAGCCAATCCCAATGGAGCCACTCTGACTCCCTGATTAGGTTGATGCCCCACTTAGTTGCTAAGCATCCAGCAGTCAAGGCTCCATTTCTATAGGGCAAGGCTGGTCAAGAGGCCTTCAACGTTTGCTTTTTTTTTTTTTTTTTGTAGTACAAATAGTACTATAATTTCCAATGGTTGTTTGTAACAAGGGAAACTCCTTATCACTTAAACCACCCCTCTAGCACAACATACCTCCTTTTGTTTAGGTGTAAACCATGTTTAGCATTTAATTTGTACTCCACTGAAAAGTCAACCCAGTGCTCTAGAAACTCAAATCCTCCCCTCTTGCATCATTTCCTTAGCCATTAATTCAGTTATCTAAATCCCATTGCTCACCGGCCTTTCCTGTGTTGCACATTGCACAGGCAAAATTGTAGGAGTCAAATTTGCATTCGATTTGAACATCGGGACCATCCCTATAATTTGTGTGAAGATGTGGCGATTGCATACCCAGAGGTGGCAGCCCTAGATTTCATTGCTATCCCTAACAGGCATGAGAGCATCTCATATAGTAAGGCTGGTGAAGGCATGGCTGAAAGTTCTAGATAGCTGGTGGTAAACCGGGTATTCTATCAATATATATATACTAGACTGCCTGAGATATATATATATATATATATATATATATATATATATATATATATATATATATATATACAGTGCATTCATTGTTGAATATATAGTGTAGTCATTATACAGTATATAATACAGTGCATTGAAGTGGTTAAGGGGAACCCTATGACGGGGCTTACCTGAATCTGGAAGAGGAACAAGGGGCCCCCAGATTCTGACCCCCATGTGAATGGGTATCAGGTACAAAAAAAAAGTGTCAAAAAGTAAAAAATGCAATAGACAGTTTTTGACAATTAATTTATTAAAAAAGGAAAAAAATGTCCATCCATCTTCAGTCATGCCACCCAACAGACCTGAAAAATAGAAAAAAAAGCTCTGCCTCGATGAGAGGCCTCCCAAAACAGATGTTATATAGGAAAAGGTGGGGTCACCCTGTGATGTAACCCCACCCCCTTCTGACATGTGACATCATGTGACTTCAGAGGGGGTGTGGTCATCTGTTACGTCAGCAGGTGGCCCCACCCTTGCCTATATAACAGCTGTCAAAGCCAAAAGACAGCAGTTGTCAGGAGGCCTCCCATGAAGTTGGAGTTTTTTTGTTCCTTTTTTTGATGATGGATGCACATCGTATATGTGGCCAGGTATGATTCAGGAGGGGGTTCTCCTTCGACCCCCCCCCCCCCCACACTATCCTGTCCTCCAGGCTGCATGCTCGGATAAGGGTCTGGCATGGATTTTGGAGGGACTCCATGCCATAATTTTTTTATCTTGGCATGGAGTGTCCCTTAAAATCCATACCAGATCTGAAGGGCCTGGTATGGACTGGGGGGGGGGGGACCAGACACCGTTTTTTTTACTTGATTTTTCATCTATACAGTAGCGAGCAAGTTTAAATGACAAAGCCATTATTGCTGTGGCACAGTTCTACACTTCACACAGATGCACCATTTTACAGGCAGATTAAGGGGACCCCAGGCATGATATTTAAATTTAATATTTCATTTTTATTGTATCACTTTAAGCATTAATAAAATCACTGCTCCCGAAAAAACAGTTGTTTTAAAAACTTTTTTTGCATTGATACATGTCCCCTGGGGCAATACCTGGGTCCCTATACACTTTTTATGCCAATAACTTGCATATAAGCCTTTAAAATTAGCACTTTTGATTTTTCATGTTGGTTTCCTATAGATTTTAATAGGGTTTGCAGGTTCGCTCAAATTTTTTGCCATGTTCTGGTGCGAACCGAACTGTAGGGTGTTTGACCCATCCCTACAAAGTTAGCAAAATCTGGTTGCTTAAATGCAGATCCTGCCTTTCTTTTGTGTGAGTCCTTAGTACTTTCCTTAACTGCAAAAGAACACAAGAATACTATCAACATTCTGTGGGCACACACATACCCCAGTGCTAGTATATGTAAATTATATACAGTCACCACCATCTCAAAGAATTATGGGCAGAAACCATTTCAGATATAGTCTTAACCAGTGTAGTTAAATAGCTTCATCATCCAATGAATTATCAGCATTTGAATGGTTCTTAAAGAGTAATTCCACACGCCCCCCCCCCCCCCCCCCCCCACCAGAAAATGTAAAGTCAACAGACACAAATACTTAAAGCGGAGGTCCACCCTAAAGTGGAGCTTCCGCTCATTGGAACCCTCCCCCCCTCCAGCGCCACAATTGGCACCTTTCAGGAGGGAGGGGGACCATCCTTATTGCGCAGCGCGACTCACGCATGCGCAGTAGGGAACCCGGGAAATGAAGCCGCAAGGCTCCCCTTCCTGATTCCCATAGCCAAGATGGCGGCGGCAGCACCCGAGAGACGATCGAGAGATCGGCTTCGGGTGCCGACATTGCGGGCGCGCTGGGCGGGTAAGTGTCATTATTTTAAAAGTCAGCAGCTGCAGCATTTGTAGCTGCTGGCTATAAAAAAAAAAAAACGGCGGACTCCCGCTTTAATATAAGGACACTTACCTATCCAGGGAGCCCATGATGTCAGCACTCCAGTAAATTTTCTGATAGGCTCTTGGATGCTGCCACCTCCATTCATAACAAGGGAACCTGGCAGCGAAGCCTTTTGGATTCACATCCGGTTCCCTACTGCGCATGCGCGAAGCTTGCTGTGCTTTCTAACTGGCCCAGCAGCAGAGGAAAGAGGAGGGGGGCCGAGGTCACCGTGGTGCAGTTTGCCGGAAGTGGGTGACAGGTACCCGTCAAAAACAGATGCCCGCTCCCCCCCGAAAAGGTGCCAAATAGGGCACTGGGGGGGGGGGGGGGGGGGCAGATAAGCAGAGCTTCCACTTTTGGGTGAAACTTCGCTTTAAAGTGTGTTCAAAATGTAAAATCATATATTAATTTCCACATTGTATTTCACTTATTTCTGGCCTACTCCTATTATTCTGAATGATCTTTTTCTTTGTAAATTTACCTTGTGAGGATCTCCACACATGTACTTTCCTAAATTCTCTGACACGTGTTCACTATGCCTTGTGTGTAGGCACAGCTGTGTCACAGATTTCAAAGAGCCTGCCTTCTGAATTACAAGAGAGCATAGAGGAGGAGTTTCAGGAAGTGGAGTCAGTGCAGAAATCATTGCTTGACGGTAGCAAGGTATATGTGATCCTTTGGAATTTAAAGGCTAAATTCCCCTTTCTAACATGTTACATTCATATTTAGTGTGTAACATGTTACAAGACAACACCTGCCCCCACTCCCTGGTCCTCCGCCTGTGAAAGTGGGTGGGGGATATTCTCCCACCACCTGCTGTCACTATTTAGAGTGTTTGTAAATCTCAGACACGAAATATGAGCAAAGCATCTCCTCTGCTATATGCATGAGTCACTTTTGACAGGTTTTCCTGACACTAACAGTAAAAAGGTGACAGGGGAGGGGCCTCCAACTGATTGACAGCCTCAGCTCTGTGCTGTATGAAGGGGGTGTTGTCCCTTCAATAAAATCAGCTCTCAGAGCTTTTCTTACTGAGCTCTGCAGAGTGTAACTTCAGCTCTCTGTCCCCTTTTTTCCTGGACGTTTAGACAAACTTTATAATTCAGCACTTTGAACGAAGACTGCAGATAAATACAGTAGGTACAACGTAAATAGGAGGGTTTGGTTCATCTACGTGTACCACCTGAGGCCAGTCACTTCACTGGGTATATGTAAGGGCATGGGCGTCCGCAGAACTTTTTTCAGGGGGGGGGGGCATAATTTTAGGTTACCCATGCTCCCTTTTTGACAATGCCATGAAGCTGAGGGGCTGTCATTATCACATAAAGCACAGGCATGTGCCCATCAAATTTGGTCTGTACAGTACGGAGGAGGGGGGGGGACAGTATGTGTATATATAGGGGGTGGATGGCATTAGTATATACAGGTAGGAGGGTGGGTGTATATAGCTGTATTCAGGACAGATGATGTATATCTGCAGTCAGTGATGATGGAGGAAGGTCTCTATATACAGGAAGGAAGGTGGGTATATACATCTACCTGTATATAGAGACCTTCTCCATCATCACTGACTGCAGATATATATAATCTGTCCTGTATACAGCTATATATACAGGACAGATGATGTACTGTATATCTGCAGTCAGTGATGATAGAAGAATACAAGGAGGAAGATGGATGTTGGGTAGATAAGGGTCCGAGTGATGTCCATCAGCTGGATATATAAGGTGGTCTGGGGGCGATGCAGGCTGGCGGGAGTAAGGGGCTGAGATGTAGTCAGATAGTGATGTTTATAATTAAAAATAAAATAAAAAATATTGTGCACATCTACTAATATATACAACAATACATAATACAAAATTGGTATGTAAAGAAAACATCCTCTTTATGTACTTTATGTATGTCCAGATAATGTGAAATTTATTTATGACAATTCATGTAACCCTGTGTTATCCAAGCTCTGAGTCTGCACCATAAGAAGTGCAAACTCACCTCATAAACACAGTCAGCGTTACATGAATGGTACTTTCACTTTATCTGTACAGAGTGATTGGGGGATGTTTATATGGATAGAGCTGTGTGCCAGTTTGGGAGATATCTGCTGCACTCGGCTATCTCTTCATTCTCCTTGTCTTCTTATCACTGATCACAATACCTACAAGACAAATCCTACAGAAATGTTGTCAGCTTGTCTTCCAAGGAGACTTTACTCAGTAAAACACTGAACTCATCTCCTCCCTGTAGTGTGAGCAGACATCCCGACCAGCAGTAGCTACAGGGAGCTCCGGCCCCTCAGCACACTGCACTGGTGATCGGAGAAGGGGGTGAGTCAGATCTCACAGTGCAGGAGAGAAGAGCTTTGGAGGTTCTAAATACATACACCGCTGGCACAGGTTATGTATTTAGAAGCTGCTGTCCCCACAGTAGCAACTGTACCCCCCCCATCCACTTACTCTGGGTCCTCAGTCCGCCCCTGGTAAGAATGAAGGAGACTGGTTCCATCGGCTAGATGTGCTGCTGTGATAAGCAGCCGACACCTGTAGCAGAAGAGCTTCATTGCCACGCCAGTCCTCACACGATATGCGGGAAAGTACCCAAAGCAGCGGTTCCCACTTTGCCCCCTAGGGACGCCAGTGCTCCTTTCAATTGCATGGGTTGTACCCCCCTGATGGGGGCCCTGCCAGGGGGGGTCACTAGCCCCCCCTTGCCCCTACCTGCTGACGCCCATGCTTGTAGGCATTGTGATCAGTGATAAGAAGACAAGGAGAATGAAGAGATAGCCGAGCATATAAACATCCCCCAATCACTCTGTACAGATAAAGTGAAAGTACCATTCATGTATCGCTGACTGTGTTTATGAGGTGAGTTTGCACTTCTGATGGTGCAGACTCACAGCTTGGATAACACAGGGTTACATGAATTGTCATAAATAAATTTCACATTATCTGGACATACATAAAGTACATAAAGAGGATGTTTTCTTTACATACCAATTTTGTATTATGTATTGTTGTATATATTAGTAGATGTGCACAATATTTTTTATTTTATTTTTAATTATAAACATCACTATCTGACTACATCTCAGCCCCTTACTCCCGCCAGCCTGCATCGCCCCCAGACCACCTTATATATCCAGCTGATGGACATCACTCGGACCCTTATCTACCCAACATCCATCTTCCTCCTTGTATTCTTCTATCATCACTGACTGCAGATATACAGTACATCATCTGTCCTGTATATATAGCTGTATACAGGACAGATTATATATATCTGCAGTCAGTGATGATGGAGAAGGTCTCTATATACAGGTAGATGTATATACCCACCTTCCTTCCTGTATATAGAGACCTTCCTCCATCATCACTGACTGCAAATATACATCATCTGTCCTGAATACAGCTATATACACCCACCCTCCTACCTGTATATACTAATGCCATCCACCCCCTATATATACACATACTGTCCCCCCCCCCGTACTGTACAGATCAAATTTGATGGGCACATGCCTGTGCTTTATGTGATAATGACAACCCCTCAGCTTCATGGCATTGTCAAAATCTCAAACTTGCCAATGTTCTCCATTTTATTATAATATAGTGACTGAATATCTGCCAGTTGGTTACTTAGCATTAAAGACAACTTTCCATGCTTGCTGTTGGGACAGCAGCTTACAATTTCAGTCCATCCTCCCCCTTTTTCACAGATGAGATCTTAATCTGGAATTTACTGTAAGTTGAAATCAATCAGTAATCAATAATATATGTTTTTTTCATTGAAGTGTGCTGTGGTAAAAGGTGGTAAAACTGCTCCACCCTATCACCACACACCCCTGTCACTTCTCCATCCTGGCTCTGCAAACCCCTGCCACTATAGCCTCACCTTGTCATTGTAGAGATTTTCTCTCACAGGTTGCTCTGGTAAAATTCAAAAAAAATTTGGATTTCTCTTCTCTGTCTCAGTGACAGTGGTTGCCCATTGTATCCAAAACTAAAGAAACACTTTTGCCTTTACATACACATTAAATAAAAGTTAAAAATGTTGGGTGTGGGCACAGATGCTCTTTAAATCAGACACAGCCAGGCAACAAGCATTTTGAAAAATAGGTCAGCAATATCAGCTAGCATACTTCCCTCACTTTAATTTACACATCAGCCACTTGTAAGATGCTATAGAAAATGCTGCAGAAGTTGTATTAGATGTGTATTTTTCTCACAGATTGCATTCCTACTGCAAAAATATATGGTCAATTACAGATACCTGTTATGAAACATAACTTTAAACACCTTTTCTGTACAACCGAGACTTTAAAAGTAATATTTGCATATAAGGACATTTTTGTTTGTTGTAAGGTAATATTTGGCATTATCTAAAATGTTATATGTGATTATCTAAAATGTTATATGTGATTTTTAGCAATTGGCTGCAGTTTTCCTCCTCGACTGGATTATGCAGAGCCTAAAGATCTACGCTTTTCTCAAACTACATTCTCTAAGGGATCAATTGTGTATTACAATTGCCGACCCGGATATATACGTGTTTCTGGATTTAGAAATTTTGCAACATGTTCGAAAGATGGCACATGGACAACTGTTAGGATCTCTTGTCAACGTAAGTTTTAGATTTTATTTTTAAAGTTTTCAAGTTAATAAAAATATTAAAATTATTTTGAAACATGTTCTTTGCTGGGAGAAATATATATATATATTTTCTCCTCTGTTTCCTCTTTCATTAACAAGACCACTAACATTTTGATACATACAGCTCATTGGTTTGAGCACCTTTTGCAGCGGCAGGTTATTGGGGACATCATAGAAACAGACATATCTTTTGTAGTTCTGTAAAAAGTACTCCTTTCTTTCTTTCTCATACATCACAGGACACTAGCATAGTCATAGTTGACATAGTTGGCAGCTACATTCAGGTGATTGAACACTGGCAAATCAGAGCTGTATAAACCCACATATACCCCCTCCCACTAACCCACTCCCAGCAATCCTTAGACCCCAGGGGATCAATGTCTCTCACTCCCCTGAGGGAGATTACTGGTTTCTTCTAGATGTTTCCTGAGTAGTTTTCTTCTTCAAATACCAGCATCTAGGACTAATGGCTCATATTTCAGATTGCTGTCCTAGGTACACCATTGGGGTTGTGCCCAGACCTGTTGAATGGAATATGCAGGCCTGTTATATTGCTTTGGGCACTGGGCCCTGCATTTGGCGCTCCTCCAAGGCTCATGGTGCAACACCTGGAATTAGCCACATAGTGCCATACAGGTTCTTGGCAGTGGCAGGTGTGACCCAGTTCAAAGTGGATAAAGCCAGGATGGGGCTTGTCACTAAGTTCTGATCTTCTGCAGTGAGTTTGAGCTTTTTGTCCTTCATTGAGACCAGTGCTCTGAGCTCTAACCCTGAAGCCAAGGCTGCGACAGTTTAAACTTATGTTGCAGCCATAGACAGGAGCGGCAGCTTGGATTTCTTTTCAGTTTGAATTTAGAGCTTTTTGTTTCTAAGGTACTATTTCCCTGCAGTTCTCTCCCACCACCATGAGGAACCACTGTGGCACAATATTAGACTCCCAAACACTGTGTACAGGCTTTTATTTTTCACCTTTGTGGTGTGATATTAACTGCTTTTCTCACTCCCTCTGCTGCAACACTGTGATCTTTGTACATTACAGTGCCTGTGAGTGCAAGGCGTGGCAACAGGCAAAAAATTTGGATGACCACGGGAACACTGTTAAAGTCTATGGAACAAAAAAATCAAAAGTGCTAATTTTAAAGGCTTATATGCAAGTTATTGTCATAAAAAGTGTTAAAGTTGCACAATAAAAATTAAATATTCTTTTAACCACTTCACGACCACCTCACACCGATATACGTCGGCAGAAGGTTACATACAAGCAGAATCACGTACCTGTACGTTGCCCTTTAAAAGGCGGCGGGGGGGGGGCGCTCCCGCTGCAAGCTCCGTGAGTCGGGTTGCGGGTCTCACAGACTCGATCGCTGCGGGGATACCCGTGATCGCCACACGGAGAGGAAGAACGGGGAGATGCTAAAGTAAACAAGCATCTCCCTGTTCTGCCTAGCAACAGTGACACTGATCTTTGCTCCCTGTGATTGGAGCAAAGATCAGTGATGTGTAAAACACAGCCATGCCCCCCACAATTAGCAACATGCCCCTATGACACACTTAACCCCTACACTGCCACCTAGTGGTTTAGCCCTTCATGGCCAGTGTCATTTACTCACGAATAAGTGCATTTGTATAGCACTGATTGCTGTATAAATGACAATGGACCCAAAAATGTGTCAAAAATGTCCGATGTGCCCGCCATAATGTCACAGTCACAATAAAAATCGCTGATCGCCACCATTTAAAAAAATAATTGTTTTTGATTGATTTTGCACAAATCAATCAATTACTTATTGCGATTTTTTTTTTTACCAAAAATATGTAGAAGGATATGTATCGGCCTCAACTGAGGAAAAAAAATCATTTTTTTTATACATTTTTAGGGGATATTTATTATAGCAAAAAGTAAAAAATAATGTGTTTTTTTCAAAATTGTTGCTCTTTTTTTGTTTATAGTGCAAAAAATAAAAACCGCAGAGGTGATCAAACACCACCAAAAGAAAGCTCTATTTGTGGGAAAAAAAAGACGTCAATTTTGTTTGGGAGCCACGTCGCACGACTGCAATTATCAGTTAAAGCGACTCAGTGCTGAATCGCAAAAGGTGCTCTGGTCATGAAGGGGGTAAATTCTTCCGGGCCTGAAGTGGTTAAATATCATGCCTGGGGGATGTCTATAATATGTCTGCAAAGTGGCAAATTTTTCCCGTGTTTAGAACAGTACCACAGCAAAATGACATGTCTAAAGGAAAAAAGTCATTTAAAACTAATCGCAGCTGTAATGAATTTTTGGGTCTCGGCAATATAGATACAACTCATGGAAAAAAACAGCATGGGTTCCCCCCCCAGTCCATTACCAGGCCCTTTGGGTTGTATAAATATTAAGGGGAACCCCAAACCAATTTTTTTTTACATTGTGTGGGGGTCCCCCCAAAATCCATACCAGGCCCTTCAGGTCTGCTATGGAAATTAAGGGGAGACCTGCACCAAAAACAAAAAAAAAATTACGTGGGTTCCCCCCAAAATCCATACCAGACCTGAAGTGTGGTTGTTGGGGTCTGCGAGGGGGGGGCTTATCGGAATCTGGAAGCCCCCTTTAACAAGGGGACCCCCAGATCCCGGGCCTGCCCCCTTGTGAATTGGTAATGGGTACCTTGTACCCCTACCCTTTCACAAAAAAAGTGTAAAAGATTTACACTTTTTACACTATAAAAAAAAAAAATGTAGACAGGTTTTTTAAAATTACTCTATTAAAAAAAATGTAAAAACAATGTCCCCTCCCTGTAGATCGACCCTCAGTCACGATGCCTGCCGCACCGCTGGACCCAACAGAAAAGAAAAAGCCCCATACTCGTCAAAGGCCGACTGACGAAAGCCTACTCAACCGGCTGACAGTTCTTCAATATAAGTAAGGGGAAGGCCCCCTTGTGATGTCTTTGACCCAGCATGCACCAGTCAGTGACATCACAAGGGGTGGTGCCACCATGTGACATCATCAGGGGGCCCACGTCTTACCTATTTACGTATTGTCACCCGGCTAAGTAGGCTTTCAACGGTAAGCCTTCAACAAGTGCAGAACCTTTTTTTTGTTTTTGGGTGCGGTGGGCATCCTGATTGATGGTGGGTCTACATCTTATTTTTTTGATTTTTTTAAATAAAGGAATTGTCAAAAAACTGTCTATGGTTTTTATTCCTTTTTGAGACTACCCTATACTCATTCACATGGGGGGGGGGCTGGGATCTGGGGGCCCCCTTGTACAAGGGGGCTTCCAGATTCTGATAAGCCCCCTGCCCGCAGACCCCCACGTCACTGGCCAGGGTTGTAGGGAAGAGGCACTTGTCCCCATCAGACTAAGGGGGATGCCCCAGGCATTATATTTAAAGGAATTTTTCATTTTTATTGTTTCACTTTAAAATATACACTTGGTGCAGCGCAAATAAAAGTCCACAAATATTGATCACATATGACTATGTGACAGCAGGAAAATGTATAAGGGGAAGACACCACGTAGTGAGACAGATCTTCTTTTGTATGTGACCACTCCTTTCACCAGTACCTTTACTTAAATATTTGTTTCACTTTAGGCATCATTAAAGTCACTGCTCCTTTAAAAATGATTGTTTGTAAAATAAACTTTTGCATCGATACATGTCCCCTAGGGCAGGACCCGGGCCCCCATACTCTTTTTATTGCCAATAACTTGCACATAACCCTTAAAAATGGGGGGCTTTTCAAGGTAAGATCCCATACTGTAAACTAGGGATGGCCGAACGGTTTGCCCGGCGGTCGGTTCGCGGCGAATTTTGCCTGTTCGCGATTCGCCTGATCGGCGGACTATTGCCGCTGTTCGCCCGGCGGACTTATGTTTTTACAGTGTGAAAGAACTTTGACCCATGATGACACATCCATCATGGGGTATAGGACAGCCAATTGAGACATTTCAGCACATGGACAATTAGACATTCCCCCTAACTTATAAATATACCCGATCCGGCGGCCATTTTACATTCTTTCTTCTGTCACTATAGGGAGAGGTTGCTGTATGGAGCAGGGAGAGACTGCAGTGACACAAATCACTAGCTATTAGGTCCACAAAAGTCCTTTTGAGGACTGGTATGGTATAGAGTAGTACAGTATATAGGGTTGAGTGAACTGCTGTGCTTGTAAATCCAGCAGCCTGTTTTTAGTGAGTGCAGGGAGTGACAGGACGCTGTGTGTAGCAGGGAGGGACAGTCAGTTTAATCATTAGCTGTTACTATTAGGTCCACAAAGGTCCTTTTAAGGACTGGTATGGTATAGAGTAGTACAGTATATAGGGTTGAGTGAACTGCTGTGCTTGTAAATCCAGCAGCCTGTCTTTAGTGAGTGCAGGGAGTGACAGGACACTGTGTGTAGCAGGGAGGGACAGTCAGTTTAATCATTAGCTGTTACTATTAGGCCCACAAAGGTCCTTTTAAGGACTGGTATGGTATAGAGTAGTACAGTATATAGGGTTGAGTGAACTGCTGTGCTTGTGATTCCAGCAGCCTGTCTTTAGCAGGGAGGGACATGACGCTGTGTGTAGCAGGGACAGTCAGTTTAATCATTAGCTGTTACTATTAGGTCCACAAAGGTCCGTGTAAGTAGTGATGGACGAACTTCCGATGGGACGTTTCGCGAACGCGGCCGATAGTTCGCGAACCGTAACGTTCGCGGCGGGCCCCATTGACTTCAATGGGAGGCGAACTTTGCAAACCTACAGGTCAAATTTGCAGCCACAAAATAATTAATAGCTGTGCAAACATAGTCCCAGCACATGGCCAATGACATAACACATGTATAAGGTGAATCTGGGATCGACAACTACAAGCATTCTTTTTTTATATGTGAAATTGTTGTGACAATTCAGGACTGTGGAGCGCATGAAGGCAATGGAGGAGAGGGAAGGTCAGGGTAGGCAAAGAAGAGGGTGCAGGAGATGATCATCAGCAGCGTGACATACAGCAATGACACCTGCTCTGTGATAGAGTCATCTGACACCAGCACCGTGATAGAGAGCACTGACATCAGCAGCGTGACATACAGCAATGACACCTGCACCGTGATAGAGTGATCTGACAACAGCACCGTGATAGAGAGTACTGACATCAGCAGCGTGACATACAGCAATGACACCTGCACCGTGATAGAGTCATCTGACAGCAGCACCGTGATAGAGAGCACTGACATCAGAAGCGTGACATACAGCAATGACACCTGCACCGTGATAGGGTGATCTGACAACAGCACCATGATAGAGAGCACTGACATCAGCAGCGTGACATAAAGCACTAACACCAGCACCGTGATATACAGCACTGACAGCTGCACCGTGATAGAGAGTACTGACATCAGCAGTGTGACATACAGCAATGACACCTGCACCATGATAGAGTGATCTGACACCAGAACTGTGATAGAGAGCACTGACATCAGCAGCGTGACATAAAGCACTGACACCAGCACCATGATATACAGCACTGACAGCAGCACCGTGATAGAGAGCACTGACATCAGCAGTGTGACATAAATCACTCACACCAGCACCGTGATATACAGCACTGACACCAGCACCGTGATATACAGCACTGACACCTGCACCGTAAGCAGCCCCAGGAAGAAGTCAGCATAGCACAGGGATGGTGGGAGCCCCTCATAATGAGCATAGCACAGGGCTGGTGGGAGCCCCTCATAATGAGCATAGCACAGGGATGGTGGGCGCCCCTCATAATATGCACAGCAGAGGTACAGCCCCAGGAGGAAGTCAGCACAGCACAGGGATGGTGGGAGCCCCTCATAATAAGCAGCCCCAGGAGGAAGTCAGCACAGCACAGGGATGGTGGGAGCCCCTCATAATAAGCAGCCCCAGGAGGATGTCAGCATAGCACAGGGATGGTGGGAGCCCCTCATAATAAGCAGCCCCAGGAGGATGTCAGCATAGCCCAGGGATGGTGGGAGCCCCTCATAATATGCACAGCAGAGGTACAGCCCCAGGAGGAAGTCAGCACAGCACAGGGATGATGGGAGCCCCTCATAATAAGCAGCCCCAGGAGGATGTCAGCATAGCACAGGGATGGTGGGAGCACCTCATAATAAGCAGCCCCAGGAGGATGTCAGCATAGCACAGGGATGGTGGGAGCCCCTCATAATATGCACAGCCGAGGTACAGCCCCAGGAGGAAGTCAGCACAGCACAGGGATGGTGGGAGCCCCTCATAATAAGCAGCCCCAGTAGAAATATGACACCGCTCAACCTCTTCAAACAGGAGGATACGGGCATATAGTACAGTGTGCTTTTTTGGGACAAGGAAGTGAGCCAAATGAAGAAAGAAGATCTGTGTGCTTGATTAAAAAAATTGTTTATAGACATATACATGGTCTACTGGTCACATGTGTTGAATTCCTCTGAGATCCATGCCTCATTCATTTTTAGAAATGTGAGGTAGTTAACACTGTCGTGAGCTAGGCGAGTACGCTTATCGGTCACGATCCCCCCGCTGCACTGAACGTCCTTTCGGACAGGACACTGGACGAGGGGCAAGCCAAGAGTTCCATTGCAAATTGGGCAAGCTCTGGCCAGAGGTCAAGCCTGCCCACCCAGTAGTCCAGGGGTTCATCACTCCTCAGAGCGTCCACATCGGCCGTTAACCCGATGTAGTCGGACTCCTGACGGTCTAGGCGTTCTCTGATGCTGGATCCGGATGACACCTGTCGATGGGTCGGCTGAAAGAATGACCTCATATCCGAAGTCACCAACACATCTTCAAACCGGCCTCTTCTTGCAGGCGCTGTTGGATTGGTACCCTCAACTCCTTCTCTGGGAGTGGGAATTGCTCCTCTGCCAGCGCACGCAAAAGCAGAATGCAGCATTTCTCGAAGCAAGGCCTTGAAGTGCTCCATTCTGACAGCCCTCTGTGACGGCGGTAACATTTCCACCATTTTTTGTTTGTATCGGGGGTCTAAGTACGTTGCCACCCAGTACTGGTCCTTGACCCTTATGCTTTTTATACGGGGGTCCCTATTAAAAACTAGAGCATGAAGGCCCCCATTTGCTCTAAACTGGAAGCGGTGTGGTGGCCTGGCTCCTGCTCATCATCCAGGATAATGTCGTCCTCTTCAGTCTCCTCTCCCCATCCACGCAAAACAGGGATCCCAGAAAGGTTTAAAGCATGCTCTTCTTGCTCCTCTTCATCCGCCCTGGCACCATCCTCCTCTGACTCCTCTTCAGACTCCTGTTATTGACTTGTCTCAGATAGAGTAGCCCCCCCTGGGAATTCATCCAGCATTGCGACTTCCTCATCTTCCCGCTCCTGCTCCTCCACAGCTTGATCAATGACACGACGCAATGCACGCTCCATAAAGAAGGCATAAGGTACCATGTCACTGATGGCTGCGACTGACCAGTTTGGTGATCTCCTCAAATGGCCGCAGAAGTCTGCATGCGTCGCGCATGAGCGCGGTGAAAGAAAACCCAGCTCCCCAGAACCTGTTCTGCCACAGAGTTCATACAGGTAGACGTTAACTGCACGTTTCTGTTGGAGCACCCTATCAAGCATATAAAAGGTTGAGTTCCATCGCATCAGGCAATCGCAAATAAGACGTCTGACTGGCAGATTGTGTCGCCGCTGAATGTCAGCAAGACGAGCCATGGCCGTGTAAGATCTTCTGAAATGGGCCGAGATTTTCCTTGCCTGCCGCAAGATGTCCTGGACCCCAGGGTATTTGACAACGAATCACTGCACAACCAAGTTTAAGACGTGTGCCATGCATGGCACGTGCGTAATTTTGCCCTGTTTCAATGCGCTAAGCAGATTGGCACCGTTGTCACACACCACTTTACCAACTGTCAAATTGAGCGGTGTTAGCCACTGATCTGCCTGTGAACGCAAAGCTGAAAGGAGTGCCGGGCCAGTGTGGCTCTTGGCTTCCAGGCACAACAGACGCAGCACGGCATGGCAACGTCTCACCTGGCATGTCGAATAGGTTCTGGGGAGCTTGGGCGGCGCAGCGGAAGAGACGCTAGCAGCGGAAAAGGAGGAGTCAGCCGAGGAGAAGAGGGAGGAGGATGGAGTAGGAGGAGGAGGAGAAGAAGAGCCAGGCCTGCATTGCAATCCGTGGCGGTAAAACCAAATCTACACGGGTGCCACGGGTTACATGCTTGACGGCCGTCAGAAGGTTCACCCAGTGGGCAGTAAAAGTGATATACCTTCCCTGCCCGTGTTTGCTAGACCACGTGTCTGTGGTCAGATGTATCTTGGCACCGACACTGTGTGCCAGAGATACATTCACTTGCCGCTGAACATGGCCATATAGCTCTGGGATGCCCTTCTGTGAGAAATTCTTCCTTCCTGGGACCTTCCATTGTGGTGTTCCAATGGCCACAAATTTTCGAAAAGGCCTCCGAGTCCACCAGTTTATATGGCAGTAGTTGGCGGGCTATGAGTTCTGACAAGCCAGCCGTCAACCGTTGGGCAAGAGGGTTATGCGGCGTCATCATTTTTTTACGCTCGAACATTAGGCCCACGGAAGCCTGCCTTTTTGCAGAAAAATGTGAGCTTGGCGTGATGGAAGGTGGAGTGGAGGATAATTGTGAGGAGAGAGGAGAAGTAGAAGACGGGGCTGGACGGTGAGAGCCTGGAGTATGGCTTTGTGTGTTCCGTTGCCCCCACTGGGTTCGGTGATGGCTGCTCATGTGCCTTCTTAAGGCGGTCGTCCATAGGTGAGTGTTGGGCTTACCGCGACTAATGCGTTGAGAGATTGCAGATGGCAACGCTATTGTCAGCAGCGGACACGTTAAAAAAAGCCCACACTGCGGAGCCATGTGCCGGTGTCCTGGGAGCGCCAGATGTGACCGTACATGGTCGATGACTCGCTCCTGATACATTTGCAGTCTGCTTTGTCTCTCCTGTGCAATGTAAGTTATTCCAGCTTCTCCTTCCTATCTGCTGGTCCATATCTCCCTCTGAACTCCCCTCCTCTTCCTCTCTTGTGGGCACCCACGTGACATCACTAGACACGTCATCATCGACGTCACCTTCCCCACCGCTATAAGTAGAGATCTCGGAGTAGGCAGCAACAGCGGGGACCAACCTCCTCCTTGGGCTGATCTGGGTACTGTCGTCAGACTACTGAGTGGCGGTTGTTGCTACCTCCTCTTCCTGATCCAATACCAAGAGTGGCTGCGCATCAGAAATGTCTTGATATGGATCGGAAAATAATTCCTGTGACTCAAGTGGAAGGTATGTGGTGGTGGTGGTGTTGTTGGTGGTAGTGTCTTTGGGGGTGCACATAGCAGAGAGTGAAGAAGAGGGTGCAGATCGAGAGGATGAGGAGGGTGCAGAAGAGTAAGGTTGAGTGAGCCACTCAACCAAGTCTGGTGCGTCCTTTAAATGAATTGAACGCACCTTCTGCAACTTCCCACTTTGGCTCAAGCCTGTTGCTCCTGCCCCACCCCTACCACCCCTGCAGAAGGGCCTGCCTCTTCCTCTGCCTGTCATTTTTTAAATGACCCTGTGACAAAACTCTCAGTCCCTATACTGATAAAGGACTACTGCAGCAGTAGGGCAGCAGTCAGCAGTAGTGCACCTCAACCCTATGTATTGTGGACCTATACCAGTCCTTAAGGAATAGCAGACTGTACCTCACTCAACCCTATGTACTGTAGTACCCTAGACCTTACCAGTCCTTATAAGGACCTTTGTGGAACAAGTAGGTTATGAATGATTAGCAGACTGTACGTCAGTCCCTATACTGATGAAGGACTGCTGCAGTATAGGGCAGCAGTCAGCAGTAGTGCACCTCAACCCTATGTATTGTGAACCTATACCAGTGCTTACGGAATAGCAGACTGTACCTCACTCAACCCTATGTACTGTAGCACCCTAGACCTTACCAGTCCTTATAAGGACCTTTGTGGAACAAGTAGGTTGTGAATGATTAGAAGACTGTATGTCAGTCCCTATACTGATGAAGGACTGCTGCAGTATAGGGCAGCAGTCAGCAGTAGTGCACCTCAACCCTATGTATTGTGAACCTATACCAGTCCTTAACGAATAGCAGACTGTACCTCACTCAACCCTATGTACTGTAGCACCCTAGACCTTACCAGTCCTTATAAGGACCTTTGTGGAACAAGTAGGTTATGAATGATTAGCAGACTGGACGTCAGTCCCTATACTGATGAAGGACTGCTGCAGTATAGGGCAGCAGTCAGCAGTAGTGCACCTCAACCCTATGTATTGTGGACCTATACCAGTCCTTAACGAATAGCAGACTGTACCTCACTCAACCCTATGTACTGTAGCACCCTAGACCTTACCAGTCCTTATAAGGACCTTTGTGGAACAAGTAGGTTGTGAATGATTAGAAGACTGTACGTGAGTCCCTATACTGATGAAGGACTGCTGCAGTATAGGGCAGCAGTCAGCAGTAGTGCACCTCAACCCTATGTATTGTGGACCTATACCAGTCCTTAAGGAATAGCAGACTGTACCTCACTCAACCCTATGTACTGTAGCACCCTAGACCTTACCAGTCCTTATAAGGACCTTTGTGGAACAAGTAGGTTGTGAATGATTAGCAGACTGTACATCAGTTCCTATACTGATGAAGGACTGCTGCAGTATAGGGCAGCAGTCAGCAGTAGTGCACCTCAACCCTATGTATTGTGGACCTATACCAGTCCTTAATGAATAGCAGACTGTACCTCACTCAACCCTATGTACTGTAGCACCCTAGACCTTACCAGTCCTTATAAGGACCTTTGTGGAACAAGTAGGTTGTGAATGATTAGCAGACTGTACGTCAGTTCCTATACTGATGAAGGACTGCTGCAGTATAGGGCAGCAGTCAGCAGTAGTTCACCTCAACCCTATGTATTGTGGACCTATACCAGTCCTTAAGGAATAGCAGACTGTACCTCACTCAACCCTATGTACTGTAATACCCTAGACCTTACCAGTCCTTATAAGGACCTTTGTGGAACAAGTAGGTTGTGAATGCTTAGCAGACTGTACCTCAGTCCCTATACTGATAAAGGACTACTGCAGCGGTAGGACAGCAGTCAGCAGTAGTGCACCTCAACCCTATGTATTGTGGACCTATACCAGTCCTTAAGGAATAGCAGACTGTACCTCACTCAACCCTATGTACTGTAGTACCCTAGACCTTACCAGTCCTTATAAGGACCTTTGTGGAACAAGTAGGTTGTGAATGATTAGCAGACTGTACGTCAGTCCCTATACTGATGAAGGACTGCTGCAGTATAGGGCAGCAGTCAGCAGTAGTGCACCTCAACCCTATGTATTGTGAACCTATACCAGTCCTTAATGAATAGCAGACTGTACCTCACTCAACCCTATGTACTGTAGCACCCTAGACCTTACCAGTCCTTATAAGGACCTTTGTGGAACAAGTAGGTTGTGAATGATTAGCAGACTGCAGCAGAAGGGCAGCAGTCAAGTATAATATTCTTTCTATATTTGGAAGAAAGAATATTATACGTGTACAAGCCTATTACCTTACCAGTCCTGAAAAGAACCTTTGTGGACCTAATAGTAACAGCTACTGATTAAACTGACTGTCCCTCACTGCCTCACACACAGCTTCCTGCCTGTCCCTATTTAAACTGACAAAACAGAGGCTGCTGGAACAATAACTTGAATAGCACTTTTGTGGACCTAATAGTAACAGCTAATGATTAAACTGACTGTCCCTGCAGCACACAGCGTCGTGTCCCTTTCTCTACACTGACAAAAGACACTCAGGCTGCTGCAACAATCACTAGCACAGCACTGCCTCAAACCTATATCCTGAACTACACCTAACACCTATACCAGTCCTGAAAATAACTTTTGTGGACCAAATAGCTAGCGATTTGGGTCACTGCAATCTCTCTCTGCTCCACACAGCAACCTCTCCCTATAGTGACAGAAGAAAGAATGTAAAATGGCTGCCGGATCGGGTCTATTTATAAGTTAGGGGGAATGTCCAAGTGTCCATATGCTGTAATGTCTCAACTGGCTGTCCTGTACCCCATGATGAATGTGTCATCATAGGTCAAAGTTATTTTACACAGTAAACACGGAAGTCCGTCGGGCGAACGGCGGCAATAGTCCGTCGACTGGGCAGACAGCGAACAGCCGAAATTCGCTGCGAAACGACCGCCGGGCGAACCGTTCGGCCATCCCTACTTGTAAGGACTGGTGTGGTATAGGAGTAGTACAGTATATAGGGTTGTACACGTATAATATTCTTTCTCCCAAATATAGAAAGAATATTATACTTGACTGCTGCCCTATTCTGCAGCAGTCCTTTATCAGTATAGGGACTGAGGTAAAGTCTGCTAATCACTAGCTACTAGTTCCATAAAGGTCCTTAAGGACTGGTATAGGTCCACAATATATAGGGTTGTGGTGCACTGCTGCAGATTGCTGCCCTATTCTTCAGCAGTCCTTTATCAGTGTAGGGACTGAGGTACAGTCTGCTAATCCCTAGCTACTAGTTCCACAAAGGTCCTTAAGGACTGGTATAGGTCCACAATATATAGGGTTGTGGTGCACTACTGCTGACTGCTGCCCTATTCTGCAGCAGTCCTTTATCAGTGTAGGGACTGAGGTACAGTCTGCTAATCGCTAGCTACTAGTTCCATAAAGGTCCTTATAAGGACTGGTATAGGTCCACAATATATAGGGTTGGGGTGCACTACTGCTGACTGCTGCCCTATTCTGCAGCAGTCCTTTATCAGTATAGGGACTGAGGTACATCTGCTAATCACTAGCTACTAGTTCCACAAAGGTCCTTAAGGACTGGTATAGGTCCACAATATATAGGGTTGTGGTGCACTACTGCTGACTGCTGCCCTATTCTGCAGCGGTCCTTTATCAGTGTAGGGACTGAGGTACAGTCTGCTAATCACTAGCTACTAGTTCTACAAAGGTCCTTAAGGACTGGTATAGGTCCACAATATATAGGGTTGTGGTGCACAGGGCCGTCTTTAAGGCAGGGCAAAAGGGGCAGCTGCCCTGGGCCCTGTCATTGTTGTGGGGCCCAAAGCAGATGCCTCATACTTGCTAACTATCCCAGTTTACATTCCCTTGTCCCTTGGGGTTTTAGTCCTGTTGTTGTGTACAGACAACTCACCTGCAGACCCTGTGTTTACATGTAAATACCCAGCATTCATATGTAAATAGCAGTGACATGCATATGAAAATAGCTGAGGCCAACGGCATTGATATGTAAATAAGGCAGCATTCATATGTATATCATGCCCCCTGCAGTGAAGAGATAATGTGCTGTAACCTACAGCAACCAGTGAGCAGTATTACTGTACAGTAATCTCTAGCAGCCAATCAACAAGCCGAAATCATGTGCTATAACCTCTAGCAACTAATCAGCAAGCCTTAAGGAGTGCTGTAACCTGTAGCAACCAGTCAGTAAGCAGTAATGATATGCTGTAACCAATCGCAATCGCTGCCTGATCTGATACAGTAAACTGATGTTAAGTCTAGTTGCTATTTATTGTATGTCTCAGAGAAGGTGGAGAGCGAAATTACATAGGGGGAGGGGGGCCCTAAGCAGATTTTTGCCCAGGGCCCAATCAATATTAAAGACGGCCCTGGTGGTGCACTGCTGCAGATTGCTGCCCTATTCTTCAGCAGTCCTTTATCAGTGTAGGGACTGAGGTACAGTCTGTTAATCCCTAGCTACTAGTTCCAAAAAGGTCCTTAAGGACTGGTATAGGTCCACAATATATAGGGTTGTGGTGCACTGCTGCAGATTGCTGCCCTATTCTTCAGCAGTCCTTTATCAGTGTAGGGACTGAGGTGCAGTCTGCTAATCCCTAGCTACTAGTTCCACAAAGGTCCTTAAGGACTGGTATAGGTGTACTATTTGGTGTGCAGTATGTAGTCGTGTAATACACGTATAAAATACTTGCACATATAGAAAGCATAGTATAGTGCATTTCCACTGTGCAGCATTGTGACTGCTGAGCGGTTCTGCAGCGATACTACAAAGAGAGACATACGCAATCCAAAAAAAAGTATTGTAACTGGTGTGATAGACCAGTGGCCCCCAAAAACAACAGATTGAAGCGGGTGTTATATACCTTCTTCCACATACATGCTGCACTTCTCTAGAGACTTTTGTCACAGGGTCATTTAAAAAATGACAGGCAGAGGAAGAGGCAGGCCCTTCCGCAGGGGTGTTAGGGGTAGGGCAGGAGCAACAGGCTTGAGCCAAAGTGGGAAATTGCAGAAGGTGCATGTGATTACGTCAAAGGAAGCACCAGATTTGGTTGAGTGGCTCACTCAGCCTTACTCTTCTGCACCCTCCTCATCCTCTCAATCTGCACCCTCTTCTTCACTCTCTGCTATGTGCACCCCCAAAGACACTACCACCAACACCACCACATACCTTCCGCTTGAGTCACAGGAATTATTTTCCGATCCATATCAAGACATTTCTGATGCGCAGCCACTCTTGGCATTGGATCAGGAAGAGGAGGTAGCAACAACCGCCACTCAGCAGTCTGACGACAGTACCCAGATCAGCCCAAGGAGTAGGTTGGTCCCCGCTGTTGCTGCATAATCCGAGATCTCTAATTATAGCGGTGGGGAAGGTGATGTCGATGATGACGTGTCTAGTGATGTCACGTGGGTGCTCACAAGAGAGGAAGAGGAGGGGAGTTCAGAGGGAGATATGGACCAGCAGATAGGGAGGAGAAGCAGGAAGAACTTACATTGCACAGGAGGGACAAAGCAGACTGCTAATGTATCAGGAGCGAGGCATCAACCATGTACGGTCACATCTGGCACTCCCAGGACACCGGCACATGGCTCCGCAGTGTGGGCTTTTTTAATGTGTCCGCTGCTTACAATAGTGTTGCCATCTGCAATCTTTGCAGTCAACGCATAAGTCGTGGTAAGCCCAACACTCACCTAGGGACGACCGCCTTAAGAAGGCACATGAGCTGCCATCACCGAGCCCAGTGGGAGCAACGGAACACACAAAGCCACACTCCAGGCTCTCACCGTCCAGCCTCGTCTTCTACTTCTCCTTCTCCTCTCTCCTCACAATTGTCCTCCACTCCACCTTCCATCACGCCAAGCTCACGTTTTTCTGCAAAAAGGCAGGCTTCCGTGGGCCAAATGTTAGAGCGTAAAAAAATGATGACACCGGATAACCCTCTTGCCCAATGGTTGACGGCTGGCTTGTCAGAACTGATAGCCCGCCAACTACTGCCATATAAACCGATGGACTCGGAGGCCTTTTGAAAATTTGTGGCCATTGGAACACCACAATGGAAGGTCCCAGGAAGGAAGTATTTCTCACAGAAGGGCATCCCAGAGCTATATGGCCATGTTCAGCGGCAAGTGAATGTATCTCTGGCACACAGTGTTAGTGCCAAGTAGGGATGAGCTTCGTGTTCGAGTCGAACGTACGTTCGACTCGAACATTGGCTGTTCGTCCGTTCGGCGAAATCCGAACATTTTGGTCTGTTCGCGTCAAATTCGTGTGCGATGGCGTAGTGCATTGCTGGCTCATGATTGGCCAAGCATGCACTGTGACCCCGCATGCTTGGCCAATCGCAGCGCCAGCAGCGAGGAGAGCCATGATTGGCCACAGGCAGGATGCCTGTGGCCAATCATAGCTCAGGCTGTGTAGTGCACGCCCCACACTATATAAGGCCGCCATCGCGGCGGCCTCGTCTAGTGTGTTGGCGTCTGAAGCAGTGGGTGTTCTGTGTACCTTCAACACAGTACACACCGATCGTTTTCGGCCGATTTTCTATCTTGCTGTTGTGTAGTGGTTATTGTCTGTGTGCCCTGACCGCAGTATACACCGCTATATTCACCTCACCTATATAGCTAGTGATCTATCTTTTATAATAGAGCTTGCAGTCAGTAGTGTTAGGAGATAGTGCGTGCTGAGTTAGAGTAGGATTTTGCAATATCAATCAATTGGATCGCTCTGCAAATGCTGTCTCATGTACCCCTTAAATGGACAAAGCCTACTTGATCTTTATGCGCAGCCACTGCGCCCATCAAGCGCAGCCACTGTGCCTATCAAGCGCAGCCACTGTGCCCATCAAACGCAAGTACTGTGCTCATTAAACGCAGCTACTGGTGCTCAAAATTTTTGGGGAGGCGCAAACAAACTGAAAAAAGAAAATCAATTGCGGCCATTGTGCCATCAAACTAAGCCACTGTGCCCATCAAGCCCAACCACTGTGTCTATCAAATGCAGCCACTGTGCCCATCAAGCGTAGCCCCTGTGCCCAGAAAGTTCAGCCACTGTGCCCATCAAATGCAACCACTGTGCCCATCAACCACAGCCACTGTGCCCATCAATTGCCACCACCATGCCCATCAAATGCAACCACTGTGTCTATCAAACGCAGCCACTGTGCTCATCAAGCGCAGCCACTGTGCCCATCAAATGCAACCACTGTGCCATCAAACGCAAGCCACTGTGCCCATCAAATGCTGCCATTATGCCCATGAAATGCAGCCACTGTGCCCATCAAAGGCAGCTACTGTGCCCATCAAGAGCAGCCATTGTGCCAACTACCATACCTATCAATTGCTGCCAGTATGCCCATCAATTTCTGCCAGTGTACCCATCAATTGCCGCTCCTGTGCCCCATCAAATGCTGCCAGTGTGCCCATCATTTGCCGCTGCAACTGTGCCCCATCAAATGCAGTGTGTATCACCCCGGCACTTGCCTGTCTCGCAGCGGGTCAGTGGCGGTGTCCTGTGTGCTCCCTGATGTCTTCTTCCGTCCTCTCTATCAGACGTCCAATCACAGCGTCTGATGTTTCAGCCAATCAGGTGACAGATAACAGACCCGAGCACCTGATTGGCTGAGAGGTGGTTCAGTGTTAGCAAAGTGAATTCCTTCGCTTTGCTAACAAACAATTGAGTGAGCAGCAAAAGCACAGCATTGCACCCGCTGTTCACCTTTTTGGGTGCCTATTAGAGTCTACGGCTCTAATCAGGTGCTTCCAAAAAAAAAAAACCCATCACTATAATTCAGGTGCCCAGCGCCAGAAAAGGGGCCAGACACCTGAATAGGGGGTGTCAGCGGGGACTATAAATAGATTCATGCAAGGCATGAATCTATCTATGGTGATAGAGCGGTGACAGAAGAGAGGGGGCAGCGCTCCTGCGCCCTTTACGGACGTACTGCCACTGTATGTTATACTTTTCATTGAAAGCCCCTCTCAGAGATAAAATCCACACCCCTGCCTGTTGTAGCCACTTCCTATTGGATGGGCTATGGTAAAAAAAAGGTGGACGTCAGCAGAGAGGATTGGAGGAGACTGGTGGTCCCCTGGGTCGGTGGTACTCCTAACAGTGGGGATGTGGGATCTAGTTTGGGGATTTACGTGGGTATATCTGGCTTCACACAGTAAGGGGGAAAAGGCCTAATAGAAAAAGATAGTGGGTATTTAAGTCAAATAATGAAGAGGTAGAGAAAACATTTTGGGAGCCCAATGGATCCAGCAAATTATGCATTCTAATTATTTTCCTATTGCATTCTTCTTTCTTTTCTCCAGTACCACTACATTAAACTCCCACTTAAATTAATATTTTATTGCTTCATAGGCAGAACAAATGTCATTTGTAATTATATGGCAGAGGTTGCAGTGTGGTGGCACCAGCACCAGTGCCTAAGGCCCAATTTTTCTGCCCCTGTTTAACAGGGGCGTTTAAGTACAATTTTTGATGCAATGCTTTGCAGCAGGGCTAATTCCTGCAATAAAACTAGAGTATATGGAAGAGGTTGCAGTGTGGTGGCACCAGCAGCAGTGCCTAAGGCCAAATTTTTCTGCCCCTGTTTAACAGGGACATGTAATTACAATTCTTGATATAATATTTCACAGGAGGGCCCCTTCCTGTGCCCACCCAGAGTAACGGTGAGGACCACAACCACCAAAGGTCAATTTTTCTACCACTGTTCAACAATGGCATGTAATTACAATTCTTGATATAATCGTTCACAGCAGGGCGCTCCAGTGCCCACCAAGAGTCACTTTGAGGGCTTACAATGTTGTGGCAAAACCAACACCTTGTTCCGCCATTTCTGCAGAGCATATAGGGCAGGCCCCTACTTTCAAACATCCAACTTACAACATCTCCTACTTGCAAACGGAAGGAGACAACAGCAAGTGAGATGAAAAAAGATGGACGACAAAACAAATTATACAGGGGTGATAACCCTTCCCTATGTTTTCCAAAAAGCTTAAAAATAGTTTTTTGGACTGGAGCTACACTTTAAAAATGTACCAGTTGAAAATTACAAACAGATTCAACTTAACACAACAAACCTACACAGTCCCTGTCTTGTTTGCACCGCCTGTATACTGCTGTTCTGAGTATATAGGGCCTGGGGGCCACACGCATTTCCTTTTTTTAATATGGGTACAGGGTTCCCCTTAATATGCGTACAAGACCCAAATAGGCTGGTAATGGGCAGGGGGGGCTACCCATGCCATTTTTCTCAATGATTTTCAACCATATTGCAGGAACCAGATATAACATTAAAACCGCAAGCAGTTTTAAATGGTGTTATTTCCGTTTAATGTCATTTTGTGCAGGGACTGTTCTAAACACGGGAAAGACGTGGCACTTCACAGGCATACTACAGACACCCCCCAGGCACGATATTTAAAGGAATATTTCACTTTTTTTTTTCACTTTAATCGTCATTAAAATCAGTGCTCCCGCCAAAACGGCCGTTTTTAAAACTTTTTTTTGCATTGACCCATGTCCCCTGGGGCAAGAGTCAGGTCCCCAAACCCTTTTTAGGACAGTATCTTGCATATTAGCCGTTAAAATTAGCACTTTTCATTTCGAACGTTCGAGTCCCATAGACTTCAATGGGGTTCTAACGTTCGTTTGAATTTGGGGTCCGTTCGAAAGTTCTGGTGCGAACCGAACCGGGGGGGGTGTTCGGCTCATCCCTAGTGCCAAGATACATCTGACCACAGACACGTGGTCTAGCAAACACGGGCAGGGAAGGTATATCACTTTTACTGCCCACTGGGTGAATGTAGAAATTGAGTTATTACTGTATTAATAACTATATTTCAATAATTCATATTGATGAGGAAAGTTCCAAGAAAATCCGTTCAGTTCTCGTGTAAAAATACCAAAATTGATTTAATAATAAAAATAGCAAAATATTACAAGAACAGTGTCAAAATGTAGAATATAAAATAGCATCGATAAGTTTCTTATTCTTAAAATGAAGATAAATGTATCTTTGTGTGTGTGTGTGTGTGTGTGTGTGTGTGTGTGTGTGTGTGTGAGAAAGTTTGTCAGCCTCCTCCAAAGTCTGTGTCAGTCTGTCTCTCTGCAAGTCTGCCCTCTAGAAACAGCCTGTCTGTATTTTTCTACCCCTAAAACTAAAAACCCCCACCCTTTTCCCAATTAAGAATGGTTTAACTGAGCTCTGTTGTACCACAGGGAAAGCCCGCGAATTCTGAATGAGCAAATTCCCTCCCACCTCATCCAACAGGATGTTGAAATACAAAACCGTCTCTAATCAAAACATTCCATTGGGATGGCAAAACTGCCATGTATTAAACCATTTACCTTATACAATACAAGTTTCCTATCTTCTAAACCAAATACTACATATATCAGTAAATAGATTATATACGTTTAAAAAGCAATGTACGTAATGATAATCCTAATCAGGAAATACTGTAATATAAAGAAATAACTTATATCATACTGAAACTTTGTGTCTTTTAGACAAGGATGTAACCTTCTCTTATAATGGGGGGATGTGAATAGTCAACTGACTCTAAATTACAGCCATATGTGAAATGTACATAGAACTACTTCCCATGAAATGCATATGAAGCTTCAAAAACTTTTACATACATGTATGCAAATATATATATACACACATACACACATATACATATATATATATATATATATATATATATATATATATATATATATATATATATATATATATATATATATACATACATACATATATACACATATATATTTATTTCACTTTATCCATATCTAGAATATATAATGATATACATAAGCAAGTCAATCATTCTCAAAAGACCCAAACCATTTATAAATTTTAATATTCTAACAATTCCCTCTCAAAATGAATGATTAAACAATCTTTTCATTTTAAATCTGTTATCAAAATCTGAATCTAAATCTGAATCTAAATCTAAATCTATTTCTAAATCCATTCATACCTCAAACACATCACATTTGTATTCATCCATACAATTAGATCTTAAGATAATTGACTTGAATGCACATTTTCAAATTTTGATTCTATACAAGGAAAAGTGAATTTCATAAACCTTTTGCTTCATATACCATAAAAAATATTTTCACCCTTATTATTTTCTTATTCTTTTACCAAATAAATCAATCCCCTTAATTTCATAATTAATAAATGTAACATTGTTGTACAATACTTTGAAATATGAATATCACTTCAAAAATGTATGATTCATATTTTTTCCCTCCAAATTATGTTTAGCATAAACCTTGTCAAAATTAAACATAAAATATGCTTCTTAACTTCAATTTGTTCATATATGTGAGATGATTTCAAAACGAAATAGTTACATATTACAATGTAAAAGTTACTCCTAACTTGTCTATATGACTTTTAGAAAAATGTACTCTGTCTTAATTAACACCAGATGTTCCCTCTATCTAGAATGACTCTATTGTAAGGATGTTTAACCCTTTCAACTCTGAAAATACACTACATGTGTTTATAAAAATCGATGTGTAAAAAATATCTCATCTTGATATGAGAACCATATCTTGTCACATAAAAATAATATATAAAAAAACTGCAATATCTGATGGATAAATTATTTCATCAGTAGTCAAAAAATCAAAAGTCCATTGTTTTTAAAATGTCCTCTCTTATCAGAGGTTCTCTTGAGGGTTTTTTTTTTCTTCTTCTTGCTGCACTCTGTAAAGTTGAAAAACTTTATTGAACATAGAAAGACAACAATAATTATAACGAATGAATCTCTTCTGTTAATTCTTCTCCCAGAACTGATATTCTTAAATTTCAATATTTTGTTTTCATCTGGAAGGTCTAGAAATATTACATTTCTTTCTTTTGGTGACTTACAAGTCAGATCCTAAAAAAGAATGCAGTATCATTATTGTGAATTTAAATAAATGCAAAATATACCTTCTTTGATTTATTCATTTAAAATACCAAAATTCTAATATTTTATTATGACATACTAAACATATTTTAATAATAACATTTCTAATTACCTTACTTTGCTCTATTTTTCTTAAACTGACCAATACTCCTTAATTTATTAGTTTGTGTATTTAAACTATAACAAGACACAATTTCTCTTTTTTTGTCATGATATAAAACCTTTGTTTTATCAAATGAAAGAAAAGGTTTTAAATCAACCCTAGAAGATTGAAGCAAACTATATATTTACTTCTCCTCTTTAATATTTCAGAGTAATGCGTGCTGTACTGTACTTCTAGCATTTTCCAATTCAGCATTTTCTGTAGAATTTTTGCTGAATAGTATAACCATGCTTTGGGTAACACATACCTGATGAACAATTCTTAATAACATTAACAAATCCTGGCTCAAAGCCTCTCTCAGCACTTGTTCTAGCAATACCATTTACAGGCTTTCTGAATACATTTAACTGAGAATGTTCTGTTATCACATCTACCTGTATGGGTTTAGATTGTAAAGTTTTAAAAAATGGGCAATATTTGTCATATAATTCACCTGAATGAATTCTCTTTAAAATAATTTTTACTGACCGATAAGGTGTCTGTAATATGATCCTACTAGATCTCACAATTTTTTCTGTTACTTTGACTGCGAAATAAACACTTAACAATTGCTTTATATTTGTGTCAAAAGTCTTTTCCATATTCGTCAATCCTCTGGAGAAAAAACCTATTATTTCCGGTTCACCATCTTTTACCTGGGACAAAATCACTGATATGGAATTCTCAGATATCTTAGTAGACATTAGAACAGGTGTAGATATTCCAATTTCAATTGTATGCAATGAGACAGCATTCTGCAAATCTTTTTTCAACATTTCAAAGGCATCTGTCTGGGTTTGAGTCCATTGATCAAACACAACATCTTTTTGTTTCAAGAAATCCATTAATGGTTTAACTTTATCATCATATTCCTGTAAAAACTCTTTACAAAAATGTACTTCACTCAAAAATTGATATAATGCCTTGTAAGATGTTGGAATTGGAATAGCAGAAATGTTTCTAACTTTTTCCTGTGATAACTGTCTCTGTCCCTGACTAATTTGCATATGAAGAAAATTTACTTTATTTTTCATTAACTGAACTGACTCTGTGTTCAATTTCAACCCTGCTGTTTGTAACAAAGTAAATAACTCCATCAACAGAGTGGCATGTTCCTCTGTATTTTGTGTAGACAGCAAAATTTTGTCCACGTGCTGGAAAATACATTTTGGTCTAGAAAATTTTGATAAAACTTTCTCCAAGCACTCGTGTACTAAACCATCACTGATATCTAATCCTGGAATTATTCTAGTGAATGCATAAGTTTCTTTATCAAGGCTGAAAGCAAGTTTATAATGACAGCTGTTTGTCAATGGTACTGAAAAATGACTATTGGCTATTTCCAGTACTGAAAATACTTTGGCCTTGGCATCCATTTGTGCCATTAAATTTAAATTGGGAACAATAGGTTTGTTATTTGTAATGCATTTATTCAGTGATCTTACATCAACTGATATAGAATACGAATCATCAGCATTCTTGATAGGCCAAATACAATTATTTACCACTGACTGTGCCTTCTTTAATATTCCTTGCTGTAAAAATGATTGTACAATGTCAAAAACAGGACCTATTGATTCTTGTTGCAACTTATTTTGAATTTGGGGCTTCGGATCTCTTCCCTCAATTTCTATCTCAATATCTTTAAACAAACCTGTATCCATTTTGGTCTGACTCCAAAGACTTTTATGTGCTCTAACCGATTGTTCCAATTCGAGATTGGTTCCTGTGTGTGGCCAATTAAAATCTGAAGACATGTCAGCGACTGCTGTACAAATACTTCCAACGTTACTGTACTTTGAGGAATCTATTAACATAGATTTGGGCCTAGATGAATCTTTCCATATAGTAGAATTACTTAAATCAATAATCCAATCTAATTTACTAATCACATCCATGCCTAAAATATTCTCTGTATTTTGGCAACACCATATGTCTATATTTGTTTTTAAAATTCCGGGAATTTCGAGAGTCACATCAGAAACTTTAACTGCAACTGTATTTTCTTTTCCATTGAAATCAATTAAATTACATTTTGGAGAATCAATATTCACAGATAATTTGTGTTTAGTTAAACTGAGTTCAGATCCTAAATCTATTAACCATTTAGTATTCTTACCATTTAATAAACCATGTAACCATGGCCTTCCACTTTCATCTATTAAAAGTGAAGTCACATATTTTAATGTTGGAGGTGACTCAGAACCTTTTTCCCTAAATCCTGATGGTGATGGAAGTAATCCATCCCTCTCATTTTCATCATTGTTTGTCATATTGATTGAACTGTCATTAACAGTCAATGTACTGATCTGTTTGACTTCTGAGGCATAAGGCAAATCAATCAAACTATTGTTTGAAGAAGAAAGAATAAATTGCTCAGAAATATGTTCTGTATTTTCTACTTCCAAAGTTTTCCTTTGTGTACTATGTATGGAAATAACATTTCCTGTCTGCTCTGAAACTTTAGCTCCGCCTGTGACGTGTATCTCATCATCTCTGGGTGTGGCATCACACGTGACAACTCTTTGAATGGCATTTTCCCTTTGTTTGTCTAAAATATGTCTACATGCTGCAGCTTTATTTAATATTTTTCTTTTAAGCAAAACTTCATGTTCCTGGTCATAGTTTCCTATAGACCGCTTAACTGGTACCGAAGATAATTTTGGTTTAAACAAACCTTTCTGTTCTTGGTCATCAACCTTGATAGACCGCATATCTTGTACAAAAGACTTCTGCATAGAATCTGCATTAACATTCATAGAGTCTGCATTAACATTAATCTCTAAACTCTTGCTTGACTCTGTTTTAAACTTTACATTATGCTGTACCTCAGACAACTGAATATCCTTTATTTGAATTGCACTCTGCAAATCATCTATCCGCTCAGACAAACATACCTGAGTCTCTGTTTTCCCCTTAGTACAAACTACATTTTTTTCAGGAACTCCTGATATCATTGTATCATAAATTTTAATCAATTTAATCAAATTCCTAACCTGTTTGCTGAATTTCTTAAAAGTAAATTTTGACTTTTGTATTTTGATATTAGCTTGTAAGCATTCATTGAACATATAACACCATAATTCATCATGTTTAACAAACTTTGACAGATTTTTAAATTCTAATTCACTCTCATCAGACAATTCATGAATAAGATTCATACTTACCAATGTAGGATAAGCTTCATTCATGTAACACGTGTTCCCTCTCTTGGCGGGAAATTACTTCATCAAGAAACAGATTTTCTTGCACGTGCGCAAACGTCTCACCAATTTTGATAATTCTTTTTCTTCCAAGTTCAATTCAATGATGCCGAAAATGTGCTTTTTCGATTTCTTCTGAAGCTTGACTCAATAGTCAATGTTTGTGCTTCTATTCCCTCTCGTCAAGCGAAAGTAGAAATTTTTCAAAAAAAGTTCGATATTCGGATAAATTGACACTGGCAAGGCTCGCCAAAAATGTAGAAATTGAGTTATTACTGTATTAATAACTATATTTCAATAATTCATATTGATGAGAAAAGTTCCAAGAAAATCCGTTCAGTTCTTGTGTAAAAATACCAAAATTGATTTAATAATAAAAATAGCAAAATATTACAAGAACAGTGTCAAAATGTAGAATATAAAATAGCATCGATAAGTTTCTTATTCTTAAAATGAAGATAAATGTATCTTTGTGTGTGTGTGTGTGTGTGTGTGCGTGAGAAAGTTTGTCAGCCTCCTCCAAAGTCTGTGTCAGTCTGTCTCTCTGCAAGTCTGCCCTCTAGAAACAGCCTGTCTGTATTTTTCTACCCCTAAAACTAAAAACCCCCACCCTTTTCCCAATTAAGAATGGTTTAACTGAGCTCTGTTGTACCACAGGGAAAGCCCGCGAATTCTGAATGAGCAAATTCCCTCCCACCTCATCCAACAGGATGTTGAAATACAAAACCGTCTCTAATCAAAACATTCCATTGGGATGGCAAAACTGCCATGTATTAAACCATTTACCTTATACAATACAAGTTTCCTATCTTCTAAACCAAATACTACATATATCAGTAAATAGATTATATACGTTTAAAAAGCAATGTACGTAATGATAATCCTAATCAGGAAATACTGTAATATAAAGAAATAACTTATATCATACTGAAACTTTGTGTCTTTTAGACAAGGATGTAACCTTTTCTTATAATGGGGGGATGTGAATAGTCAACTGACTCTAAATTACAGCCATATGTGAAATGTACATAGAACTACTTCCCATGAAATGCATATGAAGCTTCAAAAACTTTTACATACATGTATGCAAATATATATATACACACATACACACATATACATATATATATATATATATATATATATATATATATATATATATATATATATATATACATACACATATATATATATATATATATATATATATATATATATATATATATATACATACATATATACACATATATATTTATTTCACTTTATCCATATCTAGAATATATAATGATATACATAAGCAAGTCAATCATTCTCAAAAGACCCAAACCATTTATAAATTTTAATATTCTAACAGTGAACCTTCTGACGGCCGTCAAGCATGTAACCCATGGCACCCGTGTAGATTTGGTTTTACCGCCACGGATTGCAAGCAGGCCTGGCTCTTCTTCTCCTCCTCCTACTCCATCCTCCTCCCTCTCCTCCTCGGCTGACTCCTCCTTTTCCGCTGCTAGCGTCTCTTCCGCTGCGCCGCCCATGCTCCCCAGAACCTATTCGACATGCCAGGTGAGACGTTGCCATGCTGTGCTGCGTCTGTTGTGCCTGGAAGCCAAGAGCCACACTGGCCGGCACTCCTTTCAGCTTTGCGTTCACAGGCAGATCAGTGGCTAACACCGCTCAATTTTACAGTTGGTAAAGTGGTGTGTGACAACAGTGGCAATCTGCTTAGCGCATTGAAACAGGGCAAAATTACGCACGTGCCATGCATGGCACACGTCTTAAACTTGGTCGTGCAGCAATTCGTTGTCAAATACCCTGGGGTCCAGGACATCTTGCGGCAGGCAAGGAAAATCTCGGCCCATATTAGAAGATCTTACACAGCCATGGCTCGCCTTGCTGACATTCAGCGGCGACACAATCTGCCGGTCAGACATCTTATTTGCGATTGCCCGACGCGATGGAACTCAACCTTCTATATGCTTGATAGGCTGCTCCAGCAGAAACGTGCAGTTAACGTCTACCTGTATGAGCTCTGCGGCAGAACAGGTTCTGAGGAGCTGGGGTTTTTTCACCGCGCCAGTGGCTGCTAATGCGCGACGCATGCAGACTTCTGCGGCCATTTGAGGAGATCACCAAACTGGTCAGTCGCAGCCATGGCGCCATCAGTGACATGGTACCTTATGCCTTCTTTATGGAGCGTGCATTGCGTCGTGTCATTGATCAAGCTGTGGAGGAGCAGGAGTGGGAAGATGAGGAAGTCGCAATGCTGGATGAATTCCCAGGGGAGGCTACTCTATCTGAGACAAGTGAACAACAGGAGTCTGAAGAGGAATCAGAGGAGGATGGTGTCGGGGCGGATGAAGAGGAGCAAGAAGAGCATGCTTTAAACCTTTCTGGGATCCCTGTTGTTATGTGTGGATGGGGAGAGGAGAATGAAGAGGACGACATTATCCTGGATGATGAGCAGGAGCCAGGCCACCACACCGCTTCCAGTTTAGTGCAAATGGGGGCCTTCATGCTCCAGTGTTTTAACAGGGACCCCCGTATAAAAAGCATAAGGGTCAAGGACCAGTACTGGGTGACAAGGTACTTAGACCCCCGGTACAAATACAAAATGGCGGAAATGTTACCGCCATCACAGAGGGCTGTCAGAATGGAGCACTTCCAGGAATTGCTTCGAGAAATGCTGCATTCTGCTTTTGTGTGCGCTGGCAGAGGAGCAATTCCCACTCCCAGAGAAGGAGTTGCGGGTACCAATCCAACAGCGCCTGCAAGAAGAGGCCGGTTTGAAGATGTGTTGGTGACTTCTGATATGAGGTCATTCTTTCAGCCGACCCATCGACAGGTGTCATCCGGATCCAGCATTAGGGAATTCCTAGACCGACAGGTGTCCAACTACATCGGGTTAACGGCCGATGTGGATGCTCTGAGGAGTGATGAACCCCTGGACTACTGGGTGGGCAGGCTTGACCTCTGGCCAGAGCTTGCCCAATTTGCAATTGAACTGTTGGCTTGCCCCTCGTCCAGTGTCCTGTCTGAAAGCAGGGGGGATCGTGACCGATAAGCGTACCCGCCTAGCTCATGACAGTGTTAACTACCTCACATTTCTAAAAATGAATGAGGCATGGATCTCGGAGGAATTCAACACATGTGACCAGTAGACCATGTATATCTCTATAAACGATTTTTTTAATCGAGCACACAGACCTTCTTTCTACATTTGGCTCACTTCCTTGTACAAAAAAAGCACACCGTACTATATGCCCGTACCCTCCTGTTTGAAGAGGTTGAGCTGTGTCATATTTTTGGGTCCAGCAGCAAGTTGCTGGTATCAGTGCTGCTGTTAGTGCTCTCTATCTCGGTCGTGGTCTCAGTGCTCTCTATCACGGTGCTGGTGTCAGTGCTTTATATCACGGTGCTGATGTCAGTGCTCTCTATCACGGTTCTGGTGTCAGTGCACTCTATCACGGTGCTGGTGTCAGTGCACTCTATCAGGGTGGTGGTGTCAGTGCACTCTATCACGGTGCTGGTGTTAGTGCTCTATATCACAGTGCTGATGTCAGTCCTCTCTATCACGGTGCTGGTGTCAGTGCACTATATCACGGTGCTGGTGTCAGTGCACTCTATCATGGTGGTGGTGTCAGTGCACTCTATCACGGTGCTGGTGTCAGTGCTCTATATCACGGTGCTGGTGTCAGTGCTTTATATCACGGTGCTGATGTCAGTTCTCTCTATCACGGTGCTGGTGTCAGTGCACTCTATCACGGTGCTGGTGTCAGTGCTTTATATCACGGGGCTGATGTCAGTTCTCTCTATCACGGTGCTGGTGTCAGTGCTCTATATCACGGTGCTGGTGTCAGTGCTTTATGTCATGGTGCAGATTTCAGTGCTCTCTATGACGGTGCTGGTGTCAGTGCACTCTATCACGGTGCTGGTGTCAGTGCTCTATATCACGGTGCTGGTGTCAGTGCTTCATGTCACGGTGCTGATGTCAGTGCTCTCTATCACGGTGCTGGTGTCAGTGCACTCTATCACGGTGCTGGTGTCAGTGCACTCTATCACGGTGCTGGTGTCAGTGCACTCTATCACGGTGCTGGTGTCAGTGCTTTATATCACGGGGCTGATGTCAGTTCTCTCTATCACGGTGCTGGTGTCAGTGCTCTATATCACGGTGCTGGTGTCAGTGCTTTATGTCACGGTGCTGATTTCAGTGCTCTCTATCACGGCGCTGGTGTCAGTGCACTCTATCACGGTGCTGGTGTCAGTGCTCCATATCACGGTGCTGGTGTCAGTGCTTTATGTCACGGTGCTGATGTCAGTGCTCTCTATCACGGTGCTGGTGTCAGTGCACTCTATCACGGTGGTGGTGTCAGTGCACTCTATCACGGTGCTGGTGTCAGTGCTCTATATCACGGTGCTGATGTCAGTGCTCTCTATCGCGGTGCTGGTGTCAGTGCACTCTATCACGGTGCTGGTGTCAGTGCACTCTATCACGGTGGTGGTGTCAGTGCACTCTATCACGGTGCTGGTGTCAGTGCTCTATATCACGGTGCTGGTGTCAGTGCTTTATATCACGGTGCTGATGTCAGTTCTCTCTATCACGGTGCTGGTGTCAGTGCACTCTATCACGGTGCTGGTGTCAGTGCACTCTATCACGGTGCTGGTGTCAGTGCTTTATATCATGGGGCTGATGTCAGTTCTCTCTATCACGGTGCTGGTGTCAGTGCTCTATATCACGGTGCTGGTGTCAGTGCTTTATGTCACGGTGCTGATTTCAGTGCTCTCTATCACGGTGCTGGTGTCAGTGCACTCTATCACGGTGCTGGTGTCAGTGCTCTATATCACGGTGCTGGTGTCAGTGCTTTATGTCACGGTGCTGATGTCAGTGCTCTCTATCACGGTGCTGGTGTCAGTGCACTCTATCACGGTGCTGGTGTCAGTGCACTCTATCACGGTGGTGGTGTCAGTGCACTCTATCACGGTGCTGGTGTCAGTGCTCTATATCACGGTGCTGATGTCAGTGCTCTCTATCACAGTGCTGGTGTCAGTGCACTCTATCACGGTGCTGGTGTCAGTGCCAGTGTAAGTGCATTTTTTTGGTCATTTTAGGTGCCTATCTAATAGTTTTTTTTTTAAATGATCTATGCTCCCTGCTGAAACCACTGCTTGTGGAAGAGAATTCCACATTCTTACCGCTCTTACAGTAAAGAACCCTCTTCACAGTTACCAGTTAAATTGCTTTTCCTCTAATTCCAGTAAATGGCCGCAAGTCTTTTTAAATGCCCTTTCGCATAAAAGTTTTATCCCTATTATGAGGTCACCAGTACGGTATTTGTACATTGAAATCATATCCCCTCTTATGCATCTCTTCTCCAGAGAAAATAAGTTCAGTGGTTGTAATCTTTCCTCATAACTAAGATCCTCCAGTTCCTTTATTAGCTTTATTGTCCTTCTCCATACTCTCTCCATTTCCAGTATATCCTTCCTGAGGACTGGTGCCCAGAACTGGACGGCATACTCCAGGTTCGGCCGGACCAGAGTCTTGTAGAGGGGGAGAATTATAGTTTTATCTCTGGAGTTTTAATTCACTTTTTAATGCATGCCAATATTCTATTGACTTTGCTTGCAGCAGCTTGCTGAGCCTGTCATCTACTAGGACCCCCAGGTCCTTTTCCATCCTAGATTCCCCCAGAGGTTCTCCCCCTAGTGAGTAGATTGCATTCACATTTTTGCCAGCTAAATGCAATATTTTTACATTTTTCTACACTAAACCTAATTTGCCATGTAGTTGCCCACCCCACTAATTTGTTCAGATCTTTTTGCAAGGTTTCCACATCCTTTGGAGAAGCTATTGCCCCGCTTAGCTTAGTACCGTCCGCAAATACTGAGATTGAGCCATTTATCCTATCCTCCAGATTATTTATGAATAAAATAAATAGGATTTGTTCCCAGGACAGAACCCTAAGGGACCCCACTTACCACATTGGACCATTCCGAGTACTCCCCATTTATCACTACCCTCTGAACTCACCCTTGTAGCCAGTTTTCAATCCAGGTCGTCACTCTTTGGTCCATGCCAACAGACCTTAGCTTGTACAGTAAACGTTTGTGGGGAACTGTATCAATTCCCCTTTGCAAAATCCAGATACACCACATCTACAGGCCTTCCTTCATCTCGATGAAGGCTCACCTCCACATAGAAGGTTAATAGATTTTTTTGGCAAGAGCGATTTTTCATGAATCCATGCTGATTACTGCTTACAATACCGTTTTTCATTACTAAAATCTTATATATAGTCCCTTCCAAGGGCATGCATACTATTGATGTTAGGCTATCTGGTCTGTAGTTCCCAGGGATAAGTCTTGGTCCTTTTTTTTTAAAGATTGGTGCTATATTGGCTTTTCTCCAATCATCTGGTACCATACCAGTCAGTAGACTGGTCGTAAAAATTACGGTTTGGCAATTACTTGACTGAGTTCCTTAAGGACCCTCGGGATCAAGCAATCCGGTCCCGGTGATTTATTTATGTTAAGTTTTTCAAGTCTGTTTCTGATATTACCTTCTGTTAACCATGAGGGCGCTTCCTGTGACGTTTCATGAGGATAAACATTGCAGTTTTGATTACTGAAGCCCCACGTTTCCCTCGTGAATACTGAGGAGAAGAATACATTCAAAACCTTTGCCATCTCACCATCCTTTTTAACCAGAATCCCTTCATCATTCTTTATGGTGCCAATATGATCTGTCCTCCCTCTTTTACTATTCATGTACTTAGAATTTCTTGGGATTTTTTTTACTCTCCTCCGCTATGCGCCTTTCATGTTCTATCTTAGCCACCCTGATTACACCCTTACATTTCTCTAATTCTCACATTCAGGAGTCTGTGTTGGGTCCAACTTACCGCCTAATATACTGGGGTTAGTCTTGGACACAAACCAGGCTCTAGTCTTTCTTCCATTGGATCAGAATTCAGAAGGCATTCCTGACTTTACTTTTGCATGTGGTTACTGGAGCTGATGGTACCCTCTTTCAAGGCTGCTGCAACTAAGCATTCAAGCTATGGAGTCTATGGATCACTCTATGCACTTGTCATGCAAAGGAAGACTATTCCTAGCGTTGTGAATCTCCAAGCCTGGCGTTGGGAGTCTGGACAGTTATTTGCTCCAATAGCTTTTATAGCTTGGGATGTGCCCTTGATGGATGCTTGCCTGTTGGGCTGGGCCGAGGGTGGAATCCTCTGGGGCCTGTCATTAAGCTGCTGTACCTTTGGAGTGAATCATGTACACAGGATCATCGGGATTTTTTTATTTTTTTTTTGTGGGAGGCACCGTGATTGATAATGGATTTATGAGGAATATTTTTGGGGGATTTTTTGTTTTTAGTAAAGGACTTTTAAGTGTCTTTACTTCTAGATTACAATTTACCTTATCTCCATCTTATTAAAGGGGGCTTCCAGATTTTGATAACCCCATCGCCTGCACAACCTCACAACCAACGGGAAAGGTTGTGGGGATGAGGCCCATCTCCTCATCAACATGGAACCTCATGCATTTTTTTTTTTTTTACGGAAACCTCCTTAAAGGATAAAAAATGTATATTCATTATTTTTTCCTGCAGAAGCCTGTAAAGCATTGCACCAGCGATCAGCAAATTGCTGATGCCATGTAGGACTCCTGCAGACCTGGCAGTGTATGTGCTTTCTTGTACCTCGTATGAGCAAGCCGATACACTGCTCACAGCGTGGTGGCAGTTTATTGAGAACTACAAGCCGACAGCCTCTAGGATAGTTTTCCATTCACAGAGGACTGTGGAATGAGTGACATGGAAGACGTGGTCAGCTTCCTTTGCTTGGTGCAAGCAGGGTACGGTATTCCATGGGGCCAGTGCTAGCCTTGCTCTAGTCCAGTCTGGATCTGTATTTTGGCCTTAACTACTCTTTCCAATGACCACTGGCTTTTGTGTATTGGGTCTCTCATATAGCTCCCTTAAATCGTTGTCTGATGGCTTCATGGAATTTTAACCTTGTTTTTATTAGCCCTTTGGTGGCTGCCTTATGAGCCCATCCCTTGTCCCCTTTTCTGACTTTACATACGAGGCTATTTCTTATCGCACTTATCTATACTAAGATGATATCAGAGCTAGTAGTCTTTTTATGAAGTTGTTCAGGAATAAAGTGGTGTGGAGGCCTAAGGGTGGTCTCTTCTTTTCACCTAGCCCTTGAGATTGCCTTACCTTTTTTTCTGTCCTGAAATGTCCCAAGGAGTTTTCTCTCCACTGTTTGGGTGGGGTTCATGCTTTAATGCCACGTACCCACGATCGGAAATTCAGTCAGCAAAAGACTGATGAGAGCTATTTGGTCGGAAAATGAGACTGTGTGTATGCTCCATCAGACTTTTGCTGGCCGAAGTCCAGCCAGCAAAAGATTGAGAGCAGGTTCTCAATTTTCCGGTCGGAAAAAGTTCAGATCAGAAATTCCAATCATCTGTAGCAATTCCAACGTGTGAAATTCCTACTCATGCTCGGAAACAATTGAACGCATGCTCAGAAGCATTATACGTAATTTTCTCGGCTTTTCATAGTGTTGTACGTCACCGCATTCTTGACGGTCAAAAGTTCAGCAAACTTTTGTGGGACCACGTGGAATTCCGTCGGCAAAACCATCCAAGATTTTTCTGATGGTGTGATACATGGTGTGTATGTGGCATAAGAGTTTACATATAGGCTACTGCTTCCTTTCAGCAATCTGATTGCCTTTGTATTCTTCTTAGGGTTTTCCTGCTTCTGATTCCACCTTTACAGGGCTGGATTAAGAACATCATGGGCCTGGTGGGGCTTTTTCTAAAAATAAATAAATAAATAAAAATGCAAACAATTTTTTGTTATAACAAATTAAATTAAATAGAGAGCATGTGAGAAAGAGAAAGGGGATGAGAGAGGGGTGAGGGGTAAGGGAGGGAGGATGAGAGAGAGAGACTATGTGTATGAGCATACGTGGGAGTGACATCAATGCAGCATGGCCAAGGCAAGTTCCCTTGGCACGGAACCCCGCAGGAAGAGCGGGTAAAGATGGAAGCACCTGGGATCCGCCAGATTGATCACAGGGGCTCGATCTGACAGGTAAGTGTACCCTAATGTGCTAATATGCTGTACATACTTGTAAATTATGGAATTACCTAACTCGGGCCTCTAAAAAGTAGTAATGTTAGTGAAAGTTTACTACCGCTTTAATATCGCCGATCCCAGGAGCCTCTCATGGGGCCCCCTACTGACTCGGTGGCCCTTGGGCAGTGCTCCAGTGCATAGTTGCCAACATTTTAAAAATATTTCTAGGGACACTTTTTTACCAGTGGTATATTTAGAGTAGCTGACATCTCCTATGTTCCTCTATACATCACAATAGTAATCACAAAATGAAATTAGTACTAATAATGGGGAGGACTGAGAAGATTTCCTTTAGTTGAACTAACAAAAGTGTGCCCATTCTATAGCTGGTAACATTCAATATAATTTTAAAGAACAGTTTTTATGGGTAAGAGGCATAGGGGAGGAGTATGGATGGTATATATGTGCAGGTGAGAGAGAGGAATGTGGAGGGTATGGCAATGGGCACTATGTACAGGAGATGAGATTCCAGGGTATGACAGTGGGCAGTATGCACAGCAGGGGACTGTGAAGGGTTGGCAGTGGGCACTATGTACAAGAGAGGAGTGTGGAGGGGATGACAGTGGGCAGTATGTACAGGAGAGGAGTGTGGAGGGTATGGCAGTAGCTAAAAAAAGTAGCTAAAAAAATGTGGGAGGGATACCACTCCCTCGTTATTTGGAAGTTGCAGTGTACTGAGGCTAATTCGAGATGGACCCCCCTTCCAAATCAATTCTCTAAGTAAACTATCAATCTTATGAAACCATACTTTGTAAATACATACTGGGGAGTTATGGAGGACATATAACAGTTGTGGCAAAAGTATCGCCCTGCTGCTGATAATGGGAGTTTTTTTCAAATTTAAATTTTACCTTTAAATTTATTTAACAATGGAACTGTGTTATTTACAATAAATTGTTTAGGGTCTCGAAAAAAAATTTTTTTTAAACTTTATTTCTTTATTAAGATATTTATTTTGTTTACAAAATACATCAAAATTAAACATCCCCTTAGCCTCCCTCCCATCCCCTTTTCAGATAAGAATATAACAAAAAAAAATAATCGTTCATATCTTGGGTGGCCTAAGAGGGGATTGGTATTATGGGAGCCATCCTATCTGATGTTCCATTTGATCTAGATTCCTACTCTATTACACTTCCCTCTCATCCCCATTCTCGCACACTTCCATCCTCTTCATTTGCCCTCTTTAATTCCTATTGGGTCACTTTTCATCGTTAGAATATTTTTCCACGCTATTATTATTCACATATCAATCCCTCTGGCTTCCCACCAAGGTTTTCACATCTTGTCATATTTCTTTAAAGTCACTTGTTTTATATATAACGCTTTCTCTTTAAGAATTACCACATTCATGCTCTTTATCCATTCTCTACCGGACGGAGGCGACACTGACAACCATCTTAGGGCAATCAGTTTCCTTGCCTGAAATAGGCATCTCAGAACCACCGTCTGGCTGCTTCCCGGGTTTCCAACTCCTTCAACTAATCCCAGGAGACAATACTTCGCCTCCATCCTGGTGGAGGTTCCAAACACCCAATCTAGGATTCCTGTCACCTCCGTCCAGTAGCGGATCAACTTCGGGCATCTCCAAAACATGTGAATCATGTCTCCCTCTATGTCCCCGCACCAGGGCAGCTTGCGTCCGTCCATCAGCCAAATTGAAAAAGTTTACGAGGAGTATAATAAGTTCTACATAATAAGAACAGATGTGGCATCCTCTTAGAGGATGAGAGTGATACCAACAGAACCAGTTCAAGAATTCTATTCCATTGTATTTCGGAGATATCTCCCACATCTTTTTCCCACTTCCTCTTGTACATAGGGGTCTCTAACCCTCCCATTCTCCCCTTGTTTATATGTGGGTATATCTTCGAAATTATACCTTTCCCTGTTTCTGTAGTAATTATTTTTTGAAGAACTGGGATTGTGCTTCATTCTAAAGTTGTCCCTCTAAACTGCTCCTCCAGTGCGTGCCTGAACTGCAAATACTTATAGAAGGATTTATTTGGTAGAGCAAAATAGTCTCTCAGTTCCTGAAAGGTTTTCAGGGCACCATCTTGGTATAGCTGAGAGATAAATTTTATTCCACATCTCTCCCATTCTCTTACTGTCCCCATCTTCTGCAGTTCTCCCAATTTGCTATTCTTCCAAAAGGGGGTATGTTCATTAAATCCTCTGTATTTTAATATGGCCTTCGCTGTGTCCCACACTCTCGTCATTAAACTCAAAGCAGGGAGTCCTAATGGAAAGGATCCTGCCTCTAGAGCTTCCACTATTGAGTCATGTGGTGTGTTTTGTAAGAGCATTTTTTCTCCCTGCCTCTCCCCCTTCTAAATTACACCCCCCCATATACTGGAGTTGTGACGCGAGGAAGTAGTTAAAGGGGTGTGGGAGCGCTACTCCTCCTTCCTGTTTTTGTAACTGCAAAGTACTCAATCGAATTCTTGCCGACCCACCCTTCCAGATCAGTTCTCTGAACACCGTTTCTAACTTTTTAAACCACATTTTATATAACCAAATTGGGGAGTTATGCAATACATAGAGAAGCTGCAGCATCCAAATCATTTTGATTAAATTACAGCGACCAGCCACAGATAATGGCAGACTTTCCACACTTTTGTCTTCCTCCTAAATGTATTCAGTAACAGGATTATATTATCTGCTACGTAATGTTGAGGGTCTCTGGATACGTTTATTCCTAGGTATTTAAATTTGCTTACTACTTGGATCTGGGTCACCTCCTCAGGCAAGGGGCTTCCCGGAGGATCTACTGGCAGAATGCTAGATTTTTCCCAATTTATCTCAAGTCCGGAAATTTGTCCAAATTTGTTAATAATGTCCATGGCTTTCCGAAGGGAATCCTGTTTATCAGCAAGGAATAACAGAAGGTCATCTGCGTATAATGCTACTTTTTCTTCCAAGTCACCCCTTCTAAGACCCTTCGCAGCCCCTGAGCAGAAAACCACAGGGCAATGGCCAGGGGTTCAATTACAATGGCAAAGAGGAGGGATGACAAGGGACACCCTTGTCTTGTCCCCCTCCCCAGTCTAAATTTGTCTGACTTTTCATTATTCACCTTTACTCTGGCTTCTGGTGCCATTAAAAGCATTTTTACCCATTTCATGAAACCCGGTCCAAATTGGGCCGTCTCCATAATGCTCCAGAGATACTGCCACTCAAGACTGTCATAGGCCTTGGCGGCATCTAAAAACAAAATAGCCCTCTCTCCACTCTCATCTGTAGGGACCTGAAGATTCAAGTATAACCTCCTTATATTTGTGCTAGTAGTTGTTCCAGGTATAAAACCTGATTGATCGGGGTGGATGAGTTTCAGTACAACCTTATTCATCCTAGCTGCCAAGACCTTTCCTAGTATTTTTATGTCAGTGTTTAATAAAGTGATAGGCCTATATGAGGCAGGATCAAGTGGGTCTTTACTCTCCTTGTGTATGGCGATTATGGTGGATTCCATCATTGATGAGGGGAGCTCTCCCCTTATCAATGACCAATTCAATACCCTCAACAGCTCGGGAAGCAATACCTTCCCATACTGCCGATATATCTCAGTCGGGAGTCTGTCTGGGCCCGGGGATTTCTGTTGCGCCATCTCAATAGTGACCATTTGTATTTCCTCTATCATTATAGGTCTGTCTAACTCAGTTCTATCTGTCTCATCAAGACAGGGGAAATTCAGATCCCTGAGAAAGCTGTTCATTCCATCCCCCATTTCCTCCTGTTGCAATCTTTACAAGTCCTCATAATATTCTTTAAACTTGCCTGCTATTTCTGGCGTATATGAGGATACCCTTCCATCTCCTATAGTGATTGTGGGTATAACAGATGGGGGGGAGTTCACCCTGACTAATTGTGCCAGCATATGTCCCGCACATTACCCCTCTCCAAAGGCAAATTGTTTCTGGAAGAGATGTTTATTCTCTATTTTTCTAAGGGTCATTAATCGATAATTTTGTTGTTTTTCCATCAATTTCGTAAGTCTCTCCGGTGTTGGGTCGTTGATATACTGTTGTTCTGCTGTAGTTACCCTCTCCCCTATTAGTGTCTCCCAGTCCTTAGTCTGCTTTTTAATTTTTGAGATTTGTTGGATCATTATGCCTCTTAGAAATGCTTTCAGAGTGTTCCATACTATTCCTTCCGAGGCAGTAGTTCACATTCTTTATGATAGACATAATTTCCTCATTTCCCAGCACTAGGTTGATCCTGGAGAGTGTCGAATGTGTCCTGGAGAAGCACGAGTATTGTCGGGCCTCCGGGTTCCATATTCTCCAGATGTACCACAATCCTGCCTCCCCTAAATAATCGGGGAGCCAGCTATCCGTGGCACCAACTGTTAGTGTCCCCGGGGGGAACCTATCTAGTCTCCAGTCCGTTACCATATTGAAGTCCCCAGTTACTATCACCGGCACTCTCGGCTTATCCACAACAAACTCGGTAAGCTCACAAAGGATCGAAACGTTAAAGGGTGGAGGGAGGTACACATTTGCTAATACACAGACTCTGTTCTCAATCTTACAGAATAAAAAAAAAATCTCTCTTATTCATCCACCTTAGCCTGCATACAAGAGAAAGCCACTCCTGATCTAACAAATACACTCACCCCCCTGGAATAGGAGGTGTGTAGTGAATGAAACTGTGTACTGTAATCCCTCCATCTCAATTGAGGAATAGAGATTTTAGTAAGATGTGTCTCCTGCAAACAAAGAATAGCCACCTCATATGTCTTTGCAATCAGGAGAACTGCTGCTTTTTTCTCTTTATCTCCCATTCCCCGGACATTCCATGAGCACAAAATAAATTTTTTAATCTGAGTACGCATAACTATCAAAGTTTAATTTTTAATGAATCTAACCAGTGCCTTTTCAAATTTATGTGGTTTTATTGTATCATTTTTTGGGACTCCATAGTGTCTCTTCTCATACCTGTGATTTAAATCGAACAAACTTTTGAGCCAAACCCACCGCTCATTCCATCCCATATACCCATACCTCCTCTCATGCCTATAATTGTGTTCACACAGTCTTTTGTACCAAGCAAACCACTCGTTCCATCTCATACACCCATGCACCCCATTCACATGCCCACTGTGCCTATTTTGGGGCTTCCTAATGTGACCTTTACATTCGTCTATCAATTTAAGTGTTATTATCAACTTTAAACTTGTGTTCTCACACTCTTTCCTCCCTATCCCACCCCCCCCCCCCTTCAGAAAACCATACAACCCACATTTAATAAAATAATAAAATAAACAAACAAGACAAGACAAACATAACAAAACAGACAACACAAATAGAGAGAACTCTTCGCTCTACCCCTTAGAAACACGGGGTGGTATGCTCGTTGTTCCCTCCTACCTTTCCACCACCAACACCCTCCTCTCTCCCTAAATTATTCAACAGTGTAGTGGTTTGTGTCTTAAACAAAATCATATTACTAATAAAAGTCCAGGGCAATACAGTCAGGTATGGGTTACTATCCAGTTCTCCCCTCCCTCCGGGGTATCGAAAAACACAGTCCCCCCCCCCGGGGCATTTACATGTATTCTTGCCGGGTATAGCAGTGCATAGTTCAATTTTAATTGTTGCAATTTGCGTTTGACTTCTCCAAACTTAGCCCTTTGTTTTTTGTAGATCAGGTGAGAAATCTGGTTACATAGAAATCCTGTTGCCATTGTGAAGACTATTACCCATTTCTCTGGCTTTATTTAGTATAGTTACTTTATCTTTATAGTAAAGCAGTTTTACCAATAAGGGTCTTGGAGGGGCTCTTGATTGGGGAGGTCTAGAGGGGAACCTATGAGCTCTTTCCACCGCAAAAAGGGGGGAGAAGGACTGTTCTACAAATAAGTCTTTAAACAATTTTTCCAAAAATATAGTGGGATCTGTTCCCTCACTACGTTCTGGGAGTCCCACTATCCTCACGTTCTTCCTTCACATCCTGTTCTCCATTTTGTCGATCTTTATCTGGTAGTTAGCCATTTTTTCCCCTTATAGTCCTTATCTCCTGTTTAAGAGGGTTCATTGCGTCCTCTAATAGGCTGACCCTCCCCTCGAGGGCGGTAGTCCTTTCGCATACTTTTTGCGTGTCATCCCTAACAATGGACATGTCTTCCCGAATAGTTTGAAGCTGGGTAGACATTTTATTTATGGAAGTTTTACAAGATTTAATTGCGTTCAGTACTTCCCTCAATGATGGTTCTGCTTCCCCCAGAGCTACCATTTTAGTTGGTGATAATGACCTCTTTTGAGCATCCTCCATCCTCTACCCCAAAGAGTTTCCTGCAGGGGGATTCACTACCTTCACAGGAGTTACCAGTCCATGTCCCTGACTCTTTCTTGTGGTGGGAGCAGAGGCCCCGGTCTGGGGTTTGGACAACATGCTAAATTCTCGACTGTTGTTTTTAGGGGAGCTCTGTTCAGAAAGTTGACCTTGTGTGTGCGCAAATTTCCCCAGTTTAGCTGCTGCTGCCTGGCTTACTTTTGTGGTGCGCTGCGATGGCATAATAACATATAGTCGGGTGGTTTAGTTCCCAGAAATATATATTTATCTCAATCCCCTTTTTTCTCCTCCTCCGCCATCCCCTAAAGTCTGCCACCTAAATAGCGTAATACGCTGGACCAGTAGGCAAAAAAAAATACATTTTTTTTTCCAAGGTGAAGAGGGGAGAAAAGCAATTCACCACAGTTCAAGAGGATTACTCTTCACAGTCTAGTTTCCAAAATCTACACCGGGAGATAGTGGGGGGAGGAGTAAAATGGAGTGCGCTATCTCTACACGGCTATTTTCTCAGAGTGCAATTTCTTAGATGTACTGAGAATAGGGTGGAAATGATATACAATAAGTCCGCTAATTCCAGGGTAATAGAGGGAGACAATGCTCACATGTTGGATTTACTAGGCTTGGTATATAACCTGTGGCGTATCTATAGCAAGATTAGCAATAGCACAGCTTGTCCAGGCTAGTGGGATTATGTTGGAGAGAGGAGCATTTAGGAGCTATTTTTACCACAGCCTCACACATGCCTGGCCGGCTTCCATATCCCCATCAGTGTCTCAGGTGTGTGGGGCAGAGGGAGGGAGAGCTGTCCTCTCACATCCACCTCCGGTCACGCCCCATCTCCCTGAATGAACACCAGGGTCTCTAGAAATATTTGTACCAAGGTATTTTATTTGGTTCACTATTTGTAGCCATTCTGCTTCTTGGGGCAGGGGGTTATCCAATGGGACAATGGGCAACAAAGTGGATTTCTCCCAATTTATCCTTACTCCTGAAAGATGCCCAAAGGTTTTCATTTTACTCATGGTCTTCCTCAACGAGTCCTGTGTATTGCTAAGCAATAGGAGGAGATTGTCCGCAAATAATACTTTTTCTTCGTCCTCTCCTCGTTTAAAACCTTTTATCCCTGGGGAAACTCTAAGAGACAGAACCAAAGGCTCAATAGTGAGGGCAAAGAGAAGGGGTGACAAAGGGCACCCCTGTCTTGTCCCCCTCAGCAATCGAAACCTGGCAGAGTATTCATTATTCAGTTTTACCCTTGCCCCAGGAGACCCATATAGTAACTTCACCCAATTAATAAAATTCGGTCCGATCTGAAATTCTGCCAGAGTTCTCCAATGAAACTTCCACTCAAGAGTATTGAAGGCCTTGGCGGCATCTAAGGAGAGAACGGCCCTATGGCCATCCTCCTCCGTGGGGATTTGAAGATGTAAGAATAGACGTCTTATATTTATACTGGTAGACCTACCGGGTATAAAACCCGATTGGCCAAAGTGAACCAGTTTCTGCATGACTCCATTTAGTCTAGCTGCCAAGACCTTCGCTAAAACCTTAATATCGGAATTAAGTAAAGAAATAGGTCTATATGAGGCAGGGCTAAGCGGATCTTTATTTTCCTTGGGAATGACTATTATAGTAGACTCCATCATGGACAGAGGAAGCTCTCCCTTTGCCACCGAAGAGTTAAAAATCTTCAGCAGTTCAGGAAGAATTACCTCACCATAGTTTCGGTAGATTTTGATGGGGAGACCATCCGGTCTCGGGGACTTCTGTCCCGCCATTTCTCGGACTGTCCGCCATATCTCCTCCAGGGTGACAGGGTCATCAAGAACAGCCCTGTCCTCCTCGGAGAGACAGGGGACCGCCAGGTTCCAAAAAAAGTTGTCCATATCTTCCTCGTTTCTCTCCTGATTAGACCTATAAAGGTTCTCATAATAGGTTCTGAATCTGTCCACTCTCTCCGGTGTGTATGTAGATGTCCTACCCCCACCAATAGTAATCATTGGTACAACCAAAGATGGTATATTGGTTCTAACTAAGTGGGCCAAAATCCTACCTACACTTTCCCCTTCCCCAAAACCTATTTGTTTTTGAAAAATTTGTTTGTTCTCGGCTTTACCTAATAGTACTATACGATAGTTCTGTTGTGTTGCTGTCCAAGCCCTAAAATTCCCAGGTGTCGGGTCATTTATATATCTTTCTTCTGAGGATGCTACTTTGTTTGCTGCCATTTCTTCCCCTTCCTTTGAATGTTTTTTTTAATTTTGAGATTTGCTGGATCAATAATCCCCGGAGGAGGGCCTTAATTGTATCCAAGACTACCCCCTGCAGAGCTGAGCCAGAGTTCAGGTCTATACATTCTCTCAAGGTCATTAATACCTCCTGAGGCTCTCTCATAAGTTCCAACCAGGAAGGTCTAATTCTCCATTCCCGATAGTTACCCCTTACCCCAACCTCCAGTGAAGCTATCATTGGTGAATGATTCCAGAGTCCTCTTGGCATATACCTGAGGTTATTTATCATAGTAATCGCTTCATCATTGCCAAGCATCATATCGATCCTTGATAATGTGGAGTGTGTGCTGGAAAAACAGGAATAACACAGGGATCTTTGATTCCTTATTCGCCAAATATCTTTTAGGCCCACCTCTCCCATAAAACAGGGTAGTCAGCCATCCGCTAGCCCTCTACGTTGAATCCCACGGGGAAACCTATCTAGCGCCTGGTCGATATCCATGTTGAAGTCTCCCACAACCAGGATAGGAAGTCCCAGACTATCCAGCAAAAACTCCATCAATTTGTAGAGGATCGGCATGTCAAAGGGAGGGGGTATATACACATTAGCCAATAAAAAAGTACTATTTTCTATCTTACAATGTAAGAAAACATACTGCCCCTGATCATCAATCCTACTTTGCATGCAGTTAAACGTGACTCCCGATCTAATCAATATACTCACTCCTCTAGAAAAAGACATATGAGCCGAGTGAAACTGTACAACAAATTCTCCCCACCCCACCTGGGGGATGGAGACATTAGTGAGATGTGTTTCCTGTAAACATAAAATAGTGGCCCCATAAATTTTAGCCATTGACTGCAGCTTTTTTCCCTGGGTCTCCCAGTCCCCTAATATTCCAAAAGCATAAAGTGATGCTCTTTCTATTAACCAGTGTTTCTCTAGTCATTAGTGAAAGTCAATTCTGGTAATCTGTGACTTTGTGCACAAATCCTTTACTCATTGTTACATACCCTTTTTTATTCATAATTTTTCCTTGCAATATCTTGCTAATCAAACCTGAGTTGTGTAAATCTTTTTTATCTTGAAAGTGAATCTTGCATTCTTCCCTACCCCTTACATACATACTGTACCCTGCATACCATACAAACTTATCACAACCTTCACCCATGTGTCTATCTGTCATTACCTCACTTGGTTTGGCTGGGGGCCATCTACTGTGGCCTACCCATACACACCTTATTTGAAAATGTATCAATGTGGTTTTGTTTACTAATATAGCCTCCCCCTCCCTAACCCTCCCTCTCACCAGAACAAACCATCTTCCCCCAGAAAGAACAGAACCCCCAAGCAAAATACATAATCAAGGAGAACTGTTTGCTGTACCCCTTTAAAAATGGGGTACCATGCTTTTTGCCCTCCTTTTCCCATACACCTCACCCCAATCCCCATCCCCCTTTCCCCACCTCCCTCAAGGAGGGGGGGGGGGTAAGGAGGCAACGCACACATTTTTATTTTAAAGAAATCGCTGTGAGTCGCCTTCTGCTCCCCCCTCTCCCCCCCCCCCCCGCCCAGCGGTATTTTATCACATATGTAAATTCCCATTAAACCCAGGAAGACCTAGTTAGCACCGTATAGCCGCCTTAATCTTCAACAGTCTCTCGTTATGGGATGTCAGACACTCCTCCACCCCCTCAGGGGTGTGATAGAATATAGTCCCCCCGAAAGCAGTCAATCTTAGTTTTGCTGGATATAGTAGTGAATATGCTAAATTAACTTGACATAGCCTGCGTTTTACTTCCTCAAATTTAGCTCTCTTCTTCTGGAGATCTGGTGAGTAATCGGGATAAATAGACACCCTAGTGCCATTGTAAAGTATATTGCCCATATCTCTTGCTTTCCGAATAATAGTTACTTTGTCCTTATAATATAATAATTTTGCCAAGAGAGGTCTTGGAGGGGCTCCGGAATGGGAGGGCCTAGATGGAACTCGGTGGGCTCTCTTTATTGCAATAAATGATGAAAAAGGTTCCTGGCCAAATGTCTCGCTAAGCCATTTTTCTAAGAAGGGAACAGGGTCTGTACCTTCACAATGTTCTGGGAGGCCTACTATACGTAAGTTTTTCCTTCTCATCATGTTCTCCATTTCATCCATTTTATTTATTTGTTTGGCCAGCTGTTCTTTAATAACTCTCATTTCCCATTTAATGGGGGCCAGGTCATCCTCCACCAAACTCCCTCTACCCTCCAGGGCAGTGGTCCTCTCCTGAACCTTCTGTAGGTCAAACCTGACAAAGGAGAGTTCTTCTTGAATTGCTTTCAATTGGACATTAATTTCACTCAAGGAACTTCTACAGGAGTTAATCGCCTCCAACACCACCTTTAAAGTTGGCTCTGGGTCCACTACTACGTCAGGCCCTATCGCTGATCCCAGGGCCCCTTCCACTACCTGGCCCTGGAATCTCACCACTGACTCACTCCCTTCCACTTGCACTGGTGCTTGACTCTGCCCTTGGCTTTTTCTTACCCCTGTAGCCCCAGCCTGTCGATTAGGCTGGATCTGTTGATTCTGTAGTGAAGCTTTAGGGGGGTCTGAGCTAGCACCTGGCCTGGAGTGCGGGCATATTTCTCAATTTTTTTCTGCTGCTTGGCTTGCCACTTGGCTTGCCTTTGTGGAGCATTGTGATGGCATGTTGTTTGTTTCAAGTACAACAGAACGGGAAGAAAAAAGAAAAAAAAGAAAAAGAAAAGAAAAATAGAAAATCTTCTTTCGTTTTCTCCCCCTTTCTTTCCCCCTTTTTCTTTTTTAACAAAATATTCAGATGTTTCAGTCCGTCCAATTATTTAACCTGATCCTGACCCTAAAAAAAAAAGATTTTTGGCAGATATAGTATTTGTTTGGTGTCAATGTCAGAAAGTCTCTTAGGAGGGAGGAAAGAGGGTATTTAATTAGCATAGTCCATCAAACCTTCTCTTGCCTTCTTTAATACCCCTCAAAGAGATAAAGACCGGTCTTCCCCCTTTCATTGTGCTTTTAATATTTAGAGAAAAGAATTAGATGTTTCTCACCCGTCTAAAACGATGAACAATGAATTGGCAGCGGGGGGATGGTCAACTCCTGTCATCCCGCTTTCCTGCTGTGTGTAGCTTTTAGGGTGCCGTCTGGTTGAGCAGAAAAAAATATTAGGAACGGCGCTCGTATCTCCACTGGCGATGGCAGGGAGAGACCTCTCACATCTCTCCCTCATCTCAATACACCACACAAGAAACGGCCGAGCCTCCTCTCCGCTGGCCGCACTCACCCTCGGCCAGTTGTATCACAGTCAGAGGGAGAGGGATAGCCAGCATCTCTCACTCCTCTCATTACAAGCTCCCAGCCCCGCCGGCGCCTGACCACATGTCCTCAGTGCACTCTGTGTACACCTCACACACTGCCGAAGTCCCTCCCGTCAGCCCACGTCGGCTCTCTCCCAGCCTAATTCACAGTACAGCTGTGTCTGGTTGTCAGCGGCCCTGCCAAACTGGTCCCAGGCGTCAATGAGGTAACGGAAGCAGGAAGCAGGAGACAGGGAGGGGAGAGAATGCCAAACTCACTCCTCGCTCACTCTCACCTGCATCTGGTCACGCCCCCCACCTGTTGGGTATCAATTTACTCAGCGTAATATTATCTTTCACGATATAGAAAAAAATTGGGCTAACTTTACTGTTGTCTTATTTTTTCTTTCAAAAAGTTTTTATTATCAATACACAGACTGAATATACAGTACATTGTTAATGTAGTTTCGGTATAACAGAATATAAAAAACAATAAAACAGAGAACAAGCGACATCATACTTAATAATACGGTACAGACAAGCACATGCGTATGCCGCTTAGAGTTGTGCGAGGAGTATCTACTGAAGCATATATCGAACAGAATTGAAACACTCCGATTGAATCGGAGTCAGCTAGCTTAGATACACTCTTCCTCTAAATTAGTTGTAAATAGAGGAGTAATGGTACTGCATGTACAAAAAGATTTCCATATAAGGAGAGGGGTGGAGAAGGAGAGAACAGCTAGAAGAAGACAGAAATACAGATCGGAAAATAGAATAAAGGGAAAGGGGAGAGAGAGCAGGAGAAAAGAAAAGAAGAGTCGGTCAACCGGTCCGCACAGACCCAGGCCTTCATACGTCTGAGGCCATCCCAATTTTGCAAATAACTTAGGGCTCGAATAGATAAGGGTCGAGATCTGGGGGTAGAAAGTGTTGTATCCAGGGCTGCCATATTTTATAGAATTGGGGCATACGATCAAGGAGTTTCGCCTCTGATTTAGAGTGAATCATGGCCCTTGTAACCCTATTCTTCATTTCCGCTACCGGGAGCGTGGGGGTTTTCCACGCCTTGGCAATAGTTTGTTTAGCTGCTGTGGTAAGTTGCAGAAATAAAGCCAATTGACTACGAGTGTAGTTACGGGGAGTAGAGTTGAGAAGGGCCAGCGAAGGGTCTGGTAAAATAGAGTGCCCCGTAAGGGTCGATGCTATCTGGAAGGCAGTTATCCAAAAACGCTGTGCTACTGGGCAAGACCACCATATGTGGAAATGTGTGCCCGCTGTGTTACAGCCCCTGAAGCATGTAGCGGGATATCCCGGAACAAACTTGGCAATCCTGGCTGGGACCAAGTACCAGCGCATAAGGACTTTATAATTAGCCTCAGAGGCTATAACATTCTGTGTTGCTTTATTTGTGTTAGTCCAGATTGTGTTCCATGTGTCTTCTCCGAGGTCTAGTCCGAAGTCTGCGGACCAGCCCCTAGTATAAGATGGGAGTGTTGTAAGGGGGGAGGAGAATTGAGTGTACAGTTGGGAGATAATGCCTGGTGTATGTGGGTCTGTTTCGCATATTTGCTCGTAAAAAGAGTTAGTATCATGGGGACTAACAGGTTTAGGGATTGAGTTGAGGAAATGGGCGATCTGAAGGTAACGAAAACATTCGCCATTAGGTAAGTGCGATTGGGCCTGGAGTGTAGGGAAGGACCTGACTTTGCCTTTGCGCATAAGGGTGCCAACTCGGTCGAGCCCTGCCCCAGACCAGGCCGTAAATAATCCAGGTTCAGAAAAGGCAGGGATAAATGATGGGTGGCCGATAATAGAGAGTAATGGTAGATGACGAGATTTAAGCCGGAAAGATTTGTGGGTCTCGTCCCAGACTCTGAGGGAGTGGGCTGTGATCGGATTACTAAGTCTGCTTCTCAGTGTAGGGGGGAGCCACAAGAGATTAGATATATTTATCGGAGAGGCGTCTATAGCCTCGAGGCTGACCCATATCGGTATCTCCGTTTTAGCGTGGTACAGGGTGAGTTGTGCAATTTGCGCTGCACAGTAATAGTGTCTAAAATTAGGTACTCCTAAACCACCCAATGATTTGTGGCGGTACATGGTGGCTTTAGTGACTCTAGGCCTAATTGTTCCCCAGATGTATTTGAAAACTTTACCTTGAACCAGTCGGTGAAAATATAGCGGGACACGGATCGGGAGGACTCGGTATAGATATAGTAGTTTAGGCAGCAGTGTCATTTTGACTGCCACTATGCGACCTAACCACGATACGCACAGTGGCTGCCAGGAAGATAGGAGACTAGTCAGCTTCCTAAATAGCGGGAGATAGTTATATTGGAACAAATGCAACGGATCTTTCGTGAGATGAACACCAAGATATGGGATAGAGGATGAGGACCATTGAAAAGGGAAATTGCTGCGAAGAAGATTAAGCACATCACTCGGCAGAGATACGTCTAGAGCTCTAGATTTGGCCTGATTGACCTCTAGGCCGGAAATAGCAGCGAACTGCTCCAGCAATTTACATAAATTAGGCAAGGTCGTATGAGGAGTTGTAACGAACAGCAAAGCATCATCGGCAAACAGACACAATTTATGTGTCGTGTTTGCTATCCCCAATCCCCGGATGTTCGGGTCTGCCCTAATTAAAGCAGCCAAGGGTTCGATAGCCAAGGCGAACAACAAGGGGGAGAGGGGACAGCCTTGTCTAGTTCCTCTCTGTATAGGAAAGCGTTCTGACTTAAAGCCAGCATAGCGTACACAAGCACAAGGCTGGGTGTATAGGGCTCCTATCCATTTGAGAAAGTGAGGACCAAATCCCCAATATTGAAGTATATATTGCAGGTATGGCCAAGAGACCGTATCAAATGCCTTACGTATATCCAGTGAGAGCAAATGCATGGGGATCTTACGAGCTTTAGCAATATGCTGCAGCAAGACGACCCTCTGGACATTATCGCTGGCTTGTCTCTTGGGGATGAACCCAACCTGGTCCTTATGTATCAGCTTCCCAATTACTGGATTGAGTCGTAGCGCTAGGACCTTAGCCAGAATTTTGACGTCAACATTGAGTAATGATATCGGCCTAAAGTTGGACCATATTGTTGAATCAGTGTTTGGCTTAGGAATCAGTGAAATAATAGCTGTCAGCGCATCTCTGCCGAAGGAATGTTGCTGGAGGAGAGAATTAAAAGATTTAGTTAAGAGGGGGGAGAGGGTGTGGGCAAATTTTTTGTAATATGATGCCGGTAAACCGTCGGGGCCGGGCCTTTTGTTAGGTTTAAGGGACTTGATAGTTGCAAGAATTTCTACATTAGATATAGGTTCTTCTATTGCTGAACGGTCAGTGCTTGAAAGGTTAGGGAGAGATAGCGGTTGGAGGAGGGAATTCGCCTGGGTGCTAGAGAAAGGCGTACCTGGTTCATAGAGTTTAGATAATCGAGTGCTAAATTCTGTTAAGATTTTCACAGGGTTATTGGTCATGCCACCCTGTGCCAGCCGAAGCTTAATAGGCTTAAAGGACCTATCAGGTTGCCGTAGGCGCAATGCCAAAAAGGTGCTAGGCTTATTCGCCTTTGTATAGAGTCTATGCGCCGATTTGTGGATAGACTTATCTGCCTCTTCAGCAAGCACAAGATCCAGGGCCAACTTGGCTTTATCTAGAGCAAGTCTGTTAGTCTCAGTGGGGTCAGACTGAAAGAGAAGAAAGGAACGCTGGTGGTCTTCCTCTAGCCGTTGTAATTGGGCCTGTCTAAATTTCTTAAGGTGAGAGGATACCGAAATAATTGTACCACGGATAACTGGTTTATGAGCTTCCCAGAGGAGGGTAGGAGATATTCCCGGGGTGTCATTAAAGGAAACATAGTCATTTAAGGCCGTCTGAATGTCTAGACAATATGATGGGTTAGAAAGCTGAATTTCATTTAAAGACCATGTCCTATCTGTGTTCTGTGGGATTATTGACGAAACTGTCGTGATCACCGCGCTATGGTCAGACCAGGATATCGGGTGTATGCGGGAGTGCAACAGAGTGGGCGCAGCAGCAAGTGGGATGAAGATGTGGTCAATCCTCGAGAAGGATTTATGTGGGTTTGAGTAAAAAGTATAGTTCTTTTTAAGGGGGTTGCATTCACGCCATGTATCGAGGAGCGTCGCGTGAGCAAGCTGCTTGCTTAGTCTTTTAGAGAGAGAAAAAATTTCTGACGAGTATGGGGACTTATCCAGGTGTGGATGCAGGACTAAGTTGGAGTCGCCGCATACGTACAGCGCTCCTCTAGCATGCGTCTGAATTATCTGTAGTAAATGTGAGAAAAAAGGGTTAGGGTTAGTATTGGGGGCGTAGTATGACACAAAGGTAACTTCCGTGTCCTGTATATGTCCCGAAACTAATAGGTAGCGACCTTCTGGTTCTCTTACTTCCGACGAGATAGAGAATAGAAGTGAATGATGGAATGCTAAGAGAACTCCTCTGTGCTTCGTGGAGGAGGAGGCTGTGTAGACTTGGGGGAATTTGGCGTTGAAAAATGTAGGTGTGGTACGGGCTGCAAAGTGTGTTTCTTGTAGTGCGACTACTTGGGCTTTCAAGGAGACAAAGGTTCTAAAGGCCTTAACTCGCTTGTTGGGGGAATTGAGTCCCTTCACATTGAGTGATAAGATACTCAGGGGGGCCATGAGATTTGGTAAAAATAAGCGAACGTTAGCTTACCCAGGGCTGCACGGACCGGTCGACCAGAGAAACAAGGGGGAGAGGATAGAGAGAGACCTGAAAGAACAAAGGTTAGAGTAGAGAGTAAAAAATAGCAAAGGTAAGAGGAGAAAAAGAGCGTTGCATGGGGCGGTGTGGGCCGAACCCAGCAACTAGGGGGAACGACAATCAACCTGCTGACTCGCCAGTCAACAGGGGGTCGCACCATCAGGAGGGGGAGCAGTGACAATTCACCGCTGCGAACCGGTAATGAAAAAACATACATTTGCAAAAAGATAACATAGTTAATGACAGAATACAATTCAATCATAAAGCAGGCTGAAAAGTCCAGGGGTATGGATTATGGAACTTAAAGGTTATCAAGTATTACTAGTAATATTATTTATTTTAAACCTTGTTGTTGTTCTGCCGGGATTTGGGAAATCACGGCAGCTCAAAAAATAGGAAGGTAAGGAGGGGACGGGGAACAGGGAAAAGCTGTTGGGGCGGGAGAAGGGAGCAGGGGGACATTACCATTCTGTAAGTAGTTAAAAATATATAAATAAACAAATAACTCGCGAGGAGACGATCAGGCCTGCGAGTCAGTGACTCGTCAAGCTTGGCCAGATCATCGGCCCGCGAGAAAATATCTAGGATGGTCAGAAGGTACAGCCATTACCGGTCTAACTTGGTCGCCAACTGTACCGTAGAACACATATAAAGCTGGACTGGTGTAGCAAATACTGTGGCGGCACAGAATAAAAGAAGACAATAAGGGCATCAAAACAGGTGAGCCCGATATAGTGCCCAATATATGCGTCAAAGTTAACATAAAAAAAAAAAAAAAAAAAAAAAGGGGGGGGGGTGGGAAGGCGAGTGGTTGGAGGGGTAAAGATGCGGATAAAGTACTTTGAAGAAAGTGGTAGTGGCTCAGTCTCGGATTTCTGCCTGGATCAGTATAGGCCTGCAGGCCTGTGCTCAAATAACGTGAGTCTCGTGGTGAGTTCAAATTACGACATTAAAAATTGGAGAGAGAAAAAAAGGAAGAAGCAACTGTACAGAAGGGGATCAGCGAGGTATGAATACCTTTGGGCTAGGATAACTCAGTCTAGAAGAGGATTTAGGGGTGCCTCGCCGAGGCTCAGATACGCCAGGGAGATCCTGCCGATTCCTCCTCGGGGTAGCCATGTTAGGATAGGGTGTAGCTCGTGCCGGGGTTCGAGGCACCACTGCTCCTACTGTAGGGGGTGGGGCTGACGGAGCCAGTTGGAGGCTCTCTAAGAGGGCTTGAAGAGTCGCTGGCGTAGAGCAGATATGTTGCTGTCCCTGGTATGCGAAGTAAAGAGCAAACGGGAACCGCCATGCATACTTAATTTGATGCTGTTGAAGGATTAGCAACTGTGGCTTCATTGCACGTCTCTTTGCAATTGTTAGTGGGGCTAAATCTGTGAACAGCTGGTAGGAATGGCCCTGGAACTGAAGGTTATTCTTTTCGCGGGCTATAGACATGAGTTGCTCCTTCGTTCGGAAGTAATGTAGCTTAACGATAATGTCGCGGGGTGGTCCGTCCGCTTGGCGCCTAGTGGGTGCCCTGTGGATACGATCGAATTCTAACCGTTCGATCGGAATAGAGGGGGATAGCTCTTGGAACAAAGCCGTCGTAAATGACTGGAGGTCGTCGACTGATTCAGGAATACCTCTCAAACGAAGGTTCGATCGACGCGAACGGTTCTCGGTATCTTCCAGTCGGGACAGCAGAGCAGCATTTTCCTCCCGGAGAGCCTCCTGTTCTTGTGCCAATTCACGCAAATTGAGCTCGGTGTCATCGGCCCTGGTTTCCAAGTCCGCCGTACGTTGACCCAGCTCACGAATTTCTCAGGAAAGTCTATCAGTGATCTGATCCGAAGTTGTCTTCAGCGCTTTCTTAAGCATTAGGTCCATATGTGCCAGAAAATCGGCCTGAGACATGCCATATACCGGTGGCGTTGGGGAGGCCGGAGATTCAGGCCTCTCACCTTCCTCCTCGCTACTGCTACCATGATCTCGAGGTAGGCCTTGTAGTTGCGCGGCAGCAAGGGCCTTCGCCGCCATTTTAGAGGTGGCGCGCGCTAGGGCCTCTTTAATGGGTTTCTGCTTTTGCTTCCCTCGCTGGCCTGTAAGAACCATCCCGGGTGAGGGGCAGTGGAGTACCCGAGGACCGGAGCAGATTCGGAGATCGTTAGCAGCGAAATACAGCGTTTTATGTACCGGTTCAGCAGCGGTGAGTGCGGAGCTCTAGTGACTTGCGTCCGCCATGCTGAGCTCCGCGCATGCGCCCCCTGTTGTCTTATTTTTTAACTAAAAAAATTGTATTTTTTCCCCAAAAATTGCGCTTGTAAAACCGCTACTCAAATACAGTGTGACATAAAGTATTGCAATGACAGCCATTTTATTTTCTAGGGTGTCTGAAAAAATATAAATAATATGAAAATATATGTATAATGTTTGGGGGTTAACCAAAAAAACAAACAAAAAATGATTTTAACTTGTAAACAACAAGTGCCATAAAAGAGGCTCAGTCCTAAAAGTGGTTTTAAGCCCACAAAAAAAAACAAAAAAAAACCCTGCAAGACAAAGGCATAATGAGCTAGTATGCATAGCATACTAGCTCATTAGTAAATAATTACCTTAGCTCGAAGCCCCTGTGGTGGTCCCAATACACTTCTCCGGCTGACAACATTGCTTCTGGTAGTTACTCCTGAGTATCGTGGGCTCCAGCGTTGTGATTGGCCGGAGCTGCCGGTAACGGCATACTAGCTGAACCAATAGCACGAACATGCCATTGCTTCAGTGCCCATGTGCCAATGACGTCAGCACGTACTGATACAGGGGATCTCTTAAACCGTGCAACCACTATCAGTGATTAAAACATTACCTTTTCAGCAGTTGAAGATTCTCATTCTCCCTTTTAACTGTGCGAGAAAAACATGGGATTATGGGTAAACCTTATGTAGCAGCCATATCCCTTGGGGGGGTGGCCTTAACTTTTGGGCTTACCGGTTACCCCTGCTTGGCTTGTTCTTCCATGTCTATGTGTTCCCAGAGTTCGTACCCAACAACCTTGGATGCTGACACCAATAAAGTCCTTTTGAAAGGTTTTTATTTGCAGGGGTAACATCCAACAAACACAATCTCGTATGGGAACAGAGGGCAATGGTGAAAGAACTCAGGCACCTTGAACTGCAAATATCACAAAGTCTCTAGTACCACCCAGAGAGTAGCCACTCGCAACTGGGCACTTCAAGGCTGAACAAATCTCTAGCCAGAGATTATGGCAATCAGCCCTTTGACTCAGAACTTGTGAAATCTCTGACATTGAACAAGTTGTAACTTGCTCAACAAAAAAGACTTGACTCCAGGAACAGTTCACCAATAAACCTCGGATCTGGCAACGTTAGGTCTTTTCCTTGTGCAATGGTAGTAATGAGGTATATGGCACTCTCTTTATCTGGTCTGCATATCACAACTAGGGATGAGCTTGGTGTTCGATTCGAATGCATGTTCGACTCGAACATCGGCCAATCGTCTGTTCGGCGAATTCAGAACTTTGTGGACCGTTCGCACCAAATTCGTGTGGCACGAATGGCCCACAATGCACTATGCCATCGCAGTGAATTGCTGGTTCATGATTGGCCAAGCATGCACTGTGACCCCGCATGCTTGGCCAATCATAGCGCCGGCAGCGAGGAGAGCCATAATTGGCCACAGGCAGGATGCCTGTGGCCAATTATAGCTCAGGGGGTTTAGTACATGCCCCACACTATATAAGGCCACCAGCGTGGCGGCCTTGTGTAGTGTGTTGGTGTGCAGGGAAAGAGATAGATAGACAGGGACAGTTTGTTCTATTCTCAGCCATCTGCAGGAGTTAGTGGGTGTTGTGTGCCTCCAGCGCAGTATACACCTGTATCTACCCTCTATTGCTGTTGCTCTCTAATACAGCCATCTGCAGGAGTTAGTGGGTGTTGTGTGCCTCCAGCACAGTATACACCTGTATCTACCCTTAATTGCTGGTGTTCTCTAATACAGGCATCTGCAGGAGTTAGTGGGTGTTGTGTGCCTCCAGCAAAGCACAGTATACACCTGTATCTACCCTTTATTGCTGGTGTTCTCTAATGCCGCGTACACACGGTCGAACTGTTTGACGTACTTAGTCCGTCATACAATCCGACGGACAATCCGTCGTACTTTCCACTGAACGGACTTGACCACACACGGATGCACAAACAGTCCGTCGAAAGCTTGCGCGATGACGTGTACAGCACGTACGACGGGACTAGAAATAGGAAGTCCAAGACACAGCAAAGCACCCTTCCGCCGTGTAAATCCTTTCTGGGCATGCACCATTCTTAGTCCGTCGAACTAGCATACTGACGACCGTATTGTCCGCTGAAACCAAAGTACGACGGACAGATTTTTGGAAAATCCGAAATTCTTAGTACTCCGGACTGCACGCTGAAAAAGTCCGCTGAAGCCCACACACGAGCGGATTGACCGCTGAAATGTGTTTCAATGGACTAAGTACGTCAAACAGTTCGACCATGTGTACGTGGCATAATACAGGCATCTGCAGGAGTTAAAGTTGGTGTTCTGTGCCTCCAGCACAATAGACATCTGAAGATACCCCTTATTGCTGGTGTTGTCTGTTGCATAGCTTGCATATTGGCCTTTAAAATTAGCACTTTTGATTTCGAATGTTCGAGTCCCATAGACTTTAATAGGGTTCTAAAGTTCATACGAATTTTCAGTCCGTTCAAATGTTCTGGTCCGAACTGGGGGGTGTTCGGCTCATCCCTAATCACAACCCTGTCACAACTTTTGGGCTTACCGGTTACCTTCGCTTGGCTTGTTCTTCCACGTCTAGGGGTTCCCAGAGTTAGTACCCAACAACCTTGGATGCTGACACCAATAGAGTCCTTTTGAAAGGTTTTTATTTGCCGGGGTAACATCCAACAAACACTGTCTCGTATGGGAACAGAGGGCAAGGGTGAAAGAACTTAGGCACCTTGAACTGCAAATATCACAAAGTCTCTAGTACCACCCAGAGAGTAACCACTCGCAACTGGGCACTTCAAGCTGAACAAATCTCTAGCCAGAGATTATGGCAATCAGCGCTTTGACTCAGAACTTGTGAAATCTCTGACCTTGAATAAGTTGTAACTGAAAGTGAACAGGAACCTTTTTCCTCAGTACCTGGAACATTCTCTGTCTCCTTGACAGTACTGAAAAAAGCCTAAATTCGTCAGTGTCCTTCACAACTCAGCAACCAGGCACTTCTCAGGATGCCAGCTTGTTGGCCCTCCTCTGAAGAGTCCTCCCCCGGTCACTTACACGAGCTGCGGTGCCCCACCAAGCAAGAGCACACCCCTACACCATCAATCCTCCCTCAGTTACTGTGCCTCGGACCAGCAGGTTCTGAGACTCAGGAACAGACAGACCCTTCCCCCCAGACCAGGCGGGTCTATTGGGGCCAACCAACCGAAGCATGTTGCGAAGCGACGAACGTTCCCATGACTGGGACCCCTCGCGGGGCTATCCGGTCCAGAATTAGGAACAGACCGCTAGGGCCTCACGAACGAAACCCGGAACACGTGACTTCAACACCTTAAGTACCCTTCCCCAGACTCCTCAGCAGGGCCCGGTGCACCTACTGATTGGCTCCAGGGAAGCTGATACCTAAAATGTCCAACCAGGCCTGGTTCTGAGCCTGTCATGTGCACCTTACTGTACACATGACCAGGCAGAGACTCTAACACAGCACCACCAAACTGATGTCAAAGTTAAACCTACACAATTAACCCTCAGAACCCCTTTACTGTTCTGAGGAAAAAACTAAATTTGTACATGAATGACACTTTGTCCAAAGTGTCACCGCTACACTTATATGCCCATAAACCCATAAACCCATGTACAGTATTTCCTTGTAATTAATAGAGCTGGGCTGGAAGGGAGCATGTGTCTTTTATTGGCACTGCGAGCTGATCCTCTCAATCTGTTGCAGAGTGTGCCCGGTTGTATTTAAAATGGCGGCTCTGTATGTAGCTTCTGACAGGCTGCAAAAGGAGCCCCGTATCTCCGGAACCATGGGTTCTAGGAGCCCCAAATTTTGATCAATGGTGGTGTAGGTCTTCGGGGTCTCTACGATCCTCAAACTTTATAGTTTTTTTTGTTTTTTTGTGAAAAAAAAACAAAACTGTAGCTGCTGACTGAAAAATGAGTCACTTACCTGTCCCACCATCCAGCAGTGTGCTTACCCCAGCCAGTCGCACCCACTATCTTCATTCCTTGGCACCTGCATCTTCACTATTGGCACCCGGCAGTGACAGCTTGGGGCTGCGCATCGTGACTGGTTGATACAGTCTTCTGGGACCTGTCAGTGTCTCAGAAGACTGCAGGGGGAGGGAGGAGAACTTCCATTTCTGATTGCCTAGGCAGTTGGAACGGAAGTAGGAGTGAGTACCTGGCAAAATCGTGTACTACCCCCCCCCCGCCCACATTCCTGAAAAGTGGCAATTCTTTAAGAGGAGTGGGGGACAAGTCCTTAAAGCGGAACTTCCCCTTTTGGGTGGAGCTCCGCTTTAAGAAAAATACCATTTGTAAATATGTAACAATGTAATATTATCCTAACGACAGAATGAAATAATACTTAACTAGGGTTTTTACACTGCTACAAAAGACACTGCCTGCTATGCAATAAAATCTAAAAAAAAGCAGGAGACCCTTTTTCCTGGTGGTTTGTTGGTTGGTTTGCATCTTTTCTTTTGCATACAAACTATCATCAGATGTTTAGCTGAAGTATGATAGCAGTATATAAACCCACATGTGACTTTGGGTTCTGGGGTGCTTTGCGTAATGAGAATAGACATTGGAAAAAAAGTAACAGGAAAATAAATAAAGCAGTAATTTCTGCTATCATGGAAGTAGGCAGCATATTTACTAGTAGACCTGTCTAATTGCAGGGATATGCAATTAGCGGACCTCCAGCTGTTGAAGAACTAGAAGTCCCATGAGGCATAGCAAGACTCTTGACAGCCACAAGCATGACACCCAGAGGCAGAGGCATGATGGGACTTGTAGTTTTGAAACAGCTGGAGGTCCGCTAATTGCATATCCCTGCAGTACAGCATCTGAAAGTTTATAGCCTTGTTATACATCGATCAAATTGTGAATTAGGTTTACTATGCAAATTTATGCTCTGCTACAACAGCTAATTTCAAATACTGCTGTTTTCTCTTTTATTTAATCCAGGTAGAACATGTGGTAATCCTGGGGAAGTGGAAAATGGAGATATGACAGCTGATGACTTTTATTTTGGCTCTAGAGTTACATATTCTTGCAACCCAGGGTAAGATTTGAATTGACAATCAGTAAACAAAGTCATATAAATATCCTTTATAGCTGTGCTAACTTTACCTCACTTCAGCAAAGTATAATATTGTAGTGCAGTGCCCATTTACTCACCATTATGCTGTGTACACACGACCGGACTTTTCGTCAGCAAAGGTCTGACGGATTTGTTCTGTGTGGGCTCCATAGGACCTTTGCTGTCCAAAAATCCGATGGACTTTAGAAATAGAATGTTTCAAATTTTTCCGCCGAAACTCTGCCGGACCCAGTTCCTATGGAGAAATCCGCTCGTCTGTATGCTAGTCCAATAGACGAAATCCGACGCTAGGGCAGCTATTGACTAGTAGCTATGAACTTCCTTATTCTAGTCCAATCATACGTCATCACGTTCGAATCCATCAGACTTTGGTGTGATTGTGTGTGGCCAATCTGTTCATTCGGAAAGTCCGTTGGAACTCTGCCAAAAGTCCACTGGGATGACCCTCGGACCTAGTCTGACAGAAAGTCCGGTTGTGTGTACGTGGCATTAGAGTTGAACCGAACACCCCTCGGTTCAGTTTGCAACAGAACTTCCGAACATGTAAAGAGTTTGGACCCAAGTGCCAACTCTATCAACCACTTACCGACCGCCTTTTGTACATATACATCGGCACTTTGAAGAGGGATATCTCGGTAACGGCAGCAGCTGCTGCCTCAACCGAGATATCCATCTTTACAGGAGGCAGTCGTGTTTACGATAATGGTGGTCTCTGCAGCGGGTTCGCGCGAAGATCACCATTATCGGCGGCGGGAGAGGGGCCACCCCCCTCCCGCCGCTCTCCCGCTCCCTCCGCCGCTTACCAGAGCCGTCGGTAGCGGCGGAGGCAATCGGGTCCTTTTCCGTGCTAGGTATGGAGACGAGTGAGGCTAAGATGGCCCCCACTCATCTCTATACCATGGGGGGGGGGGGGAGGGGAGCAATGTCAAAACGTCACTTCCGCCCATACCTCTTAAAGGAACATTATTTTCAATTTTTCTTTTATTGCATTTAAGTCCAAATATGAGATCCAAGGACTTTTTGAACCCAGATCTCATATTTAAGAGGACCTGCCATGCTTTTTTCTGCTACAAGGGATGTTTACATTCCTTGTAATAGGAATAAAAGTGATCCATTTTTTTAAACAGTGTAAAAATAAATAAAATCAAGTAAAATAAATAAGATTTTTTTTTTTAAAACACCCCGCCCCAACGAGCTTGCGTGCAGAAGCGAACGCATACATGAGTAGCGCCCGCATATGAAAACGGTAGTCAAACCACACATGTGAGGTATCGCCGCTATCGGTAGAGCAAGAACAATAATTCTAGCCATAGACCTCCTCTGTAACGCAAAACATGCAACCTGTAGAATTTTTTAAATGTCACTTATGGAGATTTTTGAGGGTAAGAGTTTGACGCCATTCCATGAGCGGGCGCAATTTTGAAGCATGATATGCTGGGTATCAATTTACTCGGCATAACATTATCTTTCACAGTATAACTGGGCTAATTTTACTGTTTTTCATGCAAATACGGTGTGAAAAAAAGTATTGCAATGACCGCCATTTTATTCTCTAGGGTGTTTGGGGGTTCTAAGTAATTTTATAGCAAAGAAAACTGTTTTAAACATGTAAACACCTAGTCTGAAAAAGAGGCCTGATTAAAGTCTATGGGACCCAAACGTGAAAAATAAAAAATACCCATTTTGAAGGCTTATATGCAAGTTATTGACCATAAAAAGAGTATGGGGGCCTGGGTACTGCCCTGGGGGACATGTATCAATGCAAAAATGTTTTTTTAATGATGCTTAGAGTAAAACAATAACAATGAAAAATTCCTTTAAAAATAGTGTCTGTGGGGTCCCCTTAGTCTGCCTGTAAAGTGGCGCATCTGTACCATGTATAGAATCTCCTGCAGCAAAACTGACATATATAAATAAAAAAAATGACATTTACTCTAAATTGCCAACAATACAATACCATCGCTGTAAAAACAAAAATGGTATAAAAAAATGGTGTGAGGGTCCCTCCCCAATCCATACCAGGCCCTTTGGGTGACAGGGAGTAAATGTAATTTACACTTTATTAAATAGGCAAAAAGTTAGGAGCAGTAATGCAAAACATTTTCAGGATGGCAAAAAAGAAAAACAAGAGTACACTACAGAATAATGAAAGCTGTGCAAAAATAGACTCTTTACAGCAATATCTCTGTGACTGAATGGGGATAACATGTGGCTGCCTACCATAGTCTCTATAAGACTCTATAACAACAGAGGGTCATGCTCAGAATAACTACTTTCATTAAAACAGTACAGAACACAACAAGTAGTGAAGTCCAGGGTAGCTCTGGTAGCACAAGAGAACAGCTGGAGGGATCGAGGGCCCAAGGATTAAGCACAATTCAACTGGAACTAGAGTACTCTGGTATTAATCAAGGATGGGCTTTCCCGTTGACAGGTGAATGAAAAAAAAAACATTGCCGGCAATAGAAAAAATAGTGTGGCCCTCTCCCCCCCCAATCCATACCAGGCTCTTTAAGTCTGGTATGAATTTTCCGAGCATGCAGCCTGGCAGGCCAGGAAAGGGGGGGCAAGCTTCCTCCCTCCCTTCTGAACCATACCATGCCACATACCCTAAACATGAGGGGTGCTTTGAGACGGGGGGCTCTGCCCCCCTACTCCAGAGCACCTTGTCCCCATGTTGATGGGGACAAGGGCCTCTTCCCCTGGGCTGTGGTTGTGGGGGTCTGCAGGCAGGGGGCTTATCGGACTATGGAAGCCTCCTTTAACAAGGGGGCCCGCAGATCCCGCCCCCCCCATGTGAATGAGTACCACTACCCATTCACAAAAAAGTGTCAAAAATAAATAAATATACAAACACAATTTTTGACTATTCCTTTATTAAAAATTGAAAAAAAATGTCCTCCTGTGTAGATCCATCATCAATCACGCCACTCTCCACCACCATCGGAACCGAAAAAAGAAAAAAATATGCTCCACCCACAAGTGTGCTTGCGCTGCCACCTGGCAGTTCTTATATAGTTAAGGGTGGCACCACCCTGTGTGACGTCACTAATCTGTGCATGATAGGTCGATGACGTTACATGGGGCAGTACCACCAGGTGATGTCGCCAGATTGCTCCTTACCTATTTAAGAACTGTCAGATGGCAGAGCAGGCGGAATGTTTTTTTCTCCTTTTTCGGATCCAGAGGTGGTGGCGGGCGTTGTGATTGACGATGGATCTACATTGGAGGACATTGGTTTTTTATTTTTAATAAAGGAATTGTCAAAAACTTAGAGGTACTCATTCATATGGGGGGAGGGGGCTGAGATCCGGGAGCCTCCTGCCCGCAGACTCCCCTGCCCCAAAGCATCCCCATGTTGAGGGCATGTGTCCTGGTATGGTTCAGAAGGGGGGGATATTTGCTCACCCCCTCCCTTTCCTGACCTGCCAGGTTGCATGCTCAGATAAGGATCTGGTATGGATATTGGGGGGGAGTTTAAAAAAATTGTAATGGGCTACCCTTAAAATCCATACCAGACCTAAAGGGCCTAATTTGGATTGGAGGGGGGACCCACTCCATTTTATTTTTTTCACATTTTCTATTGCTGGCAATGGTTAGTTTTTTTCATCCCGTTGACAGCTGATGACTCACCTGTTGTTCAGGACACAGCGGCTGGCTTCCCAGCCCTCTCCTTAACAACCAACTATTCACTCTGCCCTGATTAGGCAAAGCTTTACCCAATCAGGGCTTAGAATGCACTGTGCCCCACAAATCCGGATGTTCACTGAACAAGTTCCGGTCCAACTTGTGCTCAGTCTGAACTGTTCACCCAACACTACTCACCATGATGCAGGTGTAGGCTCCTTTAACTTTCCCACAACTCCTGTGGTACCTGGACTTGTCCAGGGAAGAGAAGTTGCTCAGTTTTCCTCCTCTAGAAGCTCAGAGAGACCACACCTGATGAGCTGGGAGAGTGATCTACTACCAGTTCCAGTTGAATTGTGCTTAGTCCTTGGGCCCTCGATCCCTCCAAAAGCTACCCTGAACTTCACTACTTTCTGTGTTCTGTACTGTTTTAATGAAAGTAGTTATTCTCAACAAGATTCTGTTGTTATACAGTCTTGTAGAGACTATGCTATGCAGCCACATTGCTGCAAAAAGTCCGTTTTTATGCAGCTTTCATTATTCTGCAGTGTACTCTTGTTTTTCTTTTTTGCCATCCTGAACCTGTTTTGCATTATTGCTCCTAAGTTTGTACCTGTTTAGTAAACTCGAAATTACATTTACTCCCTGTCTGGTCATTCAGCCGATTACCTATTCTGTTAAAATATTTTTGAAATGAGATTAGAAGTCTTCCTCCAAAGTAAACCACGTTTATGGCAGAGGTGTCTAGAAGGGGAATAAAAATACACTATTTGATACATTGTGCAGATCCTTAAAGAGTTATTTCACTCTCTGTGTAATTTTTCCCCCGCTTACCCGATTTACTGCTCTGCTTTAGCTCACCAAAAGCAACAAACACTGGGTCCAACACTACCATTTTCTTTGCTGATGTCATCAGGAGGTCAAATATCTCTGCCACTTGATAACATTCATTGTGTTCTATATATGCCTTCTGGGATGCGTTACATGGATATCCCTGGAGGCTTTGGGCACACGCAGAACATTCTTGCCTAGGCAAGAAGGGAGGAAGTGCGGGCTGCGCTCTCTCGAGAAAGGTATTCCTACTAAAATTAAAAAATTATTGCAATCTTCTGAAAGATGATGGTGGGGGGGGGGGCAAGATTATTTCAAATCGTAGTTTTTGATTGAAGGTCTGCTTTAAAATCTTCCCTCAATAAGCAAAATGCTAAAAAAAAGTATGTGCAATGAAATGATTAGCTACTTCACAGGTTTAAAGGGCTAGTATACAGCTATTCCAACCTGTTTCTGCAGTGGAGAATGACACTGAGCAACAGTTTTTGAGTATGCTTGGTTGTAGGGGTTCCCGCAAAGCTTTACAAATAAGGATGACTGTTTTTTGAAAAGTTCCAATAAAATCAAGAAAGATTTCACCACTAAAACTGAATGACTACCATTGTTTTGAGATTGACTGTGTCACTGTTTTATGATTTTTCTGTTACAGTATTTAGCCACTGGAATCTGTTTCCATATTTGAAAAACTGGCTTAAAATGGTTTTAAAGGCTCCAGGTTTTTTATCTTCCTGCAGGAAGGAAAAAAACCTTCTGTGTGCAGCAGAGCAGCCCCCCCCCAATACTTACCTGAGCCCCATCTCGTTCCATCAATGTGCAGGAGAGCCTCTGCTCTCCAGGGACTCTCCCCCCTCATGGGATTGTAGGTCACACTTATATATATATACCGTATTTGCCGGCGTATAAGACGACTGGGCGTATAAGACGACCCCCAACTTTTCCAGTTAAAATATAGTGTTTGGGATATACTCTCCGTATAAGACTACCCCTCTGGTACTGTACTGTAGATACTGCTGCTGTACTGTACTGTAGATACTGCTGTACTGTAGATACTGCTGTACTGTAGATACTGGTGCACTGTATATACAGGTATACCGGTAGATATTTTACTGGTACTGTATGTGGTATAATAGCCACCTTACCAGCGATTTGCTGGTTGCTTTAAACAAATGATAGTCTGATTGGTCAGCTCTCCCTGCCTGCCCAGCCCTCCCTGTCTCCAAGACTAATGCAAAACATGCCCTTTTCACTTGTCTGGCCCGCCCTTGTATCCTATTACCATACATCTGCCTCTCAGAACTACCACATGCGCGCCTGCTCCTCTTCGCTCCAGTCCTCAGGACCGAAAGGTCGTCAGAGAAGAGGTATAGTAATAGGATAGAAGGGCGGGCCAGACTGGTGAAAGAGGCGTGTTTTGCATTGTTTTGCCGCTGTATGTCTTTTTTTTTTTCCGGCATCCCAGACGCCTGCAGCTTGTAGCTTGCATACAGGGCGGATGCGACGGCAGCCGTGGCATTTTGGAGCTCCCTCCATGGCGATTGCAGAAGTTTCCAGTCCACCCTATAAGATGACACCCGGCGTATAAGACGACCCCCGACTTTTGAGAAGATTTTAATGGGTTAAAAAGTCGTTTTGTACGCCGGAAAATACGGTATATATATATATATATATATATATATATATATATATATATATATATATATATATATATATATATATTAAACACAATACAACAAATTGGTGTTTAAAATGGCCTTGGCACCTTTATTGGTATAAATAAATCAAATAACTTTATTCAAATGAAACAGTGGAAGAATAAATAAATTATATTTAAAATTTAAAAAACTCGCTCAGTCATAGAACTTGAGCGATAAATGAATCAATTTATAAAAACAAAGTCGCACCAGCCGGGTTTGTTGGAAACAAAAGTGGCTACCCCAGCACCGCGGCTTGTTCAATGCAATTTTGAAGACCTAAATGAAAGATGTCAAAACCAACATCTGAAAGGTGTACACCATCCTGTCTATATAGACCAGGAAAACTTTCTTCCAAATCAACATGACGGAAAGGGATCCCCCCAATCCCTGGCAGGAACTTCTCAATCGAGTGATTAATTCTTTGTTTAATTTTTCAAGCGGTCTACCGCTCTGCGAATACAACCAAGGTAAGCAAGAAATCATTTCAGAGAAAATAATACAAGTATTAGGAAAAGCTAACTTCAAACAATATAAATATTGTTTCATTAAAAACATCAATTCCAAAGTTTTTTGTTTACCAACATCGTTACCACCGAGGTGCAGAATTAAAACAGATGGAGAAGGCCAAGAAAGAAACAGATCAGAAAGATGAAAGAACAAATCATTCCATTGCAGACCACGGATGCCCTTCCAAAGCATATGAAATTTATCCGAAGGTAAAGAAAGGTTGGGACCATAGCAGCGTTTTGAAGCTCTTTTATGAGCTAAGTATATAAAAGAATGGCCAACTATCCATACGAAAGATTTAGCACATAAAAATTAATGAGATAAATTAGGTCAAATGTAAATGTTAAATCTACTAGACTCCCATCTACCTAATCTCATAATGACTGTATCATTAAGGCCCAATCTAGCAGCTTCTGTAGCGGCTCCAATCCTAAAAGAATGGGTAGAAAATTTAAATTGGGAAAGACCTAGATGAGAAAAACACTGCTTCAAAACTACAGAGAAAACTGCAGGAAGGAAAAAAACCTTCTGTGTGCAGCAGAGCAGCCCCCCCCCAATAAAATTTAAATTGGGAAAGACCTAGATGAGAAAAACACTGCTTCAAAACTACAGAGAATTTAAATTTTGTCATAGGGGAAGAATCCACATGTACAAAAAAATGATGCTCAAAAGCCGGTCTGACTTTCATATATTTTTTGAGAATTAAATGGGGGGCAAAGGATGGAGTCACCACATGCAAATAGATTGAGCCACCGGCCTTTACCTGTTTGATCCATTTTAGACTTTTTAACAAAAATAAGCACCAAAATAGAAACTTCTGATAGATGTAAACCTTCCACACTGTGTTTGTTATTTGGCAGCATCTCTGAAATACGAAAAGCTGCAAAAAAACATTAAAACAAAAGCAGCATGAAATAATAGAGCCTCATAAACTGAAATGCAGACAAAGGAAGTAACCAAACACAGCCTGGATAAATTATCTAAAGTAATCGGCCTACACATATGCGTAGGGTATACGCAGCGGTACTCAACCAGATGTACACGAGGCAAAAGCTGTCTGAAACGGGCCATCTGGAATCGAGATAAGGCATCAGCGATGACATTAAGCTTACCCGGTACATGTTTTGCCTTAACCCAAATATTTAATTTTAAACATAAAAGGACTAAATAATGTAAACGTTTTATGACTAATAAGGACTTAGAAGAAAGGCAGTTTAAAGCAAATAATACACCTTTTAATCTGTATTAATAATAATGCGTTTGTTAGCGAATTGCTTACCCCAAATCTCCAAGGTAACCACGATTGGAAATAGTTCCAATAAAACTATGTTTTTTGTCTATTTTTTTGAAACCCAAAAGGAGGGCCATGAACCCAAACACCAATGAGACCGAAAAATGGCAGCAAATCCGTGAGAGCTAGCAGCGTCTGTAAATAGCTCTAAATCTGATGCAAATATGAACTCTTCCTGAAAAAAGGATCTGCCATTGTAATCTTGAAGAAATTGAGACAAGACTAATAAGTTATCTTTAAAATCACAAGTCAACCTTATATGAGAGAAAGGTGATTTAAGACCCGACATAGCTAAAGATAATCTTCTGGAAAAAATTATTCTCATAGGCATTATGCATGTAGCAAAAGCCAGAAGACCCAAAAAGGATTGAAGTTCTTTAAGTAGGATCTTATTCCGCCGCAAAAAGAAGAAAATTTGGGATTGAAGCCTGCAAATTTTAACTGCAGGTAACAGAAAATAATAGAATATAATAATAATATAATAATAATAATAATAATAATAATATAATAATAGGTAATAGAAAAGTGTCAATTTTAATACCCAAAAATTCAATAATATGAGATAGAAAGGAAGTCTTTTCAACTGCTAACGGAATACCAAAATATTTGGCTATGAGGAAAAATTAATTCAGAATTAACTAGCAAACTATAGAATTTGGGGGACCAATAAAAAGGAAGTCATCCAGGTAATGAATTATCTCAGGATGACCAGATTCAAACATTAATACCCACTGCAGAAATGAAGCAAAAATGTCAAAATAGTAGCATGACAGGGAGCAACCCATAGGGAGGCATTTGTCATAGAAAAAATATCCATCAAAGCAAAAACCCAAGGAATTGTAAGAATCTGGGGCAATGGGTAATAATCTAAAGGCTGACTGGATGTCAGCTTTAGCTAATATCGCACCCCGACCAAACGTTCTAATAATTTGGATAGGGTCATCAAAAGTTCCATATTTTCAGAAACAGATGATGGGTCAATTTCATCATTCAGAGAATGACCTAACGTAAATGAGAGATGGTAGATAAGACAATAAGCGTTAGGTTCTTTTTTAGGGACTAAACCTAAAGGCGAGACTCGAAAGTTAATAAATGGAGGAGATATGAAAGGGCCTGCAATTCTATTAGCAGAAATTTCTTTCAATAATTTATCCCTTACAACCTGCAGAAAATCTTCAAATATTAATTGAGCTTTCTCACTGGTGTGCAGGCTTTTTGAATGATCTATATGGACTTGGTTACTAGCAGACCTTTTAAAACATTTCACTACTGGGTGATTACCAAAACAAAAAGAACATTCATGTCGATAACGACATGAATTTAACCACTTACACTGGGCCTCATTGAATGCATAACACATACCCTTCTTATAAAATGAATTTGGAGTATTCAAATTTGAGGTTGTGGTCTAGCAAAAACAGGCTTCTGAAGAATGATAAGGTTTAACCACAAACCAATGTCCTTGTTGCCCCATTTCAGGTTAGGGCAATCTTTTGGTGAAATGATTCATCCTAATTAAACCATCCCATTCCGCCAAAACTTTTGTATGCTTCGAGTACGTGTTCAAGGTGTTGAAATAGCCCAGTGCATTTTTCTGGATGCTTTTCACCCAGTATCACAGAAAAAATGCAGAAGGCCTGCAACCAATTAAAAAAGGTTCTAGAAACAGGACTATCATCAGCGCCGTCCTCAGACCTCTTATCTCGTTTGAAAAGGAATTCTTTTGCAATTGGTAATAAAGATAACAAATCTAAAAATTCACCTTTCCATATTTTTTCTTTAACTGCTAAAGGCAGGTGAAAGCCAAGAGGTGACATTTTGCAAGGAAGAACCTCTTTGAAACATGTCTCTGATACAGAAGCAGGCATAGAAACAGGTATATTTGAACTAGTAGGAACAGGATTAACATTAGATACTGAATTACCTGACCATACGTTCGCTGGAGAAGGGGATACCGATGCAGAACGATCGGAAGATAAACTCTCATTGAATCTAGCTAAGGAAACAAGCAGCTGGTTAATCAGATCAGATGGAGCAGACCAGAGGCGTAACTAGAAACCTCAGGGCCCCGGTGCAAGAAATCAGGAAGGCCCCCCCCCCCCCCCGAAAAGCATGATTTTGATACTATATTTTTTTCCACTGTACAACAAAGTAAAACATTTCTGTGCAACCTGTGTCCCCAGTGAAACCTGTGTCCCCAGTGCAGCATGTGTCCCCAATGAAACCCGTGTCACCTGTGCAGCCTGTGTCACCAGTGCAGTGGTGGTACTGGAGGGGGATGGTGGTCCTGGAGAGGGGTGGCGGTGGTACTGGAGGTGGGTGGCAGTGGTACTGGAGTAGGGTGGCGGTGGTGGTACTGGAGGGGGGTGGTGGTACTGGAGGGGTGTGGCGGTGGTACTGGAGGGGATGGTGGTCCTGGAGAGGGGTGGCGGTGGTACTGGAGGTATGTGGTGGTACTGGAGGGGGGTGGCGTGGTACTGGAGGGGTATGATGGTCCTGGAGGTGGGTGGCGGTGGTGCTGGAGGTGGGTGGTGGTGGTGGTACTGGAGGTGGGTGGCACGGTGGTGGGGGTGGTACTGGAGGGGGGTGGTGGTGATACTAGACATCAGGGTTCCCAGAGGGCCCCCTTGCTTCAGGGTCCCCAGAGAGCCCCCCTTATTTCAGGGTCCCCAGATACCCCCCTTACTTTAGGGTCCCCAGAGAGCCCCCCTTACATCAGGGTCCCCAGAGAGCCCCCCTTACTTTAGGGTCTCTAGACAGTCACCCCCCCTCCAGAGGTTTACCTGTACCTTGCTGGACTCCGCTGTGCACCTTGGCCCCCAGCAGATCTCTGTACCCCCCCACCTGGGGGGAGGCAGCGATCAGCAGCTCTATGATGTTCATGGGCGGCGGGATCTTCCTGTGGCTTGTAGTTCTCTTTCTGAGTCTATACACACACTGGAGAGGGGTCAGCACGGCTGTGAGTGGAGAGAGTGTCTCTCATGTAACAGCAGCACAGAGACACCGGGATTGACGTTTTATTTCCCCCTCGTCCGTCCTCTCTCGCACAGGACACAAGACACACAGCTGATCTTCTCCCCCTTCGGCCCCCCCTCTCCTGTGTTCTCCACGGGAAATGTGAGCTTGTTAGCTTCACACCTGAATGCCCGTGGAGAATACAGGAGAGGGGAGGGGGGGCCGAAGGGGGAGCAGATCAGCTGTGTGTCTTGTGTTCCACGCGAGAGAGGACAAATAAGGGGGAAATAAAACGTCAATCCCGGTGTCTCTGTGCTGCTGTTACATGAGAGACACTCTCTGCACTCACAGCCCTGTGGATAGCAACCCTGCTGGCCCCCCCCCCCCACAGTGATGGAATTCCAGGGCCCAGTCGCAACTGCGCCTGTTGCGACCCTGGTAATTCCGCCACTGGAGCAGACTCACCCGCATAGTTAGATTCTGTATGATTAGAAACGACCAGAATATGTGATCCTTGGCTTGTGACCTGGCTGAAATCTGGACCTGTATAGGAGGAATGAGACATAGGGGCCCTCACTGCATCCAGCCTGGACGGCCTAGATGCGTGTGATGCCAAAGCTTCTGACTGAGGTACCTGCCTGTGCTGTATCCCCGCATCGCACTGCTCTGGGTATAGCCATATCTCTGTGTAAAGATGCAGGATGAACAGACGTTCTGCTGGGCGACAACTCCTCCCTGCGCAGTGGTTTGACTGACGGCACTAACGAATGGCATGCCCGGCTTCTGCCTCTGCTGCGATGGATAGGAGAAGGGGAAAGAGTTCTTCTGGTCCTTTTGCTGCGCCAACTTTCTCTCCTGGTTTCATTGGAAGAATCTTCTTGTACTTCTGTAGTGTCAGGCTGTATTACACTCACCGCTGCTTTCACTATGGCTTGGCTTTCCGAAGGTAAGCTCCTATAAATCGAGCGAGCTGGAGAGTGCTGAATAGAAGCAGGGGAGGGCGGCTGAGGTAAAACAGACAATTCTGTCATATTTAATGCAGGCTGAGACGCTGCTGATACTGTGCCAGATATAGTATCTTCTGCAGTAAGAGCCAGACACTGCTGCAGCCATTCATTACCGCCTTCTGCTTCAGCCCTTTCTAGTACTCTCCTAACCAGGGATTTCATGACCTATTACTGCCCCGGCGAGTTGACAGGAATACCGCTGAGCTCTAGCCTAAGCCACCTCAGGGCAAATGTGAGCGCTCAGTCACACAGGTAGCTTTTATAACACTGCCTCGTGACAAGCCCAATTATTTATTTATTTATTTTAAACAAATATCTTTATTAAATCTAAATTAAATATTCAAACAAAGCATATTCTATTAATTATATGTATAAATATATTTATATGTATAATATTATTTATTTTATTATTCATTTTTTAATAAACTTAAAACTGTCAGTCCCATGTTGTGGGCTCCTTATCGTGCCCACTACTCATTAGCTGAGACCACAATTGGAGCCATTGGCAACTTCTTGGGGGGCAAACCTGCTTGGGTGCCCCAATAGCAAGCTGCTTGCACTGAGGGCACACAGAATGAGGGAGGGGTCAGGAGCGCCGGCAGGGGACCCAGGAAGAGGAGGACCGGGGTTGCTCTGTGCAAAACCATTACACAGAGCAGGTAAGTATAACATGTTTGTTGTTGGGTTCTTTTTGTTGTTTTTTAAAGCCTGCCTTTAATATTACTTTAAGCTCTTGAATGACAATTAATATATTGCATGCCAATATGCAAGTATTATAAGGCTGAACCCATCAAGAAAAAGATTTTGAGTAAAATATAAAAGATGGGGTTACACTGAGTAAATAGATACCAAACCTATCAAGCCCTAAAACTATGGTACCCAAGTCCAAGTTTAAAAGCCTTTATAGGCTATCAATTTAGCATTAACCCTAAATTATGGTCTGAGAATCATTGTTCCACCCCCAACGTTCATGGGAATATCTCACATGTGTGACACAGTTTGCTGTTTACATACACATGTGCGTTTGCATTCACGTGTGTGTGTGTGTGTGTGTGTGTGTGTGTGTGTGTGGAGTGCCAGGGTTGTTTTTAATCATCCTTTTATTATTTTTAATTTATTTTATTACAATTTAATTTTAATACACTTTTTCATTTTTTTTTTTTTTTTTATGACAACTCTGATTCCAGAAGTGAGGAAATGCTTGTCACTTCCAGGTTTATTAGTCACAAATAAGATCAGGGAATGGATGTTTCCCAAGCGTTTCCTCTCTCCATCCTGCAGTCCTGGTCTCCCCAGAGGAGCAGGAGAGCCTATAAACCATCTATAATTGCGATCTATACCTAGACAACAAACACTGCAACTCTTAAGACCCCTTTCACACTGGGCATTTTTCAGGCGCTTTAGCGTTAAAAAAAGCGCCTGAAAGAAGCCTCATCTGCAATCCCAATGTGAAAGCCCGAGTGCTTTCACACTGAGATCCCTTTCACACTGGGGCATTTTTCAGGCGCTTTAGCTTTAAAAAAAGTGCCTGTAAAGGGCCTGAAAGTAGCCTCAACTGCAATCCCAATGTAAAAGCCTGAGTGCTTTCAGACCCCTTTCACACCACACCGCCCATAGCGTGGACGGTAAAACGGCGCTATTTTTAGCTGCGTTTTACCGCCGAATTTGCGGTGGATTTGCGGCGCATTTCGGCTGTAATCAGGGCGCTTTTAACCCACGCTAGCGGCCGAGAAAGGGTTACAACCGCTGGCAATATGCCGCAATAGCGCCGTTTTGCCGGCGGTATTACAGTGCTGCCCCATTGATTTCAATGGGGAGCAGCAGTGGAGGAGCGGTAAACACACCGATCCTTCACCGCTCCAAAGAAGCTGCTGGCAGGACTTTTCCCTGACGTCCTGCCAGCGCACCGCTGTAGTGTGAAAGCCCTCGGGCTTTCACACTACAGACAATGGTGCAGCTTTTTTAGGGCGGATTGCAGACACTATTTCTAACGCTATAGCGCCTGCAAAACGCCCTGGTGTGAAAGGGGTCTTACACTGAGGCGCTGCGCTGGCAGGATGTCAAAAAAAGTACTGCAAGCAGCTTCTTTGCAGAGCTTTTGGAGCGGTGAATACATTGCTCCTAAAGAGCCCCTTTTCATTGAAATCAATGGGAAGGCTAGATGTAATTTAAGTTACCTGTTGTGCTGTGTAGTAAATATTGTGGCCTCAGTAGAGTATTTGTGTGTGTGAGGGGAGGAATTTTTGTAACCCAACTGGCTACAGAGTCACAGTACGCTTCTAAATTTGCTAAGCAATAACCATGGTGTGGGTACAGGGGTTAATATTAAAGGTTATTACATTTGGGTATGCTTTTCTTGGAATAAAGCACATAGTAAATCTATTTTGGCAACTCAGGGTATAAACTAGTCTACTTTAAAGTGGTTGCAAACCTAATACATAAAATATGAATCCCTCCATAGTGTATATTTCTCTTAATTAGGAGCACTAAGTGTTATTTCTGTCTGCTGCTTCGTTCCTCTGTTATCAGTGTGAATTACTTCTGATAAGTTTTCCTGACACCAAGAGAAAAAAGGTGACAGGGGAGGGAGCTCTAGTTGATTGACAGCCTCGACTCTGTTCTTGTGTATTGTGTGAAGGAGGGGGGGTGTCTCTTTCCTCCAATAAGCCCTCAGAGCTCTCCGCACTGAGCTCTGCACGATGTAACTTCCATTCTCCACTCCTTTTTTTACAACTCAGACAAGCTTTTTTAATTTTGAAAATTGAATGGATGTATAGAATAGAAGACTGAAGATACACAGCTACAATTTTTGTAGGAGGATTTGTTCCGAGAAGATCTCTGTGTATTACCTAAGGTCAGTCACTTCACTGGGTATATGTAAGGGTTTACAACTGCTTTAATGGCTTGCCCCCCCCCCCCCACTGTCATATGACGGATGGACGGTGCCGCTCTCGTTCTAGTCAGGCGTCATATGATGTCAATCCATTTAAACAGGGCATATGCGCGATCAACCTGTACTGTCGGTGGCAGCGTGTCACCGAGACACCACTCGTCACCGACGGGGGTGAACAGCCATTGGGCATGGCTGATTACCAGGTGATGGGCTGTGTTGAAGTCACGGGTGATCACAAATGGTACCTCCCTGCTTTACATGGTGCATGCACGCGAGCACGTTGCGCATTTGCACGTCGGTGGCAGCATCTTACCGGGAACACTGACGCTGATAAACAGCCATTGGCCGGCGGCTTTTTACCACGTGATTGGCTGTGATCCATTCAACTTCTGGAAAAAAATGAACCGTTCAAAAGACTCGTTATGCCTTATAGATTATACATTGGGGTGTTTACTTCCCATAATGGGGTCATTTTGTGGTCAATTCCATTGTCCTGGTGCTCCAGGGCCTTCAAAGGTGTAATAGGTGGTTGAGAAATGAGATGTGTAATTTATGCTCGTAGAATGCCTGAAGGTGCTACATCAATGTTGGGCCTTTGTATGTGGCCAAGCTGTGGTATCACCATACTGATACCATACCATATTGAGATAGGCCTTCAGTACATCAGGTGTGATAAATTTTCAGTGATTGGCACCATAGTTTTTAGACTCTATAACTTTCACAAAGACCAAATAAGATACACTAATTTGGGTTATTTTTACCAAAGATATGTAGCAGTATAAATTTTGGACAAAATTTATGAAGAAAAATTACGAATTTGCAAAGTTTTGTGACAGAAACAATGGAAAATGCATTTTTTCACAAAATTTACAGTCTTTTTTTTATTTATAGCACAAAAAATTAAAAAACCCACCAGTGATTAAATACCACCAAAAGAAAGCTCTATTTGTGTGAAAAAAGGACCCAAATTTCATATGGGTACAGTGTTGCATGACTGAGTAATTGTCATTCAACGTGTAAGAGCGCTGAAAGATGAAAATTGGTCTGGGCAGGAAGGGGGGGGGGGGGTATAAGTGCCCTGTATTGAAGTGGTTAAAGTCAATTCCCTTCCCAGTAAAACATGTTGTACTGTACATGTTGACTTTACTTTAATTATTTTACACAAAAAAACCTTCAGTAAATTGTAATTGGATTGCTATATTAAATGCACTTTGTAAATGATTGTTCTTTACGTTGCTTTATTTACTAAGGTCAGTAATGTGGTTATAAAGCTTTCAAACTGGGAACTGTGCAAAGATAGAGTGACAACTTTTCCTTTACAAATTAATAGTTAGTCTCTTGGAAATTGTGTTCAGGGATTGCAGCTCTGGTTAGCATGTGACTCTCACTATGATTTAATTTGCATACCTCTCAACAAGTTTGCTAGGACAGTCCGGGAATTTCCAGCAAATCCTGCTGTCCCACAACGGAGCCCAGTCCCAGGAACGAGTTACGGTACTGGATTCCACTGATCCCCCTGTCAGGTGCATGCCAAGCGCCTGCTCTGTGCTGCTGCAGTCAGGATCCATCCCCCGCCCGCTCTGACTCATTCCATCGCTCACTGTATGGAATGTATGTGGAGGGAGGAGGAGGTGGGTTAGATCAGCTTCACCTCTTCCCCATGTCCCCCTGTGCCCATCCAACCCCCCCCCCCCCCAGCATGCAGCCAATATGTGCTTAGAAGGGGTTGTGTGGGCAAGAGATTTTAAAGCAGCAAGTGATCCTGATGTCTGCCTGAGCCTCTGGACTGGGAAACAGCCAGCCTGGGGTAAGTGAGCTCTCCCCTTTCTCTCTTCCTTCCATGCCCCCCAGCATTCCTGCTTTCCATGTCCCATAGCGTCCCATAGCGTTCCCACCTTCCATGTCCCATAGCGTCCCATAGCGTTCCCGCCTTCCATGTCCCACAGCATTCCCTTCTTTCATTGCCCACAGCGTTTTCTCCTTCCATGTCCCATAGTGTTTCCTCCTTCAAAGTCCCACAGCGTTCCCTCCTTCCATGTCCCACAGTGTTCCTTCCTTCCATGTCCCACAGCGTTCCCGCCTTTTAATGATTTTGTTGAAGTTTATATGTATCACTGAGACTCCAGCTTGTGGTACAGTAACCAAAGCATACTTTTATAGGTACAAGGAAGCCCAGGGTTTGTTTAACCATTGCCTTCAAGCCCCTCCCACTACCAGGTTTGGCCACAACCACTTTTGCCATGGCGCACTAAGCACGCCGCAGGTCCCTCTCTCCCTAAAATGTCCCTCATTCTCAATTTTAAAAGTTGGAAAATATGTAATTGTAGTAGTCTGAAGAATAAGGAAACAAATGTAGCGGCGGGCTCCTGAAGAGCACGCGCTATGTTTTTCAAAGTTAAAACTTTACCCAGACTACAGTATGGTTTAGGTCTATTTGTCTAAATTAGACTTCTGTGTCAGTCTGACTGGGCTGTGAAATGTTCAGCCTGGCCACAAGGGGGCGCTGTCTCTGGTGGCAGGTGTGGAACTATGTTCTAGTCAGATGTTTAAGTTACTCTCTTTCATAAGCAGGTCAGTGGGAGTGACCCTCCCACTGTGCCCTCTGGGAGAGGGTATTTAAGACACGGATGTCACGTGGTTCGGGGTTCCAGTATGAAGAGTTGAGTACTTGGTCCTGGTCCTCCTGACCAGCCCCCAGGAAGGCTATGGCCTGGGGTGCGGATCCACCTGACTTTAATGCCTCGAGGCTGGCTAGCCCAAGGCAGGAAAACTAAAGGAGGATTCTGAGGTGGTTGGGTGCCGTCTCCGCCTCGGAAGAGACCCAGTATACTTCAAGCATTCCAGGGGAGGACTCTTTAGAAGATTACCACAAGTGAGTTTGGTTTTCTTAACAAGAGCCTGGAAGGGCTGAAGTAACCAAGAGAATCAAGTCTTGTGGATATCGCCAAGCTGGTTGAAAGATCCAGGTATCCTACAAGTGTTCTACAGCTTAGTTTCCTATGTGTTCTGCAACAACATTGGTGATAAAGACTTTGTTCCTGAGCAAGCACCTTTTTGGCTGCTAGGCCTTGTGAGAGAGAGACTGTCCAACATGAGTGTTCATCCAGCTGCAAATGGCTATTCTCTGGATGCAGTCAAAGTAAGCAAGTTCTTTAACGTTTTTGACTTTGACATTGAGAGTACCTGAACTTTCCAACCCTCTGATCCCAAGTTAAAGACTGTTCAGTGGTTGAAGTGTGCAAATAAAATCCATTCAACTGGATCTATTGTCAGTCTCAAGTTACTGGCTCATCTACCATGGGACATCCCCTAGACATTCAAGAAGAAGCGGAAGGTAACGGTAAGCCCAAAAATAACCAGCAACCAGCAGCTACATAAATATTAAGCCCATTAAAATAAAACTGAAGAACTGAAATGAGGAAAAAAAAATGACTTCTGTTAAAAATGTCAATGTTTATAGTACATAGTAGTCACTGAACATGCAAAATCCCCATTGAAAAGTTTAAAATCACACCATACAATTATTTGTTTTAACATCATACAGATACAGGATGACGACAAGAAGGAATTATAGAGACTGCCAAGCAGATGGAACTTGGAGTAATACGCTTCCTGTATGCGAAGGTAATTTAACATAAATGTAGGAGTTGTAATTACACAAAATATTTATCCAACTTTTTATTGTTTCACATGTGTAGTGTCTCTACCATTTGTACACATATGGCTATATAAAAATGTAAAATTCAGGGTTCGTTTTTCATGAAATATAAAGAAATTCTAGATCATGCACTATAGTAGAAGCTTTCCATGAAGAAAAATTACCTTTTTTAACATACAGTTATTTTTTCAATGGATTGGAATATGTATTTTCTTCTGATGATTGTTTGGTACAGATTTTAAAGTGGATGTGTCAGTTGTGTACATATGAATAATCAAAGAATAGCTGTATCAGTAAGGCTGCTTTCACACTGAGGCGCTTTACAGGCACTATAGCGCTAAAAATAGTGCCTAAAATAAGCGCCTGTAAAGAGCCTCTCCTCTCACTCCAGTGTGAAAGCCTGAGGGCTTTCACACTGGAGCGGTGCGCTGGGAGGACAGTAAAAAAAGTTCTGCAAGCCGCATTTTTGCAGCGCTGTAGGAGCGGTGTATACACCGCTCCTACAGCTCCTACTTAAGAATTATTAAGCACCCCTGCCCATTGAAATCAATGTGGCAGCAGTTATTGGGTGATCTTTACTCTTTGTATAATGCATTGTTTTAACACTTATGTTACATAGAATGTTTTTAAGCATAGCTTTGTGGTTTGTATTAGTGTTTTAATAATTGATTTATTGAAAGAGCAGCCCTAGGCTATTTTCATGTTCAATATTTAAAAGGCACTTTTTTTTCAGATATATTATACAGTTTAGATTGATGCCTATTCCCAACACCTTGGAATTTTCATTCCCTGTGTATCTTAGTAGCAATCGTGTGACAATAGGCACCTGTTTTGTTATAACTTATGGTTGTTTACCCCCTCTCTTTTAAAAGTAAGTGCATATCCTGCCCTTTGTTGCTGCCAAATACAGTTTGTAAGGGCGCTCTGAACTTCAGGACCAAGCAAAAACAGATGTCTTTATGAACCAGAAAGTCTATAATAGGGTATCCTCCACACTTAGGGCTGCACTTATGGAGAGAAGCAATCTCTGAATAGGAAACAGAAAAACAAAGAAAAGGCACCTCTAAGTGTAGAATTAAAAGCTATTTGATATGCTCTGCCAGTCTACATAGCTTGTAAGTGTTTTTAACCCTTTTTGGGGAAATTAAACAGCTTTTAATTCTACACTTAGAGGCGCCTTTTCTTTGTTTTTCTTTGTTGCTGCCACATACCGTATAGCCTGTATAACCATATCATTTGTTTTGGAATTACTATTTAAAATCAGCGCTCAGTGGAACTCAACATAAATACAATCAATTAATTAAAAATATTGCATTTAATAAAATGAGAAGCACAGAAGTAAAGTCATTAATATCCAGCACAACAGTGAGGGATGTACTTATTGCACAGTCAAGTAAAAATCCAAAAGTAGGAATAAAGCAAAAGTAATAGTACACTGTGCCACCTTTCTTCAGGAAACAAGGGGTTAACTCTCGGCTATAGATCTATTAACAGGTAGCCAAAGCATAGAGGACTCATAGCTCCATGTTGCAGTAACTTGGCAATTCACTTATTGCAGGCTGCTGTCCACTTAAAAAACATGTGCAATTTTAATCTCAGGTTGAGATGACCAGGGATCAGACAGCGCTGTGCCAAGACAGTCACCAGAGTACCTCTATTCACCATGAGCGGCGTCCTATAGTGTATGTCTGGGAGACATCGGATTGGCGTCCCATGAAGCCTGTCATGTGGTGAAGAGGGGAGGAGCCTAAGTCGCCGGGAACGACCGCAAAAAGACAACCACTACCGTTCGGAAAATGGAGCTCCCGTTTGGAAGGAAAGGGTGGTCAGTGAAGCTCGGTAAGTTGCCATGACGACCGTGACTGACATGTTTCGCGTGCCTGCGCTTTGCCAATGTCACGGGAGTCACTGGCAGGGTGGAATATAAAGCATAACAGACACTGAGGGATGGACCGATCAGCTGTCTGGAGTAACCTTAGATTTAATCCCTTGTTGGATGCTTCATATACATATACATAGCATAGCAAGGCTAAGAGATAATGCTATTAGATGCAAACAAAACTCGATACTAGAAAGCAAAAAGGAAGATTATTTGGAATTCATATAATTATTTTTGTTTAGAAAGAACTGTACGGCTGCAATACCCACCTCATGGGGTATTGAGGTGTACAGAGAGGATACATCCAAGGCGGCCCACAGGTAATCCTCCTACCATGTATACTCCTTCAGTGTCTCGATCACCTGGCTTGCGTCTTTAATATAGGATGGTAATTGGACCACCATCGGTTGTAACCAATGATCAATATAGATGGAGAGGCCACTAATAAAACTATTCGTACTGGCAACAATGGGTCTATCAGGAGGATCAATGAGAGATTTGTGCACCTTTGGGAGATGATAAAAAAAAAGGTGCACAAATCTTTCATTGATCCTCCTGGTAGACCCATCGCTGCCAGTACGAATAGGAGCCAGTCGACTCAGGCTCCTCCCCTCTCTACCACATGGCGGGCGTCATGGGACGCCAATGCGATGTCTCCTGGACATACACTATAGGAGGCCGCTCATCGTGAATAGAGGTACTCTGGTGACTGTCTTGGCGCAGCGCTGCCTGATCCCTGGTCATCTCAATTTGAGATTAAAATAGCGCACATGTTTTTTAAGTGGACAGTAGCCTGAGATAGGTGAATTGCCAAGTTAATGCAACATGGAGCTATGAGTCCTCTATGCTTTGGCTACTTGTTAATAGATCTATAGCCGAGAGTTAGCCCCTTATTTCCTGAAGGAAGGCGGCACAGTGTACTATTACTTTTGCTTTATTCCTACTTTTGGATTTTTACTTGCCTGCGCAATAAGTACATCCCTCACTGTTGTGCTGGATATTAATGACTTTACTTCTATGCTTCTCTTTTGATTAAATGCAATATTTTTAATTAATTGATTGTATTTATGTTGAGTTCCACTGAGCGCTGATTTTAAGTTGTATTCATGTGAACCTCTCGGAAGTTTTTTCAGCTGCACTGCATACCACTCAGAATCACTAGTTTTTAATCTGACTTTGATAGGTTGTCTCCAATTGAGCTGGCCATACACGATGCAATTTTCTTATTCAATTTCCTTTGGGTTTGCCTTGTGGTACAAGGGCCTGTCTGATTGCACACACATTGAAGGTGTTTAGATTTGGCCTCATATTATATGGTTTTGGTAGATCTGGGGGAGATCCATAGAGGAGAATTGTATTGTGTATGGCCAGCATAAGACCAAAAAATCTTAGCGCTGGAGTTTTGTGTTGTTGATTATTGTTTTGGAATTAGGCTATTCTGTACTCCACTATGAACCAGAGTACCATTCAAGAAAAAACCTATAGGCCTGTGTGTTTCAAATGATATGGTATAATTTTTCTTGAAACTGTCTACAGGTGGACAATCATTTAGTTCTCCTACTTGGGACATAAAGCTTTTGTAATGGAAAATAAAAAAAAATATAGAAAATAAATACCAAAAATGTCATAATGACCTGCTCTGCACAATGGTTTTGCACAGAGCAGCCCCGATTCTCCTCTTCTGGGGTCCCCAGCCAACATTCTTGGCCCCTCCTCCTTGCCCTGTGTACCATAGCAAGCCAATTGCTATGGGGGGCATTCATGCATGCTCGCTCCTGAGCTAGATTTCTGTGCCCATAAGACATAGAGCAGGGGTGCCCAACCGCTGGCACATGGAGGCCTTCGATGTGGCCCGCCACATCTTACTCTGAGATGGTGAGTCGGCAAACCCAGATCGCGGGTTCCCAACCCTCCATCTCCGAGCATCAGCGCAAAGAACTGAGCCACCGCTAAAGGAAGTAGAGCCGATGCTTCCTGTATAGTGCCGGCTCCTTCACAGGTGGAGTGATGTCAAATGTACTCCGCCTGTGACAGGAAGCATTGGCTTTGCTCTCTACTGCAGCCGCATGCTTCTGTCACACTAATGCATGGGAACCAACGATCTCGGAGAGCAGCCAGCAGTGCAAGAGCCATCAGTGTCAGTACCAGCCACCAGAACCAGTCACCAGTACCCGCCATCAGTACCAGTACCCGCCACCAGTACCAGCCAGCAGTACCAGTACCTGCCAGCAGTATCAATACCCACCAGAAGTACCAGTACCCACCAGCAGTACCAGCCAGCAGTATCAGAACCTGCCAGCAGTATCAGTACCAGCCAGCAGTACAAGTACCCACCAGTAGTACCAACCAGCAGTACCAATATCCATCAGCAGTACCAGTACCCGCCAGCAGTATCCGTACCCACCAGCAGTACCAGTACCAGCCAGCAGTACCAGTACCCACCAGCAGTACCAGTACCAGGCAGCAGTACCAGTACCCACCAGCAGTACCAGTCAGCAGTACCAGAAAGCGGTATCTGTCAGCAGTACCAGCAGGCAGTACCCAACAGCAGTACCAGCCAGCAGTACCAGCTCTGGAGGACAGCCAGCAGCAGCCACCAGTTATATCCACCTGGGGGACAGCAGCAACCAGCTGCAGAAATCCCGAGGAAGAAGTGAAGATTGAGGTCAGTTGAGGAGCAGGTAAACTGCTGTGCATCAGTGTGAAAGCAGCCTTAGGCCCCTTTTACACGTTCGGTCCGATCAGGTCTGCCTGTCTGTTTTTCAGGCGGACCCAATCGGACCCCCCCATTCACCCCTTTAGAGCGGCAGATGTAAACAGACTCGTGTCTGCTTACACCCGCCTATCTGCAATCCAATCTGCTTAAAACAACAGAAGGGGATCTGTCCCCTTCTGTCTGGGCAGATCGGAAGGCCCTTAGGGTTAAGCGGGCTGCATCCATGTCTGCTCTACATACGCAGAGTGGACACAGACCTGCCATCCACACGCTACGCTCATTGTGGTCCACAACTTGTTACCAAGTCGCTAAAGTGGCCCTCGCTCCTCAAAAGGTTGGGCACTCCTGACATAGAGTGTGGCTCAGCCCTCCCCGCCTCACTGGCTGTGATTGACAGCTTCAGTAGCCAATGGCTCTTGCTGCTGCATCTCAGCCAATGAGGAGGGAGAGACTCGGCAGGGCCTTGGCTCTCGTACACAGCGCTGGATCGAGATTAGATAAGCTTAGGTAAGTATTATTGTTAGCTGGGGCAGCTGCACACTAAAGGTTTTTTAATCTTCATGCATAGAATGTATAAAGGTAAAAAAACCTTCATCCTTTATGTAGCACTACCCCCTTGGGGACCTGCTCATCTGCACGGCCATGACCAAGTGAACCTTCAAACCCACCTGACACTTTGGGTTCTGACATCCTTGTAACACTGTGCAGCAAGGATCAAACAAAGTATTATTAGGTTCTGAAATATTTTATTTGAGCCAAATAAAGTCAGTTATTTCACCAACAGAGGTAATGAATCTGCTGAGCCAGCTTAACAGCACCAACTCAGCAAACAAATTTCTCCCAAGGACACAAACAATGGTTCAGCAACGAACAATGTTATATGCATATATGTACACTATAATTAGATGTCACCTCCTAGTGGATGTTGCAGTTAACTACTTATGTGGCTACCTTGAGAAGGATCTAATCTAGCCAAATCTAGTCTCAAATCCCTGGTAACGCTCTCTTTTAGCATTACCAGGGATTTGAGACGGTGTCTATTCTGGAAATGTTCAATCATCAATATTTATTGAAGGTAATATACAGGCTTTCCTTTAAGTAATAACAAAAGATTTCCATGTTGCAGATCTGATGTTCTTTGCTAGCTAGAAAGAGCTTGTTAACTGTAATCCGTTTGGTCACAGATAAAGCAATAGGTTCCTAGTGGTGAAGACCTAAGGCGCCTGAGCACAGTTTTCAAGCAATGCAGTAAAGTGTTCTTGGGGTGATGTAATAGGTAGCAGGAGAGTGCTGCGCCGTCAGACATCCGTGTATAACTCCTGAAAGCAGGCACTTAATCTACAGGTACGACGCTCTAACCGGTACCGAGGAACGGCCAAAGACACAAGGAACACGGACATACCATCCGCTGAACCTGCTGCCATGTCCAAACGGAATTCAGTGTCCCGTTGCACTTCAGACCAAGCTGACCAAGATGGCGACGGGCCACCACGTGACACGCGGGAGACATACAAGGCCACTTGAAACTGATTGGAAAGATGACGCCTAAGGACTCCTCACAAGCGGCACACTGCCATCCGGAGGCACAAGATCCCCACAACGATGCAGACTACACCATAGCGCTAAAAGATCCAGCGACGCCATGCCTTCCATGGGACCGCATGAGTACCCTGCCAGGCCTAACAGGCCCAGCATCAGCCCATTCCCCAGAACTGGACACCCCAGAGCACACCCTAAGGGACATCATGTCTGCAGTACTTTCTTGTAAACACTCCTTAGCTGTGCTCACCTCAAAAATCAAAGGGGTAAAGACAGAGCTCACTTTTGTCAGACAGGACTTACAAAAGTTAAGAGACTGCACCACAGCAGTGGAGGACAGGCTCTGGAAGATGAATGTGCCCCATACAACGTGATGTGCACTATAACTCCATGGTGGTGGACAAGCAGGCAGCCCGCATAGATGACATGGAAAATAGGATGAGGAGGAATAATGTACATGCAATAGGTATGCCTGAAAAAATAGAAGGCAAGAACCCTGTGCGATTCATTGAGCAATGGCTCCTCCAAACTTATGGAAAAGAGACATTCTCTCCCATGTTTTGCGTAGAAAGGGCCCATAGAGTGCCAATGAGGCCCCTACCTCTGGATAATCCACCTCGTGCATTCCTATTTAAGCTGCTAAACTATAAAGATAGAGACACCATATTGTCAAAAGCCAGGAATTTGGGAGATGCACTAAAGATAGATAATTCAAAAATCTCATTCTTCCCTGACTTCTCAGCAGTGGTACAAAAACAAAGGGCGCTATTTAATGATGTCAAGAAACGGTTGAGGGCTCTCAATCTACAGTACTCAATGCTTTATCCCTCATGGCTATGAGTAGTCGCCAGGGACCAGATCCACTTCTTTGACAGGCTGCAACTGGTGTCGCAGTGGCTGGACAGAGGGGAGCGCTCCATCCGAGAGGAAGCAGCAAATTGCTAGGGAGGACGGGAGAGTGGCAAGAATCGCGGCTATCCAAACCAAGATGGAACCTGATGTGCAGTTTTTCCCTGTTGGACCACCACATAATTAGGCTGACATCCCCTGAGCAAGACGGATACAAGTGAGCAGTGCCAAGCAATGGCTTTGCAGACATTTGCATTAGGGAAGTTCCGCCCAGGCAAATGGCTCAGACTGACACTAGTTACCGAGCCATGTTCCTCCCCAGCTTAATAAGTCCTGGTGCCCACAAGGAATCAGCGACTCTTATCTAACCTATGAAGCTGAGAAGGCCCTGCTGGCCTACCTTTGTTTATGTTTTTTTTCTCACAGGACAAGGCACTGCTCAGACCACCAGGGGGTCTGGACCCCTAAACTGTGATGCCCTGGAGGGTGAACCTGAACTGCCACAGACGCAAGTAGAACCACTAACTTTTTTCCTCCGGTTTTCAGCCAGTATTTCTTCTTCTTTTTTTCTCTTTTTTTCCCTCAACCTGAGCAAAAGCTCAAATGGGGGTATGCAATGTTTGCAACTGATCTGTATCAAGGGACTATTCCGGCAGCTAAGTATATTGCTGACAAAATGTATACTTCTGAAGATTATGGCTAGAACACATGTAATACTTAGCTGGAATGTGAGAGGTCTGGGGAACAGGGTGAAGCAGCTGGCAGTGACAAATGTGGCCAAGAGGCTGAGATCCTCAATTATCTGCTTACAAGAAACGCACATGCACCCAGGTCGTACATTACAGTTCTCGGCCCGTTTGTTCAGCCAGCAGTTTCATTCAGCATATTCTACATTTTCACGGGGGGTGAGCATATTGATTCCCCAGGGGGTCCTGTTTGTATGCTCTCTCTCCGTACTTGATGAAAAAGGGAGGTATATATTTCTGAGAGCTAATTTAGAGGGCTTAGACTATATACTGGCTAACGTATACATACCCCCACCGTTTTCATCTGAGGTCCTTGGAGTGCTGACAGGATTCCTAGCTAAACACCCCAATGTACCAGCATTTGTAGTTGGAGACTTCAATAACTACCTAAATCCACAACTTGATACATTTTCAATTTTCCACCGGGTTGGATCTAGCTCCAGGGATCAGACGCCATTTGCACACTTGCTGAAAGGCATGGGTCTACATGATGTCTGGGGCCTGAAAAATCCACATGTCAAGCTTTTCTCCTGCCACTCGGCATCACACAAAGGTCTGTCCAGAATTGATCTTGGTCTTTGCAATGAGGAGATGTTACAATATATAACTGATGCACAGTATGAACCAAGGACGGTCTCCGACCATGCCCCATACTGGGCAAAAATTACCATAGCTGGTCCTGACAAGCACAACCATTTGAAAATTAGCCCATTCTGGCTGTCCCTATTCCAGGTACCTGACCCAATATCGGCCACATTGGCAGACTTTATAGCTATTAACCACTTCAGCCCCGGACCAATTGTCAGCCTAAGGACCAGAGGTCTTTTTACAATTTCGCACTGCACTGCTTTAACTGGTAATTGCGCAGTCATGCAATGTTGTACCCAAACGAAATTTACGTCCTTTTCTTCCCACAAATAGAGCTTTCTTTTGATGGTATTTGATTGCCTCTGCAATATTTATTTTTTACGATATAAAAGGAAAAAGACTGAAAATTAAAAAAAAAAGATATTTTCTACTTTTTGTTATAAGAAAAATCGAATAAACGAAATTTTAGTCATACATTTAGGCCAAAATGTATTCAGCCAAATGTCAATAAGCGTATATTTATTGGTTTGCGCAAAAGTTATAGCGTCTACAAACTAGAGTACATTTTCTGGAATTTACATAGTTTTTAGTTTATGACTGCCTATCTCATTTCTTGAGGTGCTAAAATGGCAGGGCAGTACAACCCCCCCCCAAATGACCCCATTTTGGAAAGTAGACACCCCAAGGAAATTTCTGAGGGGCATGTTGAGCCCATTAGTTATATGTGGAATTGCACCCCAAAATATATTCTGCTGCTTCTCCTGAGTACAGGGATACCACATACGTGGGACTTTTTGGGAGCCTAGCCGCGTACGGCACCCGAAAACCAATCACTGCCTTCAGGATTTCTAAGGGTGCAAATTTTTGATTTCACTCCTCCCTACCTATCACAGTTTCGAAGGCCATAAAATGCCAAAATAGCACAACCCCCCTCCCCCCAAATGACCCCATTTTGGAAAGTAGACACCCCAAGCTATTTACTGAGAGGCATGTTGAGTCCATGAAATATTTTATAAGTTGCAGGAATATTACAATTTATTTTTTTTGCACAAAGTTGTCACTAAATGATATATTGCTCACACATGCTATGGGCATAAGTGAAATTACACCCCAAAATAAATTCTGCTGCTTCTCCCGAGTACGGGGATACCACATGTGGGGGACTTTTTGGGAGCCTAGCCACGTACAGGACCCCGAAAACCAAGCACTGCCTTCAGGATTTAAATATAAACCGCTACCAAAAAAAACTGTTAGCGATCACAGGGATCAGGCCTGACTCTGCGAACGCTGCAGTTATGTGTTTAGTGTTTTGTAAGTGACAGTGATCGATCGATACTGCACTTGGGTGGGCTGGGCAGAGGGGCAAAGCGCAGGTGCTAGCAGGTATCTGGGCTGATCCCGCTAACAATGCGTTTTTTTGGAACCCTAAACTGCTGGGGACGCTAGTATAGATCTGATCAGATATTGATCTGATCAGATACTATACCACTACGGGAGGTGTATGCTTTGCGCGTGGGTGTTAGCGGTACTGGCACTAACCTAGCGCTGCCTGGGGCGCCGAAGACCCTGGCCCTAAAACCTAATTGATATCACCTGCTGGGTGATCAGGGGGTTAAACCTTTATTGGGTAATAAATGGTGGGTGCCCTGATGCTATAAAAAGCAAACTAACCAGAGTCACCCGTAACACTTATACGGTGATCACTGGTGAAAGAGTTAACTAGGGGCAATCAGGGGGTTAAAATCTTTATTAGGTAGTATATGGGGGTCCCTGACGCTATATAAAAACCTGAAGGGGAACCTAAATAACTAACTGGCTAACCAGCGTCACCAGTGACACTTATACGGCGATCGCTGGTGAAAGGGTTAACTCTAGGGGCAATCAGGGGGTTAAAACCTTTATTGGGTAATATATGGGGGTACCTAGCGCTATAAAAACCTGGCGGTGAACCTAAAAAAATAACTAGCTACCTAGAGGCAAAAGTGACACTAATGCAGCAATCAGAAAAACTATCGCTTAGTGACACTGGCAAAAGGGGGTGAAAGGGTTACCTGGGGGCAATCAGGGGGTTAAAACCTTTATTAGATAATATATGGGGGTCCCGGACGCTATATAACAACCTAACGGGGAACCGAAATAACTAAATAACTAACTGGCTATCCAGCGTCACCAGTGACACTTATACGGTGATCGCTGGTGAAAGGGTTAACTCTAGGGGCAATCAGGGGGTTAAAACCTTTATTGGGTAATATATGGGGGTACCTAGCGCTATAAAAACCTGGCGGTGAACCTAAAAAAATAACTAGCTACCTAGCGGCACCAGTGACACTAATGCAGCGAACAGAAAAACGATCGCTTAGTGACACTGGCAAAAGGGGGTGAAAGGGTTAACTCTAGGGGCAATCAGGGGGTTAAACCTTTATTAGGGGGGGTAGGGGGCTACCCTGGACCTAACACTAACTGCCCTGACAGTTTTTACTGTCACAACTGACGCTAAATGCAGTGATCAGTAAATAAATGATCACTGCAATCAGTGACACTGTGACTGGGAGGGGAGGGGATCGGAGGGCGATCAGGGAGGTGATGGGGGGGTGATTTGTGTGCCTATGTGTACCTACATGTCAGTGTAGTGTTTGGTGCACTTACTATGTCCTCTCCTCGTAGCCCGGTCAAAAAGACCGCCCCGAGGAGAGTGACATCACTTCCTCCCTGCCTGTGTTTACACTACACAGGCGGGGGAAGCTTCTCATTCGCCAGGAGCGATCGAGAGGGGATGGCCAGAAACCAACGGCCATCCCCTCATTCTGGATCGCTCCTGAAGCGATCGGACCCCCCACCCGCGGGAAGGCAAGCACGTACATGTACGTGCTTGTGCCTGTCGGTGCCATTCTGCCGACGTACATTGCCATGCAGCGATCCTTAAGTGGTTAATAAAAACACTGCAGCCTCAGGTATGTGCTGGGATGCCCTTAAGACATTTCTCCGGGGGCAATTTATTAAAACCATATCCTCGATAAAGACCAAGACCAAAGCATGGGAGCTATCAGTACTCCAAGAAGTGAAAGATGCAGAGACCAAACTAGTATCCAACCTGACTGAAGCCTCCGAAAGGAGATGGTTAGAAGCGCAGAAGTTAGCTAATGCTATGTCTACTACGAAAGCTGAAAACAAACGTTTTTTTTTACAACAGAAATATTTCTAAGAGGGAGAGAATATGGGCCATATGTTAGCTATGATGGCCAAAGCAGGGAGAGACTCATCCTACATAGCGGCAGTGCAGGACTCTTCGGGTCAGACTTTAAAAAAACACACTGAAATAGTCGATACAATCAGAACTTTCTACGAGGAAGTATACTCCTCTAAGGTATTCTCTGCTCCCACCGAGATACGGGACTTCCTAGAGGGTTGCAACCTACCGTGTCTTAAACAGTCTGATAGAGACATGCTGGGTGCCCCTCTCACAATTGAGGAAACCTCCAGGAGGAGACGGCCCATCCTGCATAGGTGTATAAAAAATACGCAGACATTTTGCTCCCACAATTAAAGCAGACATTGACTAAGGCCCTGGAGCTGGGTCAGCTTCCCCCTTCCATGGCTGAAGCCACTATCATACTGATACTCAAACCGGACAAAGGCGCACTTTTACCAGACTTGTATAGGCCAATATCCCTATTGACGACACATGTTAAGCTGCTGGCCAGGGTTCTGGCCACCAGACTGGCCTCGGTCATACAGAGACCTGTGCACCGCTACCAGTCTGGGTTCATTCCATCTAGGTCCACAGCCCTAAACATTAGGCGCTTGCATCTTAATTTACAAATCCCAGTGGAGAATACAGGCAATAGAGCGATCCTGTCACTCGATGCTATCAAAGCTTTTGACAGTGTCGAGTGGCAATACCTTTGGGGGGTGCTGGAGAGGTTTGGACTAGGGGAGAATTTTATTAAATGGGTTCAATTACTATATTCAAATCCCATTGCTAGGCTGTGTGTTAACGGGGATCTCTCTGGCCCTTTCTGTCTATACAGAGGCACTAGGCAGGGGTGCCCATTGTCCCCCCTGTTGTTTGCCCTAGCTCTTGAACCTCTTGCGGAGACGGTCCCCGATGATAGAAGGCTTTATAAGGGGTGGCAATATAGACAAAATATCACTATACGAGGACGACACGCTCCTATACCTGGGGGACACGTCGACCTCTCTGGTAAATGTTATGTCCCTAATTAAACACTTTTGTACATTCTCAGGCTTCTCCATCAACTGGAGTAAGTCGCCCTCCTACCCCTAGATGCACTTACAAACCCCCCGCCAGACTGTGCCCAGTCCCTGCAAATAGTCTTGTCATTTAAATACTTGGGAGTAATAATATCCTCCAACCCTTCCAACTACTTACCTCTAAATCTTCAACCCATGATCTCCAAAATAAAGTCCAAATGTGGAGCATGGTGCAAGTTACCCATCTCACTTATAGGCAGGGCCAATTTAATTAAAATGGTCTGGGCACCTCAGCTACTATACATACTGCACAATTCCCCACAATGGATCCCGCAAATTTGGTTCAACAAAATAGATGCGATAAATAGAAGCCTGCTTTGGAAAAAGAAGATAGCTAGAATTAAATTATCTACCCTAAAACTAGGTAAAGGCCAGGGAGGATTGGCAGTCCCTAGCATGCGTCTCTATTTCCAAGCCTCACAACTGCAGCATTTGAGTGGGTGGGGTGAAATAGACATGACGGACCCCTCTCATAGCATATTGCTCCCGGCTGAGGGGGATCTACCCGCAGCCTCGAGTGTCGAGACGGGCATCCCTCAACACACCAGCTCAATGCCAACGGTGGCCTTGCTGAATAAACTTTGGCGTTCGTTTAAACACAGCTTAAATCTGCAGGGCTTCACAATATACACCCCAATATGGGGCAACTCCCTTTATCCAGAGATACAAATGTTAGAGGGGTTTAAATCCTGGAAGGCAAGGGGTATCAAACCGATGTCACAACTCTACTCTCAAAACCCCTTTAAGTCTTTCAAGGACCTACAAGATGAATTCAACCTCCCGAAACATGACTTTTACAAGTACTTACAGCTTCGACATGCGGTGCAAGCACAAGCACAGAATGGTACAAGTTGAACACCCAACAGTAACCTATATCCTCACTTCACAAATTAAAAAAGGCATGATCTCGCAAATATACAGCTTGCTCTTGGTCAGAACACAGGACACAGCAAAACTCCTGTGTAGACATAGGTGGGAACAAGATCTAGGCGAGACAGGAGGGGATGACTGAGAACTATGCTTACAATCCATAACAAATGTGTCTGTATCCCCATCAGGCAGACTTTCCCAACTTTTTATCCTGCATAGATCTTACTGCACAGCGGTGCTCCACAAATGGGGCAGGAGGGACTCTCCCTTATGCCACAGGTGTGAAACGGCTAATGGTGATCTTATACACCTGATGTGGCGATGTCCGAAGCTCTTCGGGTACTGGAGGGGGGTGACCAGGACTATCTCAACTATATACCAATCCACTGTTCAGTTTAGCCCACTCACATGCTTATTAGGAGCTATTGACGAGGAACTTTTTACCGCTCCAACAAACATAGCAGTAACCCGATTGCTATACATCGCTTGTAAGCAAATTGTCGGACTCTGGCTGACTGCCCGTAGCCCTACAACTAAACAGTGGATTGAGCAAGTTAACAACACACTTATAAAGGAAAAACTGACATATCAGCACAGGAACGCAGTTAAAATTTTTTACGAAATCTGCCAACCTTGGCTGGACACCCCAGGAATGACACCCCCACAGCTAGTGTTGGATAGATTACTTCAGGTATGACCACCATGTACAGGCCAAAACTAGCCAACTATACATGTCTGCTGAACAAACAATATTTAACGACAATATGGAATAAAGCAGAAATCATTACTTGAGTTGAGTCCCCTAGTGGAGGTTCACCCTACAGGTCAGTATGATCTAATGAGGTATGGTTTAGAACCTGTGAGAATGATCATCAATGAATAGATAAAAGGTCGAGCAATTAGCCCTCTCACCAACGACCAAATCGATCCGAGGTCTTCTGGGCAGGAACACATGTAGCAGCACTTAGGCAGCGGATACGCTGTCTCGGTCCTCCGAAGTGAAACTTGACCCACGCACCCACACCGAAAGACAGGCGATCCAGATGATGTTAGTGACAGGATGTCCAACAGCTGATAACAGAGCTAGGCCCCTTAGGCCTCGGGTTGGAAGTAAAGCTCTGCATGGTAGGCCACGACCTCTCTCACCCTGTTACACATCTCCCTGGTCCATCTTGTGTCAGGCCCAGGAGGAAGAGACCCTGCGTGGGCTTCTCCCTCCTTATATGGTCACTCCCAGCAACCTTCATGTCACCATGCAGATCCCTGGAATGTGTAGTATTAGGGTACGTGGTTGAAAAGTAATAGTCTAAAAGAGAACTATACATCCCATAATTCACTTTTTTGGACACACAGATATGTTGTCAATGATTGCACTAATCACTTAAAAAAGCACAAGTCATGTCTAGAAACACTGAAAGGTACAATGCTTTCTGCTGACAGTCCATATCGCTATATCCTCCCACCACTTGAAAGTCTTTGCTCCCTAAATACAGCGTATAGCCCAAAATCACTTTACTGCATAAAGCTAATCAATTATTAGTCTACCAAACTAGAGGTTGCAATAGCTAATAACTGACTTCATGAAAGATCCTCCGATAACAAATTATATACATCAAGTCATGTTATGTTTATGACAGGTCAGAAGTAAATCAGTGGCCCACCCAGTAGTGTCAGAGGGTGGATCAAGCTCATCCTTCATTAAAGACTCAGTGAAGGAGGCAAGTGCTTGACTGGAGTGTTGAACAGTGGGTATGAGTTCATCCGAGTTTTCTCCAAGGGGGTCGTGGGCCAACCTCTTTGAGGGACATATCTTTTGTCTCAGTCGAGAGTGCATGTCTTCTGAAGGCTCAGGTTCCTCTTCTGTTCCCCAATGACTGCATCCAGCTTCCGGTTCAGACCCTACCTTGGTCTCAGGCTCCTTCTCTGGTTCTGTTTCTATTGCAGGTTCTTCTTCTGGTTCTAGGGCTTCTTCTCTCTCCATTATGTTAGTAGGAGGGATGAGTGTTTCAACCCGGGTCAGACCCTTCACTATGTTCCAGCTTGACTCCTTCAGTTTCCAGAGGTGGATAGGGAGCAATGGCCTCAGTCTCAGGTATATGAAGACCTGTCCTTAAACAGTCTTCTTCTCCAGCTTCAGAGACAAGAGGATCATTTCCCCAAGAGTGGGCCCACAGCCAATCCAGAGGTACTTCCTCATCGCTTTCTTCCTCTGGAGATGTGAGAAGACAAGATTTTCTGACCCGAGGCCTCAATGATGGAGACTGAAGGGGCTCAAAATCAGGGGTTGAAGGTACCTGGGTGAGATGGGTAACAAATGGTTCCAATGCCAAGTCTTTAGGGGCCCCATTTTCTCTTCTGGCCTGATCTAGTACAGAGGAAATCCAGGTAGTCATTGGCAAACAATTTAAGGTTGAGAATGCCATTAATCAGCTAACTTATGTTTCCCTGGCACCCCTAAATTGTGTAACAACACCCGATCCCCAGGATGTAAATCTTGAACTCTTACTTTAAGATCAAAATTCCTCTTATTCCTTTGTTATCTGATGGTGGAGGCTTCTTTGGCTTTCTTATAGGCTACCTTTAGATTCTTCCTTAGCCTGGCAATGTATCCCTTAAAAGAGGCCTGGGAGGTGTGGTCTGTGGAGGTCCCAAAGACTAAATCCACTGGCAAGCGAGGCTCTCTCCTGAACATCAGTTTGTAAGGGGAGTACCCTGTAGAATCATTAGAGATGCTATTATAGGCATGGACTATTGCAGAAATATGGTCTCCCCAATGTTTTTTCCTCTCTAGCAGGGGGGTTCCCAGCATGTTCAAGAGAGTATGGTTAAACAACTTCGATTGTGAATCACCTTGGGGGTGGTAAGGGATAGTTTTCGACTTCTTTATATTCAGGAGTTCACACAGTTTGTGGATTAATTTGCTCTCAAAGCCCTTGTACACACGATCGGAGATTCTGACGACCAAATCCGTCTGAGTTATTCCGACGGATTAATTCCGGAAGAGGTCCGGAAGTGATGCTGCATACACATGGTCGGACTAAGTTGTCGGAAAATCCGATTGTACATAAGGTGATGACGTTATTTCGTTACGATGGGACTACGTTCAGGCTAGTAGCCAATAGCTTTGGTCTAGGAATTTGATCTGAGCATGCTTGGCACTTTGTCCGTCGGAGTAGGCTACACATGATCGGAGTATGTCCGTTCAGAGCATTTTTTCTGAAAATATTTCCGGCAAGTTGGAAAAGTTGGTCCGACGGATATTCCGACGGAAACAGTCCGATGCAGACCACACACAGTCGCAATATCCGACAAAACGCTCCGATCGGAAACATTCCGCCGGAATCTCCGACCATGTGTACAAGGGGAAGTCCCAGCCTTGATCCGAGTGTAAATGTTGAGGCAGTCTGTAATGAACAAAGAACTTCTCCGCTAAAGTCTTGGCCACCGTGCTGAAAGTTCTATCTGGGCCTAAATGACCATGGTCGTCATGAAGGGTGGTTAACATAGTCAAGCGATGCTTCTCTTGAAGGAACAGCTGACTTACACTTTCTGCCTCCTCAGAGGGACCTCTTCGATATATGATCCCCCCCTTCTAGTTTCATATGGTCCTATTCCCTACGAATCACCTAGGTGCCCTCAATGAGACTATTCATTAGTATTCAAGGGTCTTTTTCGTTGAGAGTGACTTTCGTATTAGATTTCCTAGTGGATCTTCCCGCTGAGCTCTCCTCATGTCCTCCTTGGTCAGTTGAGGCAATTCTTGGCTGGGTACTTGGGTCAGTTTACAGTAGTGTTTTGGTACTCCCGGCAGCTTCAGCCCCAATTGCCCCCTGTGTTTATATTCCACCCCCTTGGCACACTGCTTGTACTCCTTGGGGGGGGTAAGTGAGTGTGGTCTTCAAGAAAGAGCATCAGAGTCTCTATTTCCCACTCCTGGCCGATATTTCAAACTGAATTGGAATTCCGATATAGTGGCTAACCACCGATGCCCAGTGGCGCCCAACTTAGCAGAGGATAACAAGTAGGTCAGAGGGTTGTTATCCGTCTTCACCACAAAGGCGGCTCCATATAGGTAGTCTCGGAGTTTGTCCACTACAGCCCACTTGAGGGCCAAGAACTCCAACTTGTGCACCGGATAAGGCTTTGAAGGGTCAGCGTAGGCCAACACTGGAGCTTCGACCAGACTCCACTTCAACCTCTCAAAGGACCTCTCACACTTATCTGTCCACTGGTCCTGGATAGATTCCCTAGGCTTCCTGTCTCCTCCCTTTTGGATTTTCTGCTGTTCTCCATCCGTTTGTTTCTGTAGCATTGCATTCAATGGCCCTGCAATTTGGGAAAAGTTCTTCACAAACCGTCTGTAATAGGAGCAGAAGCCCAAAAACGACCTCAATTCAGTGACTGGTTGGGCGGGGCCAAGAAGTGACCGCCCCTAGTTTTTGGGGATCAGTGGCTATCCACTCTGCGGATACCACGTGTCCTAAGTAGGTGACAGATGCCCGATAGAATTGGCACTTCTCCAATGACAGCTTCAACCCCTCTTCTTGTAATCGCTGGAAAACCTTCTCCAATCGAGCCTCATGTTCTTCCAATGTTCGACCAAACACGATGAAGTCATCAAGGTATACTCGTACTTTTTTTTTTTTTTATATATATTCTTTATTTTTCAATTTTAAATAACATGTACCAAATGCACATACAGATTATACAGATAAATCATTGTCACAACTTACAGTGTATTTCGCAACCATTAACCAACCCCTCCACCCCCCGAAAAAAAAACCCCCTCTCCTCCCCCTTCTCTATTCCTCTCCCTCTCCATCCCCATTACTCTCCAACCTTTCAAGATATTCCTTATTCAAGAATGTTCTCCATTGCTGCATTTCCTTTGATATTTTTGCCCTGTTTCCTCTAATTTCTGTATAGACTCCTCTATTACCCTAATGTATTCTACTTTCCGCACCCACTCTGATATTGTCGGAGCCTGCACAGTTTTCCAGTGGCGTGGAATCAGAGATTTAGCTGCGTTCAACAGATCTGGAATCATTGTGCTTCTATATTGTGTAATCCCTTTCTCTGTGTCGTGGAACAAACATTCCCATGGGGATTTTCCAATCATTTCTATTATTTTCTCCCAGAAAGGGACTATTTTGGGACAGTCCCACCATATGTGCTTAAAAGTCCCTGGTGCATTACATTCCCTCCAGCAAGATACCCGGTTTTCTTCTCCAAACCTCTGTACTCTTTGAGGAGTCAAGTACCACCTCGCTAATAATTTGAAAGACATTTCAATCGTTGAACATCCCTTGGAAGTGAGTGGGTCATTTTAATTATTTTTCTCCTATGCTCTTCATTTCTTAATGAGCCAATTTCCCCCTCCCATTTCCCCAAATAAGCTGGAAACTCGAAGTCTGTCTCTTGCCTTAATATTTTGTATATTTTAGAAACCCTTTTCTCTAAACATTGTGCTTCTTTAAATAATTTCTCTAATGGTCTAAGTAGTGTCTTTCCTCTCAACGGCTGTGGTAACCCTTGGATAAAATGTGCAATTTGCGTGTATCTCCATCTATCTAATGGCTTCTGCCCCCATTCTTGTGTAATTTCCCTAAAAGTGCTTATCCTTTTCTTTCATCACTTCCACTAGTGTTATTTCTTCTCTCTTTGCCCACCTACTAAAATATAAATGCTCCTCTTTCCCAGGGAGAAAATAATTTGTGTCTAAAAGTGACATTAAAGGGGAATTATAGTGCCAGTTGTGCCTCTTATTAATTTTATCCCAAATTTTTAAAGTGTGTCTTGTTAAAGTGCTAGTGCTAGTCCCTAAATCCCTATAATAGGGAGGTATCCATATCATCTTTACTAACTCCGTGCTACTTAGTGTAACTTTCAACTCTACCCAACTCTTCTCTTGCTTATTGTGGCTCCAATCAGCTACCCTTGAGATCACTATCGCTTCGTAATATTTTTTAAAGTCTGGCAATGCTACACCTCTTCTATCTTTCTCCTTCACTAAGACGTTGTAGGCTATACGCGGGTTTTTACGTGCCCATATGAACGACGCTATCATAGATTTTAACTTTCTGAAATAACTTGGGGGTAAGGGAACTGGGATCATTTGAAAAGTATAAATTACCAATGGCAGTATAAATATTTTAATTGCATTTATCCTCCCCATCCATGTGAGGGCTTTATATCTCATTTTATTTATATTATCTTTAATTTTATTCAGCAAGGGTAGATAATTAGTACCATATACATTGGACGTTTGTGCCATCAATTTTATACCCAGGTAGGTCAGTTCTCCTTTGCACCACTTAAATGGGAGGTGGGTGGCCAATGCTGTCTGTTCTTCCTTTGTTAGATTCAAGTTTAACATCTCCGACTTGGTCATATTTATTTTGAAGTTGGACAATCGCCCATACTGCTCTAACTCTTTAAGGAGGGATGGAATTGTTGTTCTTGGGTTGACTATATACAGCAATACATCATCTGCGAATGCAGAAACTTTGTATTCCCTCTCGCCCACCCGGATACCCCGGACATCCCGGTTCCTCCGAATTACCACCAACAGAGGTTCCAAGGTGATCACGAACAGGATCGGCGAGAGGGGGCATCCCTGCCTTGTCCCGTTAAACAATTCCAGGGGGTGAGACAGGGATCCATTCACTCTGATTCTAGCTGCCGGGTGTAAGTATAGAGATTTAAGCCATCTCATCATCTTCTCTCCCAGTCCCATATATTTTAACGTCTCGTATATAAACTCCCAATCAACTCTATCAAAGGCCTTTTCGGCGTGAACCGATAACAGTACTGTGGGGATCTCTCTCCTAATAACTTCCTGGATCAGGACTATGGACTTCAGGGAATTATCTCTCCCCTCTCGCCCTTTGAACAAACCCTACCTGATCTGGATGGACCCATTTTGGGAGGAGAATTTTTAATCTGTCCACTATTATTTTCGCGAAAATCTTTATATCCGTATTTAGTTGAGAGATCGGGCGATAACTCTCTAGAGCTGCTGGGTCCTTACCTTCTTTCAGTATCAGTGCTGTGTGGGCACAAAGGGCCTCGTCCCGGAACGTCTCCCCTACTCCCACTGCATTGAAATATTCGCAGAGTTTCGGTGCTAAATACTTCTGAAATTTTTTGTAATACAAGATAGAGTATCCGTCGGGTCCCGGACTCCCCCCGAGGGCTGTGTTTTTAATTATTCTCTCCACTTCCTCTATTGTTATGGGGGCCTCTAAAGCCTCCAACTCCTCCTTCTCCCCTCTTGGGAAGTCCAAACCCCCGCAGATAATCCTCTATTACTCCTTTCCTTTTTCCCTTGTCACCCCCTTTCCCCCCTATATTATACAGCTCACTATAATAGGCGTGAAAGTTCTCTGCGATTTCTGGGGTGGAGAACTGTATCTCCCCCCCCTCTATCCCTAATCATTGGAATGTGGGTCCTATTTTTATATTCTTTAACTCTCTTTGACATCCATTTACCGGACCTATTTCCCCATTGGTAACTTTCTTTATTTATTTTGTGGAATGCTGACTCCCTTTCTTGTTCTAGGGTTTCCTCCAGTTCTCTCTTTTTCTCTATTAACTCCTGTCTTTCATGCACTCCCATTGGTCTAGTTTTCTGCTCTAGTTCATTAATCTCCCTATATAGTTGGACTTTTTGTTTCTCCCTCTCCCTCTTTTTCCCAGTTCCGATCCCGATCAGGATCCCTCTTATTACTGCCTTGTGTGTTTCCCACAGGGTGGCTCTAGAAATATCTGGTGTGTCGTTTAACTCAAAGAAGCACAACAACAAACTGTTCAATCTTGCCAATGACTTCCTGATCCTGTATTAGTGAATCATTTAGTTTCCATGTTCTCCCTGTTCCCCTTTCTCCCTGCACCTCGAGCTGTATTACTACTGGGGCATGATCTGATAGGGTGATTGGTTTTATTTCTGCTTTTATAAGATTTGTCACTAGTTGATGCTCTACCAAAATATAGTCCAGTCTTGCAAAGGAATTATGGGGTGCTGAGAAGTGAGTATAGTCCCTCTCTTTTAAATGGCAGATTCTCCATGCATCTAGTAACTGCGCATTGGCCAAAGTTTTCTTTAATGCTCTATATCTGCGCTCTGACGCCCAGGTACAGCCCCCCGTTATATCCAGTTTGGGGTTTAGGGTCCAGTTCAAATCCCCTGCTATAATCAGTTTACCTACTCTAAATCCCTCCAGCTTCTTTAGTACCTTCTTTAAAAATGTATCCGGGTTTCTATTGGGAGCATATACGTTCACTATTGTACATTTCATATCAAACAATTTGCCCTTTAAAAATAGATACCTACCTTCCGGGTCAGCCAAACGCTCCTCTATTTCAAATCTGATTGATCTGTCAAACCCTGTGGCCACTCCTCTTGAGTGGGCTGATGGCGTGTCCCCATAAAACCAAAGTGGGAATTGAAATGATGTCAATTTTGACGTTGATACGTTAGTGATGTATGTCTCTTGGAGGCATACTACACTCTCTCCCAGAAATTGGAGTTCTTTATTTATTTTATACCTTTTTTCCTTCGTATTTAATCCCCTCACATTGTACGATATTACATTAATTACAACCATCAATTGCTTTTACCGAGGATCGGAGCTTCACGTAGGCTGACCCAGAGGTACACACCTTTTGGGATAGAGAGGAAGGGAGAGAGAGATAAAAAAACAACAACCCCCCAACCCCCCCCCCCCCACAACCCCCCCCCCAAAAAAAAATCTTCATAACACACCCCCTCCAGCACTATCCCACCCCCACTCCGCAACAATACCCCTAAAAAGGTTGGTCGGAGTCCCCCCTAACTTTGTTGCTTATATGGGTTAGACACATATCTCGTTGGTGTCCTCTCCTCCTCATATTTACCCGGGACTCACACCGGTGACTCTCCGAGGGCCTCCTCCCCCCTTCCCCCGCAACTTCCCCCCGCATCTTTATTCACTTTAGAACTCCTCTACTCCCCTGTCTTTTATATTTTCCGGGCTTATCTTTACATTATCTTTGGGCTTCCCCCTCTGCACTAAGCCCCTATCTCTCCATCTTAACTTCCTTTGTGTGGGCCTAGTTTCCTTATCTTCTTCCCCCCACCCTGGTAACTGGGGGGGAGGTATATCCAACCTTTCACAAAAGCCTTTCAAGTCCTCTGGGAATCGCAGAACTGCAGAGCGTCCATCTTTTTTCACTTTCAAGCAGGCTGGAAAACCCCATTGATAGGATACTCCTGATGCCAGCATCCGTTGTGTGAGGGGTTTTAATAGTCTCCTTCTCGTCAACGTTTCTATTGCTAGATCCGGGAACACCTGCAGTTCTGCACCCTCAAAGGTCACCCCTGCTGATGTCCTCAATTTCTCCATTATTAAGCCTCTCTCTTCTATATAGTGAAACCTCACTATCACATCTCTAGGGGACTCCTCCCTTGCTGCCGTCCGCCTTGTGATCCTGTGGACTCTATCTTAAGGGTTTCAGTAAGCTCTCTTTCCAGTAAGGGGTTAAATATCTGCTGTACTATGCTCCCCAGTTCCCCACTACTATATTTCTCTGGGAGGCCTTTAATGCGTACATTCTTCCTTCTGCCCCGATTCTCTTGGTCCTCCAGTTTATACTGGAGGTTTCTATTCACTATCTGCAGAGAAGAAATTTGTTCTGTTATCTCATCCAGCCTTAGATCCTGGTTGTCTAATCTTTCCTCTATCTCTTCCACCCTCCCAAGGACCAAGGCTATGTCTGCCCTTACTCCTGCTATTTCCACTTTTAAGGACTCCTCCATTTTAGCAAACATCTCCACCAGCATCTCCTTTATTAGGGCCCCCCCCCCCCTGAGATGTGAGTTGCGCATTGCCTACCCCCCAGTGTCCTCTTCTCCCGCTCTTCTTTTTTTTTTTTTTTTTTTTTTTTTTCCATTGGTCTTTATGTAATTGGTATTTATTGTTATTTTCAAAAGTTAACAAAGAGAAGGAAAATCAACACAAAAAATCAACATACATTGGGAAAATAAGGGAGAAAGAGGGGTGAGGGAATACATACAACCTAGTCAAGTTACATGTAAGCATACATGGCGGCGGAGAGTCACTTCCATTCAACAAACCCAGGGCAGCACCCCTCCCGCTCCAGACATTCGATCCCATGAGCAGGTCCCTCTCCCATACTAGAAGAGGGTGGGGTGCCCCCTTAACACTGTTAAAGCCTTACAAGTGGCTCCTACCGCATAGTAAAAGAGAAGAATACACTAAATCAATCAAAACCAAATTTCTTCCCTGAGAATATGCATAGAGATAAAAGGGGAAACAGAAAGAGAAGAGAGTTGGGATGGGGGTGGGAAAGAAAGTGTGAACCTCAAGCCTCACCGGATTATGTGTTCAGCTCACCGCTCTTCTCTCTTCCCTTTCCTGATGGGCTTTAAGACTGCTGTGAACAGGGATACTTGCTTCCTTCAGGCCCCCCATCTTGGCTCAGTTATCCTTTCCCCCTTTACTTTCTTCTAATGTCTTCTGCCTGTTTAGACCTGATCTCCGCGTTGTTCCTGACTTGGGGCTGCTTGGGCCATCCTCTGTTATACTGTAGTTACATGCCATGTACCGCTGAATACCCCCTGGGCTGGGTGCCAGCGGCACATTTTTACCTGTTTTAGCTTTCCCTCTCATTCTTCCCTTTAGGTCCACCCAATTCTTTTCTACTCTTCACCCCCACGTCTCACCCTCCGTCTCCTCCTACCTCCTCCCTCCCCACTTTCCTCTCTGTCCGATGGAGACCAAGAACTTCTCACTTCATCCCTCCAGACTCTCCCTCCCCTTCAGTCCACCAGGGGGGCTCGAGGGATATCGGCCCACCAGTGAGGGGGACGTGGGCAGGACCACACACCTCAGTCAACCCACTAAACCGCAGGGCCCTTCTCGGTTCTCCGGCCCTCCCTCCCTCCTGGTGCTGTCCTCTAGCAGCTGAGAGAGAGACAGCAGGGGAGGCGTAGAGCCAGGAAGCTTCCGGTGCTCTAGTCAGCTTCTGCCCAATTCTTACTGCCCACGTCTCTTCTTCCTGCTCCAGTGTTCTGCACAGGCCCTTTGGACAATACTGAAATGTGTATAGACCAGATAAATATTCAACCTATAAGTTTTGACAGTAGTTCTACAATGTCTTTATCCGTTTATCTTTTGTCTCAGGATTGTCCTTTGTCTTCCTCCTTCCTTAAGAGCAGCACTTCTCCGCCTGTTACCACAATGCCTACTGTCTCTTTTTCGGTTCTACTGCCCGCCTTCAGGGTGCACTCGAGGTGGTAAAAATCTGGCCCCAATTATTTCAGAATAAAACTGGAAGAACAGTGTTGATATGAGACTATTTGCGGGCCCCTGATTGGTCTAAATGCTGACCCCAGCACATTAGTCCCTTAGCGTCCACCTTCTCTGGATTCGAGCTTTGGGGTGACCGTATACTTTTACGAAGTAGGTACTAGGTTGAACTCCCTTTCTCTGCTTCCAAACCTCCACTTGCCCACTGCCGGACTCTCGGGGGTCCTGGGTTTAATAATTTCTCTATTAGTACCCCCTGCCTTGTCCCTCCAATCCAAAGTCTATGTGGTACAACAGGGCCTCTAACTTGGCAGTAACAGTCCCCCTCCCCTGACTCGCACGCTTCCTTCCATGGCTCCTCTAGGCAGGCCCTCCCACTCTGGGTTTCACAAACGAATTAACAGTTTTTAGAACTTAAAATTGGAGGGTTAGGGTCACTGTCTGCAGTATAATGGGGCTGGAGCAGCTTATTCAGTTTACCCAGCTACTTCTCCAAAATACTGACCCTCACAGTGGGCGTCAAGCCAAAGACATAGACAGCAAGTTATTGTGGCCTTAATAATGCATACAAGTCCTTTGGAAGAAGGAGAGTTTAGCGCTCTCTTGACACCATTCTACCGCTGCTTTCAAACTTTTCCTTATTATGTGATCTTGCTTCAAAAGTCATTGAGCCTGCTTTAAGAAAGGGTCTATTTTATAACAGCTATTGTAGTTACTTGGCAGCTCTACCTGCGATACAGTTCACTGCTCAGGAAGCTCACACACTTCTGCCAGTCCTCTTACAGACCAAATCTCCTCCATCCCAACATTAACTCACGTTTTGTTGATTGGAACATCCCAGCCCAGGGACTAGCAGCTTCGAGCGCCAGGTCCTCTCCCTCTCTTACCAGAGGTGGATGTCTCTCTCCTAGCTGAGGAGGTCCAGTGTGTTGTTCTACATTATGCAAGTAGGTGCAGCAGACCAGCAGCAAGATAGGCCCGGGTTTCTACTCCCCGATGCGTGCAAGGTGCACGGGATGCTCGGCCCCCGTCACCTAAACCCTCGGAACGGCGTCCGGTCGCAATGTCAGGGGAGTGACCACCTTCAGTCCCGGAGCTGCTCGCCCCACTTCCGAACTAAGCGGTGTGCAGTGAGGACAGAGAGAGTGATACGAGCAGTGGCAGGCTCTCCTCCGCAGGGTCCTTCAGCGTGGCTTAGCGGGGTTGTCCGGTCTGCTCTCCACTCGGCATACCCGGCTTACACGGCGTGGCGGGGATGGGAGCGCTGTTACGCGGGGAGGGAGGACACCCAGAGCGTGCCTACCTCATGGTGCTCCGCCCCTGTCACTCCTGGTATACTCATACTTCTACCAAGTTCATATCACCCACTGTATTCTCCATCAGTTGCTGAAACGTGACAGGAGCCCCAGTCAGTCCCTGAGGCATCCGATCAAACTCAAAGAATCCCAGTGGGCTTATAAAGGCCGTCTTCGCTGCGTCTGGGTGCATAGGGATCTGGTAATATCCAATCATCAAGTCCACAACACTGAACTATTTGGCCCCAGATAAGCACTGCAAGGCATTATTCTATGCGAGGGGTCAATGTATTTATCTGGGATAGTCTTTTGATTCAAGGTTCGATAATCAATGCACATCTGGAGAGACCCATTCTTCTTTCCCACCACCACGATCGGAGAAGCATAAGGGCTTTGAGACTCTTTAATCAATACTGACCTTTTCAGTTCAGCCAGTTGTTCCCGAAGGTCTTCTAAATCGCATAAAGGGACCCGCCTTGCCCTCTCTCGGAAGGATTTGTCCTCAGTCACTCGAATTCGATGTTGGGTACTCTTGGCACAGCCCACGTCAAAGTCATTTTTCAAGAACATTTTCTCCCACCAAGCTATTTGACCTTTAATCCTTCCTTCCCAAGCAGGGAGGAGGCTTGGGCAGTAAGCAGTGCGGTTCCTTCCATCTCCCACTTGGGCTGTCTCATTCTGCGCCACCAGGGTGGCAGCACTTACTTTCCCAATCAAAATTCAGGGGGCTTAAGGCTGACTGGGTGACTAGTGACATTCTGTAAAGCTCTATCCCAACTTCTTCCTCTGTGGGATCAGCTTCTACCACCACCTAGTGACCCAGCTGGTACCAGGACAACTTGATGGTGGCTTTGGGGCATTTCTTTCCCCAAGCTGCAGCACCCTCTCTTTAGTGTCTAGTCACTACAACCTTCCCACTCCTTCAGCAGGTGCCTTCTTTTCTTGTAATACCCTCTGAAATGCTTGTCTCAACTGAGGATGGATTTTTCCAACAGGGGCATCCTCTACGGCTAAGGAAGTGAGTAGCCTTCTCCCCAGATTGGTATTAGTGCCTATAAGCAGGGAATTTCAGCCAGCTCCAGGCGGTTGAGGATATACGACTTCTAATGTGTCGAAGGTCTTGGGTCTTCCGGCTAGAGCAGAGTCAAAGGTTATCTTGATAGTTGTGTAACCATCATAAGGGCACTTCTGAGTTCTGATTCCCCAAATTTCTAGCTCGTCAAGTTTGCACAAAGATATATGTTTAAAGTACTTATGATAGAAGTCTTGATACAGCAACATCGCTTGAGCTCCAGTATCCAACAGTGCTTGCGTGTAGATGCCCTCCACCTGGATTCATATTATAGGGGAAGGCCCCACTAAGTTCTTTGATAGGTTTTCCCCAGGTGACTCTAAGGTATGAGCTCTAACAGGCCTCTTGGGAGGCAATTCTTGTGATTTTACTGCTTTTTTAGCAAGATGAGCATTGATTTCCTGTCCCCTTTTCTTGTTATGGGGGGGTTTAATTTTGGGTCGTACTTGGGCAATGAAAGGTGCAAGAGAACTTATGGCTTGTGTTCTGCTCTCTTGAGTTTCTTCGTCTTTTTTCTTATCATTGGAGCGCAGTGTTCCCTTGGGACTCCCAACTAGCTCCCTCACTGAGGTCCCTTGAAGTTTCCTGCCAGCTTGGCAAAAAGTAGTTTCTGTAACGCTCTCAGGACTCCATTGAGGAGTTCAGGGCTGACACCCACCTTAAGACAATTGGCTCGAAAATGTCCGGCCTTTCCACATCCATAACATCTCCACTCTAGGTTTGAGTATGGTTTTGGTTCGCTCACATGAGTCCCTTGCTCCTGAACTTTTGCTTGGGTCTCTATCACTTGCATCAGTGCATGGTACATTTGAGCCTGAGCCTGAGCTACCTGGGTCATCAGTCCTGTTGTTCATAGTTCTGCAACTGGTTTATGGATGTCATGGGGAGTTGATACCTTCAGTTCAGATTCAGTTCCACTGTCGTTATTGGAAAACTCTATTTCTGCATGGACAGCGCAGGTCACCACTTTCTCTTTGTTTCCAATAGCAGGATTCACATTTCTTGGTCGTTGACTCTTCTCTTCCTCTCGAACTTCCCTTATCAGTGCAGGATAGGTCGGTACCAACTGGGTCCTCTTCAGTAACAGCCTGAACACAATGGGATGGTTAGGCCGGGCCCCCTTCAGCACCCGATCCAGGCAGGTCTGATCAGCTTCTATCGCGTCAAGACCTTTCTTGAGGATGATTTGATGTAGCATCCGGTATACTCGGGAGATGTATTCAGACAAACTCTCCCCTCTCTGTTGATGTGCGTGGTGGACTGCACCAAATGTTTTTATGAGGCTGCCTCACTGATCAACTTATGTATTGATTTATGGTCTTTATGCATCAAGTTAGATTTATATACATATATTTACATATTTAATTTTATTTGATCACTTATGGTATTGTAATTTTTTGCACTTTTTTGTCATTTTTAGTAATTTTTTGCTATTTTGCAAATTTTTGCTATTTTGCACTGTTGCACATTTTTGTATTTGTATTTTTTGCATTTTTTGCACAATCTCAACAGTTATTATACACTGGGTATACGTGCTTACCTGGATGATTTAGTATCTGGATGTTTTAGTGCTATTTACATGCATTTATGACCTTTTCACAGTGTCACTTGAATACCCCTAGTACTAACTGAACCAGTATTGTAGGTTTCCTTCCCTCCTGCAAGTAGCCACACTGGAGGTATATCTTCCTGTCATCCATTTATTTTAGGGCGAGTATCATATATCACTACTACCTCCCTGCAGCCTGCTTTGCCTGGCCTTCCCTTACGTGTGCGTGTTGGGTATCTAACCACCACTTATCCTGGTGGCCAGTCTCTCCATTTTTCTCCGCCGGGGGTACAAGGTGGCGTACATATATCTGTCATACTTTCTTGTAATTTCTGCATATGGAGCTTATCAAGTTATGTTAGGTAGCGCCTGGGCCCCTCTAATATAATAATTCTTTTACTGACACTCCTCACGTTCCTTTTTAGGATTGTGAGGCCAAGGGGTGGCGGCACCTGTTTACATTTATATTCATATTTTTACCTATACATCTTTTGATATATACATATATATTTTTTGCTGTATATTTCTGTTGTCTATTTTTCTGGTATACTCATATACACCATCCAGCGCGGTTTTTTCACTTAAAATATATATAATTCAGGAACCCCCCACTAGGGGTGGTGCCTCCTTGACTGCGGCTATGGATATCTTTGGGTATATGAGTAACAGGCAAATAGATATAGAAGGTATTTTTAATCAAGAAGTGGTCACTAATTCCCAGGATTTGCACAGCCTGATGAAACAACTGAAACACACGGAAAAACAGCTTAGAGTATGGTGGGATATAGCCATCCTTGAAATGTACAGCAACGCCAAAATGACCCCCAGAAGCTTAAGATGGGACGTTAACCCTAATGATAACATCGATAATATTGAACTTATGGATGAATGGTACATGTTTTTTAACAAATGTGAAAATGAATTACTACAAAAAATAATTAAAAGGAGAGAATTTAAATTAAAAGCAGTAGAAGCAGACATAGCAGAAATTAAAAAACAACTAGTGCCGTTTATAAATCATAAGGACTATAAGGATAAAGAACAAGACCTACAGACAGCAATTAAAAAATATGATGTGGAACTGCAGGCTAAAAAGCAGAAAAAATTCAAAAGAGATGTCATAGACTATAACGAATCCAAGGTCTATAAGTGGCAAGCTCCGCCCCCAGAAAATGTGGAGGAATTGGATGAGGGCTCGGCAGATGACTCTTCAGAAATAATAATGGATATTGGAGGTGCTGCATGTGCAGCCCCCAATACACAACCCACCAATTACAACCATGGTGGACAAAGGATGGGACCCTTAGGAACACCTCATGAACAGCATTACCCAAGGGTAGATAATAGAAGGTTGGAATTCCAGGAACCATTGGAATATGGGCCAACAAGGTACAATGTCCCTACTAGAAATCGGTATTCACCAATTAGGGATGACAGTTATGATCCTTATTCTTATAGAACAGGTGCATATAACAACAGAAGAAAACATACCCCGAGAAGGCCTAATAGGGAACCAAGAGATTTTTTCAGACGTGCACCAAACGACAGGCCCCCTGGAAGATGGACAGCAAGGGTCCCCTACAGAACGCCAAAATGGAGGGGAAGAAACCCCAACAGAGAGGACCTCAGAGGGAGATATTATGGAAACTCGGAGAACCGAGAGGAAACCAGAATACATATGGAGCAACAGACCCCCAGGGGCTCTCGAGACAACCCCTATGGGAGAATAGGACCCATACAGAGGTATGGAGAAAGAAGAAATGAACCAGGGGATGCCGTGGAGGGCGGAACAAGAAAAAGAAGAAGGACATAGTAGGACAAGGTATTTATAATCTTAAGAGATATGGCGCTATACCGATATGTGAGGGCTACCAATATGTTGGCGTGCAAAATGTGAACATAAATGTGCTATGTTTGTTAGTCAATTTCACATGTGTGAGAATATGTGTAATTTCCAGCGTGCTGGTTGATTTTAGGCAAAAATACGTATAATATATATATTTTCCAGCATGCTGGTTCAAAAACCCAAAATTATAAAAACCACACAAAAAAAATAATAAAATACAAAATACAAAAGATCACGGTATGGCAAGTGCCGTGACACTCTTATACAATACTTATCTCTATAACAATAAGTAATTACTAAGGTGCAAGTGCAAATAAATTCATATAAAGCTGAAAATTAGGTGTGATACCTGGTGAAATGACCGTGAAAATTATACTAAGGTGCCCAGATATAAAATAAATTATCACAGTGATAGCATAATCTGATATTTAGACTAATAGTGATGCTATATGGAAGTTAATATAAAACCTAAATACCATAAACATAGATGCAATGAAATGATATGTTACAAAAGATTAAAATGCCATAAAAATAAGAATATGCAAGAAATGTGCAAAAATTGTGCAAAAGATGTGCAAAAAATGCAGGCAAGTTGTAAACATTGGACGTGATGGAGCAAGTCTCTATTGGGTGACGGAAAAATCCGTAAGTGCAAAAAGGAGGGAAGTGGTGATTTCCAACTGTGTTCTCCACATTCGGTGGCTCAATAGTGTGTTAAATTATTATGCTCTCACCGGAAGGAGGACCCCATCCGGGGTGGATCAACTTTCACAATATTAGCTATTGTGCGGCTCTCTGGCTTCCTCCAGCTGCAAAAGTTAGGATCTTTGATGATCTGAAGGGATTCTATAAATGTAACAGATGTCTCCCATGTAGAGCCAGTAAGGCTCAACCTCATAAACGTGAGTCGTTTAAGTCTAGAACAAACCATAAAGAGTATGTAATACGGAACCTTATTACATGTAGGAGCACACATGTCACCTATGTGATTGAATGTCCGTGTAAGTTGCAATACGTTGGGAGAACCACACGCCCCTTATTTGTACGGATAAGAGAACACATAAATAACATCAAAAAAGGCTTTCCCAACCATAATCTCTCCCGTCACTTTGACCTGTTCCACCATAGAGACCCATCTAACTTAGTCTTTTATGGGATTGACTGTGTTAAGAAAAATTGGAGGGGTGGTAATAGTACCACACTCATATCCCAAGACGAAACATCCTGGATATATCGCCTTGACACCCTTGCCCCGAGGGGGTTGAATTTGGATATTGACCTTAATTGTTTTATAGCCAACCCATAGGGAATCCAATTTTGAAAAAAAAAAAATTTCTCTTCATATGTTGTTGGTATTGTTATCTTTTTTTTCTTCCTCCCTTTTTTTTCTTCCTCCTATGGGCCATCATCTTAGGGAGAATGTGGGACTTGATGCGAACCCAGTTGGTCAGGCCTGCATCCATTGTGTAAAGTACACCCTGAATGTCTGGGGCCTTGCTATGACCATTGTTCCCCATAACTTATTATTTTTTAGAGAAGTATTTTTGAGAAATACTTTTCTCTAAAAGATATTTTTTTCTCTAAAAAATAACTTTCTTTATCCCTTTAAGTCCCTATCCATCGTCTATCCTCTGGTTCCTGCAAGTTTATAACCATAAACTTTGCCATGTTAAACAATAATTGCTTTCCCTATGAGCATCTTCTTCCTCCATTTTTGGGACATTTATCCCACAATATCTCCAAGAACAAACAAATAGCCTCTCCATTTTAGATTTCAGTACTACACCCACAGTGTACTCCTTTAATATATCATTATGGCACAATTTACCACCATGCGGTGTTCCTCTGCTATTGTGTCTTATTTACAACTTCCCTATTGGCCAGAGGGTTAAAATAATAATAATTTTTTTATTTTTATTTTTTATTTTTTATTTCAATTTTTATTTTCTTACTTATCTAGTCTTCTGGGCACTTTTTACAAGATAATAGCTGGAGTTGACATTTATATAAATGTGTTTGTAATATGACTAATGGCCACCAGAGGGTTCCCTTCTCCCCCGGTCTTTTTTCTTCTTCCCCTTCCCTACCAATATATTACTAACCTGTAATTGGCACAATAACAATCATAACCTAACTTTTTTCCCCCTTCCTCGTTTATAGTGTTACGCGGAAGAAGTACCTTTATACCTTGCATTACCCTTTATTTTATATTATTGCCTATATTATATATATATATATACAATTCACGTTTGGTTTTTCCTCTAAAAACTAAAAGGAGGGCGGCCCCATATTACGTATAAACCATGTTAATGGACCGGGTAGGTGGGGACCCCTTAGCCAGCTGACTTATCCTCTGCCTCCTTCCAGCTTAGGGGCGGCCCCTTTCCTGAATATTAGGATGTGTGTGTGCGGTGGCGTGGTATCGTCGCTGAAGATGTCCTATGACGAAACGCGTCTGTGGTACCACGCACACCACTTCCGGGTTGACGAGCTGAGACGGAGCGCAAGGTGGAACGCACGCCGGCATTGCGTCCACACCTCCGCTCGTTTTTCCTCGCTCGTTCACCGGCTCCCAGACCGTTAGGGTCTTCTACTAATTGGTGCATAGACCAACGGTGAGTGCCTCTCCCCTAAGGTGTCACACTTTGGAGCTGAGCTGCGACCCCAGGGGTTGGGGCTACCTCACCAAAGGACTCCTCTGTTCTTATTGTTTACTCAGAGGGGGTATGTCAATACTCCTGCCCTGGTCTATTCTCACCATAACCTTGTAGCTCTACATATATATATATATTTTTTTTTAAACATTTTTATATTTTTATTTTTATTTTTATATACATTAAATTTTTTTCATTCTCTATTTATATATATTTTTTATGGTATAGTTACCATCTTGGGACTGTGCCTCTTGCTGCACTATGTAAACCATCTCCCGTGGGGACTTATGCCATTTGATTGTTGTTTTTTTGATGTCCCAACCAATAAAGTTTATTTTGAGTTTAATTTTTTAAACCCTGGAATTACTGCACTATGAGACCCCTTCTATTTTTCTGAGGATATCCTGGTACACTACCTCCAATCGAGAACAAAAACTCCCTCCCATACACTGAGAAAGGAGATAAAGAAGGAAGGTCGGGTTTCCCCCCTGGATGTGCCTCCCTGTGGAGTAACCAGAACCTACACCGTGAACCAGACAGGCCTGCTTGCCCCGTGTGGGCATAGAGATTCGTTGAGTGGGGAGCTGAGGGGGTGAGCACGGAAGTCACCTGAATCTTATGTGTTTGAGCACCAGTCACCTTCAACTGCATCTGCTTGAAGATTTAAAGTTCACTTCTATTCTCGATTTTTATTTTTGATTTGGACTGCACTTTGTGGTTTTTGGTTTTGTCTGCGATTTTGGTTTTGCTTTTGCCCACTATAAGGACTGCACTAACTGCTTTGCTTTATATAAGGACTGCACCAAATGTTTTTATAAAGGCTGCCTCACTGATCAACTTATGTATTGATTTATGGTCTTTATGCATCAAGTTAGATTTATATACATATATTTACATATTTAATTTTATTTGATCACTTATGGTATTGTAATTTTTTGCACTTTTTTGTAATTTTTAGTCATTTTTTGCTATTTTGCACATTTTTGCTATCTTGCACTGTTGCACATTTTTGCTATTTTGCACTTTTGTATTTTTTGCATTTTTTGCACAATCTCAACAGTTATTATACACTGGGTATACGTGCTTACCTGGATGAATTAGTATCTGGATGTTTTAGTGCTATTTACATGCATTTTTGACCTTTTTCACAGTGTCACTTGAATACCCCCTAGTACTAACTGAACCAGTATCGTAGGTTTCCTTCCCTCCTGCAAGTAGCCACACTGGAGGTATATCTTCCTGTCATCCATTTATTTTAGGATGAGTATCATATATCACTACTACCTCCCTGCAGCCTGCTTTGCCTGGCCTTCCCTTACGTGTGCGTGTTGGGTATCTAACCACCACTTTTCCTGGTGGCCAGTCTCTCCATTTTTCTCCGGCGGGGGTACAAGGTGGCGTACATATATCTGTCATACTTCCTAATAATTTCTGCATATGGAGCTTATCAAGTTATGTTAGGTAGCTCCTGGGCCCCTCTAATATAATAATTCTTTTACTGACACTCCTCACGTTCCTTTTTAGGATTGTGAGGCCAAGGGGTGGCGGCACCTGTTTACATTTATATTCATATTTTTACCTATACATCTTTTGATATATACATATATATTTTTTGCTGTATATTTCTGTTGTCTATTTTTCTGGTATACTCATATACACCATCCAGCGTGTTTTTTTCACTTAAAATCTATATGAATGAGGATGAGGCACTTAGTTGAAAGCACTGATGGCCAAGGAATTTCTGAAACAATTATGAATCTAGCTAGACCAATGGTTTAATCAAAAATAGTCCTTGAAAGTAATGAGGGGAACCAATCCGTCCGTATTGTGTGGGCTGCTTGTTGATTAAATCTTGCCAGCCTATGCTATCCTGAGGAAAGAGCAGGTCTACTGAAGTTAATATGTAAGCTTTCCTATAAGTAATGACAAAAGAGTTCCATGTTGCAGATCTGATGTTCTTCGCTAGATGCAGCTTGTTAACTGTAATCCGTTTGGTTGCAGATAAAGCAAAAGGTTCCTAGTGGTGAAGATCTAAGGCGTCTGACCACAGTGTTCAAGCAATGCAGTAAAGTGTTCTTGGGGTAAAGATGTCTGTGCACAGTATGCTGTAATAGTGGCAATGAATAGATAAAGGGTCGAGCAATTTGCCCTCTCACCAACGACCAAATTGTTCCGAGGTCTTCTGGACAGGAACACGTGTAGCAGGACTTAGGCAGTGGATCCGTTGTCTCGGTCCTCCAAAGTGAAACTTGCTCAACGCACACACACCGACAGGCAGGCGAACCAGGTCCGACAGCTGATAACAGAGCTAGGCACCTTAGGTGTTGGGTTGGAAGTAAGGCTCAGCATGGTAGGGTGCCACCTCTCTCTCTTTGTTACACAGAGAGTTCTGTCTTGCGTCAGGCCCAGGAGGAAGAGACTCTGTGCGGGCTTCTCGCTTCTTATATGGTCACACCCAGCAACCTTCATGTCACCGTGGAGATCCCTGAGATGTGTAGTCTTAGCCCCTGTACACACGGTCAGAGATTTCCACAACCAAATCCGTCAGATTTTGCCCATCGGATTTTGTCCGTCGGATCTTGTCTGAAACTGTTGCATACACACGGTCGGACTAAGTTGTCGAAAAATACGATCATTCAGAACGTGATGACATCATTTCGTTACGACGGGACTACGTTCAGGCTAGTAGCCAATAGCTTTGATGTAGGAATCATCAAAATTCTCTACACATGATCGGAGTATGTCCAATCGAACCAGTTGGTCGGGAAATATTTCCAACATGTTGGAAAATTGGGTCCGACGGATATTCCGACGGAATCAGTCCGATGCATATCACACACAGTCGGATTATCCGACAACACGGTCCGATAGGACATATTCCGACGGATTCTCCGACCGTGTGTACAAGGGCTTTGGCTACATGGTTAAATAGTAATAGTCTGAAGGAGAACTATACATCCCATAATTCACTTTGTTGGACACACAGATAAAAAAGTGATGTCTGGAAACACTGAAAGGTACAGCGTTTTATGCTGACAGTCCATATTGCTACATTTACAACCACTTTAATCTTCATGTTTTCTTTACCTCTTACTGCAAAGGTCTTATAAGGTTGTATACCTAATTTACAATAATGTGAATAGGAAGCTTTATCGTGCTGCTGACAATTAGTGTATCTGATATTGAGACTCACTCTCTGGTTCTGTACCAACAGTGCGGCATCAACCATATAGTTGAATAATTGTTTTGTGACATACTTCAAATAAAGTCTATATCAGCACTTAGAACTTGTGCTGTGCTCACACAATAAGAATATAGATTTTTTCTCAAATCGCCTTTCAGGACAACCCCGGAGAGAGTGTAGCTCCACCTTGTCATTAGGAAACACATGCCCACTTTAAAAACACCTCCTCTTCCTCCATGGCTTCAGTTATTGTGTTTCCTCCTTGGAGGAAGCATGTGCCTGAACCAGGGAGAGCTACACTCTCTGCAGGGGAGTAAGGCTTACCTTTCGTTGCAGGTTGTTTCTTCTTTTGACCCCCAGCAGCATCTCCAGTGGGAGAGGACTCCTGGAGCTCCTGGTCCCGCCATCTCACGGGAGTAAGGACCCTCGGAGTGCCGGCGTCTGGTGCCCGGTGTCCGCTGGTTAGCGCAGGGAGGGCTCTGTTGCTGGCGGAGGCCGCTGCAGGTCAGCGGCATGGCTCCGTTTTCGGCGCCGGGTCCCGGTCGGCGACGGCGTCGTTTACGGTGACGCGCGGGCGCTCTGAGGGGGCGTGGCGCCGTGGTTCAAGCGCCTGGAACGCAGGGATCATGGGGCGGGTCAGGTGACCGCGTGCTTCCGCTTCCGGCCGGCCCTGATGACGCAGCGGCCGGGAAAATTTAAAATAATGACGGAGCTGTTTGTGATAGCTGCCTTACTCAAACGATGGAGGAGTGTAAGCCAGCTATGGCAGAGACAGGCGCCCCTAGCACCGGTCCAGCCCAGGTACGTAAGGTGCACTGGCACCATCTGCTTTACTGTTGGGCTATGTCTTTGTCTGTTCCCCCCTCTTGGGGGCCTGTCGCTGCAGGTCAGAGGTGGACTTCGCTCTGACCTTTTGCAGCCTAGTTCTGGGGTCTCATTAGTGGTCTGTTTGGTGGTGGGTCTCTGCACTGGCTTGGTGTTAAGCAACTGGTTGTTGAGAGCTTTTAGTGAGTTAAACCTGCATGTCATTTCAGGAAAAATCACTAGGAAAAGCTAGACCAGGTCAGAGAAAATGTCCTTCTTGCAAGACCCCCCTCAGAGATTCATGGCAGAAGGCAATGTGCAGAAATTGTATCAGAGAATTGGTGGAAGAGGAAACATCCCAACAATATAAGGATTTGTTTTCTTCCGTTAAAGAGCTGACAAACTCCTTGAGTTCAGTCAGGTCCATCCTGATACAAAACCCTCCCGCACAGACCGAGCCTCAGAACTTACCGCCCAGCCCCAGGGCGTCGTCATCCAGACAGGTGGAAACCGAAGAGTCTGGAGACGAAGGGGGTAGTACTCTCATCTCCTTCAGGGATTCTGAGGAGGAGGAAGAGGAAGAAGATAGCAGGGGCTCTAAATTCAAGCTACCACTAGAGGAAGTAGATGACATTCTTAAAGCAATCTACACTACTCTAGAAATTCAAGAAGAAAAAGTACAACTGTCAATTCATGACAAAATGTACCAGGGGTTGGACGAAACAAAACGGAGAGTTTTTCCAGTCCACAGGGTCCTCTCAGATTCGGTGAGAAAGGAGTGGAAGGACCCAGAAAAAGCCCCTTTCTTCTCTAAAGCTCTCAAGAGAAGGTTTCCCTTCGAAGATAAAGACTCAGAGGTTTGGAATAAGAAACCCAGAGTCGATGCAGCTTTCTCGCAGGTATCCAGACGAACGGATCTAGCCTTTGAGGATATGGGGATCCTTAAAGACCCAATGGACAAAAAAGCTGACTCCATCCTTAAAAAGGCTTGGGATGCTGCGTCAGTCAGTCTAAAGCCAGCTATGGCAGCTACGGTAGTGGCCAGGAATCTGGAATGTTGGGTAGAGAAGCTGAAGAGCCATATTGAGGCGGGGACACCCCGCAAGGATCTCTTAGAGTCCTTTCCGCTGATCCTGAATGCAGTCAAATACATGGCGGATGCATCAGCAGAATCGGTTAAACTGGCCGCTAGGTCTTCGGCTCTTGTAAATTCAGCCAGGAGAGCAGTTTGGCTGAAAACAGGGTCTGGGGACACTGCTTCTAAGGTCAAGCTGTGTGGTCTTCCCTTCTCGGGTGACTTGCTCTTTGGTCCCGATTTAGAGTCTGTGCTGGATAGGACAGCCGATAAAAAGAAGGCTTTTCCAGTTAAGAAAAAGCAGGTTGCCAAAAAGAATTTTCGTGCTTTTCAGCAGTCCCATAAAAGACCAGGAGCGCAAGAGCAGATGGGGTTCACAGAAGGGCAAAGGCAAGGGTGGAGTCCTCTTTAGATCTCCCCCAGAGCAGTCCCCTAAGAGCAAGTGACAATATCTCCCCAGTGGGGGGGAGGCTGTCAGCTTTTCGCGAACAATGGGACAGGCTGTCTCCAAATCTGTTCGTGAAGAGCGTTGTCGATCAGGGGTACAGGTTGGAGTTTTCAGAACTACCCCCGAGCAGGTTTTACGTGACAACATTGCCAAGGGATCAGGAGAAGGCCTCTGCAATGAAGCTTTTGTTACAGGAGCTGATACAGCAAGAGGTTCTGATTCAAGTCCCAGTAAACCAGCAGGGCAGGGGTTTTTATTCACATATTTTTCTGGTGAAAAAACCCTCAGGGAAGTACCGTCTAATCCTGAATCTGAAAGTTATGAACAGGTTCATTCGGTACAAACATTTCAGGATGGATACAATTTTCTCCATCACAAAGCTGTTGACCCCAGAATGCTTCATGGCATCCCTGGATCTAAGGGATGCCTACCTTCATATACCAATTCATCAGGCATCGCAGCAGTTCCTGCGCCTGGCATTGAAGGTGGGGAGTTCGGTATGGCACCTCCAATTCAGGGCTCTGCCATTCGGACTCTCGTCCTCTCCCAGGGTCTTTACGAAGATTATGGCAGAGGCTTTGGAGCCCCTGAAGTTGAAGGGGATTCCAGTCGTCCCTTATCTGGACGACCTTTTGTTTTTTGCAGACTCCAGGGAGCAGGTCCTAGTCAATCTCCAGAGGGCTCAGTCTCACCTCGAGGGTCTGGGATGGCTTCTAAATCTAGAGAAGTCAATCCTGACCCCCTCACAGGAAGTGAAATTTCTGGGGTATACGTTAAATTCGATTCTCCAGAAAGTTTTCCTGCCGCTGGAAAAACAGGAAAAGTTGCAGCTAGCTGTACAGCGGATACAGAGCAACCAGACAGTCTCAGTCAGGACGGCTATGGCAGTTCTGGGCCTGCTTACGGCAGCAATCCCGGCTGTTCAGTGGGCCAGGTTCCATTCCAGACCCCTTCAGAGGGAGGTTCTGTCAAGCTGGTCCCATCAGGATCCTTTGGAAAAACAGCTAAAGATTTCATCAAGGACGAAAAGGGCTCTTTGGTGGTGGAGAGACCAGGCAAACCTCTCAGGAGGCCTGGTGTGGACCTTTCCTGTGGACAAGCGCCTTACTACAGACGCAAGTGCCTGGGGCTGGGGAGCCCATCTGGATGGTCAAACATCTCAGGGGGTCTGGTCCAAACAGGAAGCTCAAAGATCATCCAACTGGAGAGAGTTGAAGGCGATCTTTCTGGGATTAGTGGCCTTTCAGCAGAGTTTGATAGGCCACCATGTCCAGGTGTTGTCAGACAACACAACAGCGGTTACCTACATTATGAAGCAAGGGGGAACCAGAAGCAGGAGCTTGATGGAGCTGGCCAATCTATTGTTAGCCTGGGCAGAGCAGAACACAGCCTCACTATCGGCAGTGCATCTGAAGGGCTCTCAGAATTTGTTTGCGGACCTCCTAAGCAGGCGCAAATTGCTAGAGGCAGAATGGAGTCTGAATCAGGAGGTGTTCCTGATGATCTCCGAGGCTTGGGGGGTTCCACAGGTAGACCTTTTTGCCAGCCAGCAGAACTCAAAGGTGGACAGATTCTTTTCTCTTCACCGAGGAGATGCAGCAATAGGGTTGGATGCATTTGCTCACCCCTGGCATTACCAGCTGTGCTACGCCTTTCCCCCCTTTCCTCTAATTCCACTAGTACTGAGGAAATTCAGGGAAGAAAGGACAGACTTAATACTAGTCACTCCTTTTTGGCCAAAAAGGCCTTGGTTCGCGGGTCTTCGAAACCTAGCCTCGAAGCCCCCATGGAGGTTACCACTCAGAAAAGATCTGTTATCCCAGGGGACAGTAAGTCATCCAGAGGTGGAACTCCTACAGCTAACCGCCTGGTTTCTGAGGAGGACCTATTAAAAGCCAAAGGTCTCTCAGATAAAGTAGTAAAGACCCTGCTGTCTAGCAGGAAGGCAGTTACACAGGCAATTTACATGAAAGTCTGGAAAAAGTTCAACTCCTGGTGCAGTTCTAGAGAACTCAAGGTCAAGAGCACAGTGTCCGTCTTGGAGTTTCTCCATGAAGGAATGGAGAAGGGTCTCGCAGCCAGTACCCTGAAGACTCAGGTGGCTGCCAGTTTTCTTTGAAAAGACTTTATCTAAAGAAACTTTAATTTCTAGATTTTTTAGGGCTCTTGCTCGAAATAGACCAGTAGCCCTTAAAGACTTTCCCAGTTGGGATTTGTCTACAGTTTTACAGGGTCTCCCGGGAGCGCCATTTGAACCCTTACAAGAAGCTTCTTTACAGAAGGTGGTTTTAAAAACAATCTTTTTGGTGGCCATCACCTCGGCCAGGAGAGTCAGCGAGCTCCAAGCTCTAGCTATTACAGAACCCTTCCTTAGAGTTTATCAGGACAGGGTGGTACTGAGGACGGATCCAGCATTCCTACCGAAAGTATCCTCAACTTTCCATCGATCGCAGGAAATAGTGTTACCTACATTCTCTGCAACCCCAGCGAATGCAGGAGAGGAAGTTTTTCACACATTGGATGTGAGAAGGTGTCTATTACAGTTTCTGAAAATGACTAAAGATTTTAGAAAATCAAACGCCCTTTTTGTGATATTTTCTGGATCACGCAAGGGGGAGAAAGCTTCTAAAAGTATGCTGGGTAGGTGGCTTAAGTTGTCTATAACAGAAGCCTATAAAGCAAAAGGAGAAATACCTCCCTCAGGTATTGCTGCCCACTCTACTAGATCTACGGCAGTTTCCTGGACTGAAAGGGCCGGTGCAACGCCTGAACAAATCTGCAAGGCTGCCACTTGGTCCAGTTATTCGACATTTCTCCGGCACTACAGGTTAGATCTACTGTCTGCAGCAGATCAGGCCTTCGGCAGGAAGGTACTGCAGGCAGTAGTCCCGCCCTAGGGTAAGTTTCTCGGTTATCCTCTCCGGGGTTGTCCTGAAAGGCGATTTGAGAAAGACTAAGTTAGACTTACCGGTGACGGTATTTCTAAGAGCCTTTCAGGACAACCGTTACTTCCCTCCCTAGGTTATGCTTAGTAAATGTATTAAGTTCTACCATGGTGTTGTGCTTTCTGTGCTTTGTTTTCCAGTGTCGGAAGGCCACAATAACTGAAGCCATGGAGGAAGAGGAGGTGTTTTTAAAGTGGGCATGTGTTTCCTAATGACAAGGTGGAGCTACACTCTCTCCGCGGTTGTCCTGAAAGGCTCTTAGAAATACCGTCACCGGTAAGTCTAACTTAGTCTTTTTTTTTTATGTTGCTGCACCTATTCTCTTTGTGAAGTGTATAAATCAATGTAACTTCCCATACACACTCCTGTGTACTAATCTGTAAATACCACAAAATTTCTTTAGTACACATATAACAGTAAATGCAGTCTTCAAATCCTAATAGTATTAAGCAACTGTTCATTAAGTGATTAGAAAAAAAACAATAAATGCTGGTGCTTGTAATTCATAAACACAAAAGAACAAATACAATTGCTAGTACTTGTAGTTCATAAGCTATATAAAAGTGTGAGTGCTTCCGTGAAAACGGTGTCTACAATTTCCAGCTCCTGATTATAGAACTGTTCATAAGTGATTCCTGGTGCCTCTGTTAAAGACTGGGTGTATGGCCCTTTAAAATCATGTCTCTCCCATGTATTGGTTCATGCAAAGAAAAGGGTATCCTCATAGTGCAGTAATTTGGTATAAAACTTGTTTAATAAGAATTAGTGACTTACAATCACAGATAAAAACTTCCAACTTGTTTACAAACTGACAGCGGTGCTCCGATGGCTCCTGCGTCACTTCCGGTTCTTGGCAGACGTCACCCCGCTCCAGCCTACGAGTGTCGTCAATCACGTGATTTCCTAACCGTAACGGATAATGAAAGGTATTCCCTACTATCCAAGAGGGAAACCTTTTGAGTTTTTAAGCGTAATATGTTATCTCCTAATGGTTTCAATGAAGAATTGGAGACACATAGTTAAAAGTCCATTTACCCCTCAATGTAACTCCAGATTGATTTTCTGTGTAGTTTTCATCAGTATTAGTATCACTATTACTATTATTACCTCCTGAAATCCTTTACACCCTCTGGTGTACAAATATGAGTTCAGATATATTTATTATTTAAATTAGATGTTGAATTTATTACACTTTATATATAAAATTAAATCTTTATATATATGAAATGCAACTTTTTTTGTACACATATAATAATTTTTTTAAATAGTATATATAGATTTTTTTTTATACATTCTTGTTATTTTTATGTTTTACTTTTACTTTTAGTGTATTTATTAGTGTGTGTGATACAGGGATTTCTTTTACTGGCATCACTAAAAAAAGTTTTAACATTTTCATTTTGTTATATGATGCGCCAATGGAATTAATATTATGAACATGGAAATATGAAATTTGTGGATATGTTACAAAAAGACTGTGAAATAGGATGGAGGTGAAATAGGATGAAGGTGGTACCAAGAAGCTTAAGGCGTTTTTTGCATACTGCTTAATTTAATTATTATTCCCTCCTCCCCTTCCATTTTTCTGCCTTTATAATCTGCTTCAGTTAGGAGTGTCACATGACTTGAGAAAGGGCATGCGTGTGAAACGTGTTGTCATAGTGACACTGATACATTCTGGTGTGCATTTTCAACTGATACCATCTTCAGCGGCTCCTTCCTGGTCCCACATGACCACAGGCGCGACCTTGTGATGTCATCTCCAGCTCCTGTAGTTCGGAAGCTTGGCTCAGCCCTGTGAAGTCATATTCAGCCCCCAAAGCTTGGATGCCTGGTGTTCTGCCAAAAACTCCAACTTGCCAAAATCTCCAACCACGTCACTTCCGGTAGCAATAATTGGAGATTTTGACGAGTTGCTTGTTTTCCCAGAATACCAGCAGCAAATACAGTATGGTACAGGACAAATCTGGCTGTTTTGACAGAACAGTGGGTAAGCAGGAAAAAAGTTGTCGCTACCATGTTAGTGGTTAGTATCGGTCAGACTAACAATGTCCACTCATTATATGGTGTACCGTACTGTATACGCTGCAACTCGTCAATCTCCAAGTTGGAGTTTTCCCCAGAACACCAGCGCGGCCCTGTAATGCCTATTCTGCCTCTCGGAGCTCGGAAGCTGTGCCTTCACAGAGGTGATTATCCAGGACTTCCGGACTTAGTTCACCAGTGGTTTCCTTTTACTTGCTGCGGCAACCCCATCGGCCAAGGGCTCCAGTATACCACCTCCATCAGCGGGCAAGTAGCTTTCACTTTGCCATCCTTGTGACAGGGTCTGGGACAACAGCTGTTCATGGTACATGGTCTATTACAGGAGAACTTCTCAGACACTAGCCTACATTGTACATTGCATGCTCCTTTCCACTGCATTCTTGTAGATGTAGCACCCTGTAGCTTAGGCAGGGAGCTCCTTACAAATTTACTTGCCGGAGTAGTTATCCTGCTTGATTGCTAGCGATCTATTGATTTGTTCAGAACTTTTTGCAAGGTTTCCACATCCTGCTGTTGTTACTCTGCTTAGCTTAGTATTGTCTGCAAATACAGAGATTGAACTGTTTACCTCATCCTACAGGTCGTTTATGAACAAACAAATGAATAAATAGGATTGGTCCCAGCACAGAACACTGGGGGACCCCACTACCCACCTCTGGCTATTCCGAGTACTCCCCATTTATCACCACCCTCTGAACTCGCCCTTGTAGCCAGTTTTCAATCCATGTACTCACCCTATGGTCCATGCCAACAGACCTTATTTTGTACAGTAAACGTTTATGGGGAACTGTGTCAAATGCTTTTGCAAAATCCAGATACACCACGTCTATGGGCCTTCCTTTATCTAGATGGCAACTCACCTCCTCATAGAAGGTTAATAGATTGGTTTGGCAAGAACGATTCTTCATGAATACATGCTGATTACTGTTAATGATACCGTTCTCATTACTAATATGTATATAGTCCCTTATCATCCCCTCCAAGAGCTTGCATACTATTGATGTTAGGCTAACTGGTCTGTAATTCCCAGGGATGTATTTTTTCAAATATTCAATCACCTGGTACCATTCCAGTCAGTAGACTGTCAGTAAAAATTAGGAACAATGGTCTAGCAATTGACTGAGTTCCCTAAGTACCCTTGGATGCAAGCCATCTGGTCCCGGTGATTTATTATTGTTAAGTTTCTCAAGTCTAATTTTAATTTTGTCCTCTGTTAACCATGGAGGTGCTTCCTGTGATGTGTCATAAGAATAAACACTTTGGTTACTGAAGCCCCCCAATTCCCTCGTGAAGACTGAGGAGAAGAATAAATTCAATACCTTCACCATCTCTCCATCCTTTGTAACCACATGTCCTTCCTTATTCTTTATGGGGCCAATATGGCCTGTCCTCCCTTTTTTACTGTTTACATACTTAAAGAATTTCTTGGGATTTTTTTTTTGCTCTCCTCCACTATCTGTCTTTCATGTTCTATCTTAGCCGTCCTTATTGCACCCTTACATATCTTGCTGCATTCTTTATAAAGTCTGAATGCTGATGATGATACCTCAACCTTGTATTTTTTGAAGGCCTTCTCCTTTGCTTTTATATGCATTTTTACATTGGAGTTAAGCCATCCAGGACTTTTGTTCGCTCTTTTAAATTTATTACCCAATGGGATGCATTGGCTAATGCCCTTATTTAATATGCTCTTAAAGCAAACCCATCTCTCCTCCATGTTCTTTGTTCCTAAGACTTTATCCCTAGTCATGCCTTCTAACAAGGTTCGTAGTTTAGGGAAGCAGGCTCTTTTGAAATTTTTTGTATTCCCCTAATGTTTCCTATTTGTGTGATTTATACTGAAGCCAATTTCCACATCCGTGATCAGGTCTGTATTGTTGGTAATCAGTAGATCCAGTAACGCTTTATTTCTAGTTGGTGCTTCTACCATCTGAACCATGAAATTGCCCTGCAAGACATTTAGGAACTGGCGAGCCTTAGACGAATGCGTGATTCCCTCCGCCCAGTCTATGTCTGGATAATTAAAATCCCCCATTATGATAACACTTCCCATCCTTGCTGCTAATCCAACTTGTGATAGGAGATCCATCTCCCCCTCCTCTCTCAGGTTAGGGGGCCTATAGCATACTCCCAGTAATACTTTCCCCTTAGCTTCATCCCATTGGAGCTCTACCCATAAGGATTCCACCACCTCCCTAGCTCCCTTAGTGATGTCATCTCTCACATTCACTTGTACATTATTCTTGATATATAGGCATACCCCTCCTTCTTTTTTACCCTCTCTATCCCTGCGATAAAGGGTATACACTTGAATGATTGCCAGCCAATCATGAAAGCTGTTGAACCAGATCTCTGAAATTCCCACAAAATCCAAATCCTCCTTGTACATCAGTATCTCTAGTTCCCCCATCATGTCCACCAGGCTCCTGGCATTGGTGAACATGCCACATAGTTTAGACTGGTCACATACTATCCTCTTATTGGGTGTTTCGAGATTGCAGCTAGGACTTGTTACTATACTTACCTTGGGTTTATGTGCTTTAGTCAACCTACCACTAATGAACCCAATACTACCCTCTAGAATATGTTCCAGGCTGACTACCTCAACCTCTGCCCCCCCGTCGCCTAGTTTAAAAACTCCTCTAACTTTTTGGCATTTTTGCACCCTTCTCATTTAAGTGCAGTCTGTCCCTTCTATAGTACTGGTGATTGACAAAGGAGTCGGCCAAGGTCTCCAGGAACCCAAACCCCTCCTTACTACACCAGCTCTTCAGACAGTTGTTTACTTCCCTAATCTCCCTCTGCCTTTCTGGTGTGGCTCGATGTACCGGTAGTATTCCTGAGAATACTACTCTGGAGGTCCTTTTCCTCAATTTAGCTCCCAGCTCCCTAAAATCATTCTTTAGGACACTCCATCTGCCTCTGACTTTCTCATTGGTGCCAACATGCACCATGACAGCCAGGTCTTTCCCAGCCCCTCCCAGTAATCTGTCCACTAGATCCGTAATGTGCCGAACCCAAGCACCCGGTAGACAACATACAGTTCGGTGCTTCAAGTCTTTGTTACAGATTGCCCTCTCTGTCGTTCTAAGAATTGAGTCCCCTGCCACCAGAATCTGTCTTTCCTTTTCCTTCGCTTCCCACCCCCACTCTCACTGGAGGAGTTCTTCCCCTGGAAGCTAGGAGAGTCCCTCAACTCCAGCAGTTCTGGTCCCTGACTGGTTTCACCAATGTCACTCAATGGAGCATACTTATTGAGATGCTCCAGCCCTGGATCGGCCTCCCTGGCACTTACTCCTCTACCCTTCCTGACCTGCCACCCATCTACTCTTTCCTAGTGCCTGCACCTCTTTGTCTCCACCTGCCTCTGTGCTGGCCCTTGCCAGTTCCTGCCGTGTACATTCCTGGCTCTACTTTAGCATGGAGGGACTTCTCCGTGAATGCTTTGTCAAAGACTTTGCTATAGTATGTAGAGTTTCTGTTTCACTATTTGTGTACTTGTTCCTGGATAATGAATGCTAAAAGGTGAGCATTGTGGTCAGGCAACACAATTTTCCAGAAGGAAGTCAGCAAGGATAGACTGAGTTTCAGTAAAAGTTCCTTTTATTTTTACTTTTTATAGCTTGTAAAATACAAGGAAAAATCTAATTGATCCCTTAATGGTGCTAGTAACAAATGTTCACAAAAGTCTGTTTTTCAATATTTCACATATACTGGAAATGTCACACATTTGGTAATCTATTTCTTTTTCTTGTTTCTTCAGTTTGAAATGTTGTATATAAATTATTTTACATAGTACATTTACCACATATACCTCATTTTGTACATATCTTACATTCATCTTATTTTTAGAGAGAATGGGGAAGGGTTAGAACATCTGTTGAGTTTTAACTGCTATCTGAGGCCTTGTTAGAGATTTACCCCCAGTTCCTGTCCTGATGATGGTATTTTACAAACAGAAGGTGGGGTAACTCTCCAATGTCACAAATATACAGTAAAAAGTAAGGCTTTTCTTTAGCAAAGTAGGAAAAGGCTATAAAGCCTATCAAATTTGCATTGCTCTTTGTGTCCATGTTGTAGATATTACCTCACTTCCTTTCTAGTGAAACAAATGTTTTTTACGTCAGGAAGTGAGGGTAAATCCTTTGGATAAAATAGGGAAGGATGAGAACTTTGTTGTTATTTGGGGCCCCACGTCTGAGAGATTTACCCTCAACAGGGATTATTATACACTTAAACAGTACTGTCTTTGTAAATATTTTAATGTATCAGACAAGGTAAGCAATCCTTTTTTTTAATTCATGCAGTGTTTAATTCAGTTTACATTTTGATATAATGTACAGTATAGGCAGAATTTATATTTTTAATACAGGTTCTCATTTGTTTAATTTCAGTTCAGCTATGCCCATCACCACCAGATATTATCAATGGTTACGTTTATCCTTTAAAGGACGAATATTCCTATCTGGACTCTGTGACGTACCAGTGCAATAAAAAACTTTCACTTATAGGTGAAAGCTCTGTCTCATGTATGGAGAATGGGCAATGGAGTTCAAAAGCCCCAGATTGCAGAGGTAAGTTATGTGCATTCTAGTACAAAAAAAACAAACATACACATATATATATATATATATATATATATATATATATATATATAAAATGATAGGCATCTAGCAGGCTCCACTTCATCTGCTATATCTGCCTTAAACAAAGAAGGGATCTGATGTCCAATAAACGCAATTGACTTTTACTTGTAATCCAAGTGCAATACAAAACATATCACTTTTCAGCCAACAGTTTTCCGCATTCCATGCTCTTTTTTTCAATGTGAATAAGACAGGTGAAAAACATCAAGATAAATACCTCACACTGGAAGTCCCACTACTGTATCCTAGTGACCCCTATACATAGTTACATAAAAACACCAGTCCATCCAGTTCAACCTGAGTGAGTGTCTGCAATTGTCCCTATCCCTGTACATTGCACACTGACATCAGTCCCTACCCTCAAGGAGCCCACAATCCAAGGTCCCCATTCATATACTAGGGCCAATTTTTGGACAGAAGCCAATTAACCTACCTGCATGTCTTTGGGGTGTGGGAGGAAGCTGGAGTACCCGGAGGAAACCCACGCAGGCACAGGAAGAACATGCAAACTCCAGGCAGGTAGTGTCATGGTTGGGATTCGAGCCAGCGACCCTTCTTACTGCTAGGCGAGAGCGCTAACCACTACACCACTGTGCCACCCCACACCACCGTGCCGCACATCATTCAATATCCACTGCATTAGCATCAATAGAGACCATTAACCCTTCATAGCCAAACTCATACTGGTCATCATAGGCATTCATATCCATATTCCGATGATACAGTCTTTGATAAATACTTGCAACACTTTAGTGTTAAATACACCAATCTTTATATATATAAAGTAAAAAGAAAGCATAATCATTTCCAGTTTATATACATAGCTGCGGTCTTCATAAGAAGGAATACAAATCATAGTCCTTGTTAAAACCTTGTGGTTGCAAGGTGTTCTGTTTGTTGATCCACCAGCCCTCTCTTCTCTTAGAGCCCTTTCACACTGGGGCATGGGCCACCTTAGCGGCAAAGCGGCGCTAGTGTTAGCGCTAAAAATAGCGCCTGAAAAGCGCCTCTTAAGCCTGAGTACTTTCACACTGGGGAAGTGTGCTTGCAGGACTGAAAAAAAAATCCTGAAAGCAGCGTCTTGGGGGCAGTGTGAGAGTGGTGTATACACCACTTAAAATCAATTGCCAGCGCTGACGAAGCACCTGCAAAACACTTCAGCAGCGGAGCTTTGCCTTCTTTGGGATTAAAAGTGCCCCTTTCCCTCCCGTCGTTAAAACTAGTGGCGCTTTACCGCTAACGCACCCCAGTGTGAAAGGGCTCTTGGTGTGAAAGGGGTCTTAAGTGACAAAATCATTTTGCCCCTTTTCCTGTGTTTAGATTTCCCTTCAAAGATAATAAAGTGCAAATCAGTATCAGTGTATCCCTGTTCTGTAAAATATCTATTAACAGGGAGTCCTGGTTGTCTGTTGCAGATCGAGTGCTTGTGCTGTATGATCCGATCTTTCATCTTTTGGGTAGTTTCCCTCACCCATATTATACCTATTTGCATGAGCAGCATAAAAACATAAATGACATATGAGGACTGAAAAGTATGACAACCTTTGATCTTAAATTCCTGACTGGTCTATGTGTGAAACTCCCACCCTTTTTCATCAAACGACACTGTGTGTAATTAAGGTACAAAGTAAAGGTTTTCACAAAAAGGCTTGCAATGAGACTGTTTGAAATTCCTGTACACCTGGGACTCACCAGGATGAGCCAGTGCTATTTTATTATTTAAAAAAACGTCATTACTAGGGATGAGCTTCAAGTTCGAATCAAACTGTCACATACCTGGTAGGAGTCTGATATGACGAGGGCCGCCTCCCTTGTATCTCTGACCCAAGCTCCACTGAATGTGGAACAGGTGGTAGCTAGGGTTGAATGAATGAATGAAATATTTGTATAGCGCACAATGCGAACTGAATCGCCTCTAGGCTAGGGTTAGGAGGAACACGAGTGCCTGGGTATGTTGTTTACAGAACTGGCAGTGGAGGCTGTAGAATAAACGGATCTGGCAGAACAATAGGCAGAAGTGCGAGATGAGATTCAGTAGATCCGCTGATGTTAAGGCAGCACTCCAACCGATTTGAAAGTTCAGATATTGTGTCTTGTCAGGACCTCCCGAGGACCGGAGACGGAAGCAGAGTCATGAAGATAGCCGTGTTAGGTAACAGGTGGGCAATGAGGTATAAGACATCAGGCAGGAGCAGAGTCAGATCAGGCCGGGATCAGGAAACCAGAAGTCACACGTATCAGAGTCCAAAGCAGAGTCAGAGCAAGCCGGGGTCAACAATGGGTATCAAGCAGGTTTTCAGGCAGAGTACAGAGAATCAAGACAAGCTGAAGACCAGTCAGCCTGTTTGTGAGCAGAGCACCCTTTAAACAGCCCATCTGGAGTGAATTGCGGATAGGGGTGCTCTCTTGCGCCTGCACACCAGCGGTTCTGGAAGTCCGTTGTGGTCTGTGCACGTGGCCGCGCGCGTTATCGCTTCCGAAGGTCCATTGTTGCATGTGCGTGCACGCATGTGCACGAGTGTGCGCTATGTGTAAACTAGTAGTTTTCTTACACAAACCCATGTTCGACTCGACCATCGCCTGTTTAGTTGTTCGGCGAATTGCAAACGTTATGGGCAATTTGCACCAAATTCGAGTGGCGCGTCACGGCCCACAATTCACTGTGGCATCGCAGTGCATTGCTGGCTGATGATTGGCCAAGCATGCACTATGACCCGCTTGCTTGGCCAATCACAGCTTTGTCTGTACAGAGAGCCATAATTGGCCAAAGCCAAGGTGGCTTTGGCCAATTATGGCTCAGGGAGTTTAGTACACGCCCCACACTATATAAGGCCGCCTGCGTGGTGTAGTGTTTTGCAGTGGTGGAGAGAGACAGTGTCATTTGATTTAAGTTAGCTGCAATTACAGTGTATGGAGGATACATATGCATCCTAGGCGTTGTGTTTGTGTATATATATTTTTTTTTATACGCACACTGTCTAGCTAGATCCGTTCCTGTTATTCTCTTCCTAATATACTGACAGGCAGGCAGGTGATTGTGGTAGCTGCAATATTTACAGTTAGTGGACTGTTTCCTTTGCACAGTGTGCACCTAAAGCTACCTGAAGACATTTGCTGGTGTTCTTCTGCTCGTAGTAATACCACAGGCAGGCAGTCGATTCTGCTAGCTGCAGTATAATCATTATATATATATATATATATATATATATATATACATCCCAGCTTTGTGCAGCTACTTCTCACTGCAAGCCATTAGTATGTCTGGAAGGCCAACAAGGAGAGGCAGACAGTCACAAGCCAATAAAAGAGGTCAAGCAGGCTCTGTGTCTAGAGGCAACAGTGCTGGTCGTGGACATGGTGCATCCTCATCAGCACGTGGCCGTGGGAGATGCTTGTTCTTTTTTCGGCAGCTGGCCATTATGAGCCGCAACATGCCGAAGACTTGGTAGAGTGGATGACCAAGCTGTCCTCATCCTCCTTTCTCACCCAGGCTCAGGGTACTTTGTTTGGCAAAGCAGCTGCCAATACAGCCTCTTCCCTTGGCTCAATGGCATCAGTCATTCCTTCCCTAGCCCCACCATGTCCTCCTGAGGAGTGACTCGAACTGTTTGACCACAGTGTTGGGTACATGCTCCAGGAGGATGCCCAGCATTTTGAAGGCTCCGATAATGGTACCCAGCTAGAGGAAGGCAGTAAGGTGAGCCCAGACAGACAGGGTGCCCAAGAAGGACAGCAATCTGGCAGTCATGTTCCCCCAGCTGCAGCATACTGCCAGGTTTGCTCCAGTGATGAGGAGGGAGAGGATGATGAGGTCACTGAGTCTATGTGGGTGCCTGATAGAAGAGAGGAGGAGGAGGAGGCACATCTCCAACCAGGCAGGATGCCCTCCACGGGCCAGCTTAAGGGCAGCACACCTACTGCATCACACCGCAGAGCTCCGCATGTGCAGGGCGCTGCTGTCTCTGCGTGTTATTCCAGAAGTTCTTTGGTGTGGGCCTTTTTTGAGATGAGTGCATCAGATCGCACCACTGCTATTTGCAACATATGTCTCAAGCATATCTCGTGTGGCCAAACCATCACCCGCTTGGGTACCACATGCTTGACCAGACATATGTCGACCTGCCATGCAGTTCGTTGGCAAGCATACCTAAAAGGCCCACACCAAAGAACAAAGCGGACCTCTCCTTGCTCCTCATCAGCTGGGATCTCCAACCCCACTATACCTTCAGTCCTCTCTGAAACCTGCACTGAGAGGAATGAAGGTGTAGAGTTAAGTGTGTCACAGCCAAGTACTTGCGGGCAATCTGCTATCAGTAAACCAATGTCAGATTGTACCAGTCAAATTTCCCTGCCCCATCTGCTGCACCGCTGAAAGAAGTTCACTCCCAGCCATCCACATGCCCAGCAGTTGAATGCTAGCATGGCTAGCACTTCAACTATTGCCTTTTCAGTTGTTAGACTCGGCCCCCTTCGAAGAGTTTGTGGAATGTGCGGTTCCTCAGTGGCAGGTTCCCAAACGTCACATTTTCTCATGAAAGGTGATTCCGGCTCTCTACCGGCATGTGGAAGGCAATGTCTTGGCCTCGCTGGACAGGCCGGTCAGCGGTAAGGTGCATATTACCGCTGACTCATGTTCCAGCAGGCATGCACAGGGACGTTACCTATCTGTCACGGTGCATTGGGTGACTCTGCTGGCAGCTGGGAAGGATGCAGGACAAGGTGCAGTAGTGTTGGAGGTTGTTCCACCACCACGCCTCCAAAATGCTACTACTAGTGATTCTGACACACCTCTCTCCTCCACCCCCTCCTCTTCTTCTTCCTCCATGGCCTCTTCCTGTGCTTTCGGAACCAGTGGTGCTCCGTAGGCATTCAAGGGGCTACACAAGTATGCAAAAAGATGCCATGCGGTGGGGGCGTGGCTTGATCTCAGCCAAGATGGACGTGTAGCGCGGGAGCTCCGACACACAGCGGGACAACGGAGCAGCTCACGGAGCTCAGAGGCGGTTTTAATCTCCCCCTGAGCGGCGAACCAGGTCCAGGATACTTACCGACCATGTCCAGGCGGAAGAGAGCGGACAAAAGGCCCAGGAAACTGACGGCTTACTTTTTACAGCCACCAGGCCGGCAGGCCCAAGATGGCGCCGGCGCATCCTCCACTCCGCGCCATGCCGCCACATCCCCGGAGCGCAGCGGCGGGCTGATCCGGGACCCTGAGCGACGGTACTCAGACTCTCAGGCTTCCCCTCCGTCGAGTGGAAGCCCGGCCAAGGCAAGGAGCAAGAGGGAAGGAGAGGAGATACCACGACACGCAGAGGTGAGCTCTCCTATTGATTCACAGGAGGATACCAGGGAACTCCCTGACTCCATTTTGACTTTTCCAACTACTAATCAACCTGTCCTCGATACTACTCTCAAAGACATGCTTATTTCTTTGCGCAGCTCTTTACATACTGACATGATGGCCTGCATGAGAAGTTTTGGCACAGATTTAAAAGATATGGGACAAAGAGTGGACCATATAGAGACTAAAATGGGGGAATATGCCTCTACGATTAATGATCTGATCGATGCACATGACACAGTGGAAGACGATCAGAGCTGGGTGAAAGCAAAATTAGCAGACTTAGAAGACAGGGCCAGAAGAAATAATGTTAAGCTGAGGGGCATCCCTGAAACAGTTGCAGATGCAGACCTGCGCGCCTATGTTTCAAAAATGCTATCCACCCTCATGCCAGATCTCACGCCTATTGAGATTTCTATGGATCGGATACACCGCATCCGAAAGCCAGCCTTCATTCCAGCCCCTGTACCTAGAGATGTTTTGCTCCGTATGCATTTTTATAAAACCAAAGACCGTCTTATGCAGATGACGAGGAAGGGGGAACTCCACAATACAGAATTTTCCGGCCTCCAGTTCTATGCGGATCTTTCGCAGCACACCCTGCAACTTCGCAAAAACCTCAACGATATCACCAAAGTTTTGCGAAACCACCGCATTAGCTATAAATGGGGGTTCCCCACTAAACTAATTGTGCACAAGGAAGGGACTAACTATATAATCTCCTCTCCCTCCAAAGGACTTCAACTCCTCAAATCATGGAAGATCCTTCTGGAAGACTCGTTAAACTCACCTATGCCTGACATGTCAAAGAATTTACCTCATGAATGATGCCCGCCTGTCGCCAGCTACCTGTTGCTCATCTAGTGACCTGGTCGTTGTAAGGCACAGCCTATCCAATAGGCCCCGCTTCTAGGAGCCTCATGCGGGTCCAATTACCCCGTTTTCTTGAGCGGATCCATTCTGCACACGGGTTATGATGACCCTCTTTTAACTGTTTTCTCAACACTATTGGTTTTGTTTCCCCTTTCCCTCCCTTTCTTTTTCCAGGAGCTGTTGATGTACTTACTGCTTTCCAGAAATATCATTGTCCTATGTCGTGCACTATCCCTGGCCAGGGAATCACAGAAGATATGTCGCTACCGGGCTGCTTCAGAACTCTGTTCATTGTCAAGGAGGCCTCAGGCCGCAGGGATACGTGAGTACACCCGAGTACTACTTCTGAGCTTTGACATTCCTACAGATCATGCCAATCACCATATTGTCAATTAACGCCCACGGGCTTAATCATCCAGCTAAGCGGTTTTCTCTATGGTCTGAAGCCCAGTCATCACACTGTGACATTCTTTGTGTTCAAGAGACGCACTTCCCCATTGACGCACCTCCTAAATGTACGTCCAGAGGATTTCAACACTATTATTTTGCAAATGCACAGGAGAAGAAAAGAGGGGTCATGATTGCCATCAGAGACTCGGTCTCCTTCCAGCTACATCAGCAAATCATAGACCCTAATGGGCGATTTCTCATATTGATTTGTGACATTAATAACCATCGCTACACATTAGTTAATGTATATGTCCTCAATGCTCGTCAGGTACATTTTTTAAATATTCTTATGAAGAAAATTCGCAAGGTGAAAGATGGAGCATTGCTGCTATGTGGGGACTTTAATATTACCCCAGACCTGACAGTGGATTCTACTGCTACTTCCTCCAAACGAGCGCTGTCTTTAGCTAATTTCTTGAGATCTAATGAATTGTATGATGTTTGGCGTTGTAGACATGCCTGCGAGAGGGACTATTCTTTCTACTCTCACAGGCATCGCTCTTATAGTAGAATTGACTTGTTTTTGGCGGACAGGTGGCTTCTGCAAAAAATTTCCAAATCCAAAATTAATGCGATATCATGGTCAGATCATGCGTCTGTCCTGATCCAGATCGCGGATAACAACCTCTCACCCTCCACTTATTTGTGGAGAGCGAATGCTCATATAATTCAAGACCCTCATACTAAATCTATATTGGAAAGCCACCTCTCCGAATTTTTTAATATCAACGCCACTCCTGACGTCGCACCATCTACGGTGTGGAACGCTCATAAGGCGTATATTCGTGGTATTTTCATTCAACTAGGGGCTAGAGCGAGGAGACAGAGGCAGCGGCAACTAGAGGAGCTATTGAGGAAAATTGAACATATAGAGGGCCTACACAAAACACAGCCTTCTCCTGATCTCCATGTCAAACTTACTAATTTACGTCATTCTCTTAGACTTTTCTTGTTGCAAAAATTTGAACAACAGGAAAGAAGGCTGAAGCTGTCCTTTTACTCTACCGGTAACAGGGCTGGCAAGGCCTTGGCCCGTAGACTGCGGGGCCAGCGCTTTAAATCTAAAATTCCCTATCTGGTTGACTCAATCTCTAAGGCTAAAGAGCAGGACCCCCAGAAAATTGCTGACGCCTTTAGCGATTACTACGCGTCTTTATATAATCTAGTTGATGACGAGTCCACCCCGCAACCCTCTAGAGATGATATTGATAACTTTTTGTCGACAGTGAATCTTCCTAAGCTGAGTCCCTCTCAGTTAGATGAGCTAAACCTACCCTTTACAGTGGATGAGATATTTAAAGCTATTATATCGTTACCGAATAACAAATCCCCCGGTCCCGATGGGCTGACTGGGGAATACTACAAAGCATTCATGCCTATCTTGGGGCCCCATTTGCTTGGGGTCTTCCGGGATGCCGCTGCCTCATCTCTCTTCCCTTCAGAAATGCTGGAGGCTCTTATAGTGACACTGCCTAAACCCGGTAAAACCCCGGATGTGCCACAGAACTTTAGGCCTATATCATTATTGAATAACGACTTGAAACTGTATGCCAAAGTGTTAGCTTTTAGACTGGTGTCAATTTTACCTACCTTGATAGATCCAGATCAGTCAGGGTTTACAAAGGGTAGACAGACCTCAGACGCCACCAGACGAATTATTGATGTCATTAGTCTAGCAAAGAGACAGCGAACGCCTTCTCTGCTCCTAGCGTTGGATGCAGAGAAGGCGTTCGACAGGGTCCACTGGGTCTACCTGGCCAGGGTATTGGAAAAGTTTGGCTTTGAGGGCCATATCCTCACATCCATACTTGCACTCTACACTTCACCTTCCGCCAGGGTATATACCTCCGGGATATTATCAAAGCCCTTTAGCATCACGAACGGCACCCGTCAAGGGTGTCCAATGTCCCCTTTAATTTTTAATATGCTTATGGAACCTTTAGCAGCAAAATTCAGGCAAGATCCCAATATACAGGGATTTGATGTAAGAGGCCGTAAGCACGTTATAAGTCTGTTCGCTGACGACGTGATACTTATGCTTACACACCCAAGGAATTCCCTACTCCATGCAACAGCTCTTCTGACTCAATATGGCAAAATCTCATACTATAAGGTCAATAGCACTAAATCTTATATCCTAGACTTAGGCACGTCCACACAGGAGAAAAGCTACATACAAAATACTTACCCCTTTATCTGGCAGGACTCTGGGATTTCATATCTAGGGATTACGCTTACCTCTTGTCCCGGCCAACTTTTTAAAGCTTATTATCTACCATTAGAAAACAAGCTGCGGATGGGTTTTCAGACCTTGAAAAAGCATTTTCTCTCATGGTCGGGTCGCCTAGCGGCATTTAAAATGCAGATTTTACCACAGTTGCTATATATATTTCGCACTGTCCCAGTACCGGCTAGTAAATCTTTCTTTGCGAGACTGCAATCACTTTTATTGAAGTTCCTCTGGGAAGGTAGGAGAGCAAGGTGCGCATTTGGCACCTTGATTAAATCTAGGAAAGCAGGAGGTGTGAGTCTACCAGTGATAGCGGATTATTACAGATCAGCTGTCCTTGCACAGATCAAGGAGTGGATGGCTGTCCATCCCTCCTCGCTGTGGGGAGAACTGGAGCAGTCATCTATACCGGGGGGTAATCTTTCTACCTGCGCTATGGCTTTCCCATATATGTCGAAGACCCCGAGAGAGGTGCCACTTCCTGTAGTAGCCTCTTTACAGGCCTGGACGTATTTAACTTCCCATAAACCACTAGAAGGGTTGGCCTCGGTTATGCATATTCCTCTCAGGGTTCTTACCCTTTTGATTCCAGACTTATCCCTAGACAGATGGCTCGCATCAGGAATAATATGGGTACATGACCTATACAACAGCAATACGATTAAATCTTTTGCAGCTATGCAGGGGGAATACGGGTTACCACAAATGGAATTCTTCTCATATGTACGAATCCAGTCACTCCTCAATAATACCACCATCTCACCCTATGAAATACATTGGAAAGTTAAGAAATATTTAACTACTGATGAAAAGTCTAGGGGTGGTATCTCATTATTCTATAATAGCCTACAGGATAAAACAGTTTTCCAAAAAAACAAATCCATGCTAGCATGGGAGAGAGACTTAGGCATCCCCATTTCCAATTCACAATGGAGCAAAGCTATTCAATACACACACTCAGCTACAAAATGCACTTCCTTATGGGAACTTTCACACAAAATCATTCATAGATGGTACCTAACCCCGCATCGTATTGCTAAATTTAGCCCTTCGGCCTCACCCCTTTGCTGGAGACAGTGTTCCCAGGCTGGCACTTTGATACATGTTCTATGGGACTGCACTAAGTTGGCTGGATTTTGGACAGAGGCACTTCAGATATTTCATCAGGTAACTGGTATGACATTGATCCATCCCTCCTCCCTGGTATTATTGAACGTAGGCATCGAGGATATTCCTCCACCGTTTAGACAATTCACAACCCATTTGTTCTTAGCAGCTAAACTTACTATTCTTAGAATCTGGAAGTCGCCGGACCCCCCGAATTTGCGGGAGGCTCTGCGACTCCTGTCTATTCACTACACATATGAGCTGGCTATAGCAACTAACTTAGGGAAAAGAGCAGCTTTCTTGGAAGATTGGAAACCTTGGGTAGATTGGTATAACTCTCACAATTTGTTCTAAAGAATAATCTATGCATGCTTTTTCTGCTTAGCTATTCTCGCAGGAGAGACCTCCCCTCCCCTCGAGTCCTTTGACAGCTCCAACCCCTACCCCTATTCCTTTTCCCACCCCTGTTACTTTTATTTTTTTGTTTTTGGGTTACCGTATTATTGAATGGTTCTCTTTATGGAACTACTAGTCAATCTGAATCTTGAAGTTGCCAACTCGGATCTTCTGACTTGCGAAAACCTGGCAACCGGATCTTCTCACCACATGGGCGCAGCTAGTTCCCAGTTGGGGCGCCCCTGGGTGAGAGGAACTATGTGTATTAGCGAATAAGGTCATGTAATCAGTAACTACAGGAAGTAACACAGTATAAGATCTGAGTCTACATATGCTTTTACTCTACAATCGGCATTGTCCTTGTAGGTCATCAAGATTGTCAATTGTGCTTTTGTTGTCCTTCTCCTTATCATTTTCTATGCAATGTGTAACACTCATTCTGTAACCCTATGTTGTTGTTAATTATAAAAATTTCTTGAATAAAAACTATTGATACAAAAGATGCCATGCGGTGCTTGAACTGGTGTGCTTGGGGGACAGGAGCCACACACACTGGGGCAGATATTCTGTCAGCTTTGCAGGGGCAGGCTCAGAGGGAGTTGACACCACACCAGCTTAAGCCAGGAATGGTGGTTTGCGACAATTGCACCAACCTCCTCTCCGCCCTCCGATAGGGACACTTCACCCATGTTCCCTGTTTGGCCCACATCCTTAACTTGGTGGTGCAGCAGTTCTTGGGCAGGTACCTGGGCTTACAGGATGTCCTGAAGCAGGCCAGGAAAGTCTGTGTGCATTTCTGCCGGTCATATAATGCCAGTGCTTGGCTGGCCGACCTCCAAAAGGAATTTAACCTGCCCAAGAATTGCCTAATCTGTGACATGCCCACCAGGTGGAACTCAATGTTAGCCATGCTGCAGTGGCTGCACACGCAGCAGAGGGCCATAAATGAGTACCTGTGCGACTATGGCACCAGGACAGGGTCAGGGGAGCTTGTTTTTTTTCCCCACGCCAGTGGGCTATGATCAGGGATGCATGAACTGTCCTGTGACCATTTGAAGAGGCCACGAGGAGGGTGAGCAGTGATAGTGCATGCATCAGTGACACTGCCCCTGCTGTCAACCTGAGGGAGGAAGAGGAGGACTTCCTTACCTCTCAAGGCCCCCTTTATCGAGACAGTGTTCCTGCTGGCCTGCCAATCACACAGGAAGAGGACGAGGAGGAGTAGGATTGTGTCAGCATGGAGATGGAGCCTAGCACTCAGCATCAGCAGCAGTCTTTAACCACTTCAATACAGGGCACTTTCGCCCCCTTCCTTCTCAGCCCAATTTTCAGCTTTCATCGCTCTAGCGCTTTCAGTGACAATTGCGCGGTCATGCTACACTGTACCCAAATGAAATTTTTATCATTTTGTTCGCACAAATAGAGCTTTATTTTGGTGGTATTTATTCACGACTCAGTTTTTTATTTTTTGCGATATAAGCGCAAAATGCGGAAATTTGGAAAAACAACAATATTTTCTCTTTTCTATTTTAAAAGAAATCCAATAAAATCTAATTTTGTCATAAATTTAAGCCAAAATGTATTCTGCTACATGTTTTTGGTAAAAAATATTCCGTTAAGTGTATAATAATTGGTTTGTGTGATCACGGACATATGTACGCAAATGATCATGTACATATGTGTGCAGGTGATCACGTATATACGTGTGCAGATAATCATTGGAACATGTGATTTTAGTGGGACATATGTGGGGGACATGTTTTTATTATTAGGGACATGTGTTTTTATTATTTGGGGACATGTATGTTTTGGGGACATGTATGTTTTGGGGACATATGGGGGGACTGTGTGTGTGGTGTGTTGTGTATTACACTAGACGTGATCAGTGAGTAAAAAGCTGTAAAAAACAGCTCATACTCACTGATCATCAGCCGGCTGCAGCGATCTGCTCTCCTCTCCTCAGCGATGACTTCTGTGTGAGGAGAGGAGGAGCCGATTGCCCAGCAACCGGCTGTTTGTTTACATCACATGACGGCCGTGATTGGACACGGCCGTCATGTGATCAGGAGGGCCAATCAGAGAGCCCTCCTGCCGATCTGAGATGCGCCGTGTCCGGGTGACACGGGCGCATCGGGATCGCGCCGCTGCGCGGGCACGCGCGCCCGATCCCGCTCCTTCTGATGGACGTTCCTGAACGTCCTATCAGAAGTAGGTGGCTCCCACCCGGCCGTATATGTGCATTGGCCGGGTGGGAAGTGGTTAAGGGATCATTTACAGTCCCAAGAAACCCATGGATTTGTATGTGGCTGGGAGGAGGTGGAGGAGGTGGCTGTGGATCATGTCATCCTTAGTGACCCAGAGGACTCTGGACTGAATACCTCAGTAAACCTCTGCTGCATGACCTCCCTGATTCTGCAAAGCTTGCGGAAGGATCCTCCTAATCGTGGTATCAAGGAGACGGATCATTACTGGCTGGGAACCCTCCTTGATCCACGTTACAAGGGTAAGGTTGCGGACCTTATCTTGCTGTCACAGAGGGAGTAGATGATGAAACATCTTTGGGAGGCCTTGCAGAAAGGTTTGTGCAACGCGTTTCCAGAGCATGGGATGTTACACATTCCTGGTCTTGGACAATGTGTTGCTAAGGCTTCGGTCAGTTACAGAAGGAGAAGGTGGCCATCTGACTGATGCGTTCAGACAATTTTTTAATCCGCAGCCCCAAGGTATGATCGTTTCTAGCAACCATCAGCAGCGTCTGATTTACATGTTGCAGGAATACCTAGGGGCAAGATCAGACTTGGACACCTTTCCCACCAAAAATCCTATGGGTTACTGGGTCTTGAGGATGGATCACTGGCCAGAGCTTGCACAGTATGCAATTGAGCTACTGGCCTGTCCTGCATCCAGCGTTCTTTCGGAACGCACATTCAGTGCTGCTGGAGGCTTTGTAACCAATCATAGGATGCGCCTGTCCACCGACTCGGTCGATCGACAGACCTTCATAAAAATGAATCAGTCTTGGATCACCGCCAGCTACCAAGCACCTGGTGCTGATGAAACCGAATCATTTTTTTTTTTATGTCAGATTCCTTCAAGACTGCCTATGCTGATACTGAGTGACTATCCTGTTATGCTGAGTGACTATCCTCTTTGTCCTCAATGATCATGCTGATGGCTTGTAAGAACATATTTTTGGTTCTGGGCACAGCCACCAGTGGCTTAGGCCCAATTTTTCAGCCCCTGTTTAACAGGGGCGTGTAATTACAATTTTTGATGCAATACTTTGCAGCAGGGATCATTCCTGCGCTCCAACTAGAGTATCTGTGAATGGTTGCAGTGTTGTGGCACCAGTGGCTAAGGCCCAATTTTTCTTCCCCTGTTCAACAGGGACATGTAATTACAATTCTTGATATAATATTTCACAGCAGGGCCCGTTCCAGCGCCCACCAAGAGTAAATGTGAGGACTTACAGTGTTGTGGCACCAGCACCACCACCGAAGGCCCAATTTTTCTACCACTGTTCAACAATGGCATGTAATTACAATTCTTGATATTATAGTTCACAGCAGGGCGTTCCAGCTCCCACCAAGCGTAACTGTGAGGGCTTACAGTGTTGTGGCAACACCAACACCTAAGGCCCAAATTTCTGCAGAGTTTATAGGGCAGGCCCCTACTTTCAAACATCCAACTTACAAACAACTCCTATTGCAAACGGAAGGAAACAACAGGAAGTGAGATGAAATCTACCCCTAGGAAGGGAAATTCTCTCCTGTAAGAGTTAATATGGGAAAAACGTGTCTCCTCTCCACTGATGCTTTATCACCAATCCTTGTTTCACTAAAAACCCCAAATTTTCAAAACACATTTGTCATTGGGACAGAAAGTGAAGTGAAATCTTCTGAAGATGTGCACAGACAGCAAAACAAATGTTACAGGGGTGATAACCCTTCCCTATGTTTTCCAAAAAGCTTAAAAATAGATTTTTTGGCTGGAGCTACACTTTAAAAATGTACCAGTTTAAAATTACAAACAGAACAACAAACCTACAGTCCCTGTCTTGTTTGCACCGCCTGTATATTGCTGTTTAGAGTATATAGGGCCTTTACTTTTTTTAATTTGGGTGCAGGGTTCCCCTTAATTTCCATACAAAACCCAGAGGGGCTGGTAATGGGCTGGAGGGGGGGGGGGCGGGTTACCTATGCCATTTTTCTCAATGATTTTCATCCATATTGCCGGGACCAAACATTACATTAAAACCGCAAGCAGTTTTAGATGCCCTTTTTCCCTTTTTTTTTGTGATTCGTCACTGCGTCGCTTTAACTGACAATTGTGTGGTCGTGCTACGTGGCTCCCAAACAAAATTGACGTGCTTTTTTTTCCCACAAATAGAGCTTTCTTTTGGTGGTATTTGATCACCCCTGCGGTTTTTTTATTTTTGCGCTATAAACAAAAAAAGAATGACAATTTTGAAAAAAAAACGCATTATTTTTTTACTTTTTGCTATAATAAATATCCCCCAAAAATATATAAAAAAAATGTTTTCCTCCGTTGAAGCCGATACGTATTCTTCTACATATTTTTGGTAAAAAAAAATCTGCGGGACCCGTGACCGGCAGCGCACACGCGATGGCACGGCAGCATTCTTAAAGGGACGTACCTGTATGTCCATATGGTAAAGAAAGTAAACTGTGCTATTAAAATACACCGCCCTATAAGCAGCAGCTCAAATCATTATACTCCAATACTAAAAAATATGTGCAATGGTGAGCTGTGCTGAATATATGAAAAAATTTGTCTATATCTAAAAAACTTGAAAAGCCAAAAGACAAATAGCCTGACTATATAGTGAATATATTATACCTCCATCCACAAGGGTTCATATGAATAGAAATATGAATAATCAGTGACTGAAAAGTAAATTAAGTGCATAAATAAATAAATAAATTAAGTACAGTGCATAATAAAATTAATTAATTAAATAAATAAATTGATTATTTATATAAATAAATAATTTGAATCAAATTCAAATGTGAAAAAAAACAAAAGAAACTAGTGACAAATAATGTGAGCTGACCTCACCAGGTGTACCCCATCAAAAAATCCAGGAATAGATGAGTAAAAAATATTGGATAAAAATTAAAAGAAGGAATAATGAATTACCTTAAAATTTACACATATACAAAGATGGTTTCAACAAAATTAAATTTCATTCAGTGTGTAAACAAAAAAGAAATAATAGTCCAAACAAGTCCCATAAATAGTAACAAGCCAAAATAGTAATAAGTTGTCCAAAGTGAGATGAAAAGCTAACACCCACGTAACTTAGTGTGGAAAGGAATCCGATACAGCACCTCAACCAATGAGTAATTAGAGCCGCTTACCAGAGCGTAAGATCTCAGTTTCTCTGCGCTTCACTTTCTCTGCGATATATCAGCAATCCGGCATAGTGAGTGACAGGTTACTGGGAAGGAGAAAGCCGGATCGCTGATATAGAACCATGCAGAGCGCAGAGAAAGTGAAGATCTACTGCGTATACTGGGGCACTATCGTTTAATCGCTTGGAATTATTGCTGAGGAGAGTTCGGTGTGTTTCCCTGTGACGGTTCATCCAGACTATTCATACAGTGCCTTGCGAAAGTATTTGGCCCCCTTGAACTTTTCAACCTTTTGCCACATTTCAGGCTTCAAACATAAAGATATCAAATTAAAATTTTTTGTGAAGAATCACCAACAAGTGGGAAGTGGAAACGAAATCTATTGGATATTTTAAACTTTTTTAGCAAATAAAAAACTGAAAAGTGGTGCGTGCAAAATTATTCGGCCCCTTTACTTTCAGTGCAGTAAACTCACTCCAGAAGTTCAGCGAGGATCTCTGAATGATCCAATGTTGTCCTAAATGACTGATGGTGATAAATAGAATCCACCTGTGTGTAATCAAGTCTCTGTATAAATGCACCTGCTCTGTGATAGTCTCTAGGGTTCTGTTGAAAGCGCAGAGAGCATCATGAAGACCAAGGAACACACCAGGCAGGTCCGTAATACTGTTGTGGAGAACTTTAAAGCCGTATTTGAATACAAAAAGATTTCCCAAGCTTTAAACATCCCAAGGAGCACTGTGCAAGCGATCATTTTGAAATGGAAGGAGTATCAGACCACTGCAAACCTACCAAGACCTGGCCATCCCTCTAAACTTTCAGCTCAGACAAGGAGAAGACTGATCAGAGATGCAGCCAAGAGGCCCATGATCACTCTGGATGAACTGCAGAGAACTACAGCTGAGGTGGAGTAGTCTGTCCATAGGACAAAAATCAGTCGTACACTGCACAAATCTGGCCTTTATGGAAGAGTGGCAAGAAGAAAGCCATTTCTCAAAGATATCCATAAAAATTCTCGTCTAAAGTTTGCCACAAGCCACCTGGGAGACACACCAAACATGTGGAAGAAGGGGCTCTGGTCAGATGAAACCAAAATCAAACTTTTTGCCCACAATGCAAAACGATATGTTTGGCGTAAAAGCAACACAGCTCATCACCCTCAACACACCATCCCCACTGTCAAACATGGTGGTGGCAGCATCATGGTTTGGGCCTGCTTTACTTCAGCAGGGACAGGGAAGATGGTTAAAATTGAGGGGAAGATGGATGCAGCCAAATATAGGACCATTCTGGATGAAAACCTGTTGGAGTCTGCAAAAGACCTGAAACTGGGACGGAGATTTTTCTTCCAACAAGACAATGATCCCAAACATACAGCAAAATCTACAAAGGAATGGTTCACAAATAAAGGTATCCAGGTGTTAGAATGGCCAAGTCAAAGTCCAGACCTGAATCCAATCGAGAATCTGTGGAAAGAGCTGAAAACTGCTGTTCACAAACGCTCTCCATCCAACCTCACTGAGCTCGAGCTGTTTTGCAAGGAAGAATGGGCAAGAATTTCAGCCTCTCGATGTGCAAAACTGATAGAGACATACCCCAAGCGACTTGCAGCTGTAATCGCAGCAAAAGGTGGCTCTACAAAGTATTAACGCAAGGGGGCAGAATAATTTTGCACGCCCCACTTTTCATTTTTTTATTAGTTAAAAAAGTTTCAAAAATCCAATAGATTTCGTTCCACTTCACAATTGTGTCCCACTTGTTGGTGTTTCTTCACAAAAAATAAAAATTTTATATCTTTATGTTTGAAGCCAGAAATGTGGCAAAAGGTTGAAAAGTTCAAGGGGGCCGAATACTTTCGCAAGGCACTGTATACATGTTTTTTTGATCTCACTTAACACTGAGATCTTACTCTCTGGTAAGCGGCTCTAATTACTCATTGGTTGAGGTGCTGTATTGGATTCCTTTCCACACAAAGTTACGTGGGTGTTAGCTTTTCATCTCACTTTGGGCAACTTATTACTATTTTGGCTTGTTACTATTTATGGGACTTGTTTGGACTATTATTTCTTTTTTGTTTACACACTGGATGAAATAAAATTTTGTTGAAATCATCTTTGTATATGTGTAAATTTTAAGGTAATTCATTATTCCTTCTTTTAATTTTTATCCAATATTTTTTACTCATCTATTCCTGGATTTTTTGATGGGGTACACCTGGTGAGGTCAGCTCACATTATTTGTCACTAGTTTATTTTGTTTTTTTCACATTTGAATTCGATTCAAATTATTTATTTATATAAATAATCAATTTATTTATTTCATTAATGAATTTAATTATGCACTGTACTTAATTAATTTATTTATTTATGCACTTAATTTACTTATAATTTTCAGTCACTGATTATTCATATTTATATTCATATGAACCTTTGTGGATGGGGGTATAATATATTCACTATATAGTTAGGCTATTTGTCTTTTGGCTGTACGTCCATATGCCTGTCCGTGCCATTCTGCTGAAGTACATCGTTGCGTGCCGGTTGGGAAGTGGTTAAGCATCATTAAAATCACTGCTCCCAAAAAAACGGCCATTTTTAAAACTTTTTTGCATTGATACATGTCCTAGGTCCCCAAACCCTTTTTAGGACAATAACTTGCATATTAGCCTTTAAAATTAGCACTTTTTATTCCGAACATTCCAGTCTCATAGACTTTAACGGGGTCCTAAAGTTTGTGCAAACTTTCAGTCCGTTCGCAGGTTCTGGTGCGGGGGGTATTCGGCTCATCCCTAGTCATTACTATATATATGGTATTGCACTGAACATGGAATACACTTTGTACAATTTATTTACTGAGCTACTTCTGGCCAAGCGTTCTGTACAATCTTTTTCAGATAACCGGGAATCCTTCCCACGTAGATATTGTGTTCTCCCACAGAGGGGCTAGGAAAACACACTGCTATAGCTGCTGGCAATAGTCACATAAAAAAAAAGACATGCTGTTTGATTGATCAACTTGGGTAGAATCGGCCTGCCCATACATTGTTCAAATCTCTGGTGAACTGGCCGAGATTTATATCATCTATGGCTGGCTTAAAGAGGAAGTAAACCCTGATGAGTTTACTTCCTCTTTGATTCCCTGCAAAGGTAAAGCATAATGGACTACTATGCATCGCATAGTAGTCCATTATGTGTCACTTACCTGACACAGGAGCCAGCGAAGTCACCGCTGTTCCCTGTAGTCCGGCGCATCCATCTTCTCGGTGGGTCTCGCTGCTCCGCCGCTGTCATTCGGTGAAGTCGCAATGACGTCACTCCCGCGCATGCACACGGGAGCCGCCACTCGCGGCATATCACCGTTGACCGTGGCACGCTCAGTGCGCCTGCGTGCCGCTGTCTACGGGCGCATGCGCTGTAGACAGCGGTGCCTGTCTTTCGGCATATATCTCCTAAACCGTGTAGGTTTATGAGATATTTCTTGGACCTACAGGTAAGCCTTAATCTAGGCTTACCTGTAGGTCAAAGTGTGTTGTAAGGGTTTACAACCACTTTAAGTTACTGCAACATGCAATCATACGCAGCACTGTTGGTGGCCATGGAGCTCCCACAGCAATGAACTAACACATTTAAACATAGTAGCAACATGAAATAGCAACAATAATGAATGCTGTAATGGTACCAACCTCTAGCTCTTGCTAAAACCAAGCACTAATGGAGAAAGTGAGAAATGAATAAAAATAAATGTAACGTTAAATGGATGCGAGATAGGAGAGCTACAATACACCTCCCTCTCGCTATTTAACCTCCCTGGCAGTGTGATTATTTCAGATTTTTGATGCTGAAAGCGGAACAATTATTTTGCATGGAAATTAGGCGTTTTATATTGTAGGCCTGTAATTCTTAGGAATTACTCACTTAAATCTGTCCAAACAAGAGTCTAGTAGACATTCCAGACATCCCAGGTATGATAAAGTTTGAAAAACGAAGTCATAAATTATAATATAATAAATAACTATAAATAATTATAATAAATAATAATATAATAATAATAAAAAATATTCAATAATGTAATCAAATCAAAAACTTGCTCAGTTGCAGAATTGTCGCTGTCATTACTTTCAGTGTTTGATGACAGATTTTTCCACAAATCGCTATCGCTCAATTCTGCATGTGATTCTAATTTATTATTTTCTAGCTGGTCTAAAACCGCTTTTGATGTAAAGTGACAGTTTGGGTTGCTATGTACAATCTCCAGTTTCCAGGCAGAAAGAACAGTATTTATAATATAAAACTGCATGCCGGGCACTGGACAGACCACTAGGGACAAAAGGGATGTGAAATAAATTGATACAGTAATGTAATCTGTAAATTACAGTGCACTGTATATGTATTGTGTGTTTTACTTTTTGAATTTGGCGCCGTTCGCCATCCCCTGTGCGTTGCAGCGCTTGCAGGGAACGGAGCTCGGCTCAGGACGGATCCCTATCCATCTGTTTTTAGCAGATTGGATTGGATATAGGCATGTGTAAATGGATATAAGTCTGTTTACATCCATCGCTTCATAGAGGATAATGGAAGGCCCGATCTGGTCCACCTAAACTGACAAGCGGACCCAATCGGTCTCCCCTTTTTTTTTTCATTTCATTTTTTTTTTTAACAAACACAATTTTACTTTTAAATATTATGTTTTGGGGGGTGGGGGGGCTTTGGAGAAACATTGGGGGTCTAAGCAGACCACCTATTTATCTTTTTTGAGATGAAGACAGTTCATTTCTCTGCAGCTTCATCTGCACTGTAGAGGAATAGGAGCCTGTATAGAGATATTTTGGATCCCAGACAAATCTCTGGCTGAGTTATCTGCACCTGGTCTAATTCAAATGTCCATGCATGCATGTTTAGAAGGAGTACGCTGACACACACTGTTCAGTGAAAAAGCTTCCTTTATTGCTCTGGGCATATAGCCCCCTTTTATAGTAGAAGATGACTCATTGTTTGCAAAGCATCATCTCAGGTGTATTCTGTGCTGTCAAGCAGAGATTGGAGGACCCTTATCTAAGGGGTCCTGGCCAGTTTCATCCAGGTTTTCTGCTGATGGCTTATGGACTCCTGGACTCTCTCCGATGGGAGGGGGGTCTCTAGGTGAGGCATTTTGAGTAAGGAGATTCAGCATATATCTTTACATAATACAAAATAGTCATTTAATCAAAGTATTAAACAATCCATAACAGTCCCCCCTTGAAATGTCTATTTCCTATTCTGTCCCTAGTAGGTGGTCTAACTCATCTGTCATCATGTGCCTTGGAACTTTTTTCTTGCTGTACGTTAGACGGTTGATGGCTAGCCCATCACCTCCCTTGCCACAGTCTTTGCACATGTGGAAGTCAGATGCTATCCCTATGGCTGAATGATCTTATAATTTGTAGATATGGGGAGGGACTGTAATGGGGCATAGGGCTTCTCATAGTCCTCATCTTCTGCATCCTGCTGTATCATCACTGGGGTCGCTTGGTCAACTGTTTTGCCTAGGAATTTCTTTACACGTGGAATAACATAACATACTATAGTGGCTAGAAAGACCAGAATAACTAGTATTACAGTACCTATCCGAGCCAAGGTCTTCTGCCAACCACCCAAACCACTGGTCCCTTGGCTGATCTATACCCAAATTCTTCTTCAGCTCTACTGATAGGCTTTCCAACATTTTATAGCCAGGGTGACCTTACCATTTGGACTGGTGTTGTCAGGTATGTATGTATAGCATGTCCCTGTACCTTCTATTATTTTACAAACAACCCCCCTTCTCCGCTAAAATCATGTCCAAGGCCATCCTATTCTGAAATGTCATGTAAGATGTGGGTGCTAATTGGTCAGCAATCCCCTGTAGGGCGTCTCTAGTGTAATTTACAAACCGCTGCTGGTTGTAATATATGTCATTTATACAGTCTACATTTTTGTTGACAGTGATTATGGGAATCAAAGACTCAAAACCTGCCTTTACTTGGTCTCGGGCTTTAAATTCATTCAGGACCCCTATGGCATCTATATACACATGTGGGTCAAAACTTCCCTAAGGAGCACTCCTCTTAGTGATAGCCACCTGTTGGGCCCTCACCAGATTTAACAGAAAAGGGATATACAATGTAGACATCATGGTGCAGTCAATGTCTTGTCCTCCGGACTTGGGACTTTCTTACAGTGGAAGGGGCGGATTCAAGTGTTTTTCCCAGCCAACTTTACAGATTTGCTTGTGGTCAGCAGCACCCGGAAGGGACCATCATATCTGGGTTCAAGAGACTCTTTTCCCACAAATGTCTTTACCAGCACCCAATCTCCAGGTAGTAGTTTGTGTGTTCCTGTATCTAATTCAGGATCTGGAATGGAAGAAAACACCTGGACACATAGTCGGGTTAATTCTCGTGATAATGCGGTTACATAATTAGTCAACACATCATACTGCAGTTATAACTGTGGAAAATAACAACCAAGCCTAGGGGCTAAATCAAACAAAATCTCATAAGGGGGTAGGGGAGTGTTCTCCTCTTGGTGTGTATCTGATGCTGAACAGGGCAATGGGCAGGCTGTCCAGCCAATGCATACCAGTCTCTTGGGCCATTTTTAACATTCAAGTCTTTATGTGTCATTCATTCTTTCTACCTTCCCGGTACTCTGGGGGTGGTAGGCTGTGTGAAACTACTAAGGTGTACTCAAATCATCCAATCTTTGGCATTTGGATGTGGTCAATTTGTATCCGCTAGAAAGGGTACAAGGGCTTTGCCAGGTGTTTCTTCAGCATCCTCTCTGTGCATCCCGGATTACACTTTGCACAAATGGTGCATGACTTACAGAAGTTGCTAGTCAGTGGAGTGATTCCTGAAGCTACATTCATAAGAGTCTTTGACAGATGGGCAGCTCCATGTGCCCATTGTACCACACGCGAGTACATATTCCTGGGTAAGCAAGGCTTCTTGGTGCACTCAAATAGTCCATCCTTGAGGGTTGCTCCCCTCTGCTTCCAGCTTTCCTTCTCATCCGCACTTGCTGCTTCTTGTAGTTCTTTCAGATAAACTCTGTCCACTGGGACAGTCTGTAGGGTAAGCACGAGGTGGTCTTCTACCACTCTACTTTCCACTTCTCGTGGACCGCTGGCTGCCTGTTTGGCAGTTGAATCTGCTAGATGATTGCCTCTGGCTTTCTTCGAGTTCAGCTTGCCGTGTGCTTTTACTTTCAAAATAGCCACTTGGGTTGGGAGAAGTAAGGCATCCATCAGGTCATTGATAGCTGGACTGTGTTTCACAGGTGCCCCTGCAACTGTCAGGAATCCTCTGGCCTTCCAGATAACACCAAAGACATGGCAACGCTAAAAGCATATCTTGAGTCTGTATGAATGTTGGCTCTTTTTCCCTCCGCCAGTTTATATGCTATAGTGAGTGCTTGCAACTCTGTCTCCTTTGCAGACATCCCCGATGGTAAGGCTTCAGCTTGTAGAACCGTGTTAGGTCTGAATTATGCAGGGGTATTTCACTCACATTGGGAATATGTTTGGTTTCCACATTAATTGCATGGGGTGGACTCGGCTCCTCCTCTATTCCCCCCTCGGGAAGTGGAAAAAGGGTTGAAGGGTTCAGTGTTTGACAATGTAATAGAGTAATGTCCGATAGAAGGAGGGAACATTGGAGTTTCAAATGTCTGGCAGTGGACAGATTTTCCGCTGGATCTGGTTGAGTATGGCAGCAATGTCCCAGACGTTCGGATACAAAGAGCTTGAACGTTTTTTCGTAGTCTGGGAGCCCTAAAACCAGAGCTGATGAAATGGCTTGTTTGAGGGCCTTGAAGTTGGATATTGCCTCTGAGGACATTTGGAAGGGCTCAGACTTCAGGGCATCATAAATGGGTTGCATCAGTAAGGAGGCTTCCGGACCGCAGCTTCATTATCTGCTCGGAGGTCCTGGACCATTCTGTACATGTCTGGTTCTGCCTTGGGCGTTCTCTTCTTCACAGGGAACAGAAGTGTGCTGTATGGAGATGTACAGGGTATCAGGGCGCCATTTGACATGAGGGCTTTGACATGCTGTGAAATAGATTTGCAGATTGGGATAACTTTAGAGGGTTTCCAGGGCAGGGGAGCTCCAAGTTTCAACTGCACCATGACTGGTGGCACCTTTAAATGTCCTACATCCTCAGCTCCTGTGGACCATAGCAGAAGTGTCCTTAATGTCCAGTGGAGAAGAGACAGTAATAGATCCATCTTCAAAGAAGACAATAGAAGCCTGAAGTTTGGACAGTACATCTGCTCCCAAGAGATTGAGTGGACAGGTGGAAGAGACAAAGAATCGAGCCAGAAGGTCTGGGTACTTTCCAACTTGTAGGGGGCGGGTCAATGGGTTAGTTCTGGGAGTTCCATCTATGTCCACACAAGATATGTCAATATCAAAAAGGTATGAGTGGTCAAGTAAATCCTCTTCTCTAATCACGCTTCTGGCTGCACCTGTGCCGCTTAGGAAAGTGGTTGGATGTCCCTCAATGGGTAGGGTAACCCTCGCTAATGGGCCTTCTGAGTTCTTTGAAGAGGTTGCCCTGACATGGGTTAGTGACACAGGCTTGCCCAATTCCTAGCATAGGAGATCCTGGTGTTCCGAGGGGGGATGTCCAGGGTTTTGATATTGTTGCTGCTGCACACAGTACTCCGGTTGGGCCATGGTGAGGCCTTTTCAGATTGACTCCTTGAGGCCTGCCACAAAGGCTGAAGACAGTATCTGGCTGTGTGCCATATTATGGGTGATGAATACCAAATCTGAAAAAAACTTGTGACAGTCCGGTGTAAAACTTTCCTACTGACTCCGTTTTGTCTTGAGTAACATCTTGGATACTTGTAGCTTGATCAGCCAGTCTGCCCTCCGCCCACTCGCACAGCTACTCACAGAATTCCACACCATAATTAAAGGTATTGTCATCGACAATCCTTGCATCACAGAGACTTTTCTCCATGATGGGCCAGTGAGCGTCTCCAGCTTTAATTTCACATAAACTGACTAGATTTCTCCATACGGCTAAGTAGGGTTTTTTCCACTGCCTATTACTCGGCAACTTTCATCAGGAGACTCGTTTTCCTGCAGAAAACTCTCCATCTCTTCTATTGTTTCCTGGGAGTGGTCTTTGCTACATTTAAAGTAATCAAAACATTCTCAGCCTTTTCTTTCATTTACATTTGCATATTTCTTCATAACATCCATTCTAAACATATATTCTCTTTTGTACTGTTTCATTGTCTAACTACTGTTTTCTCAACTTGCAAAATTCCTTTAATATTCTAGCCTGCTAGAATAATAACTAAATCAACCCGGTCCTGTATATCCCACACATGCAAACATCACATTATACCAGTAATCTCACAGCCTTTCAACCATTAACATCCCTACAGACAGTCTCTCACACATGGATCTGAAGGGAGGGGCACCTCACTCCTTGCAGTGAAGCGTAAGGATGGGGGTGAGGAGCATAGCTGCAGAATGCTCTGCCATGCTCAAAAATGAGTCTTCAGGCTTATATTTCTTTTATCTCAGTGATACTTCTAACATACAATATGCATTGCCTGATATTCTATTTTGCTAGACCCATCAGTGATATGCATTATAAAAATGTTGACAGGCTCATAACTAAAGTTTCATCATATTGCATACTTTCAAATACATTCCAATATTGCACACATTATACTAGGCTTCTTCAGTTTTCTGTAAACCATTGTCAGGTAACACCCCTCGTTTTTCCTTCAGTATTTTCCACCATTCCTCCGGCTGCAATCTACCCCCTGGAGGAATGGTGATGCCACAAATCTTCGCAAATTTTTTTTCTTTCTCTCTCTCTCCCTTTCTCTGGCTTAACCAATTTCTGCCCCATTATTTTCTGTCTTGATGACTGAGATATTTATGTGTCTGCTCAGGATTTTAGACGGGTCACGAGGTTGCCTTGGATTCTGAAAGGGTCTGGCAATTCCTCTATTCGTCACCTGGTACCGGTTCAGACTATATCCCAATCTCAAGTTAACGAGGACAATAACGGATAGTAAGACAGAGAGAGGTTTTGTCTACAATGCTCGACTGCCACCTGGGTCGCCCCTGGTGCGTCTTCCCAAAACGTAGACTCAGTCACGGTTCTGCCCGTCCAAGACGGCCACAGAATAGGGGTCGGGTAGTGCGTGACCACTCACTTCCCTCAACAAGACATTTAACAGACAGATAAGTACAGCAGTTAATATTCAACAATGAGATCCTCAAATTTTCACTTCCCTCTGTTTCTTCTAAATCTCCCACTTGTTCAGGACACCTTATCGGTTCCTGTCCACTCATTCTACATTCACTTTCTATAGACCCAATTGACCTTCCAACCTCCTTCAAAAATGCTGAACATCAATCCACAAACACAATTATAACATGACATTTGTATGATTTGTAATAGATGTGTATGCTTGAATTATAACAACCACACAGCCACGCTACCTGCGTCCCTGACGCCCCCTTCTGGGTGACGTGCTATACCACACCATCACCTTTACCAAAGGAGTTTATCCATGTCCCTGACGCCCCCCTTCTGGGTGAAATGCTACACCGCACTAACACCTTTACCAAAGGAGTTTGTCCACGTCCCTGACGCCCCCTTCTGGGTGAAGTGCTACACCGCACTAACACCTTTACCAAAGTTTTTTATCCATGTCCCTGACGCCCCCCTTCTGGGTGAAGTGCTACACCACACTAACACCTTTACCAAAGGAGTTTGTCCACGTCAGCTGGGACCCAGCTGTGTGTCAATCTCTTTCAACATCATACATCATTTATCACAGACCCATACAACACAATCACAGAAAGGTTTCTTCACAGTAAGAGCTGTGAAAATGTGGAATAGACTCCCTGCAGAGGTGGTTATGGCCAGCTCAGTGGATTGCTTTAAGAAAGGCCTGGATTATTTCCTAAGTGTACGTAATATAACTGGGTACTAAAATTTATAGGTAAAGTTGATCCGGGGAAAATCCGATTGCCTCTCGGGGGATCAGGAAGGAATTTTTTCCCCTGCTTTAGCAAATTGGATCATGCTCTGCTGGGGTTTTTTGCCTTCCTCTGGATCAACTGTGGGTATAGAATTGGGTATATGGGCTGGTATATGTATGTGTGTATGTATGTGTGTGTGTGTATATATATATATATATATATATATATATATATATATATATATATATATATGTGTGTGTATATGTGTATATATATGTATAGTATATTTTATTTTATTTATTTATTTATTTTTGGTTGAACTGGATGGACTTGTGTCTTTTTTCAACCTGACTAACTATGTAACTATGTAACTATGTAACAACACAGACTCGTACAATACAACAACACAATGTTCTTACAGGCTGCAGATAATCGGAATACAGGTTCATATAATGGACCTCGGGCAAGTATTACCTGTCTTTTGGCGACCTTCGGCAGCCGACGCGGACACAGAGACGGACCCACACGGGAATGGGATATACTAGCAAGATATGAATGTGATATCTTACCGTATTTTCAGAGTTGATCAGTCTCTGTCCCTCCTGTGGTGATTCCTCCTCAGTGGCCTCTTGGTCAGCTGTTCCTCTGGTTCGCAACCCGAGAGCCTCACGTTGAGCTGCCAAGCTGTTTTGGATCCCAGACAAATCTCTGGCCGAGTTATCTGCACCTGGTCTAACTCAAATGTCCATGCATGCATGTTTAGAAGGAGTACGCTGACACACACTGTTCAGTGAAAAAGCTTCCTTTATTGCTCTGGGCATATAGCCCCCTTTTATAGTAGAAGATGACTCATTGTTTGCAAAGCATCATCTCAGGTGTATTCTGTGCTGTCAAGCAGAGATTGGAGGACCCTTATCTAAGGGGTCCTGGCCAGTTTCATCCAGGTTTTCTGCTGATGGCTTATGGACTCCTGGACTCTCTCCGATGGGAGGGGGGTCTCTAGGTGAGGCATTTTGAGTAAGGAGATTCAGCATATATCTTTACATAATAGAAAATAGTCATTTAATCAAAGTATTAAACAATCCATAACAGAGACTCCTATTTATTCACAAACTGAAGCATAGTAAACACTGCTTGCTATATTTCAGTGATGAATGAGCAGAAACGATTGGTACCAACCACTGTGTACATTCAGGAAAGAAAGGGGGTTGGTAAACACATGTTTACCAGCCCCCCCTGCTCTCCGTCCTCACAGTCATTGATCTCCTGGGCTGCAGCCGCAGCTGACAGGAGGGGGTGGAGAGAAAGCCAGCCAGCAGAGCGAGAGAGAAGCAGCAGGGGAGGGGGGGGGGGGGGACTGACAGTTGCATCAAGCCCCAGGTGATCTGTGCTTGGGGGAGGAGGGGAGCGGCCGGTGCTGAGGGTGAGAAAGTTGCTTGCTGGGGCAGAGGAAGGGAGCAGTAAGGGGATGGGGCATTTTAGCAGCCAATGCAGCAGAGGGTGTGGTGCGACAGAGAGCGGTAGGTGACAGACAGGAAGCCGTGGCGGGTGGGGGGGTCACATTTTAAGTGAATAGATCTGATCAGCGGATTGTCATCTGCTGATAGGAGCTATTGTTTAGTTCAGCAAAGTTTGCTGAACAGTTCTGCTTTAAGACCCTTTCACACAACTGGACCAATCTGATCTGCCTGTTCATTTTGGTCCATTGTTCTCTATGGAGCAGTGTACGCTGACACCAGCCGGCATCTGATCCGGTCCGCTAAAAAAAAACAAATGGGGGTACATTCACTATCCATTTGGGTGATCAGATGACAGTTGGATGAAAACAGACGGGGCAGTCTGTTTCCATCCAACCGCTACATAGAGAACAGGGGTCTGTGTCCATGTCCACTCTGTCCGCGTCCGTGTCTACCTGCTCAGCGGGCAGTCCTGCTTGACAGATTCCACTCTGTCTGAAGGGGGCCATAAGCTCATGGTCACTGGAGTGACCATAAGCTTATAGCAGAAGGAGGACTGTCAGATCCATATACACTATATTGTCAAAAGTATTGGGATGCCTGCCTTTACGCTTACTTACACTTATTGAGTTGGCCCACCCCTTGCAGCTATAACATCTTCAACTCTTCTGGGAAGGCTGTCCATAAGGTTTAGGAGTGTGTCTATGAGAATGTTTGACCAGAGGCGTAACTATAGGGGGTGCAGCAGTCGCGACCGCAACTGGGCCCTGTGATGCAGGGGGCCCACGCAGCCCCCTCTACATATGGCCAGCATCAGCATAGGCAGCTAGGGTTACCAGTGCACCATGCACACAGGTGGCTGGAGGTGGAGGGTGACTATCAGAGTTCCATGCTCGACTATCGCACTGGCTGCTCTTTAGTTGTGCATTCCTCGCATGACCTGTGTCCTCGGCCGGCTCCTCAGAGTACCCCTCTCCTGCTCCATGCATTGCCGCTGAGGCCGCGTACACACGGGCGGACTGTTCGCCCAACTTTGTCCGCTGAACAGTGTTTCAGCGGACAGTCCGCTCGTGTGTGGGCTTCAGCGGACAGTTTCAGCGGACAGTCTGTCGAACAAAGTTTTTCGGAATTTCCGTAAGACAGTCCGCTGAAACTTGGTTTCAGCAGACAGTCCGCTCGTGTGTAGGCCTGTTCGACAAACTAAGTTTCGCGCATGCTCAGAAAGGATTTACACGGCGAAGGTTGCATTGCAGTGTATTGGACGTCGAATTTCTCGTCCCGTCATACGTGCCGTTCACGTCATCGCGCACGCTTTCAGCGGACTGTTCGTTCATCGTGTGTGGTCAAGTCCGCTCATGCAAATTTTGAGCGGACTGTTTGTCGGATTGTTTGACAAACTAAGTTGGGCGAACAGTCCGCCCGTGTGTACGCGGCCTCAGTCCGATGTCTGTTCTCTCCAGCCAGAGTCCTGCCCCCCCTGAGTCCGGCCCACACTGCACTGCATACTTCTCCCGGGTAAACAAACTTTAAGCACACAGATGCAGTGCAGCCCTATGAGAGCCCCCCGGAGGACACTGCAGGCTAGTGTGCCAGCCCCCCTCCTCCCCCGTCATACACAGATGATGAAAGGTCTTTCTGGTAGATATGCTGATCACCTGTCCAGGACCCCATCCTGCCTAGGGACAGTCCCCCAATGGGGCACCTAAAAATAAAAATAATAAAAAGAAACTACTGATACCAGTGGTGGAACTACAGGGCTTACAAAGGTCATACTTGTGACCACACCCTGGAGTTTCACCGCCGGACTCGGAGGGAAGGGCCCTGGCTGGGGTTCAGGGGGGCCCTTCATGGTTTCTTGCATCGGGGCCCTGAAGGTTCTAGTTACGCCACTGTGTTTGACCATTCTTCCAGAAGTGCATTTGTGAGGTCAGGCCACTGATGTTGGACGAGAAGGCCTGTGGTGGTGTTTTTCAGGGGTTGGGCTTGGCCCCTTTGTTCCAGTGAAGGAAACTCCTAAACCTTGTGGATGGCCTTCAGAAGAGTTTAAGCTGTTATAGCTGCAAAGGGTGGGCAAACTCGATATTGAACCCTAAGGACTAAGAATGGGTTGCCATTAAATTTCATGTGCTTGTAAAGGCAGGTGTCCCAATTCTTTTGACGATATAGTGTGTAACAATTACTGTATTTTTTTTTTTAATCCTCTAAGTACCTTATTCTGCAGTGCTGTTGTGTGGTCATGTGCCCTTTTCCTGTTCTTTGATATCTGCAGGGAAAGATCCTTGGAGTGTGTCTGGCAAGCCATGGTTGTTGCTGTGCCAGTCACATGACTAAAAAAAAAGTTTCATAGAGCAATTCAAATTGGATTATAAATATCAAATTACTGTTTTACAGCTCCCAATACATTTTTATTGAACACCATTTGTGTATTTTATGTGCATTAATATGGTGTAAGCAGAGTCAGAGATGACTGACTACATTTGCATCCAAGGCTTTTTTTTTTTACTTTACTGGTATTAGCAATTACATGTTATATTAAAACGAAATGTTTTTGGGAGTTTCTTAGTGAATGTAATCAATCAGCATACTATAGCCCAGTGTTTCTTAACCCCAGGGGTTCTGCGGCGATCTACCCGTCAATCACAAACAGCTGATGGTTAGATCGACTCTAAGCCAAAATGCAGAGAAGCGCGGGAAGCGGCTGTAATAAGACCTCTCTCATAACGCGATCCTTCCCGCCGGCCCCTCCTTTCCTCCCATCCACCCCAGGTGACGTCACGTACAAGCACCTGGGGTGGATGGGAGGAAAGGAGGGACCCGCGGGAAGGATCGCATTATGGGCTACTCTGCATTTGAAACAGCTGCTGTTGCCGCCCGTGCCCTGTACTCTGCTGCCGCCCATGCCCTGTACTCTGCTGCTGCCAGTGCACTGTGCCCTGCTGCCACCCGTGCACTGCTGCCGCCCATGTCCTGTGCCCTGCTGCTGCCTGTGCCATGTGCCCTGCTGCCACCCGTGCCCTGCTGCCACCCGTGCCCTGTACTCTGCTGCCACCCGTGTCCTGTACCCTGCTGCCACCCGTGTCCTGTACTCTGCTGCCACCCGTGTCCTGTACTCTGCTGCCACCTGTGCCCTGTACCCTGCTGTATACCCGTGCCCTGTACCCTGCTGTATGTAATGTCATGTACTCTGCTGTATGCCAGCGCCTAGCTGTGTGTCCGTGCCATGTACCCTGCTCTATATCCGTACTCTCTTGTTTCCTGTGCCCTGCTGTGTGCCCGTTTCCTGTACCCTGCTGTGTGCCGGTGTCCTGTACCCTGCTGTGTACCCATGCCCTGTACCCTGCTGTATGCCAGTGCCCTGCTGTGTGCCTATGTCCTGTACCCTGCTGTGTGCCCCTGTCCTTTGCCCTGCTGTATACCCATGCCCTGTACACTGCTGTATACTGTGTCCTGTACCTTGCTGTATGCCAGTGCCCTGCTGTGTGCCCATGTCCTGTACCCTGCTGTGTGTCTTGTGCCCTACACCGCCATTTACCATATTGTGTGCCCTGTACCATGTTGTATACCCTACTGTGTGCCCTGTACCATATTGTGTGCCCTATACCCTGCTATGTGCCCTGTACCATGTTGTATACCCTGCTGTGTGCCCTGTAACATATTGTGTGCCCTGTACCCTGCTGTGCCTTGTACCATGTTGTATACGCTGTGTACCCTATACCCTGCTGTGTGCCCTGTACCATATTTTGTGCCCTGGTGTGCCTTGTACCATGTTGTGTACCCTGTACTCTGCTGTGTGCCCTGCACCACCTTGCATCATGTGTGTCCTGTACCCTGCTATGCCTTGTACCATGTTTTTGGCCCTGTTGTGTGCCCTGTATAATGCTGTGCACCCTGTTTCATACTGTGTGACCTGTATAATATCGGGTGCCCTGTACCATGTTGTGTGTGTATACCCTGTACCATGTTTTGTGCCTTGTACCCTGCTGTGTGCCCCCCTGTGCCCTGTACCATGCTGTGTGCCCCATGCCCTGCTGTGTGCCTTGTGATATGCCCTGCTTTGTACCCCATGTTCTGCTGTTTACCCCATGGTGTGCACCATGACCTGCGCCCCATAATGTGCCCCATGTTTGGCTGTGTACCCTATGCCCTGCTGAATGGCCCGTGTTCTGCTGTGTGCCCTATGATGTGCCCAATGTTCTGCTGTGTCCCCCTGTAATTTGCCCTTGTGGTGCCACATAATGTGCCCTGCTGCCCCCCACCCCCTGTATTGTGTCCTGACCTCCTGCCCATTGTACATTGCTTAAATCAAGTTAAACCCAGACTTGAGCATTTATACAGAAGAAAAACAGCACAAGTTTCACATAAAATAGGTATGCTCTAATATTTCTATTATTTAATGCTATTTCTTAAATAATTGTTGTCATATCACAGCTCACTAATCACAGCAATGTTCCGTGAGCTGTTGACCTGAACAGTATTTTAGGGGTTCCCCCCGGATCTCAAACCTTTTGCCAGGGGTTCCTTGACGGTAAAAAGTTTGAGAAACACTGCTATAGCCCATCCTCATAGTGTTTAGCAACAGAAGGACTTGAGGGCGAGGGAAGGAGCGGAGTGTCATTTACCACTGACCCTACACCCACATGTGTAACTCTATACTCATGTGGGCTGCATAGATAAGAAAAAGGAGGAAATGAAAAGCTTGGAAGGCAGGGGTTTAACATTAAATAAAATGTGCAGGAAAATGGGCAGGAGGAGGCTGGAGATCTACTTTAATATTAATACATACAAATGTTGTTGTTTTTTTTGCCAACAGTGATTAATTGTTTAAATCCACATGTACCCAATGCGATAAAGATATCTGGAACTTCAGGCCCATATACCTTGAATTCCGTTGTGAGATTCACGTGCCGCACAGGCACTATATTGAATGGATCTGACACTATTAAATGTAATCAGACTAGTGACTGGGAACCTGCTCTTCCAAGATGCCTTGGTAAGTCATTTCATATAATATTTTTGTACAAATAAAATGGATTTGTGTCTGAGTTATATGGAAAGTTGTTTGGTCTGTCCCCAGTATGCATTTACCATAATACATGCTTGACTTAATTATTAGTATTTGAAATAAAAAAAATAAGTTTGTACTGCCAGTTCAAAACAATACTAAATCCATATTAAAAAAAAATTCTAGCAAACCATGTCATGAAGATGATGTAATGAATAGATTTTTTTAAGCCTTCCCAATAAGTAGTTTTTTTCCATATCTCGGTTCAGAAATATAAACAGCTAGGAAGGTTTAACTCTTCCCTACATACAAAAACCAAAAAAATGGCTGGAGATAGGCTTCTCGTGTTTGAAACAAACTAGGCCTTTGTGAATCTTTTGCAAAACTTTACAGTCAGTCACAGCACTTCTGGTGACAGGCTGACAGCGCTAAGCCACTGCTTCACAATCAGCAGTAGACATGATGCTAAGCATACTAAAATAGATTTTGGATTGGCTGTATATTATTCACTGCTATATTTTTTATTGTACAGCATCCTGTATTAATCAGGGTATTGATCAGCCAAAACTGAGATCAGGAGGGATTTCACTCTAGAACAGGTTATCATTTATTTTTTAGGTCTGCAAGTGTTTAAAGTGGTTCTAAAGCATACATTTTTTATATTAATGCATTCTCTGCATTAAGGTAATCCACATCTAGGGTGCAGTTCTTCCTGAGCCTACAGAACTGCCCCTTGGGAATATTTTTAGTCTACTTTGCATGGTGGCAACTTTGATAATGCAGATAGGAATTTCCAGATGAAGGTTTCAAGTGGGTTTTGGATGTTATCCGACCATCGTAGTTACATAGTTAGTAAGGTTGAATAAAGACATCAGTCCATCCAGTTCAACCTGAGTGAGTATCTACAATTGTCCCTATCCCTGTACATTACACACTCACATTGGCCCCTACCCTCAAGGAGCCCACAAGCCCTGGTCCCCATTGATATACTAGGGCCAATTTTGGACAGAAGCCAATTAACCTACCTGCATGTCTTTGGAGTGTGGGAGGAAACCGGAGTACCCGGAGGAAACCCACGCAGGCACAGCGAGAGCATGCAAACTCTAGGCAGGTAGTGTCATGGTTGGGATTCGAACCAGCAACCCTTTTTACTACTAGGCGAGAGTGCTAACCACTACACCACTGTGCCACCCCATCAATATTAGACAGTTACAAATTCAGAAAAGCCAATGAATTCGGAATCCATGCATGTGTAAAGTAAAGGCCTAGGTTCTTGTCATTACAATAGTTTACAAAAGGTTCAATGGTAGACAGGGGCAAGCCAAATAACACTAACATCATCAATATACCTGCCATAAAAGACGATGTGTGCTGCCAAGGGTCTATTTCTCCAGATACAGGACTCCTCCCGCCAACCCATACTGAGGTTGGCATAACGTGTAGCAAAGGACACACCCATGGCAGTGCCTTGTATCTGGAGATAATAACCCCCATGGAATTTAAAATAGTTGTGATAAAGGCAGAAGCGTGTACTGAAGGATTTATGTATACAAGCAATTGCCAGTGGTAGGATTCCACCCAGGTATAGTTGGCCAAAGTGCCAAGAAGTTGTAGGGAATCATGGATGTAAGAAGGGAAGGACTGCACAAGAAGTTGTTTGAAGAAATCTATGTACTGGGAGAGCACATTGCTTATGCTCTCCATGGTGGCCATGATGGGCCTACCAAGAAGGTTATGATGGTTTCTATGCACCTTCAGCAGATGTTAAAAATAGGTGCACTTGAATAAATCTCCTCCATCTCCTTTACCACTGCGGTCTTATGCTTAAAAAGTCTACATTTTTTCCAGAGGGCCAGCTTGTCAAAGGGAGCAAAGCCCCTGAAATACATAGAAGCTCGCCCCTCTATCTGATGTTGCTTGGACTCCTGTAAGCAGCACGAGTTACAGACGTAGACACCGGCAGCCATCCATCCCTTTGGTGGGTCTTCTGTGCACAGCAGCTGCTTATGAGGCAAACTGGATTCTTGCTATGTGTCATCTTCTATCACCTCTAGAGCCAGAGTAGGACTTTTTAGATGTAAGTGTGCTTTTTGTAAAAAAATTATGCTTTTATGAGATTCTCATTTCTGTGCCCTGCTATTACATAGTTACATAGTAGGTGAGGTTGAAAAAAGACACAAGTCCATCAAGTCTAACCTATGTGTGTGATTGTATGTCAGTATTACATTGTATACCCCTGTATGTTGCAGTCGTTCAGGTGTTTATCTAATACTTTTTTTAAAAACTATCGATGCCACTTGTCTTATTGAACTCTCTTCTGCAAAAATGTATTATGTGCAGTCACCAGTTGTTTCTTTTACATATCTAAAGCTGAAACTTTTCATCACTGACTTGCAAATTTTGTAGAAAGAACTGGGCCACTGTGTTCAGTAAGACTTCCCTATTCTCCCCTCATTGTCAACACACTGGTTCATGCTGGAACACTCTCTGCACTATAAATATGCCCAGGCCCAGACTGGCCATAGGGCAGACCGGGCATTTGCCCGGTGGGCCGGGGCCGCCCGCTCCAAAGAATGTTGCTGTTTAGGCCGCACAGCGGGAGGTAAGCGGCGACCGCGGCCTGAACATGGTTAACACAGGCCGTGGCCGCCGCTCGCCGCTACCGCTATGCGGCCGTTCTGTGTCTCCTCTGGCGGAACTGGCGGCTGCATGGGCTGAGCTGTGTGTCTCTCTCACACACAGCTCAGCCTCAGCGCCGCGCTGACAGTTCCGCTCTCTGATCCCAGGGGCTGCTCCTTCTCCTCCAGCCAAGGTGTCTGCACGGTGAGGCAAGGGGCGGGGCTGCTGTGAAGACGTTCCCCCCCCGCTCATGCCCACCCCTTCTCTTGTCGGCAGCACATGTGAGGAGAAAGCTTCCCTCACCATTGGCCACAACAGAGGGCCAATCAGAGACCTAGAGGGGCATCATGGGAAATGTAGTCCCAGAGATAGATGGCCCAATTGTTTTCAGCAGGGAGCTGACTACACTCCCCAGCATGCACACTGCTGGGGGGGAGGGGAGAGAAAAAACCTGGAAACAAACAGAAGTGCCTGTAGCAGCTACTACAGGAGACATAAAAAACGAAAGAGAGGACTGTGCTGGGGAACTAATAGCCCCAGCACCACCAGAGAGAGCCATGCTGCACCGCACCACCAGAGAGAGCCATGCTGCACCGCACCACCAGAGAGAGCCATGCTGCACCACACCACCAGAGAGAGAGTCACGCTGCACCACACCACCAGAGAGAGAGTCACGCTGCACCGCACCACCAGAGAGAGCGCCACGCTGCACCGCACCACCAGAGAGAGAGCGCCACGCTGCACCGCACCACCAGAGAGAGAGCGCCACGCTGCACCGCATCACCAGAGAGAGAGCGCCAAGCTGCACCGCACCACCAGAGAGAGGGCGTCACACTGCACCGCACCACCAGAGAGAGAGCGCCACGCTGCACCGCACCACCAGAGAGAGAGTCACGCTGCACCGCACCACCAGAGAGAGAGTCACGCTGCACCGCACCACCAGAGAGAGAGTCACGCTGCACCGCACCACCAGAGAGAGAGCGCCAAGCTGCACCGCACCACCAGAGAGAGAGCGTCACGCTGCGCCGCACCACCAGAGAGAGAGCCACACTGCACCACCAGAGAGAGAGTCATGCTGCACCACCAGAGAGAGAGCCACACTGCACCACCAGAGAGAGAGCCACGCTGCACCACCAGAGAGAGAGCCACGCTGCACCACCAGAGAGAGAGAGCCATGCTGCACTGCACCACCAGAGAGGGAGCGCCACACTGCACCTCACCACCAGAGAGAGCTACACTGTACCACACCACCAGAGAGAGAGAGAGCCATGCTGTTCCTGCACCACCAGAGAGAGAACCATGCTGCACCGCACCACCAAAAAGAGAGCAGGTCAGTGTCACTGGGCAGTGTGGGCACAATAGGAGACAGACAGTACTAGCATTGTATAGCCACAATAGGACTGGGACACTGTAATATAAAGGGGACTGCACTGTAAAGGGGCACTGTAATCATTGCAGTACCCCTTTACAGTGCAGTTCCCTTTATATCACCTTTATATTTAGCAGTGCACATTACAGTATGGAGGACCGACACCAGCCACCCCCGCGAATGTCTACCAAATTCCCCCCCGGTCCCTCGAAAAGTTGGCTGCCCAGTCTAAAATGCCCGGGCCTATTTTTTTTCTCAGTCCGGGCCTGAATATGCCTGACCCTTGGGTGGAGTGATCTCCTGCCCTAAAGTCACAGTATAGTTTCTGGTTCAGAGAGATGGAACAGCAATGTGGGAGACTGTGACTGGGCATGTAACTTTTGAACACCAAAACCTATTTTTGCCCCATTAACATCAATGATGTGGGACTTATTTTCCTCCCACTGGTACCATTGAGATTGGCAAGTGACCTAGGCAGGTGCCAAAGGACTTATGGTAATAATTCGTGATAATTCAGCCAGCTCGGCTTGGATTGGCAGGACTTGGCTGCCACAAGGGTGACATCACTACGCAAGGAGGGGGCGTGGTTACCTGTTTCGTGACACCGTCCCTTTGTAATACAATAAGGAAGGGGGAGGCCATGAGTGCAGTGCATTTAAAAGGAAGGTGGGCTGGGATATGCATATACGGGAACTCCTCCCTATCAGGGATGAGCTTTATGTTCGACTCGAGCATTGGCTGTTCGCCAGTTCGCCTAACAGCGAACAATATTGGGTGTTCGTGGCAAATTCAAAAATGTATCAATGCAAAAAAAAGTGTAAAAAAAAAAAAAAGTTTTTTTGGGAGCAGTGTTTTTTTTTTTTTCCTTTAGAAATGTCATTTTGCTGTCAGACTGTTCTAAACACTGGAAACATGCGCCCCTTTACAGGCATACTATAGACACCCCCCAGGTATGAAATTTAAAGGAATATTACACTTTTATTGTTTCACTTTAAGCATTATTGAAATCACTGCTCCCGAAAAAAACGTCAGTTTTTAAAACCTTTTTTTGCACTGATACATGTCCCCTGGGGCAGGGCCCAGGTCCCCAAACACTTTTTATGACAATATCATGCATATAAGCCTTTAAAATTATCACTTTTGATTATTCATGTTCGTGTCCCATAGACTTTAACAGTGTTTGCGTGTTCAAACAAATTTTTTGCCTGTTCGCATTTTCTGGTGGGACATCCTATGTTTCATGTGGTGTGGTACGCTCACAGATTGGGCTTTGAGATGTCAGATGGCTAAGTGGAATGTCACGGGGTAAATATTTTTAGAACAAGGTGGAGAGTGTATTCCAGTGTGGAATGGGAGGATTTTTAGAAAGAGCTGGTTAGCTCACACACATACACATATATTATACCTTACTATAGTGTTTGAAATGGTGATGTAAAAAAAAGTAAAAACATTTATGAAATAGGAATTTGGTGAAAATTAAACATTCAAAAATAAAGATTAGAGGATAAACATAAAATAGTTTATTAATATTAAGTAAGTTTAGTATCCCCTTTATGGATCACTGCCTTGCTGTGACGAAGCTGCTTGCGTAATTTAGTGAAGCTACGAGCCGTGCAGGCTCAGCCACGTTTCGACACAAGGGTTCTTCAACTGGGGCATCAGATTGTGGATTGTTTTTATATTATTTTTATCTTACAAGTTGTTGTGAGAATCTATAGCCCAATAAACAATATTGGTTGACCTGCACCATATGGAGCTTTTTCCTCTTATTCCATTTTATATTCCATCGTGCCATTTTTGATCCTGGTTTGCCTATGTCTATGTGGATTCCTCCAGGACATCTTTGGCTGCCGCCCCAATAGTCCTTTATGGATTTTCATGGTTCCAGGACTGCGAACTATCTACCAATGCATCCTAGGTGACATCCAAGGAGAATCACAAGCATATTTAACCCACTGCCGTACAGTATGTGTGTCCATCCCTGCCAGTAAGAGTACCCTATGCTGTTTACACCACTGTCAGGATTTCAGTGACATATTTAAATCCGTGTCAAGTCTGCCTGGAAGGGAGGCATTAAAGAACTATTTCAAATTTATATTTTGCATGAGGTACCCCCTTAAAATCTATACCAGGCTCAAAGGTTCTGGTATGCATTTTGGGGACAACTCTGCACATTTTTTTTTTTTTTTGCCATGTGATGTGCTATATAAAGTGAGCTTTACAAATAGAATAAAAATAGTATAGTTTAAATTGCCATCAAATGATATTCATTGTCAGCTTCTTTTAAATAAATAAAATAACACACAAAGATCCCTTCAAAAGTCCTCCAAAATACATATCAAACCCTTGAAAGGCTCTGTGTGGTTGCTTTTTTTTTTGTATGTTTTGTTGTGTTTTTTATTTCTTTTTTTTTACACTGTATATAACTGGTTGCTAAGGAGGGGGCAAGGAAGCCGTCTGGGGGTCTTCTTCCTCTGCCGCCGTTCCCGCCGATGACCCTCCTCTGATGCTGCATCCCGCTGATCTGTCGGCACTGATGTCCTGCATTTCTTAACGATGGGACGTGGCAATCAGATTACGCCATATGGAGGCCATGCCCCAATTGGTGGGAGTACAATGTACCCCATACTCATTCACAAGGGGGTGCCGGGATATGGCTTTCAGTTTCCGATAAGCCCCCCGCCCGCAAACCCCGACAACCACTGGGCAAGGGTTGTTGGGAAGAGGCCCTTGTCCCCATCAACATGGGGGCAAGGTGCTTTGGGTTGGGGGGTCAGAGCCCCCCCCTGCCCCAAATCACCCATCCCCTGTGTTGAGGGCATGCAGCCTGGTATGGTTCGGGGGGGCTCTCACTCGTCCCCTCCCAATCGTGACCTGTCAGGTTGCATGCTCAGATAAGGGTCTGGTATGGATTTTGGGGGGACCCCCACGGCATTTTTTTTTAGATTTTTGGCATGAGGGTACCCCCTGGCCTGGTATGGACCTGGGGGGGGGGGGGGGCCCCTTGCTGTTTTTTTCGCAAATCGCGCCAAAATCACACGTCCAAAAACGTGGCAAAGCACCACAAAAAGCACTCCAGAAACGCTCAAAAGCAACATGCATAGATCTGAATCGAGCCTAAGTGCTACTGCACCACTTCCTGTACATCAGAGAGATGCACCTCCTTTAGAGGCCATAAGGTATGTACAATAAGTTAAAGGAATTGAGCATTTCAGCATTTGAGCATTCAGTGGGGTTCAGCATCCAAACATCGCCATTTGATATATGCGTATTTTGTTTTTGGGGAGGTTGTTGGAAAAAAATTTTTTGTCATATATTAAGGAAATTTGTATTGTAACACATTTCATGTTTTCATGTTTTCATATTGGAATATTTCCTTAATTGATGTTAGTGTTATTTGTGTTATTTGTGAAACAGATCCTGTTTTATCAGAATTATCTACATTTTTACAACTTTTATGTTCCTACTACTATTTTTACAGTATTTACTGTCTAAAATTCTACTAAATTTCTCCCACTTTGGTAAAATAACATATTTGCTTCTATTATAACTAAATTATAATTTTCTTTCAGGTGTTTGCAGGTATGTTCCTGACATCTATTTTGCTGAACCGGTAGAACTTACAAGAGAGCATTTTTTTGTGGAAGGCACAACACTCCAGTTCAAGTGCAAGAAAGGTTTTGATCCTGTACCAAATGTAAATAATGTTCTAACTTGCTTAGGGAAAACATGGACTCCACATAAAACATTTTGTACACGTACGTATTTGTGGAATACTTAGCACCTAGTCCTTGTTATGAAAATGTATAACACTCCTGTATTTAGAATCCATTTCAGAATTTTAACTCCAAGCATATATCCTGTATCTGCATGATTCAATTCAGAGCACTTTATGCAATTTCTGTCTGCTGCCTCATTTCTCACTGAGCTATGCAGAGTGTAACTTTAGCTCCTTACCCCCTGCTTTCTGGAAGCTCAGACAAGCATTCTTTTGGATTTTGAATGGCTGTAGATAAGAGGATTGCAGATAAACAAGTTCAACTTCTGTAGGAAGATTTGTTTCATCTCTGTATTTCACCTTAGCCCAGTCACTTCAGTGTGTATATGTATAGGTTTACAACCACTTTAAAGTTGCCAGCCAAAAAAAAGTCCTGGGTACACCCTAAGCCCTTGTACACACGGTCGGTGATTCCGACAACCAAATCCGTCAGAGTAATTCCGACAGATTAATTCTGGAAGAGGTTCGGAAGTGATGTTGCATACACACGGTCGGACTAAGTTGTCGGAAAATCCGATTGTACATAACGTGATGATGTTATTTCGTTAGGACGGGACTACGTTCAGGCTGGTAGCAATAGCTTTGGTCTAGGAATTTGATCAAATTGAACAAGGTGCTATAAATCACAAGTCAGAAAAAGGCCTACCAAAACCCCATCCTAATGGACAAGACAATATGAAACAGAATATACTCCTCTAGGGAGAGGACTTTAACGTGGGTAGGTGGCCATATAGAGTAAACAACATTCTATCAAAATAATAATGCATAGTTTAATAATAATAATTAAAATTGACAGTATAAGATACTATACACATTACATGTATTTACAGACATGAAATAACAAATATACAAAGTACATATCCTGTTACACTGTGTATTTTCTCAATCCAACTGTGTGGCAGAACCTTACAGTGGACGGAGGGCAACAAACCCAACGCGTTTCGAGATCATAAATGCACTCTCTTCATCAAGGGTATGAATATATTGCATTGAACAGAAAACAGGAAATCTAAAAACAAGATAATACAGAGTTAAGTATCTATGTCAATGAAAAATAGGCAAAATAGATAATAATAAATAAGGAAATGAGAAATTGCGAAAAAAGAAAAGGGAGAGGAAAAAAAAAAGGGAGGGAGAGAGAGAGCATAACTCACCACTAGAATATCTAGGGCAAATGCACCGGATAATATAGGGGATATGAGGTGGTAAGCAGAGAAGCCCTCTATCCAAATACTGGGGATTAGATGATGCACCAATAGGATCGGCAACCGTCACTCAAAATGACCCTTAGAACAGTATCCTCACAAGGGGCATCAATTAGTATAGCCCTATAGGATAAGTAAAATACTTTAATAAAGAAATAGTATATTTGATACATTGCAGATACATATTGCAATATACCACAATCATACACAAAAAAGAAAAAAAAAGAAAATAGTACCACATTTGCCGTCTGTCTAGTAGCTTGGGTAACATACTGAAACAGCAATAAGTCTGTGCAATTTAATCACAAGCTTTGTGAAGCAGTGCTGTGGTGGTAAATACCTCATGTGCCTGGCAAAATACACTGATGGATGGTCGGTTGCAAGATGGAGGGTAGGGTGCCAGATGGAGGGTCAGGTGCCAGATGGAGGGTCGGGTGCCAGATGGAGGGTCAGGTGCCAGATGGAGGGTCGGGTGCCAGATGGAGGGTCGGGTGCTTAAAACCAAATCTCCGGTGTTGAATAGCGAGGTGGCCGTGGAGGGAAGAGGAGCCGAGGGGTAGCCGCATTCAGTAACATACTGTATACAGTATTACAGTGTACCGCGCCGAGCCAATCACGGCAAGCGCTGTATTCTATTAATGAATACAAAGCCTGCACGGATTGGCTTTGAGATTCAGAGAGGCGCGGGCTGATGATATTACAGCCTCTGCCAATCCGAGCAGGCTTTGTATTCATTAATAGAATACATCGCTCGCCGTGATTGGCACAGGTTGGAACATCATCAACCCATGCCTCTCTGAATCTCAAAGCCAATCCGTGCAGGCTTTGTATTCATTAATAGAATACATTGCTAGCCATGGTTGGCTCGGCGCGGACAATAATGCTGACATCCATATACCGGCGTATAAGACGACCCCCCATATTTGGGGGATTTTTAAAGTATAAAAAGTCGTCTTATACGCCGGAAAATACGGTAATTATCCAGGGAGAGATTAGCAGATGCTAAATCTACCAAAGATTGTAGCATGTACGCATCAGATTTATGGATTGGGAAGATATAAATAAATAAATGGAATGTACCAATTAACCCAAGCGTATCCACGAAGTGCCTCCAACAAACAGCAGAGTATATGTATAAAAATTATAAGGAAAAAAGGGGAAGTGTGAGTATAAGTATAAATATGTACCTGGTCTTAAGTATTGACCATATAAATGAGGAGAGCCCAAGTTTTGTTCCTCTATATCAGACAATCCGCCGTCCAGAGACACACGTCACAAACCAACAGCTTTAATATACGAGGCAAACAAGCCCTGAGTGACAAAAAATATATATACTGTAGGTACTTAAATTCGAAACAGTGTAAACTGATCCAAACATGCATATATAAGTTAATGGCCTCAGTGCCCATAATGAATAATTCAAGCAAAATCAAACTGAAACTTACAACGAATGTGACATGTACACACGCTGGGCTCACGTCCTGACACTTTCAGGACTGAGCCCAGACTAAATACAGCCAATGATTACAAAGTGGGCAGGTCTAGAGGATGAACCCATAGCTCAGAAACATCAAATAGAATCAATGAAGGGGCGTTTTAAGACATAACGGCGCGAAAGGCGAGAGCCAAGCAGCATATGTTGGACACTTGCCGTCCCACGGTGCACTACATCTGGGCAAGCGACCCAAAACAAGCAGATCGCCTGACCGAATGATACTAGGAGGCGGCCATACCCACCGGGAAGACCACCTCCCGTGTGCCGAGTGAGGACAGCGTCAGGGTCCAAGGCAGCGGAGCGAATCCATTAGGCACCATCAAAAAACCCAGGAAGAGAGTGGGCCAAAAATAATGAAAAAAAAAAACAAACAAAAAAAACAACCTTCACCTTTACTACTCATTGACAGGTTCCCATTCACTGCCACCTGAAGAAAAACCCTCCAAAAATGGTCTGAACGATAAAGTACCATTCAAGCCAGGAGGGAGGGTGGCCCTTAGGCGAAAGATCCAGCGCTGTTCACGCTGGAGTAGTGCCCGATTGGGATCACCTCCCCACACTTCAAAATGAACACGGTCCAGGATAACAAAAGAAACTTTGGGACATACTCCAGCGTGAACAGCAGTGGCATGTCTCCCAAGGGGGAGAGTAGGGGTACAGGATTGCAAAGAAATTAGATGCCGGTAGGCCCTCTTCCAAAACTCTTGGATAGTTTTCCCTGCATAAAAGCGCCTTTCGAATAGAGTTGTTTAAGTATCAATTTCCTGGCAAAAAATTGCACATCTTTGAGGGCTTCAAATCTGTCCAATTTAGGAATTTGATCTGAGCATGCGTGGCACTTTGTCCGTCGGAGTAGGCTACACATGATCGGAGTATGTCCGATCGGAGCATTTTGTCGGAAAATTTTACCAGCAAGTTGGAAAAGTTGGTCCGTCAGATATTCCGACGGAAACAGTCCGATGCAGACCACACACAGTCGGAATATCCGACAAGACGGTCCGATAGGAAACATTCTGTCTGAATCTCCGACCGTGTGTACAAGGGCTAATAACTGCCTTCATTATGGCGGGTGTATATGTGCAGGTATATACAATATATATATATATATATACACATATACACCAGTAGGACACCATGATAAAGACGTTGATAATGACTAATGCAGTATAAATGATCTAATATTGGGGACTCATTTTTGTCTCAAAGCTGGAGAGTCTCCTTGCTTATCTGTTAAGCAAAGTGTAAAATCTGACCACATTTCTAGATATTTCTTTAGGGATAAGAGGACAGGGGTTGGAAGATCGATGGAGATAAGGGTAAGTGAATAGGAAATATTAGTTGGTTGTACAGTTCAGTACACATTTTTGAAGATCCAATTCCACAATTACTTCTGATGCTCCTTCATTCACTGGACATAGGATCCCTACCCATCTCTATCATGGATACAGCGGCAGTGGTTATTCTTAAACCCTGACATGTGCTCATCATATTGTATGATTTGCTTATTGAATAAAGATTCTGGCTTTGCTTCATGCTGATTAGTCGGGATTCATGCTAGGTAGGAGTACAGACACCAACATCCACAGACTGAATACCCATATGGATTTTGCTAGTTCAGGCCACCAGGGGGTTGATGGTTTCCCTGGATGCTAAAAATGAATTTGATTCAGTGGAATGGGAATACCTCTGTGCAGTCTTTCAGAAATTTGGATTTGGCCTTAATTTTATCACATGTTATAAAACGGTACACTTTGCCCTGGTGGCCCAGGTGCAGACCAATGGCAATGATTCTAACATATATTCCCCACATAGGGGAACAAGGCAAGGGTGTCCCCTTTATCCAGGTTTGTTTACAGTGACCCTATAGCCTCTAGCTATTCAGATTAGAGCTACGGCTGTGGTGAAGGACATCAGAGTTGGTCTGCTAGAAGATAAACTATCCTTATATTCAGATGATGACCTTATATATATATATTCAGCTATACGATTAATAGACACGTTTAATTCCTTTTCCAGTGTTAAAGTGGTTCTGCACCTTTAAAAAAAATATTAAAAGCCAGCAGCTACAAATATTGCAGCTGCTGACTTTTAATAAATTCACACTTACCTGTCCCAAGGTCCAGCGATGTCGACGGCAGATGACAAGCGATCGCTCGTCTCTCTGCTGCCCCCGCCGCCATCCTCTGTCAAGGAATTGGGAAGTGAAGCATGGTGGCTGTGCGTCTCTGCTGGTGAACACAACGGGGGGGGGGCATCTGCGGGGGTCTGCGGGGGGCTTGTCCCGGAAGTGGGTGCAGATACCTGGATTATACCTTATTTTTCATCCCTTACCTAAAAGGCACACTTAGGGGCTGATTTACAAACACTTTGCGCCATGAGTTGCGGCGCACGCCGATGCGCAACAGCCATTTTCGTATTCACAAAGCATTTGCGCCTGTAACACAGCACAATTCCCCATTTACTATCAACATGCTGGCGCACAGGAGGCGACAATCGGTGCGCCGCTATAGACCTGGCGCACGCATTCTTCAACTCAGAATTAAAAGAAGGTGGAAGTGCCAATATTATGGGGGTGATGTGGGTGATGTGAGAAAGTATAGTTATAACTGTCCAAGTAACAAATATGCCCAAAATAGAACAGAAAAGTAACTTTCTCTGAACAAGCCTGCTGCGCCTGCAAACACACTTGGAACTGCGCAAGGTCAATTTATGCACAAGCGGCATTTGCGTACGTTCAAGTGCTTTGGTTCACTGCGCCGGCAAAATCTTAGTAAATGTCAAGCCGCGTAGATTCATTTGCATAAGTTGAACAGGCGCACCCCTCAACTTGACTTGCGCTGGTTCACTTTTTTTAAGGCTATTTGCACAAAAGTCATGTTAGCATTAAGAAAAAAAAATGAAGAAAAAAAAAATGAAGAAAAACAAATGCGTGGGGGTCCCCCGAAATTCCATACCAGGCCCTCCAGCTCTGCCATGGATTTTAAGGGGAACCCCACGCCAAAAAAAATGGCATGGGGGTCCCCCTTAGAATCCATACCAGGCCCTTCAGATCTGGCATGGATTTTAAGGGGAACCTCGTGCCAAAAAATAAATGGCCATGGGGTCCCCCTCAAAATCCATACCAGGCCCTTCAGATCTGGCATGGATTTTAAGGGGAACCTCACGTCAAAACAAAATGGCCTCGGGGTCTCACTCAAAATCCATACCAGACCCTTCAGGTCTGGCATGGATTTTAAGGGGAACCCAGCACCAAAAAAAATGGCGTGGGGGTCCCCCACAAAATCCATACCAGACCCTTATCCAAGCACGCAACCTGGTAGGCCGCAGGAAAAGAGGGGAGGACAAGAGAGCGCCCCCCAAACCGTACCAGGCCACATACCCTCCCCCCAAAGCACCTTGTCCCCATGTTGATGAGGACAAGGGCCTCATCCCCACAACTCTGGCCGGTGGTTGTGGGGGTCTGCAGGCGGGGGGCTTATCGAAATCTGGAAGCCCCCTTTAACAAGGGGACCCCTATATCCTGGCCCCCCCACATCTGTCCTGGGTAGTATATACAGCTATATACACCCACATTCTTTCTTCCTGTATGCAGGAAGGAAGAAGGTGGGTGTATATAGCTGTATACACTACTCAGGACAGATGTACTCACAATTTGTGTATATTATCTGTGTAGTAGTGTATACAGCTATATATACCCACACCTTCTTCCCTCCTGTAAATAGAGACCATGCGCCATCATTACTGACTGCAGATATACATAATTTGTCCTGTTACTGTATATATATATATATATATATATATATATATATATATATATATATATACAGGACAAATAATGTATATCTGCAGTCAGTGATGATAGAGGAAGGTCTCTATATACAGGAAGGAAGCTGGGGTATATATAGCTGTATATGTGATGGTACTGGTGGGCACAGATGAGATGGCACTGCTGGGCACAGATGAGATGGCACTGCTGGGCACAGATGAGATAGCAGTGGTGTGCACAGATAAGATGGCACTGGTGTGCACAGATGAGACGGCACTGGTGGGCACAGATGAGATGGCACTGGTGGGCACAGATGAGACGGCACTGGTGGGCACAGATGAGACGGCACTGGTGGGCACAGATGAGATGGCACTGGTGGGCACAGATGAGACCGCACTAGTAGGCACAGATGAGACGGCACTGGTGAGCACAGATGAGGCGGCACTGGTGGGCACAGATGAGGCGGCACTGGTGGGCACAGATGAGGTGGCACTGGTGGGCACAGATGAGAAGGCACTGGTGGGCATAGATGAGAAGGCACTGGTGGGCACAGATGAGATGGCACTGGTGTGCACAGATGAGACGGCACTGGTGGGCACAGATAATATACAGAAATTTTGAGTACATCTGTCCTGTGTAGTGTATACAGCCACCTTCTTCCTTCCTGTATATACCCCATCACCAAAGTGATGGGGTACATACAGGAAGGAAGAAGGTGGGTGTGTATAGCTGTATACACTACACAGAACAGATGTACTCACAATTTCTGTATATTATCTGTGTAGTAGTGTATACAGCTCTATATACCCACACCTTCCTCCTTCCTTCTTGTATATAGAGACCTTCCTCCATCATCACTGACGGCAGATATACATAATTTGTCCTGTTACTGTATATGTAGCTGTATACAGGACAAATTATGTATATCTACAGTCAGTGATGATGGAGGAAGGTCTCTATAATACAAGAAGAAAGGTAGGGTATATATTGTTGTAGATGAGATGGCACTGGTAGGCACAGATGAGATGGCACTAGTGGGCACAGATGATATGACACTAGTGGGCACAGATGAGATGGCACTGGTGGGCACAGATCTGTATATTATCTAGACATGGGCAAAAGGAAAAATTTGTTTAGTTTTGTTTTGTTTTAATTCGTTAATTAATTAATTTCGTTTAGTTATATGTGGCCCCAAATTCGGGTCGCAAAATGTCATTCTCTGCTGCAGAAAAGTACTTTCATATTGCCCATATCTGGGGTCGCTTGGTGGCAGGTGACGTGGCAAGTGGACAATCCGGAACTTAGTCACATGGCACTCGTGGCCAGTCACATGGCATTCGTGTCAGGTCACGTGGCACTCGTGTCAGGTCACGTGGCACTCGTGTCAGGTCACGTGGCACTCGTGTCAGGTCACATGGCACTCATGGCCGGCCACATGGCACTCGTGTCAGGTCACTTGGCACTCGTGTCAGGTCACGTGGCACTCGTGGCAGGTCACGTGGCACTCGTGGCAGGTGTCGTGGCAAGTGGACAATACACAACTTGTGGCAGGTGATGTGGCAAGTGGACAAATACAATACACATCTTTTGGCAAGTGGACAATGACATACAGCATATGCACTTGCCTTGCGATCGACATCCGTAACTTCTTCAATCAGGCAGGCTGACAACTTCATTGATACCATAAATATAAATGAAATAAGATGTGTGTTTTTTTTGCACTGGTACACTGCAAGTATGAAAAGTTTATGTGACAGATGTATATAAGTAAGTAACTAACCATCTTCCAAAATTTCTAATTCAAATCAAAAAGATTAGAACAGAATAGAAAAAAAAATAGAAAGAATATACAACCATCTTCTGAAATTCAAATTTGAATAGAATAAATTTGAATTTCGAATAGTATGAATTCAAATTTTTAAATACATTTTATTTTAAATTTGGATAGAAAAGATTATAATAAAATAGAAAATAACCTAGAAAAACGATAGAACAGAACAGAATAGAATATATTATATTTGAGGGATTGTGAGGGATTTGGAGGAATGACTGTTTTGGTCATTTCAGACATAACTTGAAAGATTTGTTCCCAATACTTCCCAAGTTTAGGGCATGTCCAAAATGTATGCAACATATCACCTTTTTTGCCGAACAATCTCCAACATTTGTCATCAAATGTGCAGTTGAATTTAGATATTTTCTCAGGAGTAAGATACCAGCGTTGAGTCAATTTAATGGATACTTCCCATAATGTAGAGCAGCATGTGGCTTTATATGTGGTGTTACAAGCTTTTTCCCATTGGTCAACTGTATAGGTGTATCCTAAGTCTTCTTCCCATCTAATTAAAGGGATAGTCTTTGTAAACACACATTTTTGTTGAAGAAGATTATAGAAAAGAGAGATCCTTTTTGTTGATGTATGGGGATCTTAAGGAAGGACCAAGCCGATTGGGGAACATTATAGGTCCATGATGGGAGGTTGGAAATGCAATTCTTAGTTCGGATGTAGAGGAATAAATCTAAATTTGGCAATTGAAATTTCTTTTGAAGTGTAGGAAATGGTTTGATCACCCCATTATCAAGTAGATCAGATAGATATTTAATTCCCTTCTCTATCCATGGTGTAAATGAGGTTGTCTTCATGAAATTATGTAGAGTATTTAGCGGAATTTGGACTTTGGTAGGAAGAGGGTGTGAGGAAGTTAGATGCAGAAATCGAACCCAGGATTTAAGTGTCACTAATATTGTTGGGGAGATGCGAGAAGGTATCTTGGCTCCAAGTGCCATGGAAGGAATCCATATTGATAGATTATTTTCTGGGATCTTAGCAGTTTCCATCTTCCCCCAAATTGTAGATGGAAGAGATAGAAACCATTCCTTAGACTGTGGCTAAATAATAATCTTGGAAATCCACATACCCTGTTCACCCAGCTTGACGTTTCTTCACTAAGTTTGAATGAGCACATCTAGATTTTTTACCTTGCCAGATGAATCTAGAAAACAGAGTCTGAAGGGATTGGAAATATTTTAAGAGAATTGGAATCGGGAGAGTTCTAAAAAAGTATAAAATTTGTGGAAGGTGAAGCATTTTAAATGCTGCCAAACGTCCCATCCATGAAAATTCATGGGATGCTAGTTTAGTGAGATTTTCTTGTAATGCATTACGAAGTGGAATATAATTATATTGGAACAGTGTTTTACATGAATTTGATAATTGAATACCCAAATATTTAATTGTACTTTCAGTCCATGTATAAGGGAATTTTAAATTAAGATGTTTAGTAGTATTTTCATCTATCCCCAAGTTCAATATACAAGATTTATTCGCGTTAAGCCTGTAATAAGAAACTTTGCTGAACATATTTAGTGTTTCCTGAATTTCCGGTAAGGATTTCACAGGATCAGTAATCATAAGAACAACATCATCTGCAAAAAGGTTGATTTTATGTTCTTGTTCAGCAATGGTAACTCCTAGATTTTTTTTTGTTGGACCTAATACTCTCAGCTAGCGGTTCAATAACAGGTTTAAAAATTAGGGGGGATAAGGGGCATCCTTGTCGTGTACCATTTGTTATTGGGAATGGAGGTGATAAGGAATCCGTAGTATACACTCGAGCCGAAGGGACAGAGTACAGGGCTAATATTGCTTTGTTGATTTGACCTGTTAAGCCATATTTAGTCAGAACGGATGACAGGTATCCCCAATGAACTCTATCAAACGCTTTTTCAGCGTCAAGCGACAGAAACAGGGATGACGATTTGGTGAGTTCTACATGGTGTATTATATTTATCATTCTTCTAGTAGCATCCGATGCTTGTCTTCCTTTGGTGAAACCCGATTGATCTCTATGGATAATAGAGGGTAACAAACTATCTAGTCTTTTGGCTATAAGTTTCGCATACATTTTAACATCTAAATTGAGTAAGGAAATTGGTCTAAAATTTTTAGGTGAAGATGGTTCCTTATCTGGTTTTGGAAGAGTTACAACAAGAGCATTCAGCATTTCATTGGGAAATGATGAAGAATTGGCTGCTAAATTATAAATGTCACATAGTATAGGTGCTAGAGTACTTTGAAATTTTTTAAAATATTCCCCTGTAAAGCTATCTGGACCAGGTGATTTCAAGTTAGGAAGAATACGGATAGTTTGTAGAATTTCAGGGATAGTAAAGGGAGAATTGAGAAATTCTAATTGTTGGGGGGAAATAGATGGTTTCTCCAAAAAGGTGTCAATCTCCTCCTGAGAAGGTTGATGGGTATCACCATCGTTCTTAATGTTATATAAATCATTAGTGATGGCCGAACAGTTCGCCCGACGGTCGTTTCGCGCCAAATTTCGGCTGTTCGCTGTCCGCCCGCTCGGCGGGCTATTGGCGCCGTTCGCCCGGCGGACTTCCGTGTTTTTACTGTGTAAAAGAACTTTGACCTGATAACACATCCATCATGGGGTACAGGACAGCCAATTGAGACATTACAGCACATGGACACTTGGACATTTCCCCTAACTTATAAATAAACCCGATCCGGCGGCCATTTTACATTCTTTCTTCTGTCACTATAGGGAGAGGTTGCTGTGTGGAGCAGGGAGAGATAAATCGCTAGCTATTTGGTACACAAAAGTTCTTTTCAGGACTGGTATAGGTGTTAGGTGTATATAGGTTTGCTGTGCTACTGATTGTAGCAGCAGCCTGAGTGTCTTTTGTCAGTTTAGAGAAAGAGACAGGACGCTGTGTGCTGCTGTAGGGACAGCCAGATTAGTCATCATCATTAGCTGTTACTATCAGGTCCACAAAAGTGCTATTCCAGTAACCAGTTATTGTTCCAGCAGCCTCTGTTTTGCCAGTTTATATAGGGACAGGCAGGAAGCAGTGTGTCAGGCAGTGAGGGTCAGTTTAAACAGTAGCTGTTACTATTAGTTCCACAAAGGTTCTTTTCAGGACTGGTATCAGTGGTATGGTAATAGGCTTGTACACGTATAATATTCTTTCTTCCAAATATAGAAAGAATATTATACTTGACTGCTGCCCTTCTGCTGCAGTCTGCTAATCATTCACAACTCACTTGTTCCACAAAGCTCTTTATCAGGACTGGTAACTTGGTCTGTCTAGGGTGCTACAGTACATAGGGTTGAGTGAGGTACAGTCTGCTATTCTATAAGGACTGGTATCGGTCCACAATACATAGGGTTGAGGTGCACTACTGCTGACCGCTGCCCTATACTGCAGCAGTCCTTCATCGGTATAGGGACTGACGTACAGTCTGCTAATCACTCACACACAACCTACTTGGTCCACAAAAGTCCTTATAAGGACTGGTAACTTGGTCTAGGGTGCTACAGTACATAGGGTTGAGTGAGGTACAGTCTGCTATTCTATAAGGACTGGTATCGGTTCCCTATACTGCAGCAGTCCTTCATTGGTATAGGGACTGAGAGCTTTGTCATAGGGTAATTTAAAAAATGACAGGCAGAGGAAGAGGCAGGCCCTTCCGCAGGGGTGGTAGGGGTAGGGCAGGAGCAACAGGCTTGAGCCAAAGTGGGAAGTTGCAGAAGGTGCGTTCAATTACTTTAAAGGATGCACCAGACTTGGTTGAATGGCTCGCTCAGCCTTACTCTTCTGCACTCTCCTCATCCTCTCGATCTGCACCCTCTTCTTCACTCTCTGCTATGTGCACCCCCAAAGACACTACCACCAACAACACCACCACCACATACCTTCCGCTTGAGTCACATGAATTATTTTCCGATCCATTTCAAGAGGACATTTCTGATGCGCAGCCACTCTTGGTATTGGATCAGGAAGAGGAGGTAGCAACAACCGCTACTCAGCAGTCTGACGGCAGTACCCAGATCAGCCCAAGGAGGAGGTTGGTCCCCGGTGTTGCTGCCTACTCCGAGATCTCTACTTATAGCGGTGGGGAAGGTGACGTTGATGATGACGTGTCTAGTGATGTCACATGGGTGCCCACAAGAGAGGAAGAGGAGGGGAGTTCAGAGGGAGATATGGACCAGCAGATAGGGAGGAGAAGCAGGAATAACTTACATTGCACAGGAGGGACAAAGCAGACTGCAAATGTATCAGGAGCGAGTCATCGACCATGTACAGTCACATCTGGCGCTCCCAGGACACCGGCACATGGCTCCGCAGTGTGGGCTTTTTTTAACGTGTCCGCTGCTGACAATAGCGTTGCCATCTGCAATCTTTGCAGTCAACGCATTAGTCGCGGTAAGCCCAACACTCACCTAGGGACGACTGCCTTAAGAAGGCACATGAGCAGCCATCACCGAGCCCAGTGGGAGCAACGGAACACACAAAGCCACACTCCAGGCTCTCACCGTCCAGCCTCATCTTCTACTTCTCCTTCTCCTCTCTCCTCACAATTGTCCTCCACTCCACCTTCCATCACGCCAAGCTCACGTTTTTCTGCAAAAAGGCAGGCTTCTGTGGGCCTAATGTTCGAGCGTAAAAAAATGATGACGCTGGATAACCCTCTTGCCCAACGGTTGACGGCTGGCTTGTCAGAACTCATAGCCCGCCAACTACTGCCATATAAACTTGGGGACTCGGAGGCCTTTCGCAAATTTGTGGCCATTGGAACACCACAATGGAAGGTCCCAGGAAGGAAGTATTCTCAGAGAAGGGCATCCCAGAGCTATATGGCCATGTTCAGTGGCAAGTGAATGTATCTCTGGCACACAGTGTCGGTGCCAAGATACATCTGACCACAGACACGTGGTCTAGCAAAAATGGGCAGGGAAGGTATATCACTTTTACTGCCCACTGGGTGAACCTTCTGACGGCCGTCAAGCATGTAACCCGTGGCACCCGTGTAGATTTGGTTTTACCGCCACGGATTGCATGCAGGCCTGACTCTTCTTCTCCTCCTCCTCCTACTCCACCCTCCTCCCTCTCCTCCTCAGCTGACTCCTCCTTTTCCGCTGCTAGCGTCTCTTCCGCTGCACCGCCCAAGCTCCCCAGAACCTATTCCACATGCCAGGTGAGACGTTGCCATGCCGTGCTGCGTCTGTTGGGCCTGGAAGCCAAGAGCCACACTGGCCCGGCACTTCTTTCAGCTTTGCGTTCACAGGCAGATCAGTGGCTAACACCGCTCAATTTGACAGTTGGTAAAGTGGTGTGTGACAACGGTGCCAATCTGCTTAGCGCATTGAAACAGGGCAAAATCACGCACGTGCCATGCATGGCACACGTCTTAAACTTGGTCGTGCAGCGATTCATTGTCAAATACCCTGGGGTCCAGGACATCTTGCGGCAGGCAAGGAAAATCTGGGCCCATTTCAGAAGATCTTACACAGCCATGGCTCGCCTTGCTGACATTCAGCGGCGACACAATCTGCCGGTCAGACGTCTTATTTGCGATTGCCTGACGCGATGGAACTCAACCTTCTATATGCTTGATAGGCTGCTCCAGCAGAAACGTGCAGTTAACGTCTACCTGTATGAACTCTGCGGCAGAACCGTTTCTGGGGAGCTGTTTTTTTTTTCACCGCGACAGTGGCTGCTCATGCGCGACGCATGCAGACTTCTGCGGCCATTTGTGGAGATCACCAAACTGGTCAGTCGCAGCCATGGTGCCATCAGTGACATGGTACCTTATGCCTTCTTTATGGAGCGTGCATTGCGTCGTGTCATTGATCAAGCTGTGGAGGAGCAGGAGCGGGAAGATGAGGAAGTCGCAATGCTGGATGAATTCCCAGGGGGGGCTACTCTATCTGAGACAATTCAACAACAGGAGTCTGAAGAGGAGTCAGAGGAGGACGGTGCCGGGGCGGATGAGGAGGAGCAAGAAGAGCATGCTTTAAACCTTTCTGGGATCCCTGTTGTGCGTGGATGGGGAGAGGAGAATGAAGAGGACGAAATTATCCTGGATGATGAGCACGAGCCAGGCCACCACACCGCTTCCAGTTTAGTGCAAATGGGGGCCTTCATGCTCCAGTGTTTTAATAGGGACCCCCGTATAAAAAGCAAAAGGGTCAAGGACCAGTACTGGGTGGCAACGTACTTAGACCCCCGGTGCAAACACAAAATGGCGGAAATGTTACCGCCGTCGCAGAGGGCTTTCAGAATGCAGCACTTCCAGGCCTTGCTTCGAGAAATGCTGCATTCTGCTTCTGCGTGCGCTGGCAGAGGAGCAATTCCCACTCCCAGAGAAGGAGTTGCGGGTACCAATCCAACAACGCCTGCAAGAAGAGGCCGGTTTGAAGATGTGTTGGTGACTTCGGATATGAGGTCATTCTTTCAGCCGACCCATCGACAGGTGTCATCCGGATCCAGCATCAGGGAACGCCTAGACCGTCAGGTGTCCGACTACATCGGGTTAACGGCCGATGTGGACGCTCTGAGGGGTGATGAACCCCTGGACTACTGGGTGGGCAGGCTTGACCTCTGGCCAGAGATTGCCCAATTTGCAATCGAACTGTTGGCTTGCCCCTCATCCAGTGTCCTGTCCGAAAGGACGTTCAGCGCAGCAGGGGGGATCGTGACCGATAAGCGTACTCGCCTAGCTCACAACAGTGTTAACTACCTCACATTTCTAAAAATGAATGAGGCATGGATCTCGGAGGAATTCAACACATGTGACCAGTAGACCATGTATATGTCTATAAACAATTTTTTTAATCAAGCACACAGCTCTTCTTTCTTCATTTGGCTCACTTCCTTGTCCAAAAAAAGCACACCTTACTATATGCCCATACCCTCCTCTTTGAAGAGGTTGAGCGGTGTCATATTTCTACTGGGGCTGCTTATTATGAGGGGCTCCCACCATCCATGTGCTGTGCTGACATCCTCCTGGGGCTGTACCTCTGCTGTGCATATTATGAGGGGCTCCCACCATCCCTGTGCTGTGCTCATTATGAGGGGCTCCCACCATAACTGTGCTGTGCTGACTTACTCCTGGGGCTGCTTATTATGAGGGGCTCCCACCATCCCTGTGCTATGCTGACATCCTCCTGGGGCTGATTATTATGAGGGGCTCCCACCATCCCTGTGCTATGCTCATTATGAGGGGCTCCAACCATCCCTGTGCTATGCTGACTTCCTCCTGGGGCTGCTTACGGTGCAGGTGTCAGTGATGTATATCACGGTGCTGATGTCAGTGCTCTCTATCACGGTGCTGCTGTCAGTGCTGTATATGATGGTGCTGGTGTGAGTGATTTATGTCACGCTGCTGATGTCAGTGCTCTTTATCACGGTGCTGCTGTCAGTGCTGTATATGACGGTGCTGGTGTGAGTGCTTTATGTCACGCTGCTGATGTCAGTGCTCTCTATCACGGTGCTGCTGTCAGTGCTGTATATGACGGTGCTGGTGTGAGTGCTTTATGTCACGCTGCTGATGTCAGTGCTCTCTATCATGGTGCTGTTGTCAGATGACTCTATAACGGTGCAGGTGTCATTGCTGTATGTGATGCTGCTGGTGATCATCTGCTGCACCCTCTTCTTTGCCTACCCTGGTCCCTGACCTTCCCTCTCCTCCATTGCCTTCATGCGCTCCACAGTCCTGAATTGTCACAACAATTTCCCATATAAAAAAAGAATGCTTGTAGTTGTCGATCCCAGATTCACCTCATACATGTGTTATGTCATTGGCCATGTGGTGGGACTATGTTTGCACAGCTAATAATTATTTTGTGGCTGCAAATTTGACCTATAGGTTTGCGAAGTTCGCCTCCCATTGAAGTCAATGGGGCCCGCCGCAAACGTTCCGGTTCGCGAACTATCCGCCGCGTTCGCGGTCCGCGTTTGCGAAACGTCCCGTCAGAAGTTCGTCCATCACTATAAATCATTATAATATGAGCTAAATGCTTCAGCAATTGAAGAAGGCTTAAGCAATTTTTCATTAGTGTGAGGATGGTAGAGGAATGGAATTTTAGTCTTAGATCGATAAACCTTAAATGCGTAATGCCATTGTTTTCCCTGCTTTGTTCCCCGTTGCATAAGTGGTAGCTCAGAATTTTTTATAGGATTTCTCATGTGTCTCTAGAAGTAGGGTTCTTAATTCATTACGCAACTGAAAAATGTGTGTTTTAATGAAACGAGAAGGATAATTTTTATTGTGTTCCTCAGCTTTGGCTATCTCCTTAGTAAGTTCATCCATTCTCTGAGTTCTCTTTTTTTTAGCTTTAGAACCTAATTGCATAAACACCCCTCTCATAACAGCTTTATGAGCATTCCATAATATCATTGGGTCAGATATAGACGTTGAATTAATTGAAAAGAATTCAGTAAGGTGTTGTTGGAGTGTTGTGGAGTAATTTTCATTTTGGAGAATATAGTTATTAGCTCTCCATATATATGAATTTGGTTGGGATGACGTGGTTGTTATAGACATGCTAATGGGAGCGTGATCTGACCACGTGGCTGTATGTATATGGGAGGATGAAATCTTGTCAAGCAGCCATTTATCTGTCAAGAATAAGTCAATTCTGGAGTAGGTATTGTGCCGTGGTGACAAATATGTGTAATCCCTTTCATTAGCATGTCCACATCTTCACACATCAAATAAGTCATTCGAAGTTATGAACTTATCAAGGGGAGAAGCATAGCATTTGGACTTAGCAGAAGAATCCATATAATTGTTTGGAATCAAATTGAAATCTCCACATATCAGGAGGTGTCTTTTTGAACTTTCTTCGCCTCCTCTATAGTTTTTTTTATGAAATGCATTTGCCTCATATTCGGAGCATAAATAGATACAAGGGTGTATTGAATATTGTTAATGGTACAAATCAAAAAAATATAGCGACCTTCAGGGTCAGTGATACAATTATCTAATTGAAATGTAACAGTATCCCTGAGCCCCTGTACACACGGTCGGAGATTTCCACAACCAAATCCGTCGGATTTTGTCTGTCGGATTTTGTCCGAAAGTGTTGCATACACACGGTCGGACAAAGTTGGCGAAAAATCCGATCTTTCAGAACGTGATGACGTAATTTCTTTACGATGGGACTACATTCAGGCTAGTAGCCAATAGCTTTGATGTAGGAATTTGATCTGAGCATGCGTGGCACTTGGTCCGATTAAAATTCGCTACACATGATCGGAGTATGTCCGATCGAACCAGTTGGTCGGGAAATATTTCCAACATGTTGGAAAATTGGGTCCGACGGGGATTCGGACGGAATCAGTCCGATGCATACCACACACAGTCAGATTATCCGACGACACGGTCCGATAGGACACATTCCGACTGATTCTCCGACCGTGTGTACAAGGGCTAATAGCTATTAACACCCCTCTTTGTTTTTTAGATAATTTTGTTTGAAAAATATGAGGAAAATGTTTATGTTGACATTTGAGAGATGCATCTTTAGCAAAATGTGTCTCTTGAACACATAATATGTCACAATTAAAGGATAAGGCAGACCTCTACATAGAGGTTTGTTTCGCTGGGTGATTCAGTCCCCTTGCATTTAGGGACAATATTTTGAAAGACATATTAATATATATCAAAATTAGATGTTACTATAATTCTATATATTCCTAAAAGAATATTCTCTAGTTTCTATAATGCTTAAACTAAATATCTAAGTATTTGTTATATGATCAGTTCACAGTTACTATTAAATCATGCACACAACAATGTAGATTTTTTTTTTCAAACCTATGAAAAAATGAGTTATTACTCTATTAGTAGTTATTTGGCAATATATATTGCAAGAGGAAAAAAAAAAAGAATTAAAATAAAAAATTAATTAATTTAAAAAAATAAAATAAAAAAAAGGAGAGAATAAAAAATAAAAAATAAAAGAGTAAAGAAAAAAAATATTTTACAAGAGTCAGCAGTAATCCACTCAAAGGAATGCTGACCAAGATAGGGGGTGAAGTTCAATTAGTAAGGTATTGAGCATCAAACCAGACCGTATATGTCAGTAATGCATTTAACAGGCATGAGTAGTTCATCTGTATTTAATTCTATTTTGTTCACGTTTTTGTCCAAAGTGGAACAAATTAGGTTTTTCCTTCAAGGCAGGGGTGTTATGTGGAAGAGCAACTATAATACCCCATGTTTGGAGTAATTGCATGCCATCTTCAATGGTAGATATAGCAAAATATTTCCCGTTGTATGTGGTCAAGATAGTGGCTGGATGTCTCCATTTGTGTGTGATCTTATGATTAGATAATGCCTTTGTTACAGTTTTGAGCTGTCTTCTCATTTGTAGTGTAAATTGCGAGAGATCGGCAAATAATTGTATATCTGAGTATGGTGGTGGCAGAGTAGTTAGCTCCCTCGCTTTGGAGAGAATTTGCTCTTTAGCTTGATAAAAATTAATTTGCAGAATAACATCTCTGGGAATTGATTCTTCTAGATGTTTTGGTTTGGGAATATTATGAATACGATCGATTGTAAGTTCAATCGGCGATAATTCTGGCAATAATGTAGAAAATAGTGTATTTGCATAGTTACGTAAGTCCATAGGTAGAACTAACTCTGGTATTCCTCTCATTTTAATGTTGTTTCAACGTGAGTGGTCCTCGATATCTGCCAGTTTCATCTTGACCCACATGGAATCATCTTTTTGTTCTGTACATGCATCCACTAGCTCATTCACTTTTTCAGTGCATTCCTCCATTTTGTTTTCAACGTATTGCAGTCTACCACCCATATGTTTCATATCAAGAGAGAATTTATGAATCGTGGAGGATAGATTAGATATAATAGATGATTGTAATGACACAAGCATTTCTTTTATTGTGGTATCTAGTACTGGCTGACCTGATGTTGGGAAAGCAGCTATAGATGTCTGTAATGAGGAAATAGCATTATCACTATGCAGAGCTGTGTTCACAGTATCAGCTGCCTGACAAGATAAATCCAGCTTCATCCGCAATTTTGCGGGTCCCTGAGATGTTGGGGATAGTTGAGAGGAGCCATTAGAATATGAGGATGATAATTGCTCATCCATTTCAGGTGGATGGCTAGCAGAAAGGTTTGTGTGAGTTTTATTATTTTTCCTCACGGCTCCGGCGGGGCCATCTTGGATTTTAGTCAGCTCACTGCTCTGTTTAAATGTAAATGATGACAGCTTTTTTGGTCCCCTTTCTTGTCCTCTTTTGTGAGACATTATTGCCCCTACTGTCCCAGGAGTACTGCAGAGTATTTCCCCATGTTTCCCCTCTTCCCGACAACCCTGGCCGTTGGTTGTCGGGGTCTGCGGGCGGGGGGCTTATCGGAATCCGGGAGCCCCCTTTAATAAGGGGGCCCCCGGATACCGGCCCCCCACCCTATGTGAATGAGTATGGGGTACAATGTACCCCTACCCATTCACCTGTAAAATAAAAGTACAAAAAAAAAACACAACACACGAGATAAAATACTTTATTGCACAGCTCCGGGGGTCTTCCGTCTTCGGGGGTCTTCTCGCCGGACTCCTCCGCTATCTTCTTGTAGCTCTTTTGCTAGCGGAGGAGTCCGGCTTTCTTCCTCGCCGCCGGCCTCTTCTCCCGACTTCGGGGGTCTTGTCCCCCTCTTCGGTTCTTCTGCCGGGCCACCGCGCCTTCTTATAGCTCTTTTACAGGCGGTGGCCCGGTCTTCTGTCGCCGCCGTCGCCGCCGCCTTCCGTTCTTCTTCTTCTTCTTCTCCAGGAGATGTTGCCTCGACGATCTCTCCGGCCGGAATGCCAGGGACGCACTGCGCGGCCACTTATATAGGGACAATGGGGCGGTGTCACATGGCTTTATGTCACATGGGTTGGTCACATGGGTTGATTTCACATGGGGACTATGACATCGTAAGGGGGTGGGGTCACCATGTGACACCAACCCATGTGACATAAAGCCATGTGACACCGCCCCATTGTCCCTATATAAGTGGCCGCGCAGCGCGTCCCTGGCATTCCGGCCGGAGAGATCGTCGAGGCAACATCTCCTGGAGAAGAAGAAGAAGAAGAAGAAGAAGAAGAAGAACGGAAGGCGACGGCGGCGACGGCGGCGACGGCGGCGACAGAAGACCGGGCCACCGCCTGTAAAAGAGCTATAAGAAGGCGTGGTGGCCTGGCAGAAGAACCGAAGAGGGGGACAAGACCCCCGAAGTCGGGAGAAGAGGCCGGCGGCGAGGAAGAAAGCCGGACTCCTCCGCTAGCAAAAGAGCTACAAGAAGATAGCGGAGGAGTCCGGCGAGAAGACCCCCGAAGACGGAAGACCCCCGGAGCTGTGCAATAAAGTATTTTATCTCGTGTGTTGTGTTTTTTTTTGTACTTTTATTTTACAGGTGAATGGGTAGGGGTACATTGTACCCCATACTCATTCACATAGGGTCGGATTCCGATAAGCCCCCCACCCGCAGACCCCAACAACCAACGGCCAGGGTTGTTGGGAAGAGGCCCTTGTCCTCATCAACATGGGGACAAGGCACCCCCCCCATGTTGAGGGCACGCGGCCTGGTACGGCTCAGGAGGGGGGGCGCTCGCTCGCCCCCCTTTCCTGGCCGGCCGGGTAGCGTGCTCGGACAAGGGTCTGTTGTGGACTTGGGGGGGACCCTCAAGCCGATTTTTTTCGGCGTTGGGGTTCACCTTTAAGTCCATACCAGGCGGCGGGGCCAGCGACGTCTCCTTCGCGGGCCCCGCCTACCTGGAGACCCGCTCGAAATTAGCGGACTTTTCTCTGGGCGGGAAAAGTCCGCTCATTTCAAAAGTATGGCGGACTGACACACACACGGGCGGATTGTCCGCCGAAATGCGAGTCCGACGGACAGTATTACGGAAATTCCGAAATACTTAGTCCGCCAGACTGCACGTGGAAAAAGTCAGCTGAAGCCCACACACGAGCAGACTGTCCGCTGAAATGTGTTTCGGCGGACTAAGTTGGCCAGACAGTCCGCCCGTGTGTACGCGGCTTAAGACTGGGCTATACATTTTTTCCCATTACAGACCATAGCATCTTTTAACAAGATCCAGGCAAGTCATTATTTGGATCTACTTAGTCCTGATCATAAGTAATTGGCTTGGACACAATAGTTTCATAGTTAGTAAGGTTGAATAAATACACCAGTCCACCCAGTTCAACCTGAGTAAGTTTCTACAATTGTCCCTATCCCTGTACATTGCACACTCACATCAGTCCCTACCTTAAAGCCAAATAAGCCATTCACTTTGAAAGATAATTTTCACTGTTCTAGAGAATTTTGCCTTAGCTTAACCAGTTGCCTACTGGGCACTTTTACCCCCTCCTGCTCAGGCCACATTTCAGCACTGTAACACTCTGAATGACAATTGCGCGGTCATGCAACACTGTACCCATATGAAATTTTTATTGTTTTTTTTTTTCCCCGCATAAATAGAGCTTTCTTTTTGTGGTGTTTAATAACCACTAGGTTATTTTTTATTTATTTTTTGCTAAATAAACAAAAAATACTGAAAATGGAGAGTTTTTCATAGTTTGATATACAATTTTGCAAACAGGTAGTTTTTCTCCTTCACTGATAGGCTCTGATAGACTGCAATGATGGGCACTGATGAGGGGGTACTGATGAGGCTCCACTGATAAGTAGCACTGATGGGCACTGATTTCAATAATCAGGTCTAAAGTACAGAACAGAAGGTGCATAAAAGCTTGTTCCAAAAAGCCTTTGGAACTTTCATTAATAGAGTGCCAGGTTTTAAAGATTGTAGTGACAGCATTGTTGTACAATTTGTTGGGTTGTTGTTGTAATAAAGCAGCACTTAAGGCTAGTTGGAGATCAGATGTTAGAGCTGGACATTCAGTTTGGAGCCAGAATGAATCAGAAGTGTACCTCCAGTGTTTGGCCTGCATCATGACTTTATATTTTGTAATGTCACAAACTCCCATTTCTGCATGACTAGTTGAGAAGAATAGCATATCATTTTTGATTCATAGTTTATTGTGTCCCCAGATAAAGGAATTTAATAATGTTTGCAGTTTCTGCAAATGGGATAGGAGCATGGGAAACAGTAGGGTCCTAAACATCATATATAGAATATGTGGTAGGAGAAATTTGATTACTTAAAGTGGTCTTTCTACGATTCCCTCTATTACATTAAATAAAGTTTTTTATATAAATAAGCCACTATATTCCTTAATTTATAGCCGCTCACATGACCGGGCCGCCTCTCTCAATCTGAGAGCTACAGCGGGAGGTGTGGAGAAACCCCCACTGATGTCAGCCAGGAGGAGGAGAGGAGGAAAGAGGCGGCTGGTCATATGAGTGCTGAGCGGCGCTACGAAAAAGGTATACAGTGGCTTTTTAAAAAAAAACACACATATATTGGGGACATTGTTTACTATAACAGAGGGGATTGTAGAAAGAACTTTGCGATATGATAACATCAGGAGGGGAGGGCTGGGGAGTGGACAGCACTGACAACCACAGAGGGGAGGGGGAGAGGAGGACAGAGGAGAGCTGTGGATGATGGAGGCATGTAAACTGACCATATAGTCAGGGCTCAGCAGCCATGATAAACTGTGGTCACTTTACAGGGGGGAGGACAGAACCAGGCAGGATCAGCCATGTATTTCAGGTGATACAGGGGGCCAAATGACACAGCACAAGCACTGTGCTGTTGTTCATGCTTTAAAGAAACATGATCCATTTTTTTTTTAGGGTAACAAACACTTTCAAGTAATTGTAAAGGCAGAAAGATTTTTTTTTTTTACCTCACTGCTCCTGATTGTGAGCGGAGGTGGGGCCAAGTCCCACTCTGTGTGTTTTAAGGATACTCAGAATGGGGCTCAGGATCAAGTGGCTTGCTGTGGGGCTACTCAACGGAGGGAGGAGCCAGGGAAGCACCGGTGGGGGACCCAAGAAGAGGAGGATCAGGGCTGCTCTGTGAAAACCATTGCATAGAACAGTTAAGTGTAACATGGTTGGTGTTTTAAAACAAAAAATGAGCCTTTACTATTACTTTAAGGCTATGCAGTCGTCATGCTTATGCAGTAATCTTCCTCTGTTTGCTTACCTCTCCTCATGTGTTCAGACTAAGAGGCTAGCCACTTCCACCTGGTGGTTTTTATAACCTCTTCTCTAAGCATGGCTCCATCCCAGGCCCTAGCAGGTAACCCTATATTAACCTGTGCACTGCAAGCCAGCGGTGCTGATCAACCATTGTGTATTCACTGTGTGTTTGGCTTCCTGTTCCCTGCTTGCTGTGTGCTCTACGTTTGTCTCTGTTACCGACCTTGGCATGTTCTCAATGATTCCTGTCTGCTTGTGACCTTGACCTTTTGACATGTCCCCGACCATCCCTGTCTACTCCTGATCCTGAACCTTTGGCGTGTACTCTGTTGTTCCTGTCTGCTAGTTGCCCTGACCTCTGCCTTATCCCTTTACTATCCTTATTGTTCCAGCCTGCTGCTTCCTTCTCCTGTAGTCTACTGTGAGCGTGAGCTGTGAGACCCTAGGGGGCGCAACCTGGAGCCAGACTGCAGTGAAGTCCATCCTCACCACTGGAGGCTCTGGCGAACACCTGCTGGCTCTTAGACTCTGTGCCCTAGGGAATCTATGCTCTAGCTCCCACTGGGATCTGTGTCAGTGATCCAGTAGACCTGTGTCCTGAATCTTCCTGGGTACAATCCGCAGCAGTCAGTCCTAAGGTCCACTACCTAGCGGTGCACTTCCAACTCCTACGGGGTGCATCTGTCACCTGGTCTCAGGTGACCTGACAGCAGTATGCTCAAGAAGACTAGGTAGACTGCAAATTTTTGCTAAATGTATTAAGTTTTATAAACAGAGTAGCATAGTTGAGATGATGAAGACATAGTAGCCCGTGTAAAATGAACCAAGTGTGAAATCTGAAACTTAGTAGAAGGCCCCAATCCCATAGCCGACATTATGATTTGAAAAAGTAGATTTTTTACAAACAGATATCTCCAAATATTTCAAGTATACATTGTAAGGGTAATGGAATTAAAAAGTTTGGGTCAAGGAAATGTATATGTTGTCAGCGCAAAGGCCAATTTTATGCTGTACATCACCAGTCTTAATTACCAACTAGGGATGAGCCGAACACCCCCCCCCCGGTTCGGTTCGCACCTGAACCTGCGAACAGACCTAAAATTTGTGTGAATTTTAGAACCCGATTAAAGTCTATGGGACTCAAACATTCGACATCAAAAGTGCTAATTTTAATGGCTAATATGCAAGTTATTGCCCTAAAAACGGTTTTGGTGACCTGGCTCCTGCCCCAGGGGACATGTATCAATGCAAAAAAAACTTTTAAAAACTGCAGTTTTTTCAGGAGCAATGATTTTAATAATGCTTAAAGTGAAACAATAAAAGTGTAATATTCCTTTAAATTTCGTACCTGGGGGGTGTGTATAGTATGCCTGTAAAGGGGCACATGTTTCTCGTGCTTAGAACTGTCCCTGCACAAAGTGTCATTTCGGCAGGAAAAAAGTCATTTAAAAGCACTCGCGGCTATAATGAATTGTCGGCTCCCCATAATACAGAGAACAGTCATTGAAAGTCATTGCTAAAAAAAAAAAGCGTAGGCTTCCCCCCCAAATTCAGTTACCAGGCCCTTCAGGTCTGGTATGGATATTAAGGGGAACCCCGCATCAATTTAAAAAAAAAAATGATGTGGGGTTCCCCCCAAAAATCCATACCAGACCCTTTATCCGAGCACGCAACCTGGCAGGCCGCAGGAAAAGAGGGGAGGGGACGAGAGAGCGCCCCTCCTCCTGAACCGTACTAGGCCACATACCCTCAACATTGGGAGGATGCTTTGGGGGTCTGTGACCCCTCAAAGCACCATGTCCCCATGTTGATGGGGACAAGGGCCTCATCCTCACAACCCTGGCCGGTGGTTGTGGGGGTCTGTGGGCGGGGGGCTTATCAGAATCTGGATGCCCCCTTTAACAAGGGGACACCCAGATCACCCCCCTGTTTGAAATTGTAACGGGTACATTGTACCCCTACCATTTCACAAAGAAAGTGTAAAATATTGTTAAAAAAGACACAGACACTGGTCCAGCGATGGGTGATCTCTTCTCCGGGGTCCAGCGATGGGTGACCTCTCCCGATGGTCCAGCACAGCGTATCCTGTCTCCACTGGAGACACTGTGGGAATCCTGGCAGCCTGACAGGTCTTAGCTGAGGAGGACGGGGCCACCCGTCACCTGACCCCCACCCCTCTCTTCCCGAGCTTCCCCAGTGATGTACGGGTGACCCCACCCCCCTCTAATGTAATGCAGGTTTCCCCTTAATATCTATACCAGACCTGAAGGGCCTGGTAATTGAATTTGGGAGGGAACCCCATGCATTTTTTTTTCAATGACTTTCAATGACTGTTCTCTGTATTACGGGGAGCCGACAATCCATTATAGCCGCGAGTGCTTTTAAATGACTTTTTATTCCTGCAGAAATTACACTTTGTAAAGGGACAGTTCTAAGCACGGGAAACATGCGCCCCTCACAGGCATACTATACACACCCCCAGGTACGAAATTTAAAGGAATATTTCCCTTTTATTGTTTCACTTTAACTTGATGCTGACCGCCGGCTGTCAAATGACGGGCAGGCGGCGCACCTATTGCGGCGGGAGGGCGTCATATGACGGCCTCCCGTTTAAACAGGGAATGCGCGCGATCGTGCGCGTGCATCCCTGTTTCTTCGGTGGCGGCGTGTCACGGAGACACCGCTCGCCACCGAAGGGGGTGAACAGCCATTGGATATGGCTGTTTACCACGTGATCGGCCGTGATGAAGTCACAGCCGATCACAGATGGTCACACCCCCATTGTGCACGGCGCATGCGCGCGATCGTGAGCGCGCTGCGCGTGCACGTCGGTGGCGGCGTGTTCCCCCGGGAACACTGCCCGTCACCGACGCTGGTAAACAGCCATTGGCCGGCTGTTTACCCACGTGATCGGCTGTGATCCTTTTACAGCCGATCACTAAAATGTAAACAAACCGCGGTAACGAGATGTTACCGGGTTCTCCTCCTCACACACCGATCATGTGTGAGGAGAAGATTGCGGTAACATCTCGTTACCGCCTACAGTGTACACCAACACACACTGATTCCCCCCCAATAAAGAGGACCTGTCACCACCCCTCATAGTACCTGTCAATCACAGTCCATCAGAGTACCTGTCACAGTCCATCAGAGTATTTGAGTACCTGTCACAGTCCATCAGGGCACCCGAGTATCTGTCACGGTCCATCAGAGTATCCGAGTATCTGTCACGGTCCATCAGAGTATCCGAGTATCTGTCACAGTCCATCAGAGTACCCGAGTACCTGTCACAGCCCATCTGAGTACCCGAGTACCTGTCCCAGCCCATCAAAGTACCCGAGTACCTGTCACAGCCCATCAAAGTACCCGAGTACCTGTCACAGCCCATCTGAGTACCCAAATACCTGTCACAGCCCATCTGAGTACCCGAGTACCTGTCACAGCCCATCTGAGTACCCGAGTACCTTTCCCAGTCCATCTGAGTACCCGAGTATCTGACCCAGTCCATGTGAGTACCTGAGTACCTGTCACAGTTCATCTGAGTACCCGAGTACCTGTCACAGTTCATCATAGTACCCGAGTAGCTGTCACAGTCCATATGAGTACCTGTCCCTGCCCTTCAGAGTACCCAAATACCAGTCACCAAGCCATCAGAGTACCTGTCACCAGGCCATCAGAGTACCCGAGTACCTGTCACCAGGCCATCAGAGTACCCGAGTACCCGTCACCAGGCCATCAGAGTACCCGAGTACCTGTCACCAGGCCATCAGAGTACCCGAGTACCTGTCACCAGGCCATCAGAGTACCAGAGTACCTGTCACCAGGCCATCAGAGTACCAGAGTACCTGTCACCAGGCCATCAGAGTACCAGAGTACCTATCTCCAGCCCATCAGAGTACCCCAGTACCTATTTGCAGCCCATGTCCCATAGAATATACGTTGGGGTGTTTGCTTTCCAAAATGGGGTCATTTTGTGGGTAATTGCACTGTCCTGGTGGTCCAGGACCTTCAAAAGTGTGATGGGTAGGAATGAAATGAGATGTGTCATTTATGCTCCTAGAACGCCTGAACATACTACTTCAATGTTCGGCCTCTCTATGTGACCAGGCTGTGTAAAAGTCCTACACATGTGGTATCGCCATACTCGGGAGGAGTAGCAGAATGTATTTTGGGGTGTAATTTTTGCTATATATATGCTATGTGTTAGAAATATCTTATAAATTGACAATTTTGTGTAAAAAAAAAAATGCGTTTTAATTTTTTTCCACATATTCCAAAAACTTCTGGAAAAAAATTAACCATTCAAAAGACTCATTATGCCTCACAGATTATACGTTGGGGTGTTTGCTTTCCAAAATGGGGTCATTTTATGGGAAATTCCATTGTCCTGGTACTCCAGGGCCTTCAAAAGTGTAATAGGTGGTTGAGAAATGAGATGCGTCATTTTTGCTCGTAGAACGTCTGAAGGTACTACATCAATGTTGGTGCTCTGTATGTGGCCAGGCTGTGTAAAAGTCTCACACATGTAGTATCGCCGTACTCGGGAAGAGTAGCAGAATGTATTTTGGGGTGTAATTTGTTGTATGCATATGCTGTGTGTGAGAAATAACCTGATAATATGACAATTTTGTAAAAAAAAAAAAATAATAATAAAAAAAAAAAAAATCTTAATTTTGCAAAGAATTCTGGGAAAAAATTACAACTTAAAAAAAAATCACCATGCTACTTACTAAATACCTTGGAATGTCTACTTTGTAAAAAGGGGTCATTTGGGGGGTATTTATACTTTCCTGACTTGTTGGTGTCTCAAGAAATGAGGTACACCTGATGTACTGAAGGCCTGATCGGAAGTGATCAATTTTCAGTGATTGGCACCATAGTTTGTAGACTCAATAACTTTCACAAAGACCAAATAATATACAGTAATGTGGGTTATTTTTACCAAAGATATGTAGCAGTATAAATTTTGGCCAAAATTTATGAAGAAAAATTACTAATTAGCAAAAATTTATGACAGAAACAAAGAAAAAGGCATTTTTTTCACAAAATTTACGTTTATTTTATTTATAGCACAAAAAATAAAAAACCCACCAGTGATTAAATACCACTAAAAGAAAGCTCTATTTGTGTGGAAAAAAGGACGCAAGTTTCATATGGATACAGTGTTGGATGACCGAGTAATTGTCATTCAAACTGTGAGAGCGCTGAAAGCTGAAAATTGGTCTGGTCAGGAAGGGGGTGTAACTGCACTGTACTGAGATGGTTAAGCATCACTGCTCCCGAAAAAACTTTTTTTTGCATTGATACATGTCCCCTGAGGCACGACCCAGGTCCCAAAACACTTTTTATGACAATAACTTGCATATTAGCCTTTAAAATTAGCACTTTAGATTTCTCCCATAGACTTTTACAGGGTGTTCTGCGGCTTTTCGAATTTGCCGCGAACATCCCAAATTGTTCGCTGTTCGGCGAACGGGCGAACAGGCAATGTTCGAGTCCCTATTCCCGACGTTTGCATATTGAAATTAAGATGTTTCCCTAGCGGTTCTATAATTAAGTAACGGGGAACAGTGGCATCCCTTTCAGGTGTCATTAGTAATCATAAATTTAGTGGAGAGAAAACCAGCTGTCCACACCCCAGCACTGGGAAGCATGTAAAGTGCTTGGATAGCTGAACGTATATGACTGCTCAGGCCAAATTTTGTGAGAACAGCTTTGAGATCTAACACCTTATCTGCATCCAAGGAAAGAAGTAAAGCAGGCATTAGATGATGCTAAGCCCATTGTAGAAGATCAATAAATATTTTAGTGCCATCAGAGGATTGTTATATAGCAACAAATCCCACCTGGTCAGGATGGACCAGTATGGAATTCCTGCTACTCGGCTTGCAATATATTTGGTATAGAATTTCATATTGATTAAGAGAGAGACGGTCACAATAAGCACCTCAAGAGAATATTTAGGTCATGTCCACTCATCTGCAATGTGGTTAAAAGAGTTACATAAGTGAGGTAGAAGTGAGTAGATCAATGTAAGTTTTATAATATTCATTGTGGAACACATCAGTGCCTGGAGTCTTGTGTGAGGGTAATCCTGCAATCACTCTTTTAACCTCTTCCTTTGTAAATGAAGTAGAAATCATTTTGAACTGATGGAAGATGTACATCATCCAAAAACCTTTTGTATAGTTACCACTGTGGGGGGGAGGGGGTTGGAACCAGAAGTCTGAAGTCACTTTTTTGGAAGAACTACCCTCGGATTGCTCCTTAGAAATTTTGACTTCATATTTGGGATTTCACTTTCACACTTCAAGGACTTCTTGTATCAATTTTTCTAAATTGTATCTTTACTTATTTTATTTACTTTTTTATACATTGTGTATATTGTGCACACCGTATAGCTGCATGTAATCTTGCAAGGGCTGAGATCATTTTTTGTCACTAATTTTTGTTTTCACAGACCCACATATCACTAATTAGCGCTACACTTTATATATAACTTTAACTATGGATGTTGGAATAGAAAGCATAATCCTTCTCAAAGCCATGTAAATAGCGCCATTCATGCATCAAAGAAGTCTTCTGATGGGAGAAGCAATGATAATGTGGTCAGGGCCGTTTTTAAGGCAGGGAAAAGGGGCAGCTGCCCTGGGCCCTGTCATTGTTGTGGGGCCCAAAGCAGCTGCCTCATACTTGCCAACTATCCCAGTTTAAATGCCCTCGTCCCTTGAAGTTTTAGCCCCTTCCGGTGTCCTGATATCTCAGTGTGAAGTGCTGCTACTAATGCTGCCCAGCTCTGCCCTATTTTTGTGTACAGATGACTCACCTGCATACTCTGGGTTTACATGTAAATAACCGCCATTCATATGTAAATAGCAGCAACATGCATATGTAAATAGCTGAGGCCAGCGGCACTGATATTTAAATAAAGGTGGCATTCATATGTATGTATATCCCCCCCTGCAGTGAGGAGAAGATGTGCTGTAACCTATAGCAACCAGTGAGCAGTATTACTGTACAGTAATCTCTAGCCGCCAATCAACAAACAGAAATCATGTGCTGTAACCTCTAGCAACTAATCAGTGAGCCTTAATGTGTGCTGTAACCTCTACCAACCAGTCAGTAAGCGGTAATGATATGCTGTAACTTCTGGCAACCAATTGCAATCGCTGCCTGATATGATACAGTAAACTGATTTTAAGTCTAGCTGCTATTTATTGTATGTCTCAGAGAAGGTGGAGATATGAAATTGCATGGAGGGGGGCCCCAAGAAATTTTTTGCCCAGGGTCCAATCAATATTAAAGACGGCCCTGAATGTGGTGGAACTCTTCCTTGCTGTATTAGAATAATCTAGAGAGACTTCAACAACTGTGTTGAAATCGCCACATAATATTATAGGTTTATCTTTATATAGTTTGAGTTTTTGTAGAAGAGTCTTATAAAATTCTTCCTGACATACATTAGGCATATAGACTTTAACACTTTTTATGTAGTGTTCATTAAAGGAATCTGAAAGAATAATAAATCTGCCATGGACATCTTCCTCAAGGTTCTGGAGTTTAAATAAAGCCCTCCAGTACGGGCTATTCAGCTCCTTGGCATTGAGGGAGGTTATCTTTAGCACCATATATATAAGTAGGGTGGTGCTGGAAAAGGTCCATGAAGGACAGGGACACCGAGGAGGATTAGCACACAGCTAGTTAGGATCATCAATTTAAGCCTAGACAAACAACATTTTAAGGAGCAAGTATCTAGTACTGGTATAAAGAAAGAAAAAACAAGTGAAACAAGAAAAAAACAACAAGAAACACTACAAAAACAAGCACTGGTGTGAATAGCATACACCGTTCCTGGGATAAAGTAAAAGACAGTGTGCTATCCCTGCAGAGGAAGTGTGAATTAAAATACAGTGAAAATGCCACCTAGAGGTGGGAGAGCAGTCCTACAACGTCAAAGATATGTAGGCGTTATTGATTGTTTCCCCAGGTGACAGGGACACATGCAAGTAAGTTGTGGTGATGCACCTCCATAAAGGGAGTTGGATTCAGGCCCCAGTTGTAGCATAACATCTTTAGGATGCAAAAGAAACAAGGGGGGAAGGCACCTCTAAGTGTAGTATTAAAACAGTATAATTTATTGCACAAGATTAAAAACACTTAAAAGATATAAGTGGGAGTAATGCTTGTCATAAGTATGTAGTCTAATACTTATGATGAGCATTACTCCCACTTATATCTTTTAAGTGTTTTTAATCTTGTGCAATAAATCATACTGTTTTAATACTACACTTAGAGGTGCCCCCCCCCCCCCTTGTTTCTTTTACATGTTTTGCAGAGCTGCTGGACACACTCTGAGGATGGCTTCCTCTTTTTAAATCACCCCCTTACCGTGGGTCAACCTGGTTTTTACCTAAAGACTTACTAATCAAATGTACATTATTACAAATTAAGCGCATTGCCTCCTGGAGCGCCAGATACCCAATTTACCTCATCTTTAGGATGCAGGGTGGGAGTAATTTTGCCTTGAAAAGAAAACAGGATTTTAGTAGGAAAACCCCAAATATACATAATATGTTGGTCTTTTTGGTAATAGGAGCAAATTCCTTACGGTTTTGTGCTGTTGTGGCTAAGATGTCCAAGAAGACCATGAGCTGAGTGTATGGATCACGAAAGGGAGCCAAAGTTTTAGATGTCAGCATAATGGACTCTTTAGCCTGATAGAAATGCATGCAGGTTAAAGCGACAGTGCCGCAGCAGGAATATGTTTAGGTTTAAAGAGTAACTGAAGACAACCCATTATAAGATCACGGGGTAATAAGCTGGTACTAGGGTCCTAAAAAATTGCTGCAAGTATGATACTCAGTGGCCTGTATTGATTCAAGTATGCTTCTGATTTTAATAGAGTTAGATCTTTCAAGTTAGCAAGTTTATCAGAAATGTGTTCAATTTCATCAGTGTGCTTCTGGTGAACGTCCACAAGCTCATTTAACGCTGTACTGTAGTCATTGAGTTGTCATTCTTTGGGGTAAGTGCGGTTTCCGAGGTAATCTACTTGAGATTGAATCAGTGTAATAGACTTATATAAGTCTCTTTGCAAATCTTTCTGGAGAGATGGAAGCATGTGCTTTACTGTGTGCTCGGAGACTGGGTTGTCGGTTGTGTGCAAGGCAGTCAGAGAATCAGTGTGTTCCCCTTCATTATCAGGGTATGTGTGCTGTGCCCCATAGCGTACCTTGTTATCGGAGATTTAATGCTGGGAGAAGCAGAAAAATAAGCAGCTGATCTCCTTGATCTGTCCATTGGTGGCAGCACAATGGCAGGGGATTCCTCTATTTCAGATAAGGGGTCAGTGATATCAAGCAACTGGAAACCTGTGAGTGCCACTCCATCCTGTGTGCCTGTGTCATCTTTGAATTCTTCTGAATTGGCTAAAGAAAGATATGTGTACATGTCACTTTAATGGATAATCTAACAATCAGATATTTTTTTTAATACAACCTACAGAAATAATCTGATTGTTATAAACTGTTTCTGTCACTACATTAGATATTTCGATAACCAAATATAAGCTAGAATTTGTTTGGCACTGTCAAATGAATGTAAGCAGAAGGGTAAAATATGTGCAAGGTGCATTTCATTTAGATATAGGAAATATCGTTCAAAAACCTCTTTGTAAAAAATAATAGAAAACTAAAAGATAAAAAAAAAAATCAGTAATGTTGCGTACACACGACCGGACTTTGACATCAAAGGTCCGACGGAACAATTCCGGCGGACCATTCGATCGTGTGTGGGCTGCAGCGGACTTTTGATTTGCAAAAATCCGACAGACTTTAGGAATGGAACTTGTTTCAAATTTTATGTTTATGTTTATGTAGCTATTGGCTACTGGCTATGAACTTCCTTATTCTAGTCCGGTCGTACATCATCATGTTCGAATCCATCGGACTTTGGTGTGATTGTGTGTGGCCAAGTCCGTTCATTCGGAAAGTCCATCAGAACTCCGTCAGAACTCCGCCGAAAGTCCGTCGGACCTAGTCCCTCGAAAAGTCCGGTCGTGTGTACGCGGCATAACTGGTTTTCTGTAGAAAATCATTATGCAGACACCGCTGGATTATAACTTTAAAAGTGTGTGCATTATGTTTATATTTAATATGTATATAAATGTTGGGGTTAATGTATGATAAACAAGGATAATTATTTACTTATTTATTCATTAATTTTTATTGCAGCAATATCTTGTGGGAACCCTGGCTCTATCAGTAATGGATACATATGGGATGGAACATTTTTCTTTGGCTCTGGCGTAACCTATGCATGCAATACTGGGTAAGAATAATAAATTACCTGTAATTTGATTTGCTTTACATTGAAACACTACTATCCATTAGGGATGAGCTGAGTGTTCGAGTGAAACCCATGTTTGTCTCGAACATCGGCTATTCGCCGTTCAGCATAATCTGAACATTATGGGCCGTTCACGACAAATTTGAGTGGCGCTTGTGACCCATAATTCACTGCGGCATCACAGTGCATTGCTGGCTGATGATTGGCCAAGCATGCACTATGACCCACATACTTGGCCAATCAACAAAGAGAGCCATGATTGGCCACAGGTAGGTTGCCTGTGGCCAATTATGGCTCAGGGGGTTTAATACACGCCGAACACTATATAAGGCCGGCTGCATAGCGGCCTTGCGTAGTGTGTTGCTTCGGCTAAGAGACAAAGAGAAATAGACAGTGTCTGAATTTCCTTTGAAGCTGTTGCGATTACAGTCGGTGTATTGTGCCACCTCCACAATGTACAAATGAAGCTACCCCAATTTCTGGTGTTCTTCTGGTCCTATACCACAGGCAGCTGTAGCAGTTACAGTCGGTGTATTATGCCACCTGCACAGTGTACACTTGAAGCTACCCCAATTGCTGGTGTTCTTCTGGTCCTATACCACAGGCAGATGTTGCAGCAATTACAGTTGGTGTATTGTGCCACCTGCACAGTGTACACCTGAAGCTACCCCAATTGCTGGTGTTCTGCTGGTCCTATACCACAGGCAGCTGTAGCAGTTACAGTCGGTGTATTATGCCACCTGCACAGTATACACTTGAAGCTACCCCAATTGCTGGTGTTCTTCTGGTCCTATACCACAGGCAGATGTTGCAGCAATTACAGTTGGTGTATTGTGCCACCTTCACAGTGTACACATGAAGCTACCCCAATTGCTGGTGCTCTTCTGGTCCTATACCACAGGCAGCTGTAGCAGTTACAGTCGGTGTATTGTGCCACCTGCACAGTGTACACCTGTCAGAAACCATGAATCAGACCAAGACAGAAGTACAATTAAATCATACTTGTTTATTAAATAAAAATAAAAAGGTAAATAGAAAAAGTGTAGTCAAAGCATAGCCAGAGTCCAGTAACTGGATAGAGTAGTCAGCCAGGCCAGAGTTCAATAACCAGATTGGGTAATCAGCCAGGCCAGAAGTCAGGGATCCAAGTAGAGCAACAACAAGCAGGATAGGGAGCCAGAAGGGATGTCAGCAAGCCAGTCTTTAAACAGAACCGCAGGAGATGGTTTCTTGTGATGTGACCAAGGCGAAGGCAGAGGTGAAGTGAGCTGGACAGCTTTAAGTAGGTAGGTCAGACGAGCATGATCAGGAACAGCTGGTAACTGTAGAGAGAGATGAGAGCTGGCAATTGGCCAACAGCTGAGCAGTCAGCCCAGAGAAGGAAGGGCTAAGCCAGCCCTGACAGTACCCCCTCCTCAATGACCCCTCTCCCGGGGGGCTTGAGGGGAAACCATCTATTGAACTCGTGGAGGACAGGGGCATGTAAGTCCGAGGATGAAACCCAGGAGCGTTCCTCCGGACCGTACCCCTTCCAATGCACCAGATACTGTATGTGCCCACAGAACCTACGAGAGTCAACAATGGATTGTACCTCATTCTCCTCATGGTTCTCAACCTGAATAGGGTGAGGGCGTGGCACCGAGGTGGTAAATTGGTTACAGACCAATGGTTTCAATAAGGAGACATGAAACATTTCAGATGCGCATACTAGGAGCGTAAGCCACTGGGTTAATCCTGTGAAGGATACGGAAAGGCCCAATAAACCGAGGTGCAAACTTTAGTGAGGGAACATGAAGCCGGAGGTTGCGTGATGACAGCCAAACCCTGTCCCCAACCTCGTAGGAAGGCGTCTGCGGTCAGCATGGAGTCTGTACCTATCATTAGCATGACGCAAAGCCTCCTGGACCTGTACCCAAGTGGAACGAAGACCACAGAGATGCTCCTCTAATGCAGGAATACTCTGCGGAACAAACGAGTCAGGCAACATGGAAGGTTGGAAACCACAATTCATCATAAATGGAGACAATCAGGAGGCATAATTTAAGGCACTGTTGTGAGCAAACTCTGCCCATGGTAATAGGTCTGACCAGTTGTTATGGTGGTCAGAAATATAGCAGCGTAGGAATTGCTCCAAGGACTGATTGGTTCACTCTGTGGCCCCATTAGACTGAGGGTGATACGCATAAGATTCTTCCCAGGATGGCCAGCTGCGTTGGGAGAATGGTAAGTCTGGAGCACAGCAGTATGGAAACTCTCTGGGACAAAGCAGCGGTCACAAGGTTTCTCAGGAGGAGCATGGACCTGAGCAGCAAGAATTTTGTCAGCCAAAGGAGAAGTAAGACTGGTGCGAACCATAGCCAAGATACGATCAGGAGGAATCATAGGAACCAGAACCGACTCCGACTTGGAAGTGGAGGAAAATTGTCGTGACAGGGCATCAGCCCTTACATTCTTAGTCCCGGGTAAGAATGAGACAATGTAATTAAAGCTCGACAAGAAAAGAGCCCATCGCGCCCTTCTGGGAGAGAGTCGCTTAGCCTCAGACAAGAATGTAAGATTTTTATGGTCAGTAAGAATAAGAGACGAGGTTTTGCGGATGAAACCTCGAAAGTGTGTCAGCAACATACTCCTCCATGGCCTTATCCTCCAAGACCGACAAAGGGTAAACCCGGCCACGAGGAGGTATGGCACCAAGTTGAAGGTCAATTGTGCAATCAAAAGACCGGTGTGGAGGCAAACTACCGGCTTGACCTTTCTCAAAGACATCGCTAAAATCACGGTACTCCTCTGGCAGGGAGGAGAGTGTAGAGGTGCACAGGACCTTGGATACCTTCAGGAAGCATGTCCCACTGCATTGTGGTGACCAGGAGAGAACCTCAGCATGGAGCCAATCAAAAGAGGGGTTGTGCCTCTGTAACCAAGGATAACCAATAACCAGCAGAAATTGTGGAAGGAAATAACTTGGAATTGGATTATCTCCTGGTGAAAAGCCCCTACGGCCATGGACAATGGAACTGTCTTATGAGTCACATGGGCAGACTGTAAAGGTCTCCCATTAAGAGCCTCAATGGCAAGTGGAGTGTCACGCAGCTGCAGCGGAATTGAGTGCTGCGAAACAAATTGGTTGATTAGAGCCTGTATCTCGATGGACGACTCAGCCCAAGAAAGGGTGACCGAAACCAGGGTCTTATCCTTCTGGATAACTGGGGACAAAACAACGCCACCTAAGGTCTATCCATGACAGGACCTCAAGGTTCGGGCGTTCCCTGGACGGGTAGGACAAGACTTCAAAAAGTGACCTGCCTGGCCACAATAAAGGCACAATCTCTCCCTCCTCCTAAAGGCTCTCTCATCCGCAGAGAGACACGTGAAGCCCAGGTGCATGGGTTCATCTTCACTGACCGACTCGTTACCAGGAGGCATGGGAGGTGAGGGAGGCATGAGTGAGACTACAAAGCTCGGAGGCAAACGTACAGGAGGCTTCCGCAAAGCGCTCCTTAAGAGAAAGTCTCTCTGAGTCTGGAGTCAATGAGGATGGCAAACGAGATCAAGCTCTCCAGCTCAGTGGGTATATCTTGGTCTACTATCTCATACTTGATGGAAGCCGAGAGACCATGAGAAAAAGCAGCCACGAGGGCTTTATTGTTCCAAGCAACCTCTGCTGACAGAGTACGGAATTCAATGGCGTACAGTTCAATGGCAACAGTTCTCGACGCGTGCGGGAACATCAAATACCGTCGGCAGGATGGCACGGGCAGGCATATTGGCGAACAGGTACGTCCATTTTTAAATGCAACCCTGCCACCGCATGTGCGCCGCCGGCGGCGCGCTCTCGTGACAGTCGGGACCCCTGTGAGTCCGGTCGTGGGTCCCGCGGACTTGATTGCCACGGGGATACCCGCGATCGTCTCACGGGGCGGCTGAACGGGGAGATGCCGTTGTAAACAGCATCTCCCCGTTCTGCCTAGCAACAAGTGACGCTGATCTCTGCTCCATGTGATTGGAGCAGAGATCAGTGTTCACTAACACAAAGCCCAGCCCCCCACAGTTAGTAACACGCCCCTAGGAACACTTAACCCCTACACTGCCACCCCCTGGTTAACCCCTTCACTGCCAGTGTCATTTACACAGGAATCAATGCATTTGTATAGCATTGATTGCTGTATAAATGACAATGGTCCCAAAAATGGTGTCAAAAATGGCCGATGTCGCAGTCACAATAAAAATCGCTGATCATTGGCATTACTAGTAAAATGTTTTTTTATTGGAGATTGCAGTTTAAACACACATACATCTAGACCATATCAACGTGACATGGCCCCAAAACCAGTGGCCTTGTAGGGCCCAGTCTTAATTGACTAACATGGTCAAAACTCACTATCTACCACCCAAATCTCCCCTCCCACCCCCCCCCCCCAGGTTTTATACATCCGAACAAAGTCAATATGTCCCCATGGGATTCCTCCCCTTATTGCCAGTCACTAACATGTCCCCAGGGCCCCGCTAATACATACTTATAGTAAAATTTGCCCCCCTCCTTAGTTCATTACGTGCCCAGCTATACCAAGATGTACATCATGTAGTCGTTAAACCTGTATTCTAGTCTCCAAGAATACCGTCTACCCGACTGTGACCTCGGCCTCGTATCATACCTTCCACACTTCGTCAAATTTTTTAAGACAACCCCTGGCCATATATGTAGCTTTGTAATATGGTAACATAACATTAACCAAACTCTTCCAAAAGTTGACATCAGGAGCACTAGCATTTTTCCATTTAAGCAGAATTGCTTTTTTCACATAGCACAAAAGTATAGTGAGTAGGGTTCTCAAGGGCCTCGTAGGTACAACCTCCTCTACCAGTCCCAGCAAACAAACCCTCACAGTTAGTGGAATGTGTACCATCAGTAGTTCTGAGATACACATCGTGATCTCTTTCCAGAAGTCCTGTATACGCGGACATAGCCAAAAGATGTGCCTGGCATCCGCTGGGGTGGCCAAGCACCTCCAACAGTCCGCCTGACCATGTCCGTAGATCTTTGCCAGTCTAGCTGGCGTGTGGTAGCTCCTGTGGAGAAACTTAAATGGGATCAGCATATCCCTGGCTGATATCAGGTTTCTAAATGGCTGAGTCCACAGATCATTCCAATCTTCCCCTTGAATATCTGGTACCTCCATTTCCCACTTAGTTCTGCAGTTTGTGACTGCCTTCGGCGTTAGTTTGAAGAATTCCTTGTATGACGCCGAGAGAACCTTCCCAAGGTCCTCCCGGGACAACATGGATTCAAGACTCAAGGGGAGAGACTCCACCCTCAGATCCCCAAACTGTTTCTGGAAAGCATGCCTCACCTGGAAGAAGCGGAAAAGATACGTGTTGGGCAGTTCATGTCTTGTCTGAAGTTGTGGGAATATAAGCAAGTCCCCAAACGAGGTGATATCCCCAAGTGTTTTCACCCCCCAACCACCCATATCATTGGATCTGGTAGGTTATAGAAGTGAGGCAATAAGTGGTTCATCCACAGTGGGGTGGACAGGGAGAGCCCCCTATAGCTAGGGGATGCCAGTTTCACCGCCTGTCCCCAAGCTCTGATAGTGGCCCTCATAGTTTGTGTCAGAGGCAGTTTGGACCTGCCTCCCCTAAAAAGTACTAGGCGCAGACTCTCATATGAACCCAGCGAGGCAGCTTCCAGTACTGTAGCCCCATCCCCATCGTCCGATACGAGCCATCTGCGAGCAAACACCATCTGGCCAACCAAATAATATTTATGCCAATCTGGCAAAGCTAAACCCCCTCTTTCACATGGTTCTTGTAGCACCTTATTCCCTATCCTTGGGGACTTGGGTGCCCAGAGAAAGGAACCAACAATTCCTTCAATTTGCTTGAAATAGGTTTTTGGTATCCATATCGGCGAGTGGTGCAGGAAATACAATATTACTTTGAGGATTTTCATTTTAATCAAACGAATTCTGCCTATTAAGGAGAGCAGTAGTTTACTCCACGCCTGTGTCTTTTGTCGGAGGAGGGTCAGCAAAGGAATTAGGTTTAGGGGCAGGTAATCTCTCACATTCGCCATGATTTTGACTCCAAGATATTTAAGAGACGTCACCCAGTGTAGGGGCAAGGCTGGGTCCGCTCTCTCCCTGGCTTTGGTATCTATGGGTAAAATGGATGACTTACTCCAGTTCACCGTTAACCCGGAGAACCTGGAGAACTCATCGAAAATAGTCAGCACAGCCCTCAACGACCTCCCTGGGTCATCCAAGAACAGTAGCATGTCGCCTGCATAGAGAGCTAGTGACTCTCTAATAGTGCCCACCTCAATTGCCCGTACCTCCCCAAAGGACCTCAGTGCAGCAGCCAGGGGTTCCATCACCAGGGCAAATAGAAATGGGGATAATGGACACCCCTGTCTAGTGCCCCTGCCTACGTCGAAGAAATTAAAAATAGTTGATCCCATTCTGATAGCCACCCTGGGACTCCTATATAACATAGAAATCCACTTCCTAAAGTTCGGTCCAAATCCCATCCTTTCTAGTACCTTAAACATATATGCCCAATCGACAGAGTCGAATGCTTTCGCTACGTCTATGGAGACTACGACTCTGGGGGCAGTGTCTGTTGGTGGCAGCTGTAAGTGTGTGAATAATCTCCTCAAATTCGTGTCTGTCGATTTCCCCGGCATAAATCCCATTTGATCTATATTAACTATCGTTTGAACTACATTAGCTAGTCTTGTTGCCAAAATGTTTGTTAGAATTTTCAGGTCTGCATTCAACAATGCAATGGGACGATATGATGCACAATCTGTCGGATCCTTCCCTGGTTTTGGCAAAAGGATCATGTAGGCTTCCAACATGGAATCCGGCACAGAGGCGCTCTCCGCAAATAGAGAGTGTGCATTCCTAGTCAAGTCAGCCTTAGTCATTCTATTAATGTGTAATGAGACATCCCTTCTAGCCACCAAGAGGGCCTCATAGGACTCCCTCATAGGGAGTGCTGCCTGCTCCTCCACACACTCCCTCTCCCTCTGTTTTAAGGCATTAAATTCCTCATTGTCATTAACCCTTGCCGTCTTAATGGCCGATATACACTCTGCCCTTGTTACAGCCTTAAAAGCATCCCACACCACCGTAGGTGCTGAGGTATGGACGTTAACATCCCAGTAGGACCTGATGGAATCTCCCAGCTGCCCCGCCACCTGCTCATGCTGTAACCAAGCGGATGATAGGCGCCAACCCCCCCCCCAGCTGACCTGTTTGAAAAGAACAAAGTTATGGACAAGGGGTTATGGTCTGAAAGACCCCCTGCCATATACTCAGAATCCACCACATATTTCAGACCACTGGTATTACCAAAAGCTAGGTCAATTCTAGCCGACGACCCATGTGTCAATGAGATATGCGAGTAGCACTGGGCGTTTGGATGTTTCCATATCTCAACCAATCCTGCCATGAAGGCCCAGCCACCCAAGTCTATCAAGCTCGCTCTGTTCGGATTGGAAGTGTCCAAGGCCGCATCCAGTACCACATTGAAATTTCCCAATAGAAGTAACGGCAAGTGTAAGAACTGTGCCAACCTGACTAGTATGTCACATAAGAGCTGAACTCTGAACGAAGGGGGTAGCATTTGAGTATGATATACTTCTATGAGCACCGCCACATACCTACCCTCCGGGTCAGATATAACCTGATGGATTGTACAAGGCAATGATCTGCTAATAAGTATGGAGACACCTCTGGAAAACGTGGAGTACGTAGCGTGTAGAGTTTTTTGCAACCAAGGTTTGCGTAAGGATCTCACCCCTCCCCCATCCAGATGTGTCTCCAGCAAAAAGATGAGCTGCGGTTTATACTGTTTCAAGTATTGAAACACCAAGGCCCTTTAAATTTGTTGTTTAGGCCTCTGACGTTCCAAGACACTATCCGCAGTTTATCCGCCATCATTTCCGGTATGTAAAATAGAGAGTCTTACCATGTGCTATAGGCCCTTTTTTCCTCCTTATAATAACGTCTACTATGACCGGCATGGATATTGGCAAAGATTTCCACACAAACATATCCGTGTGAGCTGTGACAAAAAAAACCTCCCCTGCTATTATGCCAGAAACCAACTTCTCAATCTGAGAAAAACTAAAAACCAAACCAGTCCGGCAAGTAGCTTCTTCCCCAGAATTCAACCTAAACATCCCGTTGGAAGGTTCCAGCCGCAGCAATTAAAAAGTTAATTAAAATTAAGTTCGGCAGGTTCTGAGCTGTAATTGTCCCATCCACTGTGCGCTCTGTGTACAAAAGAGTGGAGTGGTAAAAAAAAAAAAAAAAGGGGGAGGAAAGGGGGGGGGGGGGGGGGGAGAGAAAGGAGGAAAAAAAGAAAAAAGGAGAAAAAACACAAAAAGAAGGGCTCAAAGTGCCGCTACAGACGTAGTCAGTTCATTACAGGGCAATCCGAAGTGAGGGTCCGAGCACCCCTTGTATATAAAATTGCAGTACTCACAGTCCATCCCGAGAGGCAAGAACTCCTAGTGTCCTTGTGTAGTCCAAGCGAGGTGAGACACTGGCCACCCATGCATGAAGGAAGGAGATGTTCCACTCCGGGAACCCATGGGATCTATGTGGCCTCTTGTATACAGGGTCCAAGTATGCGAAGCCTCTTGCGCACCTCAGTAAAGGAGCGGCGTTGTTGCTGTGTGGCCGCTGAAAAATCGGGAAACAGCATCACCCGTGCATTCTCATGCTTTAACTCCTTGAACTTTCTGGACATGGCAAGAATCATGTCCCTGTCCCTATAGTTCAGGAACCGAACAAGAAAGGGCCAAAGGTATGCTCCAGGAGGTCTTCTACCGGTGGGGACCCTATGCGCCCTTTTCACCATGTACGCAGGGGCAAATCCTTTAGTGATAGTAGGGTTTTAAAAAAAAGTTTCAGCAAATATGACCGGTTTATCACCCTCCGCTCCGTTGGACAGGCCCACCCCCCTGATTTTGTTCCGCCTCTGGCAGTCTTCGGCGTCATCTGCCCTGCGTTGTAAGGAGCTCACTAGGTCCCGGAGTTCAGCTAAACTTGTCCCGTGGGCATGACTAGTGTCCTCCACTTCGGAGACTCTGTCCTCCACCGTAGTGAGCCTGCCCCTTATCTTATCCATATCGTGTCTAATCAATGTACATTCAGAAGACAGCAGGTCTATGCGCCCCATGAGTTCCGATTTACTCACATTGATTGCCTCCAGGATCGGCCGTGTGATTGCCTCTGTGTCCACAGCCAGTACCTGCTCCTCTGAGCTGTCCCCATCCGACCTTGCCTCCATCCTGTCTCCCTGCTGCGCCATCCTTTTCATTTTCACGCCATCCCGTTGTTCTGGTCTCTGCGCGGGCAAGATGGCGGTGGCGGAGTCCCGCTCCTGCTCCCTCATGGAGTGTGTGGAGCGTGGGTCTTTTGGCGGCTTCTGATGCTTCTTAGGCCGCGTACACACGCGCGGACTGTTCGCCCAACCTTGTTCGTCAAACAGTTTGACAAACAGTCCGCTCAAAATTAGCATGAGCGGACTTGACCACACACGATGAACGAACAGTCCGCTGAAACCGTGCGCAATGACGTGAACTGCACGTACGACGGGACTAGAAAAACGACGTCCTATACACTGCAATGCAACCTTCGGCGTGTAAATCCTTTCTGAGCATGCGCGGAACTTAGTTTGACGAACAAGCCTACACACGAGCGGACTGTCCGCTCAAACCAAGTTTCAGCGGACAGTTTTACGGAAATTCCGAAAAACTTTGTTCGTCAGACTGTCCGCTGAAACTGTCCGCTGAAGCCCACACACGAGCGGACTGTCCGCTGAAACACTGTTCAGCGGACAAAGTTGGGCGAACAGTCCGCCCGTGTGTACGCGGCCTCAGACGCGGAAGACGGCATTGTTCTGCTCCTCTCTCCTTCCCCCAAGCGGTGATGGTATTGAAAGGGGTATTAAATCGCTCCAATATCACAGATAAAGTCAGGATTCTTGGAGCTACACAGAGACGCGTGCTGCCTCAATCACATCCACCCACGCCCCCCGTAAAAAAAAAATTATTAATAAAAATGCCATAAAACTACCCCCTATTTTGTAAACGCTATAACTTTTGCGTAAACCAATCAATAATTGCTTATTGCTTTTTCTTTTTACCAAAAATATGTAGAAGAATACGTATCAGCCTAAACTGAGGGAAAAAAATGTTTTTTTTAAATATTTTTGGGGGATATTTATTATAACAAAAAGTAAAAAATGATGCATTTTTTTCAAAATTGTCGCTCTATTTTTGTTTATAGCGTAAAAACTAAAAACCGCGGGAGTGATCAACTACCACCAAAAAAAAGCTCTATTTGTGGGAAAAAAAGGACGTCAATTTTGTTTGGGAGCCACGTCGCACGACCACGCAATTGTCAGTTAAAGCGACGCAGTGCCGAATCGCAAAAACTGGTCTGGTCTTAATCCAGCAAAATGGTCCGGTCTGAAAGTGGTTAAAGGAGGCCACAAACTGAGGGTAACTCAAGATAACAGGTTTTTGTATCTCCCATAGGCCGAGGCTCTCTCAGAAAGCAAAGATATCACAAAACCTACTTTGCTTCTGTCCATGGGAAACGACTGGGGTAGCATCTCGAAGTATATCTCAACCTGATTGAGAAACCCTCTGCATTGAACTTGATCACCCCCAAATCGCTGGGGAAGCGGAGCAGAACCAGACATACCTCTTATAGAGGTAATACTCGAGGCGGGTGCCTGCACAGAGACTGGCGCAGCAGCAGGGGTGGCCTGCGACTCAGGTTGTACTGGAGCAGCCACCGTGGGGGATTCCAGGTGAGCCGCGTGACTCAGGAGCGTTTGTAACGCCATGGCAAACTGATCTATGCGGTGATCTTGCTCATCCAATCTGGAAAAAATATTACCAACAAGTGGATTGACTGTATCTTCTGAATTCATGGCCCTCGCTTACTGTCAGAAACCATGAATCAGACCGAGACAGAAGTACAATTAAATCGCACTTGTTTATTAAATAAAAATAAAAAGGTAAATAGAAAAAGCGTAGTCAAAGCATTAAGCCAGAGTCCAGTAACTGGATAGAGTAGTCAGCCAGGCCAGAGTTCAATAACCAGATCGGGTAATCAGCCATGCCAGAAGTTGAAGGACGTTCGGTGCTCTGCAAACTATTATTAACTCGTCTCTTCCCATAGTTATCTAGTTTATAAAAGCCTACTAGGCACACTGTTATAAAGTTACTTATGAAAACACACTCATTGCTGCTAGTAAAACACTATCTTATTTATTTCCCAAGAAATTAGGAAATCTAACATAAAGTATTAAAAAGACATTACAATATCACAAAGCTTACAATCAGAACATATAATACAAGAATATGAAATATACTTATCACACGGCCCTCCGTGAGGCTTTGCTGCATCGGCTAGGCTCAGACCAGGAGAGGGCCTTCACCATGAGGTTTAGGCCAGAGCCATCACCCAGATTAGGCCTCAAGATGGCCGAATCATCCTGTCAGCAGAAAACACATGGCAAGCTCTTGCAGCGAACAGAGAGAGAGCCTTGTCTGTGTGTGAGCCTTTTCATTCAAACATACACGCCTACTCGTAGCCACCCCCAGTTGCCTTCCATCTAATAGATTTCGCCAAGAGGTAATCCTTCACATGTATGCCCATTCTTCAGGAAGCATGCTGTATTGTCCACTATGATCAGTGTCTCTATTAACGATGAGCCGTCTAGCTAGATCTTATTCCCTTTGAAGCCTGCAATCACACCTATCACAGCAGGTGGGTCTGAGCCAAGCTATTGTTCTTCTGACTACAAAGCTTTCATGTGCTTCATTCAACTGAGGCTAAGTGACTATCTCAATCATGAACAAATGCCAGAAGTGTTATATGAATTCAATCCAACAGAAGTCAGGGATCCAAGTAGAGCAACAGCAAGCAGGATAAGTAGCCAGAAGGGATGTCAGCAAGCCAGTCTTTAACCACTTGGATTACTGGGCACTTAAACACCCTTCCTGACCAGACCAATCTTCAGCTTTTGGTGCTCTCACACTTTGAATGACAATTACTCAGTCATGCAACACTGTACCCAAATGAATTTTGTGTCCTTTTTTTTCCCACAAATAGAGCTTTCTTTTGGGGGTATTTGATCACCTCTGGGGTTTTTATTTTTTGCGCTATAAATGAAAAAAGACCGAAAATTTTGAAAAAAAACGCATATTTCTTTGTTTTTGTGATAAAATTTTGCAAATTATATTTTTTTTTTCATAAATTTTGGCCACAATTTATACTGCTACATATCTTTGGTAAAAATAACCCAAATTAGTGGATATTATTTGGTCTTTGTGAAAGTTAGAGAGTCTACAAGCTGTGGTGCGAATCGCACAAAATTGATCACACCTGATGTACTGGTGGCCTATCTAATTTCTTGCGACCCAAACAAGTCAGGAAAGTACAAATACCCCCCAAATGACCCTTTTTTTGAAAGTAGACATTCCAAGGTATTTACTAAGATGCATGGTGAGGTTTTTGATGTTGTCATTTTTTCCCCACAATTCTTTGCAAAATGAAGATTTTTTTTTTTTCTCACAAAATTTTCAATGTAATAGGTTATTTCTCTCACATGGCATGTGTATACCACAAATGACACCCCAAAATACGTTCTGCTACTCCTTCTGAGTATAACGATACCAAATGTGTGAGACTTTTACACAGCCTGGCCACATACAGAGGCCCAATATTGAAATAGCACCATCAGGCGTTCTAGGAGCATAAATTACACATTTCATTTCTCAGCCACCTATTACATTTTTGAAGGCCCTGGAGCACCAGGACAATGGAAATGCCCACAAATGACCCCATTTTGGAAAGCTAACACCCCAACGTATAATCTATGAGGCATAATGAGTCGTTTGAATGGTTCATTTTTTTTCCAGAAGTTTTGGGAAAATGTGGAAAAAAAATGAAAACGCATTTTTTTTACGCAAAGTTGTCCATTTATAAGATATTTCCAACATATAGCATGTACATAGCAAAAATTAACACCAAAATACGTTCTACTACTCCTCCTGAGTATAACGATACCAAATGTGTGAGACTTTTACACAGCCTGGCCACATACAGAGGCCCAATATTGAAATAGCACCATCAGGCGTTCTAGGAGCATAAATTACACATCTTATTTCTCAACCACCTATTACAGTTTTGAAGGCCCTGGAGCACCAGGACAATGGAAATGCCTACAAAGTGACCCCACGTGGCACTGACAACACGTGGCACTGACGACACGTGGCACTGACAGATGGCACTGGAGGCAGATGGCACTGGAGGCAGATGGCACTGGAGGCAGATGGGGCTGACAGATGGGGCTGACAGATGGGGCTGACAGATGTCGCTGGCAGATGTCGCTGACAGATGGCACTGGGGCTGGCACTGGCAGATGGCACTGGCACTGGCAGATGGTGCTGGCTATTTGCTCTGGCTAATTGCTCTGGCAGATGGGGCTGGCAGATGGCACTGCGGCTGGCAGATGGCACTGCGGCTGGCAGGTGGCACTGGTGCTGGCAGGTGGCACTGGCAGGTGGCACTGGCAGGTGGCACTGGCACTGGCGGCACTGGCGCTGACGGCACTGGGGCTGACGGATGGCACTGGCGCTGGCAGGTGGCACTGGTGCTGGCAGGTGGCACTGGTGCTGGCAGGTGGCACTGGCACTGGCAGGTGGCACTGGCGGCACTGGCGGCACTGGGGCTGACAGCACTGGCGGAACTGGGGCTGACGGCACTGGGGCTGACGGATGGCACTGGCGCTGGCAGGTGGCACTGGCGCTGGCAGGTGGCACTGGTGCTGGCAGGTGGCACTGGCACTGACGGCACTGGGGCTGACGGCACTGGGGCTGACGGATAGCACTGGCGCTGGCAGGTGGCACTGGCACTGGCAGGTGGCACTGGCGGCACTGGGGCTGACAGCACTGGCGGCACTGGGGCTGACAGCACTGGCGGCACTGGGGCTGACGGCACTGGGGCTGACGGATGGCACTGGCGCTGGCAGGTGGCACTGGTGCTGGCAGGTGGCACTGGTGCTGGCAGGTGGCACTGGCACTGGCGGCACTGGCACTGGCGGCACTGGGGCTGACGGCACTGGGGCATGACGGCACTGGGGCTGACGGCAGGCACTGGCGCTGGCAGGTGGCACTGGCGGCACTGGCGCTGGCAGGTGGCACTGGCGGCACTGGCACTACTGGCAGATGGCACTGGGCTGACAGATGGCACTGGGCTGACAGATGGCACTGGCACTGGGGCTGACAGATGGCACTGGGGCTGACAGTTGGCACTGGGGCTGACTCACAGATCCTCTCTCTCCTCACACGCTGTCTCTGTGTGAGGAGGGAGAGACATGGCAATGGGAGATGATCTCATATGTTTACATTTGAGATCATCTCCCATTGGCAGCTGCGATCGCGCTGTGAACAGCCGCTTTGATTGGCCGTTCACGGCGATCTGTGTTTGTCTGTCTCCGGGAGACACGGTGAATACAAAACTTCCGCGATGCGCGCCCCCGGCGGCGCGCATTGCGGAAGTAAACAAAAGGACGTCCAGGGACGACCAGACGAAGGAACTCGCCTGCTCTACGGCCGTCATTCGGCTATAGGGCGGGCGGGAGGTGGTTAAACAGAACCGGAGGAGATGGTTTCTTGTAATGTGACCAGGGCGAAGGCAGAGGTAATGTGAGCTGGACAGCTTTAAGTAGGCAGGTCAGACGAGCATGATCAGGAACAGCTGGTAACTGTGGAGAGGAGAGCTGGCAATTAGCTGACAGCTGAGCAGCCAGCCCAGAAAAGGAAGGGCTAAGCCAGCCCTGACAACACCCGAAACTACCCCAATTGCTGGTGTTCTTCTGATCCTATACCACTGGCAGCTGTAGCAATTACAGTCAGTGTATTGTGCCACTTGCACAGTGTACACCTAAAGCTACCCCAATTGTTGGTATTCTGCTGGTCCTATACCACAAGCAGCTGTAGCAATTACAGTCAGTGTATTGTACCATCTGCAAAATGTACAGCTAAAGCTACCCCAATTGCTGGTATTCTGCTGGTCCTATACCACAAGCAGCTGTAGCAATTACAGTCGGTGTATTGTGCCATCTGCACAATGTACAGCTAAAGCTACCCCAATTGCTGTTGTTCTTCTGACCCTATACCACAGGCAGCTGCTGCAGCAATTACAGTCGGTGTACTGTGTCATCTACACAGTTTGCACCTAAAGCTACCTCAAATGCTGGTGGTCTGCTGATCCTATACCACAGGCAGCTCCAGTAATTACAGTTGGTGTATTGTGTCATCTGCACAGTGTGCACCTAAAGCTACCCAACTGCTGGTGTTCTGCTGATGCTATACCACAGGCAGCTCCAGTAATTACAGTTGGTGTATTGTGTCATCTGCAGTGTGCACCTAAAGCTACCCCAATTGCTGGTTTTCTGCTGATCCTATACTGCAGGCAGCTCCAGTAATTACAGTTGGTGTATTGTCATCTGCACAGTGTGCACCTAAAGCTATCCCAATTGCTGGTGTTCTTCAGATTCTATACACAGGCAGGCAGGTGCAGTAATTACAGTCAGTGTACTGTGTCATCTGCACAGTGTGCACCTAAAGCTACCCCAATTGCTGGTGTTATGCTGATCCTATACCGCAGGCAGCTGCAGTAATTACAGTCGGTGTACTGTGTCATCTGCTCAGTGTGCGCCTAAAGCTACCCAAATTGCTGGTGTTTTCATAGTAATAATACTACAGGCAGGCAGTTGATTCTGCTAGCTGCAGTACAATTAGTATATACATCCCAGCTTTGTGCAGCTACATCTCCCTGCAGGCCATTAGTATGTCTGGAATGCCAACAAGGAGAGGCAGACAGTCACAAGCCAATAAAAGAGGACAAGCAGGCTCTGTGTCTAGAGGCAACAGTGCTGGTCGTGGATGCGGTGCATCCTCCTCATCAGCACGTGGCCATGGGACACACTTGTCCTTATTTTCGGCAGCTGGACGTGTTGAGCCGCAACATGCCGAAGACTTGGTAGAGTGGATGACCAAGCCCTCCTCATCCTCCTCTTACCCAGGCTCAGGGTACTGGCAAAGCAGCTGCCAATGCGGCCTCTTCCCTCGTCTCAATGGCATCAGTCACTCCTTCCCTAGCCCCACCATGTCCTCATGAGGAGTCCCACAAACTTTGAGCACAGTGTTGGGTACATGCTCTAGGAGGATGCCCAGCATTTTGAAGGCTCTGATGATACCCAGCTAGAGGAAGGCAGTAACGTGAGCCCAGAGAGAGGGGATGCCCAAGAAGGACAGCAATCTGGCAGTCATGTTCCACCAGCTGCAGCATACTGTCAGGTTTGCTCCAGTGATGAGGAGGGAGGGGGTGATAAGGTAATTGACTCCACTTGGGTGCCTGATAGAAAGAGGAGGAGGAGGAGGAGGCACATCTCCAATGAGACAGGATGCCCTCCAGGGGCCAGCTTAAGGGCAGCACACTGACTGAATCACATCACAGACCCCCACCTGTGCAGGGCGCTGCCTTTGCTCATTATTCCGAAAGTTGTTTGGTGTGGGCATTTTTTGAGACGAGTGCATCAGATTGCACTGCTGCTATTTGCAAAATATGTCTCAAGCGTATCTCGCGAGGCCAAAACATCAGCCACTTGGGCACCACATGCTTGACCAGACATGTCGACTAGGAATGGCCGAACGGTTCGCCCGGTGGTTGGTTCGCGGCAAATTTTGCCTGTTCGCGATTCGCCCGATCGGCGGACTATTGCCGCTGTTCGCCCAGCGGACTTATGTGTTTACAGTGTGAAAGAACTTTGACCCATGATGACACATCCATCATGGGGTACAGGACAGCCAATTTAGACATTTCAGCACATGGATAATTGGACACTCCACCTAACTTATAAATAGACCCGATCCGGCGGCCATTTTACATTCTTTCTTCTGTCACTATAGGGAGAGGTTGCTGTGTGGAGCAGGGAGAGACTGCAGTGACACAAATCGCTAGCTATTAGGTCCACAAAAGTCCTTTTAAGGACTGGTATGGTATAGGTGTAGTACAGTATATAGGGTTCAGTGCACTGGTGTGCTTGTGATTGCAGCAGCCTGTCTTTTGTGAGTGCATGGAGGAACAGGACACTGGGTGGAGCAGGGACAGTCAGTTTAATCCCTAGCTATAACTATTAGGTCCACAAAGGTCCTTTTAAGGACTGGTATGGTATAGGTGTAGTACAGTATATAGGGTTCAGTGCACTGCTGTGCTTATGATTGCAGCAGCCTGTCTTTTGTGAGTGCAGGGAGGGATAGGGCACCGTGTGGAGCAGGGACAGTCAGTTTAATCACTAGCTATAACTATTAGGTCCACAAAGGTCCTTTTAAGGACTGGTATGGTATAGGTGTAGTACAGTATATAGGGTTCAGTGCACTGCTGTGCTTGTGATTGCAGCAGCCTGTCTTTTGTGAGTGCAGGGAGGGATAGGGCGCTGTGTGGAGCAGGGACAGTCAGTTTAATCATTAGCTATAACTATTAGGTCCACAAAGGTCCTTTTAAGGACTGGTATGGTATAGGTGTAGTACAGTATATAGGGTTGTACACTTATAATATACTTTCTTCCAAATATAGAAAGAATATTATACTTGACTGCTGCCCTATTCTGCAGCAGTCCTTTATCAGTGTAGGGACTGAGGTACAGTCTGCTAATCACTAGCTACTAATTCCACAAAGGTCCTTATAAGGACTGACATAGGTCCACAATATATAGGGTTGTGGTGCACTACTGCTGACTGCTGCCCTATTCTGCAGCAGTCCTTTATCAGTGTAGGGACTGAGGTAAGTCTGATAATCACTAGCTACTAGTTCCACAAAGGTCCTTGTAAGGACTGGTATAGGTCCATAATATATAGGGGTGTGGTGCACTGCTGCAGATTGATGCCCTATTCTGCAGCAGTCCTTTATCAGTGTAGGGACTGAGGTACAGTCTGCTAATCACTAGCTACTAGTTCCACAATGGTCCTTGTAAGGACTGGTATAGGTCCACAATACTGTATTTAGGGTTGTGGTGTACTGCTGCAGATTGCTGCCCTATTCTGCAGCAGTCCTTTATCAGTGTAGGGATTGAGGTACAGTCTGCTAATCACTAGCTACTAGTTCCACAAAGGTCCTTGTAAGGACTGGTATAGGTCCACAATATATAGGGTCGTGGTGCACTGCTGCAGATTGTGGCCCTATTCTGCAGCAGTCCTTTATCAGTGTAGGGACTGAGGTAAGTCTGCTAATCACTAGCTACTAGTTCCACAAAGGTCCTTGTAAGGACTGGTATAGGTCCACAACATATAGGGTTGTGGTGCACTGCTGCAGATTGCTGCCCTATTCTGCAGCAGTCCTTTATCAGTGTAGGGACTGAGGTACAATCTGCTAATCACTAGCTACTAGTTCCACAAAGGTCCTTGTAAGGACTGGTATTGGTCCACAATATGTAGGGTTGTTATGCACTGCTGCAGATTGCTGCCCTATTCTGCAGCAGTCTTTTATCAGTGTAGGGACTGTGGTACAGTCATCTAATGACTAGCTACTAGTTCCACAAAGGTCCTTGTAAGGACTGGTATAGGTCCACAATATATAGGGTTGTGGTGCACTACTGCTGACTGCTGCCCTATTCTGCAGCAGTCCTTTATCAGTGTAGGGACTGAGGTACAATCTGCTAATCACTAGCTACTAGTTCCACAAAGGTCCTTGTAAAGACTGGTATAGGGGTACTATTTGGTGTGCAGTATATAGTTGTATAATACACGTATAAAATACTTGCACATATATAAAGCATAGTATAGTGCGTTTCCACTGTGCAGCATTGTGACTGCTGAGCGGTTCTGCAGCGATACTACAAAGAGTGACAAACGCAATAAAAAAAATAAAGTATTATAACTGGTGTGATAGACCAGTGACCCCCAAAAATAGATTGAAGCTGGGTGTTATATACCTTCTTCCACATACATACTGCACTTCTCTAGAGACTTTTGTCACAGGGTCATTTAAAAAATGACAGGCAGAGGAAGAGGCAGGCCCTTCCATAGGGGTGGTAGGGGTAGGGCAGGAGCAACAGGCTTGAGCCAAAGTGGCAAATTGCAGAAGGTGCGTGCGATTATGTCAAAGGACGCACCAGACTTTGTTGAGTGGCTCACTCAGCCTTACTCTTCTGCACCCTCCTCATCCTCTCAATCTGCATCCTCTTCTTTACTCTCTGCTATGTGCACCCCCAAAGACACTACCACCATATACCTTCCTCTTAAGTCACAGGAATTATTTTTCGATCCATATCAAGACATTTCCGATGCGCAGCCACTATTGGCATTGGATCAGGAAGAGGAGGTAGCAAAAACCGCCACTCAGCAGTCTGACGACAGTACCCAGATCAGCCCAAGGAGGAGGTTGGTCACCACTGTTGCTGCCTACTCCGAGATCTCTAATTATAGCGGTGGGGAAGGTGACGTCGATGATGACGTGTCTAGTGATGTCACGTGGGTGCCCACAAGAGAGGAAGAGGAGGGGAGTTCAGAGGGAGATATGGACCAGCAGATAGGGAGGAGAAGCAGGAAGATCTTAGATTGCACAGGAGGGACAAAGCAGACTGCGACTGTATCAGGAGCGAGGCATCAACCATGTAAGGTCCCATCTGCCGCTCCTAGGACGCGGGCACATGGCTCCGCAGTGTGAGCTTTTTTTTTAACGTGTCCGCTGCTGACAATAGTGTTGCCATCTGCAATCTTTGCAGTCAACGCATAAGTCGCGGTAAGCCCAACACTCACCTAGGGATGACCACCTTAAGAAGGCACATGAGCTGCCATTACCGAGCCCAGTGGGAGCAATGGAACACACAAAGCCACACTCCAGGCTCTCACCGTCCAGCCTCGTCTTCTACTTCTCCTTCTCCTCTCTCCTCACAATTGTCCTCCACTCCACCTTCCATCACGCCAAGCTCACGTTTTTCTGCAAAAAGGCAGATCAGTGGCTAACACCGCTCAATTTGACAGTTGGTAAAGTGGTGTGTGACAACGGTGCCAATCTGCTTAGCGCATTGAAACAGGGCAAAATTACACACGTGCCATGCATGGCACACGTCTTAAACTTGGTCGTGCAGCGATTCGTTGTCCAATACCCTGGGGTCCAGGACATCTTGCGGCAGGCAAGGAAAATCTCGGACCATTTCAGAAGATCTTACACGGCCATGGCTCGCCTTGCTGACATTCAGCGGCGACACAATCTGCCAGTCAGACGTCTTATTTGCAATTGCCCGACGCGATGGAACTCAACCTTCTATATGCTTGATAGGCTGCTCCAGCAGAAACGTGTAGTTAACGTCTACCTGTATGAACTCTGCAACAGAACAGGTTCTGTGGAGCTAGTTTTTTTTTTCACCGCGCCAGTGGCTGCTCATGCGCGACGCATGCAGACTTCTGCGGCCATTTGATGAGATCACCAAACTGGTCAGACGCAGCCATGGCGCCATCAGTGACATGGTACCTTATGCCTTCTTTATGGAGCGTGCATTGCGTCGTGTCATTGATCAAGCTGTGGAGGAGCAGGAGCGGGAAGATGAGGAAGTCGCAATGCTGGATGAATTCCCAGGGGGGGCTACTCTATCTGAGACAAGTCAACAACAGGAGTCTGAAGAGGAGTCAGAGGAGGAGGGTGCCGGGGCGGATGAGGAGGAGCAAGAAGAGCATGCTTTAAACCTTTCTGGGATCCCTGTTGTTGTGCGTGGATGGGGAAAGGAGAACGAGGAGGACAACATTATCCTGGATGATGAGCACGAGCCAGGCCACCACACCGCTTCCAGTTTAGTGCAAATGGGGGCCTTCATGCTCCAGTGTTTTAACAGGGACCCCTGTATAAAAAGCATAAGGGTCACAGACCTGTACTGGGTGGCAACGTACTTAGACCCCCGGTACAAACACAAAATGCTGGAAATGTTACCACCGTCACAGAGGGCTGTCAGAATGGAGCACTTCCAGGCCTTGCTTCGAGAAATGCTGCATTCTGCTTTTGCGTGCGCTGGCAGAGGAGGAATTACCACTCCCAGAGAAAGAGTTATGGGTACCAATCCAACAGCGCCTGCAAGAAGAGGCTGGTTTGAAGATGTGTTGGTGACTTCTGATATGACGTCATTCTTTCAGCCGACCCATCGACAGGTGTCATCCGGATCCAGCATCCAGATCTAGACTGACAGGTGTCTGACTACATCGGGTTAATGGCCGATGTGGACGCTCTGAGGAGTCATGAACCCCTGGACTACTGGGTGGGCAGGCTTGACCTCTTTCCAGAGCTTGCCCAATTTGCAATGGAACTGTTGGCTTGCCCCTCGTCCAGTGTCCTGTCCGAAAGGACGTTCAGCGCAGCAGGGGGGATCGTGACCGATAAGCGCACTCGCCTAGCTCACGACAGTGTTGACTATCTCACATTTCTAAAAATGAATGAGGCATGATCTCAGAGGAATTCAACACATGTGACCAGTAGACCATGTATATCTCTATAAACAATTTATTTAATCGAGCACACAGACCTTGACCTCACTTTCTTGTACAAAAAAAGCCCACCGTACTATATGCCCATACCCTCCTGTTTGAAGAGGTTGAGCGGTGTCATATTTTTGGGGCCCAGCAGCGAGTTGCTGGTATCAGTGCTGCTGTCAGTGCTCTCTATCTCAGTGCTGGTGTCAGTGCACTCTATCACGGTGCTGGTGTTAGTGCTCTATATCACAGTGCTTGTGTTGGTGCTCTATATCACGGTGCTGGTGTCAGTGCTCTATATCATGGTGCTGGTGTCAGTGCACTCTATCACGGTGCTGGTGTCAGTGCTCTATATCTCGGTGCTGGTGTCAGTGCACTCTATCACGGTGCTGGTGTCAGTGCTCTATATCACAGTGCTGGTGTCAGTGCTCTATATCTCGGTGCTAGTGTCAGTGCTCTATATCTGGGTGCTGGTGTCAGTGCTCTATATCACGGTGCTGGTGTTAGTGCTCTATATCTCGGTGCTGGTGTCAGTGCTCTATATCACGGTGCTGGTGTCAGTGTACTCTATCTCGGTGCTGGTGTCAGTACTCTCTATCACGGTGCTGGTGTCAGTGCTCTATATCACGGTGCTGGTGTCAGTGCACTCTATCACGGTGCTGGTGTCAGTGCTCTATATCTCCGTGCTGGTGCCAGTGCTCTATATCTCCGTGCTGGTGTCAGTGCTCTATATCACGGTGCTGGTGTCAGTGCTCTATATCTGGGTGCTGGTGTCAGTGCTCTATATCTCGGTGCTGGTGTCAGTGCTCTATATCTGGGTGCTGGTGTCAGTGCTCTATATCACGGTGCTGGTGTTAGTGCTCTATATCTCGGTGCTGGTGTCAGTGCTCTATATCACGGTGCTGGTGTCAGTGTACTCTATCTCGGTGCTGGTGTCAGTACTCTCTATCACGGTGCTGGTGTCAGTGCTCTATATCACGGTGCTGGTGTCAGTGCACTCTATCACGGTGCTGGTGTCAGTGCTCTATATCTCCGTGCTGGTGCCAGTGCTCTATATCTCCGTGCTGGTGTCAGTGCTCTATATCACGGTGCTGGTGTCAGTGCTCGATATCACGGTGCTGGTGTCAGTGCTCTATATCACGGTGCTGATGTCAGTGCACTCTATCACGGTGCTGCTGTCAGTGCTCTATATCACAGTGCTGGTGTCAGTGCTCTATATCTCGGTGCTGGTGTCAGTGCTCTATATCTCGGTGCTGGTGTCAGTGCTCTATATCACGGTGCTGGTGTCAGTGCTCTATATCTCGGTGCTGGTGTCAGTACTCTCTATCACGGTGCTGGTGTCAGTGCTCTATATCACGGTGCTGGTGTCAGTGCACTCTATCACGGTGCTGGTGTCAGTGCTCTATATCTCCATGCTGGTGTCAGTGCTCTATATCTCCGTGCTGGTGTCAGTGCTCTATATCTCCGTGCTGGTGTCAGTGCTCTATATCACGGTGCTGGAGTTAGTGCTCTATATCTCGGTGCTGGTGTCAGTGCTCTATATCACGGTGCTGGTGTCAGTGCACTCTATCTCAGTACTGGTGTCAGTGCACTCTATCACGGTGCTGGTGTCAGTGCTCTATATCACGGTGCTGGTGTTGGTGCTCTATATCACGGTGCTGGTGTCAGTGCTCTATATCACGGTGCTGGTGTTGGTGCTCTATATCACGGTGCTGGTGTCAGTGCTCTATATCACGGTGCTGGTGTTGGTGCTCTATATCACGGTGCTGGTGTCAGTGCTCTATATCACGGTGCTGGTGTCGGTGCTCTATATCACGGGGCTGGTGTCAGTGCTCTATATCACGGTGCTGGTGTCAGTGCACTCTATCATGGTGCTGGTGTCAGTGCTCTATATTACGGTGCTGGTGTCAGTGCTCTATATCACGGTGCTGGTGTCAGTGCTCTATATCACGGTGCTGGTGTCAGTGCTCTATATCACGGTGCTGGTGTCAATGCTCTATATCACGGTGCTGATGTCAGCGCACTCTATCACGGTGCTGGTGTCAGTGCTCTATATCACAGTGCTGGTATCAGTGCACTCTATCACGGTGCTGGTGTCAGTGCTCTATATCTCAGTGCTGGTGATCATCTCCTGCATCCTCTTCATAGCCTACCCTGACCTTACCCCTCCTCCATTGCCTTCATGTGCTCCTGAGTCCTGAATTGTCAGAATTTCACATATAAAAAAAGAATGCTTGTAGTTGTCGATCCCAGATTCACTTCATACATGTGTTATGTCAGTGGCCATATGGTGGGACTTTGTGTGCACAGCTAGTAATTATTTTGTGGCTGGAAATATGACCTGTAGGTTTTTAAAATTCACCTGCCTTTGAAGTCAATGGGGCCCGCCGCAAACTTTGTGGTTTGTGAACTTTCGGCCGCGTTCGCGGTTCGCGTTTGCGAAACGTCCTGTCGGAAGTTCATCCATCTCTAATGTCGACCTGCCATACAGTTTATTGGCAAGTGTACCTAAAAGACCCACACCAAAGAACAAAGCGGACCTCTCCTTGCTCCTCATCAGCTGGGATCTCCAACCCCACTATACTATCAGTCCTCTCTGATACCTGCACTGAGAGGAATGAAGGTGTAGAATTAGGTGTGTTACAGCCAAATACTTGTGGGCAATCTGCTAGTGGTACACCAACGTCCAATTGTACCAGGCAAATTTCCCTGCCCCAGCTGCTGCACCATCGAAAGAAGTTCACTCTCAGCCATCCACATGACCAGTGGTTGAATGCTAGCTTGGCTACATTGCTATCACTTCAACTGCTGCCTTTTCAGTTGGTAGATTCGGCCCCCTTCTGTGAGTTTGTGCAATGTGCGGTTCCTCAGTGGCAGGTTCCCAAACACCACTTTTTCTCACGGAAGGCAATTCCGGCTCTCTACCGGCATGTGGAAGGCAATATCCATGCCTCACTGGACAGGGCGGTCAGTGGTAAGGTGAATATTACTGCTGACTCATGGTCCAGCAGGCATGGACAGGGATGTTACCTATCTTTCACGGTGCATCAACTCTTCTGGCAGCTGGGAAGGATGCAGGACAAGGTGCAGTAGTGTTGGAGGTTGTTCCGCCCCCATGCCTCCAAAATGCTACTTTTGGGGATTGTGATACACCTCTCTCCTCCACCCCCTCCTCTTCTTCTTCCTCTATGGCCTCTTCCTGTGCTTTGTCCTCGGAACCAGCGGTGCTCCGTAGGCATTCAAGGGGCTACGCAGGTATGTAGGCAAAAAGATGCCATGCCGTGCTTGCGCTGGTGTGCTTGGGGGACAGGAGCCACACTGGGGCAGAGATTCTGTCATTTCTGCAGGGGCAGGCTGAGAGGTGGTTGACGCAATGCCAGCTTAAGCTAGGAATGGTGGTTTGCGACAATGGCAGCAACCTCCTCTCCGCCCTCCGACAGGGACAAATGACCCATGTCCTTAACTTGGTGGTGCAGCGGTTCTTGGGCAGGTACTCTGGCTTACAGGATTTCCTGAGGCAGGCCAGGAAAGTCTGTGTGCATTTCCGCCGGTCATATAATGCCAGTACTCGGCTGGCTGACCTCCAAAGGGAATTGAACCTGCCCAAGAACTGCCTAATCTGTGACATGCCCATCAGGTGGAACTCAACGTCGGCCATGCTGCAGCAGCTGCAAACTGACCTTCTCCGCAGAAGATACAAATATTTTATCTGAATGAATATGAAACCATTCATTAACATAAAACAATACCTAGGAATCAATACCTAGGAATCATTCAAGATAGTGGCATGTCCTGTAAGTGCCAGTGTGTGCATCATCATCATCATTGTGCCTGCAAACTTCAGTACAGTTAACAAGGGGTTACAGCGGAGTGCACAAGAAAAGGCCTGCTTATCAGACCTGTGGGTGCCAGTCAGTCTGGAAGCTTGGGGTTGGAGCCACGCCCCCGGAGGAAACCCAGCGTGCCCTGCTAACAGTGAGAGAGAGAGGAACAAGATGGTGTAAGCTACATGTGTGTACCCAGAGCTGACCTGGTTGGCTGACATGCTGAATCTGACACTGGTGTCAGGCTGGAACATCGAGGGGGATTCACCCTCAGATTGATTGAAGGGATGGAGAGGCTGTGTCTGCTGTGTCCTGGGTGAAGAAGGCTGACAGCAGTGGTCAGTGCCTAGATCTGGTGTGTGCACTGTGACGTGCCACTCTCCAGGCTGATGCCAAGCGAACAGGAGCCACTCAACTACAGCATGGACCTGCAGTCAGGCCTCTACATTGAACAGCTACAAAAATCCTGGAAGGCCAATTAGGCCTTGAAGCATCTGCCAAAGGTGGAATTCTGTCTGAGGCTGGTGACTCCCCTGCAAAGAACAGTAACATCGGGGAAGAAAATCAGACGTTTGCCTCGGCCTGCAAGCAGATTGGGGAGCTGCCACCTACCATTACTGCCCAACAGGAGCCAGATGCTGCCCCAGAAGGTACCCGTACACCCTGCCAGCCTCACCTGGAAGGAGCCAGTGCTAGAAGACAGCCATTTTCAGATGAGTTAGTGGGGAATGGTAGTGGTGGGTGCATAGACTGGGGGTTGCCTAGACTGCAGGCAGACTTGTTGTTCCCCTTTTCCCCTCCCACTGTATTTTTATGAGATGACCTTGCTCTTCTTTTGCCAGCCATGGGGAGAGGCTGGCAAAAAACAGTACTACAGTAAAAACAGTATTGCAGGACACAGCACCGCTGTAATACAGATCAAGTTCTAGATGCCATGTTGAAAGCCAGGATTTTTCAGCAGTAGTTGGGGGAGGAGTGGCAGCGGTAAGATTGACACAACATATGCCTTGTGTACTTTGATGACATTTTTTTTTTGAGTTTGTTCAGTATGTCCTAAGCTCACAACTGGTTAAGATGATATTGTTGTGACTGCACAATTTCTAATTTTTCTATTAAAGCACTAAGGAAATGTATTTCTTTTACAAAAGTGCTTTACCCATTAACATCCAAAATTCATATGTGCAGAACTGGAGTGTGTGTGTACAGTATGTCTGCTCAGATACAGAAAATAAATAAATCTCTCTTCTCCTGATTGTCAGTCAGTTTCTATACAACATAATCACAGCTGCTATTTATATATTGGTAAAGAGCTGTGACATGAGAGAGAGGGTGATCACAATAGCCTATATGCATTGAAGCTGTTGGGTATTCCAGCAAAATAAATAGTTAGGATCACAAAAAAAAGCTCCAGGCATCAAATAAATCCCCTTAATTTGAACCTTTATATAATTTTTCTTTCATTGAACTCAGACTGAGAACTGTCCTTATGCAAACAGGTGATTTGGTCCATAATGCATAAACACTGGCAATTTTTTAGATCCAGGAGGCACAGGTGCAGTGTACTGACCACCGCCATCAGCCTGTCAATGTTATTGAAAGGATGAAATATGGGTAGCTGTACACTGCTCCAAGCTGGGCTCTTGTACATGGCTATATGCATACAAGAATGTCCATACTGATGTCTTGAACACAGAAAGTCCCCATTTGTGGCATACATCCCGGTACACATATGTGAATACCACTCGAAACAATGTACAGTCCTGCACAGCCACCGCATATTTCAGCCTACCATTGATTGAAATGGGCTACTGGCAGTGAGCTGTATGTTGCATCCATGCTCCCCGTGCAGTGAAATACGCTTAACATGTACACTGCTGCTGATAAACGGACGTTTAGGAGAAGTTGGGTGTTTTTTTTTTCAGCTGCCCCTGAACTCTTCTCTGTTATCTTATCAGTACATGTACACAGAGTCATGTATTGTATATTCCTTTCAAGGCAGATGAGTTTAGATGCATTTTTTGTAAAGCATAAAAATGCATTCAGGATGTATGTTCAGAGGCATTTAATACACCAAACACCTGTAACAGCATAAACATGTGTAAACACAGTAACTCGGGTTTAGCCACGTTTCGTTTACAGGCTTTTTACATTTTTGGCTATTTAAAAAATAAATAAAAATGCTTCTAAACACGGTAAGCAAAACGGATGTATTTAAACATCGTTTACTATCTGTCAAGTTAAATCGTTTGGGGAGGTTGTAAAACGACCCATGTACATTAAGCCTTAGACTAGTATAAGTTGATTTTTGATTATTTCCTTTAAGTTGCTGCATCTTACAAACACAAATCTATTTGTAAATCTGGCAAATTGGTAATTTCACTTTTTTTGCTGGAAAATTATTCCAGCATGCAAAGAATCAAATAGTACGTGGTCTATTTTTGCTTTTATTCCTAAAATTGCATACATTTCTGTCGATCAGGCAGGTGTGCTTGCAAAAGTTCAAATGAAAAAACTTTTATTATTTGGTTTCTGATAAATAATTCTGAAGCTCTATTGATTTGATCACCCAAAATTTGTTGCTTGTCACAGTCAGCTGATATTATTTTATATAATTTAGGTACACACTTATTGGTGAACGTTATAGAAGCTGTCAAGCAGATGGAAATTGGAGCTTGCCTATTCCTGAATGTGAAGGTACAGTAAAAAAAGTACAGTAAGATTTAACTTAGAAAAAAAAAGGTTTACTCTTTTTTCATATCTCCAGAAATTGTTGGAAAAAATAGATTTTCAGAAGTCTCATCATGTCTCTTAGCAGTTAGCTGCTTTCCAAAATAGGGTCATTTTGTGTATTTTTTACTGTTCGGGCACTTCAGGGCTTTCAAATATTTAATAGGCAGGCAGGACATAGGATACATGATTTCTACCCCTTGAAAGCTTGACGGTAATCTTTGGACTTTGGGACCCTTTATGCAGCAGAAAAGGTCTCAGACGTGGTATTCCCATACTCAGAATGCAGAGTAGCAGAATGTTTTTTGGATGTATATCTAAGCATGTCCATGCTTTGTGTGAGAAATATATCACTTTCACAACGTTGTGTATGTTATTGTTTTCAGAAAACGTGAAAAAGTAGAAAACTTTAAAAGAAAAAAATGAAATCTTTAAAAGGATTTTTAAAAACCTTTTAAAAGGATCCTTTTCTAAAGGAAACTCTTTCAGCAGAAATATTTTCGCATTGTTTTTTTTTTTTAATTCTTTCAGATATAGTTGTTTGTGGTGACTGTTAAAAGGCTCTCCCCACTATGATCTGATGCATGCATAAGACCTTTGGTAGATGTAAAAAGCCTTGTTTAAAGGGGTCTTGATGTTTGTCGCTGTCACATTATGAGCATTTAACTGTAGCCTTGCAGACTCTGGCAAAGTCTTCTATAGATGCGCTAAATCAGAATCTCCTTGCATTCTTCAAGGACCTTTATCTCAAAGGCACAACACTTTCTGAGAGGATGTGGTTTGTCATGCATGACACAGTAAGTAGAAGTTTGTGTCTTTTTACCTTTCTCTGCTTTTGAAGTTTGTTGTATGTGTAGAGATAATGTTTCTAAAGTCTCTATATGTAGTAGTAGTGAGGTTTCTAATTTTACAGTTGGGGGTAGGAATATAAAATAAAACCAAAGAATTTCCAAGCTCAACTTATCAACCAGCCTGCGACCAACCAAATGAACCTGTCTAACAGTATGCGTTAAAAACAGGGGTTTAGTTGCACACATTTGCATACATGCATAAGCTGCAGGCCATGGCAAGGCACCCTGTATACTGTAGACCCTAACTCTACCTTTTGAAGAGTCTCCACAGTGGGAGCACTTGTTAGAGAGGAGTTAGCTTGAAAATTCTTTGGTTTTATTTTACATGCGTTTGCCCTTCCAGTGCTCCTTGCTGTAAAGACCAGTTATAGGTGGGGCAGTGACCTTTTTTTGTATTGTTGACATATTGGCCAGGCACTGCACTGACACCTTTGCTGCCATTGTGCAATGTGCTGGATATTCAGTGTGCTCCTGCACCTTTAAGAAGGGTAAGGCTCCCTTCAGTCATCTGCCTTTCATCTATCAATTAGAATACATGTGCTCCCACTGTGGAGACTCTTCAAAGTTAGAGTTAGGGTCTGTAGGATACAGGGTGTCTTGCCGTGGCCTGCAGCTTATGCATGTATTTGCAAATGTGTGCAACTAAACCCCTGTTTTTAACGCCTACTGTTAGAGGTTAATTCTGTTGGTCGCAGGCTGGTTGGTAAGTTGAACTTGGAAATTATTTGGTTTTATTTTACAGGCGTTTGCCCTTCCAGTGGTCCTTGCTGTGAAGACCAGTTATAGGTGGGGGCAGTGACGTTTTTTTGGATTGGGGGTAGGAATACCTGAGTTGATAATTGAGAAGCTTGGGTCATTCTTAGATCTGTTACAGATTATCTGAAAAAAAGGTGAAAACAGGCTTGAGCTTCCTCTTCATACCTTGAACCTACTGTTTCCCTTTTATTTTATTTATTTTTTTGGAGTGTGTATAACAATTTTGATGTAAAGTGGTATGGGGCGGCACAGTGGTGTAGTGGGTAGCACTCTCCCCTAGCAGTAAAAAGGGTCACTTGTTTTGAATCCCAACCACCACACTACCTGCCTGGAGTTTGCATGTTCTCCCTGTGCCGGCATGGGTTTCCTCCGGGTACTCCGGTTTCCTCCCACACTCCAAAGACAGGCTGGTAGCTTAATTGGCTTTTGTCCAAAATTGGCCATAGCATATGAATGTTAGTTGAGGACCTTGGATTGTGGGCTCCTTGAGGGTAGGGAGCAATGTATTGTGGAGTGCTGTGTAAATTGACAGCGCTATATGGGTACCTTAAATAATGATATAATACATGAGCATCTTAATGAGGCACAATGTACGAGTATAGGGACAATTGTAGACACTCACTCAGGTTGAACTGGATGGACTGGTGTCTTTATTCAACCTTACTAACTAAGATCACTTAGTTCCTAGAACTTTTGATTGTCTCTGTTGAACTAGGAAAAATCCTTTAATCTTTTCAATATAGTACGCTTTGGAGGGTTTGGGGCTGTCATTAGTTTGCTCTCTCCCATGTAAGATTAAGTGCATTGTTTCATTCAGTTGAACAGTTTAAAGTATCTTAACACAATCTGATAACTGAGGGACTAACCACATGATCAGCAGATTGTGTTTTTTTTCATAGTTAGGTTGTTAATCAGACGCTAATGTTTTAGTTCTTTTAGACCTTTGTCAGGACAGGCACTCCTTCACCATGTCAGGGCTTGGTTCAAGCCTTCCTTATCTGAGCTAGCAGCTCATCTGCCAGCTAATGGAAAACTCCTATCTTTCCAAAGTTACTCAGCTGTTGATGATATCCTGCTTGTCAGCCCTGCCTACTTAAGCCGTCCAGCCCAGAGGATCTCTGCCTTCGCCTTAGTCAACATCACAGAGATGCTCTCCTACATTCCTGTCAAAACTTGCTTGGCTGACATCCCTTTGGGCTCCAGATCCTGCTTGGTGCTTTACTAAGCTCATCTCCAGCTCCCTGATGTTTGGCTTGTCCAGCTATCCGTTCCGGTTCCTGAACTCTGGTTATGTTTTAACTACATTTTGTTCTATTTACATTTATTATTAAACAAGTGTGATTTAACTGTACTTCTGTCTCGGTCTGATTTCATGGTTTCTGACAGTAGGTGAAGGCCATGAATTCAGAAGATACAATCAATCCACTTTTTGGTAATATTTTTTCCAGATTGGATGAGGAAGATCACAGCATGGATCAGTTTGCCATGGCGTTACAAACGCTCCTGAGTCACGCGGCTCATCTGGAATCTCCCACTGTGGCTGCTCTTGTACAACCTGAGTTGCAGGATATCCCTGCTGCTGTGCTAGTCTCTGTGGAGGCACCCACCTCAAGTATTACCTCTATAAGAGGTATGTCTGGTTCTGCTCCGCTTCCCCAGCGATTTGGGGGCAATCCAATTCAATGCAGAGGGTTTGTCAACCAGGTTATGATATATTTTGAGATGCTGTCCCAGGCGTTTCCCATGGATAGAAGCAAAGTAGGTTTTGTGATATCTTTGCCTTCTGAGAGAGCCTTGGTTGGGAGACGCAAAAACCTGTTGTCTTGAGTTACCCTGAGTTTGGGGCCTCCTTCAAAAGGGTATTTGACATTCCCGCAGGCTCTGCTTCTGCTGCCAAGTGCCTCATGTCCATCAAACAGAGTACAAGAACTGTTGCTGACTACGCCATTGAATTCCGTACTCTGTCAGCAGAGGTTGTTTGGAACAATGAGGCCCCCGTGGCTGCTTTTTCTTATGGTCTCTCGGATTCCATCAAGGATGAGATAGCAGCCTGAGATATACCCACTGAGCTGGAGAAGTTGATCACCTTTGCCATCCTCATTGACTCCAGACTCAGAGAAAGACTCTCGAAGCCCTTGCGGAAGCCTCCTGTACGTTTGCCTCCGAGCTTTGCAGTCCCACCTGTGCCTCCCTCACCTGCCATGCCTCCTGGTACCAAGTCGGTCAGTTAAGATAAACCCATGCACTTGGGTTTCGCGCGTCTCTCTGCAGATGAGAGAACCTTTAGGAGGGAGAGATTTTGCCTTTATTGTGGCTATGCAGGTCACGTTTTGAAGTTTTGTCCTAACCGTCCAGGGAACGCCGAACCTTGAGGTCCTGTCACAGACAGACCTTAGGTTGCGTTGTTTCGTCCCCAGTTATCCAGAAGGATAAGCACCTGGTTTCGGTCACTCTTTCTTGGGCTGATTCGTTCATCGGGATACAGGCTCTAATCACTGTCCATTGATGCTGCCTATTTGTTGAAGCATTCGATTCCACTGCAGCTGCATGACACTCTGCTTGCCATTGAGATTCTTGATGGGAGACCTCTACAGCCTGCCCATGTGACTCATGCGACGGTTCCATGGTCCATGGCGGTAGGGGCTCTTCACTATGGTAATCCAATTCCAAGTTATTTCCTCACCTAAATTTCCACTGGTTATTGGTTATCCTTAGTTACAGAGGCACAACCCCTCTTTTGATTGGCTCCGTGCTGAGGTTCTCTCCTGGTCACCACAATGCAGTGAGACGTGCTTCCAGAAGGTAGCCAAGGTCCTGTGTACCTCTTCGCTGTCCTCCCTGACAGAGGAGTACCGTGATTTTAGCGATGTCTTTGACAAAGGTCAAGCTGGTAGTTTGCCTCCACTCCAGCTGTATGATTGCACAATTGACCTTCAACCTGGTGCCATACCCCCTCATGGCCGAGTTTACCCTTTGTCGGTCTTGGAGGATAAGGCCATGGAGGAGTATGGTGCAGACACACTTTCTCGAGGTTTCATTCGCAAATCCTCGTGCTGATGCTGGTTACTTCTTTGTGAAGAAGAAGAGTTGTGAACTGAGACCTTGTATTGGTTATAGGGGTATCATGATTAAGAATGCCTATAAATAAAATCTTTGGGACGAAATTGGAGATGGACCCCAAACTCTGTGTGCTGGAGTATAGGAGGCTGCTGGGGGAAGGGAAGAGCACTACAACAGCAGTGCTACATTGTCTATTTCAAGCACGAAAACTTATCGCACAGAGGTGGCAATCAAAGAGATCTCGATCAGTGAGTGAATGGATTCATATTATCAGTGAGGTATTATGGAAGGAGAAAGCAGCTTATATAAAAAGAGGAAATCTCATTGAATTTGAGAAGATGCGGAGACCATGGCTGGCTGAAATGGGATATCCCCCTTAAGAGGGAAGAAGTAGGAGTAAGATAGGGGTAAAACCTAAGTAATGGAATAGGATTGTTAATAAGTTATGAATTACTATTTGTGACGTGTTGAACATTTTTTTTATAGGAAATGACATCTGGTATAGAATATTTAGTGTGTGCTGATATATATAAGAATAAAAACAATAATGGAGCCAAGAAAGCAATAAGATAGTAAGTTAAGAGAGTGTTAAAGGGATGGGGGGAGGTGGGAGGATAGGGGATATAGTTGGTTGGTAAACAAATATGGGTAGTGAAGAGGAGGGAGGGGGGGGTGGATTGTTGTAAAATATCTTGAATACGGTGTATCTTGGCTTCTCTCTTCTCTTTTTTACTTTTATTGTGAAGTTTTTTAACAGAGGAAAAATCTCAATAAAGAATAAATAATAATTAAAAAAAGAATGCCTATTTGATTCCATTGATTACAGAGTTATTTGACCGCCTCAAGTGAACAACGGTTTTCACAAAGCTTGATTTGAGAGGGGCATACAATCCCGTGAGGATTAAGGAGGGCAACAAGTGGAAAACTGCATTTAATACCAGAGCAGGCCATTATGAATACCTCATAGTGCCTTTTGGCCTTTGCAACACCCCAGCAGTTTTCCAGGAATTTATTAACGATGTCCTCTGAGATTTGTTGCAGTTATGTGTGGTGGTTTATCTTGACAATATCCTTATATTTTCCAAGTCCCTGGAGAGCCATCACACAGATGTCTGTCGTGTGCTTCAGAAACTAAGAGAACAATCTCTATTGTAAACTGGAGAAGTGTGAGTTCCATCGTGAACAGGTTAAATTCATGTCATTTCCACTGCTGGTTTTTCAATGGACTCAGAGAAACTTTTGCCAGTCCTACAGTGGCCCCGATCCGTGGGTTTATGTCCATTGCAGCGTTTTCTGGTCTTTGCCAACTATTATGTGAAGTTTATTCCTAACTTCTCTTCTCTGGTCAAGCCCCTGACTGATATGAGCAGAAAGGACGGTAACTCGAAGAGTTGGTCTCTGGAGTCCATTAAGGCCTTTGAGAGTCTCAAGGCTGCCTTTGTTTCTGCTCCTGTGTTGGCAAATCCTGATCCTATATTACCTTTTTATCCTTGAGGTTGATGCCTCTGAGACTGGTGTTGGCACCCTTCTGTCTCAATGTCCTACCTCTGAGAGCGCTATGCATCCTTGTGGCTACTTTCCAAAAAAATTGTCACCTGCGGAGTACAATTATGAGAGTGGTGACAGAGAGCTGTTGGCGATCATTTTAGCCCTAAATGAATGGAGAAATCTCCTCAACTGTACCACTGTGCCGGTTCTATTGACCATAAGAATCTCACATTCTTGTCTGAGGCTAAATGCCGATCTCCCAGAAGGGCACAGTGGGCTCTTTTCTTGTCAAGTTTCAATTACATTGTCTCATTCTTACCCGATACTAAGAATTTAAGGGCATGATGCCTTGTCACAACAATTTTCCTCCACTTCCAAGTTGGAGTCGGTACCAGTTGCTGTGGTTCCTCCTGATCGTATTCTGGCTACGGTTTGCACCAGTCTCACTTCTCCTTTGGGTGACAAAATTCTTGCTGCTCAGGTCCATGCTCCTCATGAGAAACCTTGTGAATGCTGCTTTGTCCCAGAGAGTCTTCATACTGCTGTGCTCCAGACTTACCATTTTCCCAAGGCCACTGGCCACCTTGGGAAGAATCAACTCGTTTGGGCCATTTCCCAACAATTCTGGTGGCCTAGTCTACATGCTGATGTAACTGCCTTCGTAGCTGTCTATTCCATGTGTGCTCAGAGTAAGTCTCCACGACACCTTCCAGTGGGCCTTCTACAACCCATACCCAATGGAGAGAAGCCCTGGACCCACCTGTCTATGGATTTCATTGTGTAGTTACCCAACTCGCAGGGCAACACAGTTATCCTTATGCTGGTTGACTGGTTCTTAAAAATTTCATTGTATTTCACTTAAGAAGTTGCCCACTTCTAAGGAACTGGTTTCCATATTTGATTGGGAGATCTTTCACTTACATGGGCTACCCAAGGTGATTGTCTTGGACAGGGGTAGTCAGTTTGTGTCTCGGTTCTGGCGAGCCTTTTGTGCACAGTTGGGAATTCAGCTTGATTTTTCCTCTGCGTATCACCTGCAGTCTAATGGGGCTGTAGAATGAGCCAATCAGTCCTTGGATCAATTTCTATGTTGCTATATTTCGGACCATTATAACAACTGGTCAGACCTATTACTGTGGGCACATTTTGCATACAATAGTGCCTTGAATTCTGCTTCTCGATTGTTTATGGCAAACTATGGTTTCCAACTTTCAATGTCGTCTGACTCATTTGTTCTGCATTAGAGGAGCATCTCCGTGGTCTTCATTCCACTTGAGCACAAGTCCAGGAGGCTTTGCGACATGCTAATGATAGGTACAGACTCCATACTGCCCGCAGACGCCTGCCCACGGCTTCCTACCAGGTTGGGGACAGGGTCTGGCTGTCATCTTGCAACCTCCGACTTCATGTTCTCTTACTGAAGTTCACACCTCGGTTTATTGGGCCTTTCCGTATTCTTTGCAGGACTAACCCAGTGGCTTACGCATTAGACCTTCCTTCTAACATGCATATTTTTTATGTATTTCATGTCTCCTTATTAAAATCTTTGATCTGCAACCGCTTTACCACCTCAGTGCCACGTCCTCACCCTATACAGGTTGAGAACCATGAGGAGTATGAAGTACAGTCCATTGTTGCCTTCCATAGGTTCCATGAGTGCATAGAGTACCTGGTGCATTGGAAGGGGTATGGTCCAAAGGAACGCTCTTGGGTCTCATTCTCGACGTACATGCCCCTGTCCTCCTCTGCAATTTCCATAGACGTATTCCCCTCAAGCCAGGTGGTCCTCCGAGGGGGAGGGGTCGTTGAGGGAGTACTGTCAGGGCTGGGCTCAGCCCTTCCTTCTCTGAGCTGGCCGCTCAGCTGTCTCTTAACACAATCTGATGACTGAGGGACTAACCACATGATCAGCAGATCATGTTTTTTTTCATAGTTAGGTTGTTAATCAGACACTAATGTTTTAGTTTTTTTAAGACCTTGTCAGGACAGGCACTCCTTCACCACTCCTTCACCATGTCAGAGAAACTCTGTGGATCAAACGACTCAATGCGACCTCTCCCCCAGGAATTAATGAAATGATTTCCTACAAATCTTTTTTATAGGATGGCACTCCCGAATGATGGGACTGCCATCCTAGACTGTCAGCTATGATTTGCTCTCATGTCTTCATTATTCTTTGACTATGCCTGATTTTAAAATCTCATTACCGGGACTAGGGTTACCCCTGTTGGCTTTTGTGGTATGGGAGTGAGGGATTCTCCCCTTCTCCAATTGTGATCTTCCATTTATTTAATTTGTTTAAGTATTGTGTATACAATTTGACTTGTTGTTTCTACTTTTACTTTACATTGTGGGCTGTGTAGGAGCTCTGCTCACCTTTTCCCTAGTGGCGTGTCGGGTCTAATTTTTTGGGGCCCTACCCTTAAGTGGGTTCCCTGGTGGCAGATGCGTGCCCACCCTGGCGGGACCTCACATTTATTGATGCGGTCCCTGCTTGCATAGACCTAGCCTAGGCATTGTTCCTTGGCTGATATGGCCTGTGCGCACTTGTGCAGTGGTTATATTGACCCGTGCAGTCTTGTCTGTACGGGTCTATTGTTGGTGGACGCTACTTGTGGCCCGGATGGTCAGCGCGCATGCGTGCCCGGCACCTTTGTGTGTGGGCCGCATTCGCATTGTCCACTTGGCCCTGTGGGGCCTCCATCAATGAACGCCTGTGACGAACATGCACATGCATTTGCATGTGTACGTTCGTCTGAGCGGTGTGGGCGGGCTGACCCCGTGGCGTCAGACGCCGCCGTTCGGCAGCGTTATACGCCATGTGGGTTGGGGAGCTTAAATAGAGGCTGCTTGTCAGTCCTCTGTTGAGCGATTTGGGACCGTGACGCTGGGCGTTCATCTGGGCGATTGCTTGTACAGGTAGGTACGTATACAATTTGAATCGATCGGATTACAATTCTTTTTTATTGTGCTGTATTATTGTGCTTTGGATGATGATCCTTTTCTTCGCACCAACAGTTTGTATTGTGCTGAAGGCCTGTGTGGCCACTATCTTGGAACTTGGATAATTTGTACTTGGAGATATAATTTTATAACTTTCGGTGAAAGAAATGTCTGATACATCTGTAGCTCATTCAGCACTTCTGTGACTTTAATTACCCTTGTATATCTCGCCCATGTGCTCGCCCATGCGTAGACTCTGGCCGTTTTACATTCAATGGTGAGTGGGATGTTGGGGAAAATATCTTTTTGGTGTGGGTTTATTCTAACCCCCCTCTTCCCCCCCCCCTTTTCCTTTCCCTCCTGCCCTCCTCTCCCTCCCCATTTCTTCCCCTTTTTTTGCTCCATTTTTCTCACTTCCTTTTATACCATATCCCCCTCCCAGTTTTTTCCTTTGTCCGCAGTTAATTATTATTTTTTTCTCTCTTTCTCAAATCTTCCACTCTCTTGATACCAGAGCTGGGCCTATATACTCCCCCGCATTTTCCGCTGGGGGAATTGGCAGGCCCTGTTGACCTGTCGCTACTGGTTGTATTGGTGAGCCGATCTCCTAACTTTGATCTATGTCTAATTATGCCGTTCATTTGTTATATATATTGTTGTTTTCTACTCTGCCCTCTCTTTATTTGCCTATTCCATAGATCTCCCTCCTGAAGAAGTGGTTCTTGACCACGAAACCGGTAGAGGAATATTGCCACACCAGCCTTCAGCATAAACTTCACGGGGAAACCCCACAGTTATTGTTTAGTTGTGGTGGATGTTTTTATAATGTTTTGTTTGATTGTAATTGTTTCTGTATATTTTATGTATAATTCTTCTTTTGAGTATTATTAACCACTTGCTTACTGGGCACTTAAACACCCTTCCTGCCCAGACCAATTTTCAGCTTTTGGTGCTCTCACACTTTGACAATTACTCAGTCATGCAGCACTGTACTCAAATGAATTTTTTGTCCTTTTTTTCCCACAAATAGAGCTTTCTTTTGGTGGTATTTGATCACCTCTGGGGTTTTTATTTTTTGCGCTATAAATGAAAAAAGACCGAAAATTTCGGAAAAAAACGCATATTTCTTTGTTTCTGTGACAAAATTATGCAAATTATTAATTTTTCATCATAAATTTTGGCCACAATTTATACTGCTACATATCTTTGGTAAAAATAACCCAAATTAGTGGATATTATTTGGTCTTTGTGAAAGTTAGAGAGACTACAAGCTGTGGTGTGAATCGCACAAAATTGATCACATCTGATGTACTGGTGGCCTATATCGCTTCTTGTGACCCGAACAAGTCAGGAAAGGAGAAATACCCCCCGAATGACCCCTTTTTGGAAATTAGACATTCCAAGGTATTTAGTAAGAGGCATAGTGAGCTTTTTGATGTTGTCATTTTTTTCCCACAATTCTTAGCAAAATTAAGATTTTTCATTTTTTGTATTTTTCTCCACAAAATTGTCATTGTAATAGGTTCTTTTTCTCACAGGGCATGTGTATACCACAAATGACACCCCCCAAAAAATTCTGCTACTCCTCCTGAGTATTACAATACCACATGTGTGGGACTTTTTCACAGCCTGGCCACATAGAGAGGCCCAACATGCAGGGAGCACCATCATGTGTTCTAGGAACATAAATTACACATCTAACTTGTTGACTACTTATTACACTTTTGAAATACCAGGACAATGACATGTGACACTGATGACAGATGGCACTGATATGTGGCAATGATGACACTTATACGTGGCACTGATGACATGTGGCACTGATGACAGATGGCACTAATATGTGGCACTGATGACAGATGGCATTAATATGTGGCACTGATGACACGTGGCACTAATACGTGGCACTGATGACATGTGGCACTAATACGTGGCACTGATGACAGATGGCACTAATACGTGGCACTAATACGTGCCACCAATGACAGATGGCACTAATACTTGGCACCGATGACGCGTGACACTGATGACAGATGGCACTGATAAGTGGCATTGATGACACGTGACACTGACAACAGATGGCACATGACACTGACAGGTGGCACTGATGACAAATGGCACTGATACGTGGCACTGATGACAGATGGCACTAATACGTGGCACTGATGACAGATGGCACTATGTGGCACTGATGACACGTGGCACTGATGACAGATGGCACTTATACGTGGCACTGATGACAGATGGCACTGGGGACAAATGGCACTGACAACAGGTGGCACTGGGGACAGATAGCACTAACAGGTGGCACTGGGGACAGGTAGCACTGGGGTGGATGGCACTGGGGCGGATGGCACTGGGATGGATGGCACTGGGGCAGGATGGCACTGGGGCAGGATGGCACTGGGGCAGGATTGCACTGGGGGAGGATTGCACTGGGGGAGGATGGCACTGGGGGAGGATGGCACTTTTTTTACACCTTTTTTTTTTACACTTTTTTTTTACTTTTTTTGCTCTTTTTTTACTCTGTCTGTGTGAGGAGGGAGAGCGGCGCTGAGAGATGATCTCATATGTTTACATATGAGATCATCTCCCATTGGACACGCCGATCGCGCTGTAAACGGCCGATGTGATTGGCCGTTTACAGCGATCTGTGTTTGCCTGTCCCCGGCGGCGCGCATTGCGGAAGTAAACAACAGGACGTTCAGGGACGGCCACCCGGAAGAAAGCGCCTGCTCTACGGCTGTCATTCGGCTATAGGGCGGGCGCGAGGTGGTTAAAAAATTATCCTTTAATTCATTTGTTGATTACCTGTGTCATTAAGTACTGATATAGTCCATAGACATTCTATTAACTGTATAGGTTTGTCATATTAGCTGCAGTTGCAGTAACGGCCTTTATGATGACCTTATAACCTCTGTTTTTTTCCTTTTAAAAATGATGGGCAAAGGGGATGGTTGTGGTTGATTGCTACAGGTTCTCCTGCTGGTCATTGTACTGTGAACTGGTGTAAAGTGCAGTCATCCTTCTGGCTTAGAACAAATTGTAGGGTCTGTCTTAGAGTCATCAGTAACTATCAGCTGGACTTCTTTTTCTTGAGTTTGTTCCAAGATTGAGATTTGCTAAAGCTTCCTTGTTTTGTTTTTTTGTTTGAAGGACTCTGTTTCTGCCCCAGCCTGTACAGCCTTTGTTTTTGTTTCAGCCTCTGCTTGAATACTTGTTGCTTGTGCCCAGACCAGTGCTTGAGCTGCTTTGGTTTGTGATTGGCCCTTGAGCTGTGCTGGAGCAATGCGTACTCAAGCTGGAGCTCATTTGGCTTTTGCCTGTGTTTCTGTAGTCTATAGTCTATGCCCCCCTCCCCCCCCCCCCCCCGGAAATGTAACATCAGCAGATACAAATACTGTAGCTGCTGACTTTTATTATAAGGACACTTACCTTTCCAGGGATCCACTGATGTCCTTACCTGAGCTGATTCTTCAATTGGCTTTGGGTCCAGGCACTAACAACATAACTGTGGGAAGCTAGTTTCCTACTGCGCATGTGCGAGCTGCGTTGTGCTTTCTGAATGGACCCACAGGTACCCGCTTCTCCCTCTCTCCCTAAAAGGGCCAAATGTAATAGTGAAGGGGGTTAGGGTACAAACAAGTGTAACTTCCCCTTTTGGATGAAGTTCCGCTTTAAGAGCCACTTCCCTCTCAATGCAATAAGCTTCCTCATTTTCTACTTCTGCTTCAGCATAGGCTGGTATGAGTTGACTACTTAGTGATGACTGCTGTGATTAGGAACTTGGGAATAATTGCTCTGAGTGGGATCAGAACGATCTCCTTAACATGTTTTAGAGAAGTAGAACAAGAGGATGTAGTTCCATGCAATTGTGATATCTTGTAATTTACCAATTATTTGGATTTCTAGATTAATTAGAATAATTTACCTTTCTCTGTTAAGAACAGTAAAAATGTTTAACTCTTGCAGAGTCATGTGTTGTGTTGATGCAAAAGAGACAAGAAGGATATTTTTCAGACAATTCCAGTAATTTTCTTAAAGTGGAAGTTAAGTCCACTTTTTAACTTGTACCTACAGGCAGGGCTTTTTTTCAGCGGGGACGTGGGGGAATGCAGTTCTGGCACCTCCAGCACTGAAGGTATGTAATGGCAAGGGCTGCTGGAGTCTATTGATGCTGGCTACTGGATGATCTATTGTTACTGGAGGGGATCTATTTTTGAATGGCAGAGGTGTATTATTGTTGCTGGGGATGGGCTTATGTTGCTGGTGGGGTCAGTTGTTGCTGAAAGGGATCTACTGTTGAGGGAGGGGACTATTGTTGCTGGATTTTCTATTGTTGCTGGAGGACATCTGTTTTTGTGTGGCAGTCTATTGTTGATGGGGAGGTCTATTGTTGCTGGTGGGGAAACTATTGTTGTTCGTTGGACTTATGTTGCTTGGGGGTCAATTGTTGCTGGAAGGGATCTACTCTTGAGGGAGTGGTTTATTGTTGCTGATTGCTGGAGAGTCTGTTGATGCTGAGCTGATGCTGGGAAATCTGTTGTTGCTATTGGGGTCTTTTGTTGTTGGGGTCCATTGTTGCTGGGGGAATCTGTTGTTGCTTGGAAGGGTTTATTGCTGCAGGTGGATCCACTGTACTGCTTTTCTTGTTATTAACCAATTCTATACAAATTGCTTATCACTACAAAATGATACTTGGTTCTGTAGTCTCTAAACTGGGTAGTGCTGGGAGTTGGGTAGGGGGTGGAACCAAGGGATTTTGCTCAGAAGTGGGTAGGGGGGCGAAGACCAGAAGTGACTCAAAAGGGAGTGTTCCTGCACCTATTCTCTGAGAAAAAAAGCCCTACCTACAGGTAATCATATAATAAGGCTTACCTGTAGGTACAGTGAATATGTACTAAACTTACACTGTTTAGGAGATATTTACATAGGACGCACGCAGTGACATCACTCGTGGATGCGCTCTGAAGGGATGTCATACCCGTGCCATACCTCCAGAGCGCTGTGCCAGGGCCCTGGCGTCATCGCAGCCCTAGCCATTCATATGCCCGGAGTCCACGAACCCGGAAAGAAGACCGGGTGAAGATGGAAGCACCTGGGAGCCATGACAGTGCAGTACATACTAGTATATTATGAATTAAACTGCAGGGAGGCACATTTTTTTTTCTGGTAGTTTACTGCCTCTTTAAGCTCTTAATAGTTTTACATGTGCATTGCTTAGTTACTCCACATTATTGCGTGTTTCATTAGCAGTTAAGCTTTGCACAGTTCTGTTCTACAGATCAGGGACATTTTCAGACCTTTCTTCCCTGTTTTAGAATTCTTCTTAAAACTGACCTTTTCCTTCTTTCACTAAAAATCACATCAGAATGCACTCCCCTGATGGATGCTTTGATATCCCATTTCTGCCCATTGGTGGGTTCCATTGGGGCTATCACATGCATTGAAAGGAAGGAGGCTCTCTCACTAATACCTCCCTTCTCATCTGTACTTTGCTGTACAAAAGTACTCTCTTCCTAATTTTGGGTAAGTGGGTAGGTCAACTAAATCAGTATTGTCTGAAAGATTGGCTTTGAGGATTTGAAGATTTTGGGTACCAATTGTGGTGCTTTATCTTTCCCCAGCCCAATAGCCGGCATACAAGATGTGACATTGCTTATGATTATGCAAAGATCACTTAATATCTAAGCTATAAATGTTTGACGAGGACTCTTAAAAGGTATAAACATAGCTGGTAAGGGAAAGTAATTATCAAAAAGTTTTGGGCAACACTCATAACATGCTTTTCTACTCATAAAAGATCTTGTATAATATAGTCTATGGGCTTGTGGTTGTTAAGGTCCTAGTGATTAATGTTGGTGTCCCTGTGCTCATCCTGTGGATGTTTTCTTTATGGAGAATTCTCCAATACAGATTGCGCAAGTAATGTATGTAACACATATATAAGCTCATTGTAGAATTTTTAACCTCAATCCCATTGAAAAAGAGGAGTTCAGTTCTAAGAAATCTTTCAAGAGAATTCCTCACCCCTTCTCCTATCCAGCAGAACAGCAACACATAGTATAAACTTGGTTTGGTACCTTGAAAGTCCACCTATAAGCATTTTCCTAGTAGTAAAGCAATATGCTTACTTTTTTATATCTCTCATCAACACATGACCAAAATGAATATTTCATTTTTAATAATCCAATTTGACATCAGTATGTATACTGTATACATGATATCATTTTTTTATGTTGTTTCAGTTAAGACCTGCCCATATCCTAACATTACAGCGAAGACTTCCTTTATCCCTGTGAAAACCCAATACCAGTTTCGTGACAAACTGACGTACAACTGTAGTAAAGGATATCAGCTCACTGGAGAATCTGAGAGTTTCTGCAATCATGAAGGGAAATGGACTCCAAAGCTACCTACTTGCAAAGGTAAGTTGTAGATGTTTTTGTGAAAATTGTATATGAATTTGTCTTCAGAATTTCACACAGTATATCCCATCCTAGAGTTATATATAAAAGCTGAGCTATATTTGACACATGCAAATCTAGGTCAATGGTGTGATTTGTTGACACACACGCCAAAGCCTTACCTGTAGTTTACTGCCTCACAGTACATCTTACCTCTCTGTGTCTCACAGGTAAGCAAGTCTCTGCATACTGAATCTTTAAACATGACCCTCTGCTCTCTACTGGTATTAATGTCAACCTATTTCATGTTGACTCTTTCAACAACTGTTCAGTGGTGTCACCAACTCTGTGTGGGCATAGCTCCCTGACCCTCCATCAGCTCTCAAGACCTCTGTGTACCAGTTTTAACCAGTTGCCGACCGGGCCATAGCTGAATGATGGCTACAGCATGGTCAGATAACTCTGGGAGGTTGTCATATGACGTCCTCACAGAATCTCACTCCCACGCGCCCCCTGGGGTGTGCACCTGTGAATGTTTGTGACTGTCGGTGCCTTCGGATCCGGTGCTTCGTGGAATGGGGTAAAGGGCCAGTGACAGCAGCCCTTTACCACATGATCGCTCCATCCAATGACAGAGCAATTAGTTACATATTTACATAGTAGGGGAGGTTGAAAAAAAGACACAAGTCCATCAAGTCCAACCTATGTGTGTGATTTTATGTCAGTATTGCATTTAGGGATGGGCTTTATGTTCGGGTCGAACATTGGATGTTCGCCAAATAGCAAACAATTGTGTGTGTTCGTGGCAAATTCGAAAGCCGCGGAATAATGCTTAAAGTGAAACAATAAAAGTGTAATATTCCTTTAAATTTCGTACCTGGGGGGTTTCTATAGTATGCCTGTGAAGTGGCGCATGTTTCCCGTGTTTAGAACTGTCTGACAGCAAAATTACATTTGTAAAGGAAAAAATCATTTAAAACTAATCGTGGCTATAGTGAATTGTCGGCCCGGAAATACACATAAAAGTTCATTGATAAAAACGTCATGGAATTTCCCCACAGGGGAACCAAAATTTAACATTTTTAAAAATAAAATTTAAAAAAAGAATGTGTGGGGGTCCCCCTAAGTTCCATACCAGGCCCTTCAGGTCTGGTATTATTATTAAGTGGGACCCCACGCCAAAATAAAAAAAAAATGGCGTGGGGTCCCCCTCAGAATCCATACCAGACCGCTGGTATGGATTTTAAGGGGAAACCCACGCCAACATTTTTTTTAAAAATAGCGTGGGGGTCTCCCCGAAAATCCATACCAGACCCTTATCCAAGCACACAACCTGGCAGGCCACAGGAAAAGAGGGGGGATGAGAGAGCGCCCCCCGAACCGTACCAGGCCACATGCCCTCAACATTGGGAGGGTGCTTTGGGGTAGGGGCCCCCCTAAAGCACCTTGTTCCTATGTTGATGGGGAGAAGGACCTCATCCCCACAACCCTTGCCTGGTGAATGTGGGGGTCTGCGGGCGGGGAGCTTATCGGAATCTCGAAGCCACCTTTAACAAGGGGACCCCCAGATCCCGCCCCCCCCATGTGAATTGGTAATGGCACTACAATTTCACAAAAAAGTGTCAAAAAGGTTAAAAAAGACAAGAGATGGTTTTTGACAAGTCCTTTAATAATTTCTTCTTCTTTCCCCGCTTCTACTTCCATCTTCTTTCTTCTGGTCTTCCTTTGGTGTTCTTTCTCCATCTTCCTCTGCTTCTTCTTCCAGTCTTCTCACCCGACATCTTCCTTCGGCTTCTTCTCCGCTTCATCCTCCGTACGATCTGCCTCAGTGGGAGTCTTCAGCTGTGTGACGCTTCTGTTCTTCTGACACTTCTTATATAACGGAGGGCGGGGCCACCCGGTGATGTCAGAGGGGGGCGGGGTCACCCTGTTTACGTAAACGGGTGACTCTGCCCCCCCTGACAACAGCCATAGGGAAGTCCCAGTGCGTCAGAGGGGGGTGGGGCCATCCGGTGGCCCCGCCCTCCATTATATAAGAAGTGTCAGAAGAACAGAAGTGTCGCACAGCGGAAGACTCCCACTGAGGCGGATCGTGCAGAGGACAAAGCGTAGAAAAAGCCTGAGGAAGATGCCGAACGAGAAGACCGGAGAAAGAAGAAGATGGAGGAAGAAGAACTACACAGAAGGAAGACCAGAAGAAAGAAGATGAAAGAGGAAGAAATTAATAAAGGACTTGTCAAAAACAGCCTCTTGTCTTTTTTAACCCTTTTGACACTTTGTTTGTAAATTGAGGTTGCTTCCTGTGATGTGTCTGTGATGTTGTCAACATAGTGTCTGGAACATGTCAAGTTTGGCTCTTCCCCTCTCCTCACACTGATTGGTACTGTGTGCGAGGAGAGGAAAGAGTCAGCTGCAGCAGCGCTGTGGGCTGTATTGGAAGTGCCCACAATGCTGATCTCTGCCCATCCCTGGCTCATCCTTCCATCCTCTCATGCTCCATCCATGGCTCATCCATGATCCATCCATGCCTAGCCATGCTCATCCGTGCCCAGTCATGCTCATCTGTGCTCATCTGTGCCCAGCCATGCTCGTCCATGCCCAGCCATGCTCAGCCATACTCATCCATGCCCAGCTGTGCTCATCCATACTCATTCGTGCCCAGTCGTACTCATTCGTGCCCAGCCATACTCATTCGTGCCCAGCCATGCTCATCCATGCCCAGCCATAATCATTCATGCTAATCAATGCCCAGCCATGCTCAGCCATGCTCAGCTATGCCCAGCCTTTCTCATCCATGGCTCAACCATGCTCATCCGTGCCACATCCATGCTCATCCGTGCCACATCCATGCTCATCCGTGCCACATCCATGCTCATCCATGCCACATCCATACTCATCCGTGCCTCATCCGTGCCACATCAGTGATCATCCATGAAATATCCATGACACATCAGTGCTCATCCCTGCCTACATCAGTGCTCATCCATGCCACATCAGTGCTCATCCATGCCACATCAGTGCCCATCTGTGCCACATTCATGCCACATCAGTACTCATTTGTGCCACATTCATGCCACAACAGTACTCATTTGTGCCACATTCATGCCACAACAGTACTCATTAGTGTCACATTCATGCCACATCAGTACTCATTAGTGTCACATTCATGCCACATCAGTACTCATCCATGCCACATCCAGTCACTACAGTGCCCATCAGTGCCTCACAAAAGTGTAATAGGCAGTCAAATTAGATGTGTAATTTATGCTCCTAGAACACCTGATGGTGCTACCTGCATGTTGGGCCTCTGTATGTGGCTAGGCTATGTAAAAGTCTCACATGTGGTATCACGATACTCAGTAGCAGATATGGACTGGCCATCGGGACTACCGGAAGTTTCCCGGTGGGCCAGTCAGGTGCAGTCCTGGAGTCGCTCCTCTCTGACAGTGAGTGATCGCGATTTCACTCCTGTCAGGGGGAGCTGCTTTCGTCACTTGCTGGAGAGAGCATTAGGTGTTATGCTCCCTTCAGCCTACGGGGGGGAGATAGACAGCCCGCCGACTTTCCTTCCTCTCTCCCCTTATCACTTGTTATCACATGACTGGAGAGAGGAACGAGACGCTGCCTTCAAAACTGTGAGTACATGTGGGAGGAGAGAGAGGACACTCTGATGTGAAGGGGGCTTCTGATGGGGACTCTGATGTGAAGGGGGCTGCTGGTGGGGACTCTGATGTGAAAGGGGCTTCTGATGGGGACTCTGATGTGAAGGGGGCTGCTGGTGGGGACTCTGACGTGAAAGGGGCTTCTGATGGGGACTCTGATGTGAAGGGGGCTTCTGATAGGGACTCTGATGTGAAGGGGGCTTCTGATAGGGACTCTGATGTGAAGGGGGCTTCTGATGGGGACACTCTGATGTGAAGGGGGCTTCTGATGGGGACACTCTGATGTGAAAGGGGCTTCTGATGGGGACATTCTGATGTGAAAGGGGCTTCTGGTGGGGACTCTGATGGCAAGGGGGCTTCTGCTGGGGACTCTGATGTGAAGGGGGCTTCTGATGGGGACTCTGATGTGAAGGGGCTTCTGATGGGGACACTCTGATGTGAAGGGGGCTTCTGATGGGGACACTCTGATGTGAAGAGGGCTTCTGATAGGGACACTATGATGTGAAGGGGGCTTCTGATGGGAACGCTCTGATGTGAAAGAGGCTTCTGATGGGGACTCTAAAGTGAAGGGGGCTGCTGGTGGGGACTCTGATGTGAAAGGGGCTTCTGATGGGGACTCTGATGTGAAGGGGGCTTCTGATGGGGACTCTGATGTGAAGGGGGCTGCTGGTGGGGACTCTGATGTGAAAGGGGCTTCTGATGGGGACTCTGTGAAGGGGCTGCTGGTGGGGACTCTGATGTGAAAGGGGCTTCTGATGGGGACTCTGATGTGAAGGGGCCTTCTGGTGGGGACTCTGATGTGAAGGGGGCTTCTGCTGGGGACTCTGATGTGAAGGGGGCTTCTGATGGGGACACTCTGATGTGAAGGGGGCTTCTGATGAGGACACTCTGATGTGAAGAGGGCTTCTGATGGGGACACTCAGATGTGAAGGGGGCTTCTGATGGGGACACTCTGATGTGAAAGGGGCTTCTGATGGGGACTCTGATGTGAAGGGGGCTTCTGGTGGGTACTCTGATGGGAAGGGGGCTTCTGCTGGGGACTCTGATGTGAAGGGGGCTTCTAATGGGGACACTCTGATGTGAAGGGGGCTTCTGATGGGGACACTCTGATGTGAAGGGGGCTTCTGATGGGGACACTCTGATGTGAAGGGGGCTTCTGATGGGGACACTCTGATGTGAAGGGGGCTTCTGATGGGGACACTCTGATGTGAAGGGGGCTTCTGATGGGGACTCTGATGTGAAGGGGGCTTCTGGTGGGGACTCTGATGTGAAAGGGGCTTCTGATGGGGACTCTGATGTGAAGGGGGCTGCTGGTGGGGACTCTGATGTGAAAGGGGCTTCTGATGGGGACTCTGATGTGAAGGGGGCTTCTGATGGGGACACTCTGATGTGAAAGGGGCTTCTGATGGGGACACTCTGATGTGAAGGGGGCTTCTGATGGGGACTCTGATGTGAAGGGGGCTGCTGGTGGGGACTCTGATGTGAAGGGGCTTCTAATGGGGACTCTGATGTGAAGGGGGCTTCTGATGGGGACACTCAGATGTGAAGGGGGCTTCTGATGGGGACACTCTGATGTGAAAGGGGCTTCTGATGGGGACTCTGATGTGAAGGGGGCTTCTGGTGGGGACTCTGATGTGAAGGGGGCTTCTGGTGGGGACTCTGATGGGAAGGGGGCTTCTGCTGGGGACTCTGATGTGAAGGGGGCTTCTGATGGGGACACTCTGATGTGAAGGGGGCTTCTGATGGGGACACTCTGATGTGAAGGGGGCTTCTGATGGGGACACTCTGATGTGAAGAGGGCTTCTGATGGGGACACTCTGATGTGAAGGGGGCTTCTGATGGGGACACTCTGATGTGAAAGGGGCTTCTGATGGGGACTCTGATATGAAGGGGGCTGCTGGTTGGGACTCTTATGTGAAGAGGGCTGCTGGTGGGGACTCTGATGTGAAGGGGGCTGCTGGTGGGCACACAGTGATGTAAGGAGGACGCTGTTGGGGACACTCAAAATTAAAGTGGGCCACTCATAATCAAGTCCAGGGCCAAATTTTTGTTCCAGTCCAACCCTGCTCAGTAGGAGTAGCAGAATGTAGTTTGGGGTGTCATTTTTGCTATGTACATGTGTTAGAAATATCTAGGGATAAGCCGAACACCCCCCAGTTCGGTTCGCACCAGAACTTTCGAACGGACCGCAAATTTGTGCGAACTTTAGAACCCCATTGAAGTCTATGGGACTCGAACGTTCGAAATAAAAAGTGCTAATTTTAATGGCTAATGTGCAAGATGTTGTCCTAAAAAGGGTTTGGGGACCTGGCTCCTGCCCCAGGGGACATGGGTCAATGCTTAAAATGTTTTTAAAAACTGACTTTTTTTGGGAGCACTGATTTTAATGACGATTAAAGTGAAAAGAAAGTGAAATATTCCTTTAAATATCGTGCCTGGGGGGTGTCTGTAGTATGCCTGTGAAGTGCCACGTGTTTCCCGTGTTTAGAACAGTCCCTGCACAAAATGACATCTAATGGAAAAAAAGTAATTTAAAACTGCTTGCGGTTTTAATGTATTATCTGGTTCCGGCAATATGGATGAAAATCATTGAGAAAAATGGCATGGGTAGCCCCCCCTGCCCATTACCAGCCCCTTTGGGTTTTGTACGGATATTAAGGGGAACCCCGTACCCATATTAAAAAAAGGAAAGGCGTGGTGCCCCCAGGCCCTATATACTCAGAACAGCAGTATACAGGTGGTGCAAACAAGACAGGGACTGTGTAGGTTTGTTGTGTTAAGTAGAATCTGTTTGGGACGTGTCCAAGATGGCGACCGGAGCGGACGTGTTTTAGCTCCGCTCCGCCATCCGGATCATTTATCCTGCATTCCCACGGTGCTGGGACCCTATCCACCGCCACACCAGCCCTGTTGGGTCCCCTGGAAGTGCCTGCTCATGCCCGGACACAAAAGAGGGGGCACAGCGCGCTGACAGAATCCCGGGACCGCACAGCACATGGTGGAGAAGGCCGCAGCTGTCCCCATCAGCATGTCTGCACAGGGAGAGGAGGTAAGTCACAAGGTTGCAGCTCCTCAGGCCCCCCCTGAACACACAGTCCTCCTGGAAGCTATTAATGGGTGAAAAACTGCCCTTACCGAGAAAATAGACAGTGTGTATATTGAACTGGGCCTGATCAGGAGAGACATTGATGCTTTTAAGGGCAGAGTGGCTGAGGTGGAACATCGTGTGTCTGCTGTTGAGGATGTGCAGAGGGAACATGCGACTGACCTCCACTCATTGAAGATCAGGGTCAAGCATCTAGAATCCCGCGCTGAGGATGCTGAGAATCACAGCAGATGCCACAACCTGCGTATCATTGGTCTGCCTGAGGGAGCTGAGAGGAATGATACCACCGCATTTACAGAGCGGCTGCTGCGCTCACTCTTGCCTCGTGCCCCCTTCTCCCCTCACTTTGTGGTGGAACATTCCCACAGGATCCCCGCGGTTAGAGGTCCACAAGGGGCCCCCCGCCCCCAGTATTGAAACTACTGAATTATCGGGATCATGACCTTATTCTGCTGGAAGCCAGAAGTGTGGGAGACCTCAAGTATGAGAATAATAAGCTCCTTATCTTTCCGGACTATTTGATCGAGACAAAGCGACAGAGGAAATCATGCGACCATGTAAGCTCCTGCCTTCGAGCCAAGAATCTGCAATACAGCATGCTTTTCCCCGTCAGACTCCAAGATAGAGTGCGGGTGAGATTTTTTACGTCACCTGAAGAGGCGTCCTCCTGGCTCGACACGATCCGTGGGGGCTGAAGTAAGTTATGCAAGTATACCATCAGTACCTCCTACAACTTACTTTTACAATTTGGCGCTATCACTGTGACTTCCTGGCCTTCTTTGATGTCTGATTTTAACCTTCCCTCAGTAACTGGGACTAAGATGTCAGTGGCAATGATATCCCCCTCTTTTTTTTTTTTTTTCTTTTTTCCTTTGATCCTGTTTTCCCCCTGCACCCACTGGGAGAGGGGCTCGCTATCAGACACCTTTCTGCTGCGGGGAGCCCTGGACACCCCACTTGCCTGTAACTCCCCTTCCCCCTTATGCCACCTGACGTCATCTATGGAGGACCAGTTTATCCTAGCCGGAAGCCCTGATAACTGCCCTTCTCTATTTTTTATTTTTTTTTGTTGTTTTTTGGCACACTTGCACTAACTTTTGTACCCCCAGCATGCTGGGAGACCGGCACCACAACTTATATCCGGACAACCCTTTCTGTTATGGGTCAGCAGACTTATGTTCAGTAAGCCTCTTGCACAAGTTACCTCCAAAGCATGGCTGCTTGCCGTGTTGTTTTTGGGAAGAAATGCCACCCACAGTTTTGGAGGGGCTGGCGGGGAGGGGGGGGGGTTGTTTTGTTCTTGTTTTATTGCTTACTATGCATATGTATTTGTGACACAGTCTAATGGGCTTATAGTCTTATTGCCCCTTACGGGATACTCTCTTGGCACAATGTGGCTGTCTGATGTTTTCGCTCCATCCGGGTCGGGCCGATCCCCTGGAAGCTCTTCATTACTGCTATACTGGGTATCTGAATGGCATCGTTAACAATAGTTTCATGGAACGCCAGGGGCCTAAACTCCCCTGTGAAACGGTCACTGGTGTTCCAGTTTCTAAAATCCTACAACCCTCATATCTGCTTCCTCCTGGAGACCCATCTGGTGGGCAGGAAGGTCCTTAGCTTAAAGAAACCCTGGGTTGGTCATCACTATCACTCATCCTATTCTAATTTTGCTAGGGGGGTTAGCATACTGATGCGCAAATCCCTGCCATTTCGACTTCTGGGGCTTGAGCTTGACCCGGATGGATGTTGCATAATTATGCATGCAATGGTGGAGAGCCTGGAAATGGTGTTGGTGGGAGTATTTATTTCCCCCCCCTGGCCTCAATTAAACTACTCCATAAACTGGGCCCCCTTTTAGCTAACTATGGCACTAATAATTTGCTGTGCATGGGGGACTTTAACATGACATCAAACCCAGGGCTCGATCGTTTCCAATCCTCGGGTGGAACCACCTCGGACCTGTCGGTCTGGGCGGAGACATATGGGCTGATGGATCTGGTGAGGTGGCGGCACCCCTCAGACAGGTCTTTCACCTGCCATTCCGCTACTCACAGAACTCTCTCGCGCATTGACCTTATGTTCGCGGGGAGCTCCTTATTGCCCAGGTTTCAGCAGGTTTCTATCTTTCTGAGGGGGATATCCGACCACGCACCGCTTCTCCTTCAGCTGTCCTTGGAAGGATCCCCCACGGATAGGTTGTTGCGGCTGTCTAGATTCTGGATCTCTGACCCTGGGGTGGATTCTGGATTTCGCTCACAAATGGCTACCTATTGGGCACAATCCAGGGTCAGACCCGGCGGCGGTGGTGTGGGATGCCTTTAAGGCCTCGGCTAGGGGTCATTACCAGTCACTTATTGGTGGAGCTCACAGACAGATGAAAGCGGATCTGGCCAGGGCTGAGCAAAGGGCTGCCTCCTTAGAGCGGCAGTATACCCAAAATAGGGACCAGGAGACATATACTAGGCTCCAGGCGAGCACTAGGGAAGTTATTCTGATCCGTACATCACTCACCAAAAAGAAGCTACTTCAGCAGTCTCAGAGGATTTTTGAGGAGGGGGAAAGGGGTAGTAGACTTTTGGCTTGGCTGGCAAGGGAACAGTCAGACTCTATAAGTGTCCCCTCGTTGACTGACGGGGATGGGGTCAGGCGGACTTCCTCCAGAGCGATTAACGAGGGCTTTGCGTCCTACTACGCTCACCTCTACTTCACTCGGGTTGACTATTCCATGGAGGACCTACACATACAGTGGTGTGAAAAAGTGTTTGCCCCCTTCCTCATTTCCTGTTCCTTTGCATGTTTGTCACACTTAAGTGTTTCGGAACATCAAACCAATTTAAACAATAGTCAAGGACAACACAAGTAAACACAAAATGCAATTTGTAAATGAAGGTGTTTATTATTAAAGGTGAAAAAAAATCCAAACCATCATGGCCCTGTGTGAAAAAGTGATTGCCCCCTAAACCTAATAACTGGTTGGGCCACCCTTAGCAGCAACAACTGCAACCAAGCGTTTGCGATAACGTGCAATGAGGCTTTTACAGCGTCCTGGAGGAATTTTGGCCCACTCATCTTTGCAGAATTGTCCTAATTCAGTTACATTAGAGGGTTTTTGAGCATGAACGGCCTTTTTAAGGTCATACCACAACATCTCAATAGGATTCAGGTCAGGACTTTGGCTAGGCCACTCCAAAGTCTTCATTTTGTTTTTCTTCAGCCATTCGGTGGTGGACTTGCTGGTGTGTTTAGGATCATTGTCCTGCTGCAGAACCCAAGTTCGTTTCAGCTTGAGTACACGAACAGATGGTCAGACATTCTCCTTCAGGATCTCTTGGTAGACAGCAGAATTCATAGTTCCTTTTATCACGGCAAGTCTTCCAGGTCCTGAAGCAGCAAAACAGCCCCAGACCATCACACTACCACCACCATATTTTACTGTTGGTATAATGTTTTTTTTATGAAATGCAGTGTTCCTTCTACGCCAGATATACTTGGACACACACCTTCCAAAGAGTTCCACTTTTGTCTCATCGGTCCACAGAATGTTGTCCCAAAAGTCTTGGGGATCATCAAGATGTGTTGTGGAGAAATTGAGACGAGCTTTGATGTTCTTTTTGCTCAGCAGTGGTTTTCTCCTTGGAACTCTGCCATACAGGCCATTTTTGCCCAGTCTTTTCCTGATGGTGGAGGCATGAACGCTGACCTTAACTGAGGCAAGTGAGGCCTGCAGTTCCTTGGACGTTGTTGTGGGGTCTTTTGTGACCTCTTGGATGAGTCGTCGCTGCGCTCTTGGGGTAATTTTGGGCGGCCGGCCACTCCTGGGAAGGTTCACCACTGTTCCATGTCTTCGCCATTTGTGGATAATGGCTCTCACTGTGGTTCGCTGGATTCCCAAAGCTTTGGAAATGGCTTTATAACCCTTTTCAGACTGATAGATCTCAATTACTTTCTTTCTCAATTGTTCCTGAATTTCTTTGGGTCTCGGCATGATGTGTAGCTTTTAAGGATCTTCTGGTGGACCTTACTGTGTCAAGCAGCTCCTATTTAAGTGATGCCTTGATTGTGAACAGGTGTGGCAATAATCAGGCCTGGGTGTGGCTAGAGAAATTGAACTCATGTGTGGACAACCACAGTTATAGTATGTTTTAACAAGGGGGGCAATCACTTTTTCACACAGGGCCATGATGGTTTGGATTTTTTTTCACCTTTAATAATAAACACCTTCATTTACAAATTGCATTTTGTGTTTACTTGTGTTGTCCTTGACTATTGTTTAAATTGGTTTGATGTTCTGAAACACTTAAGTGTGACAAACATGCAAAGAAACAGGAAATGAGGAAGGGGGCAAACACTTTTTCACACCACTGTATATCTCTCAGACATAGACTTCCCTGTCCTGACTGAAACATACCGAAACCAACTTGACTCCCCCATCACTCTCACGGAGGTGCACCGGACTATCTCATCACTTCAGGCTGGGAAAACACCGGGGCCCGGACGGATTCCCCACGGAATTCTACCGAATGTACGCAGAGGATTTAGCTCCCAAGTTTCACTCCATGCTCCTGACCTCATTGAGTGAGGGGGCGCTCCCGGCCTCCATGTCAGAGGTGGTGATTGTGGTCATTCCTAAACCGGGCAAAGACCCTGAACTCTGCAAGTCATATTGCCGATCTCTTTGATTGACGTGGATGCCAAGTTGCTGGCCAAAATTTTGGCGACCAGGCTGAATGGGGTGATCACAGCTCTGGTCCACCCAGATCAGTCTGGCTTTATGCCGGGCAGAGGCACGGACATTAATATCCATAGTCTATTTACCCATATTGATCTGGCAGTGGGGGAGGGGGCGGGAGTGGTGGCTGCGCTTGATGCCGAAAAGGCATTCGACTCAGTCAAGTGGCTCTTCCTCTGGGAGGTGCTGGAGCGTTTTGGATTTGGACCCAGATTCATCTCCTGGATCCAGCTACTCTATAGAGACCCATCTGCCCGGATAAGAGTTAATGGCCTGTTGTCCCCCCCGTTTAGGCTCCACAGGGGAACCAGGCAGGGTTGCCCCCTGTCCCCAGGGCTTTTTGCCTTGGCCATTGAGCCCATGGTGATCCTTTTACGGCAAAATCAGCGAGCTAAGGGCATATAGGTTGGAGTGCTCCAGGAAAAAATCTCATTGTATGCGGACGATACCCTATTATACCTGGCCGACGCTGGCTCCTCTTTAACCTCTGTGCTTGAGATAATTAACCAGTTCGGGAACTACTCATGGGTTCGAGTTTATTGGGATAAGTCGGTCCTTTTCCTCCTTAATCACCTAAACCCCAGGGTGGCTACTAATACACCACTCCAATGGGTGGAAGAATTTAAATACCTTGGGGTGGTCATCGGGAAATCCCCGCGGGCATACATGGATGACAATCTCTCCCCCCTCCTGACCCAACTTGGTAAGAAATGCCAGCTATGGAAGACCCTGCCACTGTCCCCTGTGGGCAGAGTGAATCTAATAAAAATGATTTACCTTCCCAAATTCACATATTTTTTTAGAAACACTCCTTGCCTTATCCCCAAAACCTTTTTTCAGAAACTGGACTCTATTGTCTCTGTCTTTGTCTGGGCCGGGAAAACCCAGAGATTGGCGAGGGGGACGCTCCAGCTTCCCCTGTTCTGGGGGGGGGCCTGGCGCTGCCCCACTTCCAGCTATATTTTTGGGCAGCAGTTTTGGTGACCGTCCAATGGTGGTTTGACCAGCCCAGGCAGAACCCGGCGGTGGCCCTTGAGGCGGCCATCTTGGGATCTTACGCATCGCTATCTAATTTGCCCTATAGGGGGCCCAGGGCCCACCCCCACATAACAACTCTTATGCGTACTACTATACAGGTGTGGCACAGGGCGAGAGCCATCTACAGGTCAGACTCTACCATCTCCCCCCACACTCCTCTTTGGGGAAACTCCTCGCTGCCACACCTCCATGGGCTTCTGGACCCTCAGTTGTGGTCGGCTAGGGGGATACTCACCGTTAAGCACATTTACATTGATGGGTCCTTCTCCTCCTTTGAGACACTGAAAGCTAAACATAACCTTCCTGCCTTTATGAAGTTTAGATACTATCAACTCAAGCACGCAGCACAAGCCCAGTTTCCTGGCCCTTTGACCCTACAGACTGATGCAATTGAACGACTGCTCATTGCCAAGGTAATGGTCAAACCCTTGTCCTCCCTATATTTCTACCTCTTCGTTGCATACATGACACCTCTGACAAAGGTCCTTACTATGTGGAGGGCTGACATCCCAGGGTTAACAGAGGACAGCTGGGAGGACATAGTATCTGAGTACACAACAAAAATGATTTCAGCAAGGGACTGTTTTATTCAAACCAAATTCCTACATAGGGCATATTATACCCCTGTGCGATTGGCCAACATATATCCCGGAACGAGTGATCTTTGTTCCAGGTGTGGAGTGTCCCCCAAAACTTTTTTCCACATGGTGTGGTCGTGCCCTGTGCTGCGACCATATTGGGAAGGGGTCATGGGCACTCTGGAAGCATTTGGGGATTGGTCCCTCAGACTGGATCCGGCCCTAGCCTTATTAGGCAGCATGGAAAATGTTGAAGCGTCTAGGCATGAGAAACTGTTTTTGTTTTATGCACTATACTATGCCAGGCGGGAAATTCTCCTCAGATGGAAGCAGCCTGGCCCCCCCACGCATCATATGTGGACAGCCACGATAAATTCTGTTCTGCCTCTGTACAAGCTAACATACGAGAGTAGAAACTGCCCTAAAAAGTTTGATAAGGTCTGGTCTCAATGGGTTGATGCATATGGATAGGAGCCTTAGGGCAAACAGTGTATCCCGGATGCTGGGGCTCCCCTCAATAATGCTCCATGGCTGTAGCTGGTAACGTCACTTTCATGTGGGATCCCTCTAACGCTCCCCCCTAACGCTAACCCCCCTTCCCTTTTTTTTTTCCTCTTCTTCCTTGCCGAGCCCCTCCCCCTCTCTCCCGCTGTAATTCTGCAATTGTTACCAGGATTATGAATACTGCTATGTTAACTCAGACCTTGTGACCTACTACATATATCTGTTGTCAATGTCACCTTTTATACTGTTTTTTCTAAATAAAAACGTTAACTGTAAAAAAAAAAAGAAAGTAGAATCTGTTTGTAATTTTGAACTGGTACATTTTTAAAGTGTAGCTCCAGTCAAAAAATCTATTTTTAAGATTTTTGGAAAACATAGGGAAGGGTTATCACCCCTGTATAATTTGTTTTGCCATCTGTCTTTTTTCATCTCACTTCCTGTTGTCTCCTTCCGTTTGCAAGTAGGAGACGTTTGTAAGGGGAATGTTTGAAAGTAGGGGCCTGCCCTATATGCTCTGCAGAAATGGCGGAACAAGGTGTTGGTGTTGCCACAACATTGTAAGCCCTCAAAGTGACTCTTGGTGGGCGCTGGAGTGCCCTGCTGTGAACGATTATATCAAGAATTGTAATTACATGCCATTGTTGAACAGTGGTAATAAAATTGGGCCTTTGGTGGTTGTGGTGGTGGTGCTGGTGCCACAACACTATAAGTCCTCACAGTTACTCTCGGTGGGCACAGGAACGGGCCCTGCTGTGAAATATCATATCAAGAATTGTAATTACATGCCCCTGTTAAACAGGGGCTGAAAAATTGTGCCTTAGGCACTGGTGCTGGTGCCACGACACTGCAACCTCTCCCATATACTCTAATTGTAGTGCAGGAATGAGCCCTGCTGCAAAGCGTTGCATCAAAAATTTTAATTAAACGCCCCTGTTAAACAGGAGCTGAAAAATTGGGCCTTAGGCACTGGTGCTGGTGCCACAACACTGCAACCTCTCCCATATACTCTAGTTGTAGTACAGGAATGAGCCCTGCTGCAAAGCATTGCATCAACAATTGTAATTAAACGCCCCTGTTAAACAGGGGCAGAAAAATTGGACTGGTGGCATCACCCAGAATCCAAGACTGATTCATCTTTATGAAGGTCAGTCGATCAACCGAGTCGGTGGACAGGCGCACCCTGAGATCGGTAACAAAGCCACCAGCAGCATTGAAGGTGCGTTCCGAAAGAACGCTGGATGCAGGACAAGCCAGTAGCTCAATTGCATACTGTGCAAGCTCTGGCCAGTGATCCATCTTCAAGACCCAGTAAGCCAGAGGATTTTCGGTGGGAAAGGTGTTCAAGTCTGACCTTGCACCTAGGTATTTCTGCACCATGTAAATCAGACGCTGGCGATGGTTTACTGGAACCGATCATACCTTGGGGCTGCGGACTAAAAAATTGTCTGAACGCATTGGTCAGACGGCCACCTTCTCCACCGCTCCTTCTGACCGATGCCTCAGCAACACGTTGTCCAGGACCAGGAGTTTGTAACCTCCCAGTCTCTGGGAACGCGTTGCACAGACCTTTCTGCAAGGCCTCCCAGAGATGTCTCATCCTCTGCTCCCTCTGCGATGGCAAGATAAGGTCGGCAACCTTACCCTTGTACCGTGGATCAAGGAGAGTGGCCAGCCAGTAATGGTCCCTCTCCTTGACCAGAAGAATACGAGGATCCTTCCACAGGCTTTGCAGGATCGGGGAGGCCATGCAATGTAGGTTAGCTGAGGCATTCGGTCCGGAGTCCTCTGGGTCACTAAGGACAACATGATCCGCAGTTACCTCCTCCCAGCCACGTACAAGTCCATGGGTTTATTGGGACTGTAAATCATCCCTACAAGACTGCTGCTGCTGATGCTGCATGCCAGCCTCCACCTCCATGCTGACACAATCATCCTCCTCCTCCTCCTCCTCCTCCTCGTCCTCTTCCTGTGTGATGGGTGGGACAGCAGGAACACTGTCTGGATAAAGGAGGCCTTGAGAGGCAAGGAAGTCCTCCTCTTCCTGCCTCTGTTCTGCCTCAAGTGCCCTGTCCATTATTCCACGCAGCGTATGCTCCAAGAGGTGAACAAGAGGTACAGTGTCACTGATGCATGCACTGTCACTGCTCACCATCCTTGTGGCCTTCTTAAACGGTGACAGGACAGTGCATGCATCTCTGATCATGCCCCACTGGCGTTCTGAGAAAAAACCGAGCTCCCCTGACCCTGTCCTGGTGCAGTAGTCGCACAGGTACTCATTGATGGCCCTCTGCTGCTCGTGCAGCCGCTGCAGCATGGCCAATGTTGAGTTCCACCCGGTGGGCATGTCACATATAAGGCAGTTCTTGGGCAGGTTCAACTTCTTTTGGAGCTCAGCCAGCCGAGAACAGACATTAAATGATCGGCAGAAAGGCACACAGACTTTCCTGGCCTGCTTCAGGACATCCTGTAAGCCCGGGTACCTGCCCAAGAACCGCTGCTCCACCGGGTTAAGGACGTGAGCCACACAGGGCACATGGGTCAATTGTCCCTGTCAGAGGACGGAGAGGAGGTTGGTGCCATTGTCGCAAACCTCCAATCCTGCTTAAGCTGGCATGGCGTCAACCACCTCTTGGCCTGCCCCTGCGTAGCCCCTTGAACGCCTACGGAGCACCACTGGTTCTGAGGACAGAGAACTGGAAGAGGCCATGGAGGAAGAAGAAGAGGAGGGGATGAAGGAGAGAGGTGTGTCACAACCAGTAGTAGCATTTTAGAGGCGTGGTCGTGGAACAACCTCCAACACTACTGCACCTTGTCCTGCATACTTCCCAGCTGCCAGAAGAGTGACCCAATAGGCCATGAAAGACAGGTAACGTCCCTGTCCATGCCTGCTGGACCATGAGTCAGCGGTAATATGCACCTTACCGCTGACCGCCCTGTCCAGCGAGGCAAGGACATTGCCTTCCACATGCCGGTAGAGAGCCGGAATCGCCTTCCATGAGAAAGTGGCGTTTGAGGACCTGCCACTGAGGAATCGCACAAACTCACGGAAGGGGGCCGAGTCTACCAACTGAAAAGGCAGCAGTTGAAGTGCTAGCAATTTAGCCAACTAGCATTCAACCGCTGGGCATGTGGATGGCTGGGAGTGAACTTCTTTCAACGGTCCAGCAGCTGGGGCAGGGAAATTTGCCTGCTATAATCGGACGTGGGTGTACTGCTAGCAGAGTGCCCTCAAGCACTTGGCTGTAACACACCTAATTCTACAACTTCATTCCTCTCAGCACAGGTTTCAGAAAGGACTGAAGGTCTAGAGGGGTTGGAGATCCCAGCTGATGAGGAGCAAGGAGAGGTCCACTTTGTTCTTTGGTGTGGGTATTTGAGGTACGCTTGCCAACGAGCTGCATGGCAGGTCAACATACGTCTGGTCAAGCATGTGGTGCCCAAGCGGCTGATTTTTTGGCCACGCAAGATACGATTGAGACATATGTTGCAAATAGCAGCGGTGCGATCTGATGCACTCGTCTCAAAAAAGACCCACACCAAAGAACTTTTAGAATAATGCGCAGAGGCAGCGCCCTGCACAGGCGGAGCTCTGCGGTGTGATTCAGTCGGTGTGCTGCCCCTAAGCTGGCCCCCAGAGGGCATCCTGCCTCGTTGGAGATGTGCCTCCTCCTCCTCCTCCTCTCTCCTACCAGGCACCCACGTGGAGTCAGTGCCCTCATCATCCCCTCCCTCTTCATCACTGGAGCAAACCTGGCAGTATGCTGCAGCTTGTGGAACATGACTGCCAGATTGCTGTCCTTCTTGAGCATCCCCTCTCTCTGCGCTCTCGCTACTGCCTTCCTCTAGCTGAGTATCATCATCAGAGCCTACAAAACACTGGGCATCCTCCTGGAGCATGTACCAAACACTGTGCTCAAAGAGTTCAGGGGACTCCTCAGGAGGACATGGTGGGTCTAGGGAAGGAGTCACTGATGTTGGCAGCTGCTCTGCTAGTACCCTGAGCCTGGGTGAGAGAGGATGAGGAGGATGAAGAGGGCTTGGTCATCCACTCTACCAAGTTTTCGGCATGATGCGGCTCAACACGTCCAGCTGCCAAAAATAAGGACAAGGGTGTCCCATGGCCACGTGCTGATGACGATGCACCGCGTCCATGACCAGCACTGTTGTCTCTAGACACAGAGCCTGCTTGCCCTCTTTTATCGGCTCATGCCTGTCTGCCTCTCCTTGTTGGCCTTCCAGACATGGTAATGGCCTGAAGGGAGATGGGAAAACCAGCAACTGGGTAGTGTATATTGTGCTGGAGGCACACAACACCCACTAACTCCTGCAGATGCCTTTATTATAGAACAACAGGAATTAAAGGGTAGATACCGGTGTATACTGTGCTGTACTGGAGGCACACAACACCAGCTAACTCCTGCAGATGGCAGATGGCTTAATTAGAGAAGAGCAAAATAGGTGGATAATGGTGTATACTGCACTCAGGTCACACAGACAACACCCACAAACTCCTGCAGCTGGCTGACAGCTCAATTACAGAAGAGCAATATAACTATATAGGTGGATAATGGTGTATACTGCACTCAGGTCACACAGACAACACCCACAAACTCCTGCAGCTGGCTGAAAGCTCAATTACAGAAGAGCAATATAGCTATATAGGTGGATAATGGTGTATACTGCGGTCAGGGCACACAGACAACACCCACAAACTCCTGCAACTGGCTAAAAGCTCAATTACAGAAGAGCAATATAGCTATATAGGTGGATAATGGTGTATACTGCGGTCAGGGCACACAGACAACACCCACAAACTCCTGCAGCTGGCTAAAAGCTCAATTACAGAAGAGCAATATAGCTATATAGTTGGATAATGGTGTATACTGAGGCCAGGGCACACAGACAACACCCACAAACTTCTGCAGCTGGCTGAAAGCTCCCTTTACAGAAGAGCAAGAACTCTAAATCGGTGGATAATGGTGTATACTGCACTCAGGGCACACAGACAACACCCACAAACTCCTGCAGATGGCTATAAGCTCAATTACAGAAGAGCAAGAACGCTAAATCGGTGGATAATAGACAGTGTATACTGCGTTGAAGGTACACAGAGAACACCCACTAACTCCTACAGACGCCAACACACTACACAAGGCCGCCGCGCTTGCAGCCTTTTTTTTTTTATTCTTTATTTCTTTGCAAAGATACAAAACATAAATTGTTAATGATAGTTACATATACGAAACACTTTCTGGTAGCCACATGTTCCATTAAACAACATCAATAAGAAAACAACATAATGTATTCCTGCCATTTTTACAAACAAAACAGTATCAATGTGATATCCATACAATATCAATTCCCCATAGCGGTCGTCTTCCTTCTCCCTTTTTAAGGGAGAAAAAAAAAGGGGGGGGGGGAGGGGGGAACAAAAAGAGCATAGGGAAGAGGGAGAGAAGGGGAGGAAATCGACCCCACCCACCGAAGTGTAGGGTTCACATCACTCGACCAGTTAGTCTAATCCTCAGCTTCCTCTCCAATCAACCTCTTCCCCTCCTCTGACTGTAAAAATATTTCCCATGGGGCCCAGATTTGCACTATAAATTCCCTTTCCTCCGGAGGCATAGGAATCAAATTTGCCATGATCCCAATTTTCCTTACTTTGTTTAACCATTGTGAAATTCGCGGTGCCCCTGTTTCCTTCCAGCAAGTGGTGATGCAGCTTTTAGCTGCATTCACCAGATGACATAGCATTGAATTCTTGTATTTCTCTGATGGAATATGTGTACGTTGTAATAGAAAAAAGGCCGGGTCTTCCTCGAGATATATTCAGTAAACAGTTGAGAGATTTTCCGAACCTCTTCCCAAAACTGTGTAATTACTGGGCAATACCAAAAAATATGGGCAATAGTGCCTCTCTCCTTACCGCACCTCCAACACCTATCCGATGACTCTGGAAAGAAAGTATGCATTCGTGATGGAGTATAATACCAACGCATTAATACTTTATAATTTAATTCCTGTATCTTGACACATCTAGATGATTTAAAAGTCAAATGTATTATTTTCTGATGTTGGGTCGGGGTAAAGGTTTGTCCAAGATCTCTTTCCCATTTATCTAAACTTATTATATCAATATCCTCCAAAGGAGAAATTAATAAAGCATATATCTTAGAAATGATATGGGAAAGGGACTCCTTCTCCTCGCAGTATCCTTCAAACTTAGTAAGTGGCCGATCAAAATCCTCAGTTGATCCCAAAGTATCCAAGAAATGTTTAACCTGTAACGCCTGCCAAAGGGGTAGTTCATATTGTCCTCCTGATTGTATTAACATTTCTATTGATGGCCATTTTTTAGACCTCAAGAAATGTGATGCCTGAAAACATCCCTTCTCTCTTAAATTTCTAAATACTCCTGGTTCCAGGCCGAGCAGGAAATGTGGATTCCCAAGAATGGGAAATAAAGGAGATTTTTCTGTTTGGATTTTGGGGATCCGTACGGCTTTAACTCCCATCTGGAGCGTGGGTCCTATTAAAGGATGGGCTCTTAATATAGGTGGTATAGCCGTGCCGCACCACATGGCTCTATCTAAAGGGATAAGGGTTACTTGTTGTTCCATAGCGACTCACCTTTTACTGTCTCTATGACGGCACCAGTCCACAATTCTACCAAGCTGAGTAGCTTGGTAGTATTTGTATAAATCTGGTGCTGCAATTCCACCCGCCTCTTTGGGCAGTGTTAACAGCTTCCTATTAATCCTAGGACGCTTGCTTGCCCATATAAACTTTATAAAAATTGTTCGGATTATACTAAAAAAGGCAAGTGGAATCCGGATCGGTAACGCCTGGAACAGATAAAGAAACTTAGGGACTAAGCCTTATACAGTGTGGGGCGTGTACTACACAGCCTGCCACAGGCATCGGCAGCCGATGTTCGAGTCGAATGTACATTCGACTCGAACACCAAGCTCATCCCTAGAAAAATCTTATAAATGGACAACTTTATTATTATTGGCCAAAATGTATGAAGAAAAAATACTAATTTTCTAAATTTTATAACCCAAAGGAAGAAAATGCATTTTTTTTACAGTTTTTGGTCTTCTTTTCATTTATAGCCCAAAAAATAAATATAAAATAAAATGGTAGGGGACTCAATTCTTAGAAGAACAGAGAGGCCAATCTGTAAAAAAGACCTGAAGTGCCGAACTGTATGCTGCCTACTGGGCACTCATGGGTTTGGCACATCACAGATATAATGGACATATTACTGGGAGGTAAACTGAGTAAACTTGTGAGATAAATTGAGGAAAAGGACCTCCAAGGTAGTATTCTCAGGAATACTACCAGTACATCGAGCTACACCAGAAAGGCAGAGGGAAATTAGGGAAATAAACAAGTGACAAGAGCTGGTGTATCAAGGAGGGGTTTGGGTTCCTGGAGGACTGGGCCGACTTCTCAGTCGATAACCAGTACTATAGAAGGGATGGACTGCATCTAAATGAGGAGGGTGCAGGTCAGCTGGGAATGAAGATAGCCAAAAAGTTAGAGGGGTTTTTAAACATAGCGATGGGAGGGAGGGTCCAGAGGTAGAGATAGTCTGCGCGGAACATATTCCAGACGGTAGTATTGGGGGCATTAGTGGTAGGTTGACCAAAGCACATAAACACAAGGTAAGTATAGTAGCAAGTCCTAGTTGCAATCTCGGAACACCAAATAAGAGGATAATATGCGACTGGTCTAAACTTTGTAGCATGTTCACCAATGCCAGGAGCCTGGCGGACAAGATGGGTGAACTAGAGATACTGTTGTACGAGGAGGATTTGGATTTTGTGGGAATTTCAGAGACTTGGTTCAACAGCTCTCATGATTGGCTGGCAACCATTCAAGGATATACCATTTATCACAATGATAGAGAGGGTAAAAGAGGGGGAGGGGTGTGCCTATTTATTAGACATGTGCATTCGTTTTCGTCCGAATGCATTTTCGTCCGAATTTTAGCAATTTTCGTTTTCATTTTGACAAACGATAACGAAAGCACAAAATCCGAAAAACGAAAGATCCGACATAAATAATATTATTATAATATTTTCGTTTTCATTGTTACAACAGTTCGATATAGAATAGGAGATTCGACATGACTCTGACAATAACAATCTGTCTATAGAACCTGTGGTCGAATGTGCCTAACCTTACCTCTATTAGTCCAAGATTATATAGAGAAAATATTCGACAGAGAGAAAAGATTCTGCAAGTTACTGTCCTAAAAAGTGTTTGGGGACCCGGGTCCTGCCCCAGGGGACATGGATCAATCACGTATGGGTGACCCCCACACCCCTCTGATGTAACACAGGCAGGTTTCCGTTACATCAGAGGGGGGCGGGGTCACCCATACATCACAGGGAACCCCGGGTTTCCCCTTGCGTCAGAGGGGGGCGGGGTCAGGTGACGGGTGGCCCCGCCCTCCGTATATAAGAAATGTCAGGCCGCCGGAATCCTTGCAGTGTCTCCTCTGCGGAGACAGAAGAAGGATGTATTCGCTGCGCTGGATGAGATGAGCCATCGCTGGAGAGATGACCGTCCGTCGCTGGATAGCAAGAGTGGATTACCGCCACTGGAATCTTTTTTTTATTTTTTTTATTTTTAATAAAGGAATTTTTCAAAAGTGTGTTTGTTTTATTTAACTATTTTTTACACTTTCTTTGTGAAATGGTAGGGGTACTTTTGTACCCCCTTAGCATTTCAAACAGGGGGGGGGGGCGGGATCTGGGGGTCCCCTTGTTAAAGGGAGCTTCCAGATTCTGATAAGCCCCCCGCCCGCAGACCTCCACAACCACCGGCCAGGGTTGTGGGGATGAGGCCCTTGTCCTCATCAACATGGGGACAAGGTGCTTTGAGGGGTCACAGACCCCCAAAGCATCCTCCCAATGTTGAGGGCATGTGGCCTGGTACGGTTCGGGAGGGAGGGGGGGGCGCTCTCTCGTCCCCCCCTCTTTTCCTGCGGCCTGCCAGGTTGCGTGCTCGGATAAAGGGTCTGGTATGGATTTTTAGGGGGACCCCCACGTCAATTTTTTTTTAATTTGATGTGAGGTTCCCCTTAATATCCATACCAGACCTGAAGGGTCTGGTTATGGATATTTAGGGGGAACCCCACGTCAAATTTTTTCTTAAATTTGAGGCAGGGTTCCCCTTAATATCCATACCAGACCTGAAGGTCCTGGTAATTGAATTTGGGGGACCCCCACGCTTTTTTTTTTTTTTTATCAATGACTTTCAATGAGTGTTCTCTGTATTACGGAGCCGACAATTCATAATAGCTGCGAGTGATTTTAAAGGACTTTTTTTCCTGCATAAATGACACTTTGTGCAGGGACAGTTCTAAGCACCAGAAACATGCACCCCTTCACAGACATACTATAGACACCCCCCCCCCCCCCTACGAAATTTAAAGGAATATTACACTTTTATTGTTTCACTTTAATCATTATTAAAATCACTGCTCCTGAAAAAACGGCCGTTTTTAAAACTTTTTTTTGCATTGATACATGTCCCCTGGGGAAGGACCCGGGTCCCCAAACACTTTTTAGGACAGTAACTTGCAAATTAGTCTTTAAAATTAGCACTTTAGATTTTTAATGTTGGAGTCCCATAGACTTTAACCACTTTCAGACCGGACCATTTTGCTGGTCAATGACCAGAGGTCTTTTTACAATTTGGCACTGCGCTGCTTTAACTGGTAATTGCGCGGTCATGCAATGTTGTACCCAAACAAAATTTGCGTCCTTTTTTTCCCACAAATAGAGCTTTCTTTTAAAGGTATTTGACTGACTCTGCGATTTTTTTTTTTGCAATATAAACGTAAAAAGACCGCAAATTTTGAAAAAAAATGATATTTTCTACTTTTTGTTATTAGAAAAATCCAATAAACTCAATTTTAGTCATACATTTAGGCCAAAATGTATTCAGCCACATGTCTTTGGTAAAAAAAAAGTCAATAACTGTATATTTATTGGTTTGCGCAAAAGTTGTCACATCTACAAACTAAGGTATGTTTTCTGGAATTTACGCAGCTTTTAGTTTATGACTGCCTATCTCATTTCTTGAGGTGCTAAAATGGCAGGGCAGTACAAAACCCCCCCAAATGACCCCATTTTGGAAAGTAGACACCCTAAGGAAATTGATAAGAGGCATGTTGAGCCCATTGAATATTAAATTTTTTTGCCTCAAGCGATTGAATAATGACAAAATTTTTTTTTTTTTTTTTTTTTTACGCAAAGTTGTCACTAAATGATATATTGCTCACACATGCCATGGTTATATGTGGAATTGTACCCCAAAATACATTCTGCTGCTTCTCCTGAGTACGGGAATACCACATGTGGTCGACTTTTTGGAAGCCTAGCCGCGTACGGGGCCCCCGAAAGCCAAGCACCGCCTTCAGGATTTCTAAGGGCATACATTTGTAATTTCACTCCTCACTACCTATCACAGTTTTGAAGGCCATAAAATGCCAAGATGGCACAAAACACCCACAAATGACCCCATTTTAGAAAGTAGACACCCCAAGCTATTTTCTGAGAGGCATTTTGAGTCCATGGAATATTTTATATTTGGCACAAGTTGCGGGAAAATTACAAACTTTTTTTTTTTTTTTTTCACAAAGTTGTCACTAAATGATATATTGCTCACACATGCTATGGGCATATGTGAAATGACACCCCAAAATAAATTTTGCTGCTTCTCCTGAGTACGGGGATACCACATGTGTGGGATTTTTGGGAGCCTAGCCCTGTACGGGGCCCCCGAAAGCCAAGAACCGCCTTCAGGCTTTCTAAGGGCGTAAGTTTTTGACTTCACTCCTCACTACCTATTACAGTTTTGAAGGCCATAAAATGCCAAGATGGCACAAAACCCCCACAAATTACCCCATTTTAGAAAGTAGACACCCCAAGCTATTTGCTGAGAGGCATGTTGAGTCCATGGAATATTTTATATTTTGCCACAAGTTGCGGGATTATTACAAACTTTTTTTTTTTTTTCACAAAGTTGTCACTAAATGATATATTGCTCACACATGCCATGGGCATATGTGAAATGACACCCCAAAATAAATTTTGCTGCTTCTCCTGAGTACGGGGATATCACATGTGTGGGATTTTTTGGGAGCCTAGCCGCGTACGGGGCCCCGAAAACCAAGCACTGCCTTCAGGATTTCTAAGGGTGTAAATTTTTGATTTTACTCCTCACTACCTATCGCAGTTTTGAAGGCCATAAAATGCCAAGATGGCACAAACCCCCCCCAAATGACCCCATTTTGGAAAGTAGACACCTCTAAATTTAGGGGTACACTAGTGAGACTCACAGGTAAAAAAGCACCTAGGCTGTCAGCGACTGTATCAAAACGCTACAAAAAAACTGTTAGCGATCGCAGGGATCAGGCCTGACTCTGTGAACGCTGCAGTTATGTGTGTTGTGTTTTGTAAGTGACAGTGATCGATCGATACTGCACTTGGGTGGGCTGGTCTGGGCTTGGCAGAGGGGCTAAACGCAGGTGCTAGCAGGTATCTGGGCTGATCCCGCTAACAATGCGTTTTGGGAAACCTAAACTGCTGGCGACGCTAATATAGATCTGATCAGATACGATATTACTAAGGGAGGTGTATGCTTTGCGCGTGGGTGTTAGCGGTACTGGCACTAACCTGACGCTGTCTGGGGTGACACAGACCTTATCTGACCCTCAAACTTATATCACCCGCTGGGTGATCAGGGGGTTAAACCTTTATTAGGTAATAAATGGCGGGTGCCCTGAAACTATAAAAAAATAACTAACCAACCAGCGTCACCTGTAACAGTTATATGGTGATCACTGGTGAAAGGGTTAACTAGGGGGCAATCAGGGGGCTTTATGCGGTAGTATATGGGGGTCCCTGGCGCTATAAAAAGCTGCGGCGAACCTAAATACCTACCTGCCTAACTAGCGTCACCTGTGACACTAATACAGCGATCAGAAAAACGATCGCTTATTAGGCTGGGTTCACACTGGAGCGATGCGGGAACGCCACGAATCCGCGGCGGGTTCCCGCATCGCATGCCTCCCGGCGGCAGTTCACACTGCCCTATGCGAACTGCTGGGAGTGTCAGTGAAATGTTAATGACACCCCCAGATCAGTTCGCATATCGCAGTGCGATCTGCAAACTCGGATCGCATGGTGTGAACACCCATGCGATCCGATTCTGCTGCGGACCAAAAAAAGGGTCCCGTGCGAGTTTGCGGCGGGTGCGACGCAAATTCAGCCATACTATCTGTATGGCTGAACTCGAATCGCACAGAGATCGGATGTGATTTGCACTGCAGTGCGGTGCGAATCACATCCGTTCTCATAAACAGCTGCAATGTGAACCCAGCCTTAGTGACACTGGCGACGGGGGGTGATCACGGGGTTAAACCTTTATTGGGGGGGTTAGGGGGGTACCTTAGACCTAAAGGGGGCTAACCCTAACTGCCCTGACAGTTATTACAGTCACAAATGACACCAATGCAAAAAAAAAAAAATGCAATTGGTGTCACTGTGACTGGGGGGGCAGGGGTGATTAGGGGGGTGATCGGGGGCGAAGGGGGGGTGAGAGTGTGCCTGGCATGTTCTACTGTGTAGTGTAGTGTTGGTGCAACTCACCGATCCTCTCTCCTCGGTGCCGGAACGAAAAATACCAACACGGAGGAGAGATTACATCACTTCCTCTGCCTGTGTTTACATTACAGGAGAGGAAGTGATGTCATGCTTCACTTCCATTCGTCAGGAGCGATCGCGAGGGGGTGGCCATGAATGAATGGCCGCCCCCTCATCCCGGATCACTCCTGAACGGATACCGACTGCCGCTGGCACCGGGGGGGGCCAGGTCGGGCCCCCACCCGCGGGAAGGCAGGGACGTACATGTACGCCCATATGCCTGCCCGTGCCATTCTGTCAACGTACATCGTCGTGCGGCGGTCGGCAAGTGGTTAACAGGGGTTCTAAAGTATGCTATATACTAGCTCCGTCGAATCTTCTTTATACATTCGACAGACACCATAAGCCTTCAAAGACAGATTCGACCGTAATTCATGTGGATTTTCGGACGAATGCAATTTTTAAACGAAAAACAAAATAAATAAAAACGAATTTCGGGAGTAACTAAATAAATTAAGTTTTTGGAGGAAAACGAAATTCCGAAACGAAATATTATACTCTGCACATGTCTACTATTTATCAAGAATAATGTACAAATTAATGTGTCACTTGCCACTGGTCCCCTGCCATCAGATTCAGCGTGTCACTTGCCACTTGTCCCTTGTCACTGAATGAACGAATGAATGGATGAAATACTTGTATATCGCACAATGCGAACTGAATCGCCTCTAGGCGCTGTGGCGAGCTTTGATCATCTGCTAAAAGAGGAAGGTCTTTAGTTTTTTCCTAAAAGCCAGGTGATTTTCTTCCAGGCGGATGTTGATTGGTAGAGCATTCCATAGCCGAGGCCCTTGGACAGCGAATCTCCGATCCCCCTTGGATTTATACCGGGCTTTGGGCACGAGGAGGAGGTTTTTGTTGGCTGATCGAAGACTGCGGTTTGGTGTGTAATGATTTATTTTCTCCATTAGGTATTGCGGAGCTTCTCTATGCATGCATTTGTGGCAAAGGGTCTTGAACGTGATCTGATTTTTTACGGTTAGCCAATGTAAGCTCCTCAGTGAAGGAGAGATGGATTCCCAGGGTTTTTTTCCTGTTATCAGCCTTGCCGCCGTGTTTTGGATCAGTTGTAATCGCGCAAGTTGATATTGTGGTAATCCTATGTAAAGCGAGTTTGCGTAGTCCAGTCGTGAATTAATGATTGTTCCAACTACCACTGCTTTGTCATTCTTTGGGATAAAAGGGATGAGTCTGTGAAGCATGCGCAGCAGATGGTGAGATCGACTGACTACAGATCCTATTTGCGCATCCATTGACATTTGTACGTCTAAAATAACCCCGAGACTCTTCGCTTTGGTCTTTGGGGAGATAGTCTGCCCAAAGACGGTTGGTGGAGACCAGGAGGTTTTGGTTGCGGGCTTATGATTTGGGCGTAAGATAAGAAGCTCTGTCTTTGATTCGTTCAGTTGGAGGGAGTTAGTGGTCATCCAGTCCTCTATTGATTTGAGGCAGTTTTCAAGTTGTTGTTGGTGATCTTTTTTTCCATTGATCCAGAAATAAAGTTGCGTGTCGTCAGCGTAAGAGTGGAAGCAGAGATCTGAGCATCTGATGATTTGAAGGAGTGGGCGAATGTAAATGTTGAAGAGAACGGGTGACAAAGGAGAGCCTTGAGGGACTCCGCAGGTGACTGCCCAAGTTTCGGAGAGGAATTTTCCTAGTTTCACTGTCTGTGACCGATTTCCTAGGAAGGACGCGAACCATTGGAGATCTATGTCTTGGACTCCGGCTACTTCTGTGAGGCGGACGAGTAGAGTATTGTGATCTACTGTATCAAACGCTGCACTTAGGTCTAGCAGTACGAGGAGACACGGCTCTCCGTCATCTGCTGCTTCGAGGGCGTCATCCCAAATCTTGAGGAGAGCTGTTTCTGTTCCATGACCCAGGCGGAAGCCTGATTGCAGCGGGTCCAGGGGTTTGTGAGTATCCAGGTGAAGTTGTAGCTGATGTACTACAGCTTTCTCCATGATCAAAGAAATGGTGTTGAGGCTTGTAATTGGCCTACGGTTGTTTGGATCCTGAGGGTCCAGGTTTGGTTTCTTGAGTAGAGGTTTGACGATGCCTTGTTTGAGGATGCTGGGAACAATCCCTTCGTGGAATGATCGGTTTATGAGGTGGGTTATGGTTGGAGCCACGATGTCGGAGCATTCTTTCAGTAGTTTTGTGGGGATGATGTCAATAGGTGAGGTACTGTCACGCAGTTTATTAATGATACTTTTTGCGGTGTCTACGGTAATTGGAGATATTGAAAATTTCGGCGGTTGCGGTATGTTGGTGCAGACATCCTCTTTATGTATTTGCTGGTTGAGGTCGGATGTTTTCTTCTGACAAATTGTTTCCCTGATGGTTTTGACTTTATTGATGAAAAAAATCTGACAGTTTGTCACAGTAATCCTGGGATTCGCTTTCTGGGGGTTCTAGGCACACCGGATTCATTGATTGATTAACCAGTTTAAACAGTTCCCGTGGTTGGTTTGCGGCCGTTGAGATTGTATATGAGAAGTGGTCCTTTTTGGCTTTGAAGATTGCTTTGCGATAATTCTCTGTGAGACCTTTGTAGTTAAAGTGGTTTTCCTCAGTGGGATTTCTTCTCCATGTTCTTTCCACTCTTCTGCGTTCTTGCTTTAGTACGGAGAGGGAGCTATTAAACCATCCAGCATTTTTCTTCCTGATGAGAGCCCTGCGTTTTGGTGCTACCGAGTCTGCTGATTGCAGTAATGTCTTGTTCAGGGAGTTGAGTGTTTCCTCCGTAGAGTGGTTTAAGGTTATTGTAGATATCTTTTTGGACAGAGTGGTTTTGAAGGCTTCGGAGTACAGTTTTTTATGCGATCTGGTCCAGTGCGTTGTTACAGGTTTCCGTTTTGCATTGGTGATGTTGGTAGAGATTTTGAATTTGATGGCGTGGTGATCCGTCCATGGCAGTGTTATGTTATCGAGTATGTTGACGTCGATGTTCTGTTTGAAAATGAGGTCCAGGGTGTGTCCTGACCCATGCGTGGGAGTCTTTATCACTAGATTCAGGTGTCCCTTGCCACTGATCCCCTGCTACCAGATTCAGCGTGTCACTTGCCACTGGTCCCCTGCCACCAGATTCAGCGTCTCACTAGCCACCGTTTTTCTGCCACCAGATTCGGCGTGTCACTTGCTACCAGTCCCTTACCACCAGATTCAGCGTGAGTCCAGGTTCAAGCCTCACCATCCAAGTGGACATAGAGTTAGAATAAAAAATAGCAGAGCGAAGTGAGGCCATGCTCGAAGCGTGGCGAGCGAAGAGAGCCCACGAGGGGCCCTGTTACTATGTGCTACCTTATGTCCACTTGGATGGTGGGGCTTGCACCTGGACTCAGTGCACAGGCGCCATTCTTCTTCTGAGACTTTCGGAGTCTCCTTGTCCTCTGTACTGCGCAAGCGATGTGCCTGCACAGTACGGGGTGGACACTATCTGATGGCTGGACAGTTTTTGACAGAACACTGGTCTCATTTGGTAACTGACACAGAGCCCTGGCCAGAGGCATGACCTGCAGAGGGATCTGTAGACATGAGCACTGCTATCATATATGTGTAAAGAAAGGCACCAACCCTGAAGTTCTGCTTTCACTCTGTCCTGAAGGAAATTACCTCCACCTGGCATCAATCCCTGGCCATGTGCATTTCGAGGAGCTATTCCTCTTCATTCGTTTGCCTATGGATTACCCACATACTGCTAAATAGCTGCTCTACTGTAGGTAGAATGGGGTGGAACAGAGCTGTAAAAGCATTAAGGGGAACCAATATGGTGGTAATAGCCACAGAGCCCCGGATGGAGGCAGCCTTTGTGCTCATCAATAGAATATTGACATAGGCAACAAATATATAAATATATACAAATATATAAATGAGTAAATAGATACAAGAAACATAATTTGTGTTAAAATAAAAAAAGCACAAGAGAGCACTGAAGGTTAAAAGAATGAAATATTAAAAACTTTAAGGCAGAACGTAAAAATATATAATAAATGTCTATCAAAAGTGCAATACATGATTGGTTATGACAAATGAGGCTTACAATGTAACTTGAGAACCAGTATATCATATATAATGGGACAACTAATACCAATGAACTTAATTAATTCAAAGAGAGATATAAACTCATCACATGTGGCAAAATAATGAAAAGTCAGTAATGAAGAATGATACAAAATCCTTTTCGTAAAAAGATGGGTGTCTTAGATCATAAAACATCCTACCAAGACAAATGGGGTAAGGGTGAATAATCATCCAAAATTTGAAGCAACCTCCAAAAATATAATATTGCTTGCCTCATGGGCAAAAAGTAATAGGGGAAATACATTAGAGGATTGTGTGGACATCAAACTCTTAATTTAGTCCCCCATGGGAGAGATTATCGATTTTAAATAAATAAATAACGTTTCTCACCAGATTTGCGTTTCTCACTATGTTTCTCACCAGAGTTCAGTCTGAATCTACTAGAATATCTGGGGATGTGAATAGAAGACAGAATTGCACTATTTTCATCACACAGTTCGATTTTAGCCATCTGTCCATCAAACTTGTTCTTGTCAAACACTGGACACTTCTTAAATGTGACCCTAACCATGGATCCCTAGTACTTGATTGTCCTAGATTGATCTTTAGGAAATCTAGGAACATCCAAAACATGATAGCTCCCAATGAGCTTATTAATCTCAGACCACCCTCAATGACAACATTCCTACGTTTCTTGCCTTAAAGGGCATTTTTCTAATGCCAGAATTGGAATTTTTGGCATGTGCATACCTCAACCATGGCCATGGTCATTTATGGAGCATTCACATCAGACTGAAACTGGTTCTTGTATTTGATTATCTATAGAATGACTCACCTTTTGTGGAACTAGGTACACATAATCATATACATTGTTTCCTATATAATGTGCAATTTAAGGCTGGGTTCACACTGCAGCACGTATCGGTTCACAGCAGGAGTCTAGTGCTTCTCCATTCACTGTTTCAGGTCAGATTTCAGCCCGAATTTATGGCTGAATTCGGACCTCAAACAGACCAAAAGACCCGCTGGGCTCCTGTGCAATTCACACTGGAGCTGCTGCGGCCATGCGTGAACTGGCTCCATAGAGAGCCAGTCACAATCTCCAGCTATGCGAATTGGATGCAGCGAGAACCCACATCCAATTCGCATAGGTGTGAACCCAGGTTTATGGCATTTACTTTAAGTGGTATTAAACTCTGCTTTCAGTTTTTTTTTTAATGGGGGACAGGTGGTTGATGCCTAATGTGCTACCATGCACCACATACTTTATTAGCATATTATGACAGACTTATTTGACAGACAAAGCCCTCCAGCACTAAGCTGTCACCACTCCAGATGTTTTCATCTTTGCTCAGTGCTTCTATCTTCCTTCACTCTCTGTGGCAATTTGAATGGTCGGGTTAAGATGATGTCTTCAGTAACTATAGTACCCCAGTCACAATACCTCTTAGTACTTCTCAGTATTCACTTTGCTGCCAGTACTCCTCTGTACTCACACGTCTACCAGTACTCACGCTGCTCCCAGTACGCCCTTGTACTCACACTGCTCCTAGTACGCCTTGGTACTCACACTGCTCCTAGTATACCTTGGTACTCACACTGCTCCTAGTACTTCTTTGTACTCACACTGCTCCCAGTACGCCTTTGTACTCACACTGCTCCTAGTACGCCTTGGTACTCACACTGCTCCTAGTACACCTTGGTACTCACACTGCTCCTAGTACTTCTTTGTACTCACACTGCTCCCAGTACGCCTTGGTACTCACACTGCTCCTAGTACGCCTTGGTACTCACACTGCTCTTAGTACACCTTGGTACTCACACTGCTCCTAGTACTTCTTTGTACTCACACTGCTCCCAGTACTCCACAGTACCCACACTGTACTCCTCAATGCACACACTGCTCCAAGAACTCCTCAGTACTTAAAGTACACCTTACACACACCTCCAGCTGTTACTGTGACCCTCACCCATGCATCTGCTACTCTGCCAGTTCCTACAACCTGACAGTGAGGTTCCTGCTAACACTGCCCTTGGCATCTTCGTGCACACACCCGTCCCTCTAAAAGATTCTCCCACGCCTCTACAGTCACTCCAAGCACTCCAGCAGCTTCTCTGTGGAGGCTCTTACTCTCTGGTCTGCTTCAGATCATGCTGGAACAGCGCCTCTGCAGTCAGCCTCTCCTCACAATGCCTCTGTGGTCTGCCTCTTTCTCTCTTCACAGCTCCTTTGAAAGTATAAAAGGACTGGTGGTGTTCAGTGGCAAGAGCAGCAGGAAAAGTACTGTAAGTATTTTCTATCTACAATTGCAACACAGTGCTCTACAAAACCATGGCACAGGCTTATGACTGCATAAGGGATTCCGTGAGGGTACAACTATTGCCAAAGATGCCACTATGTCATCTGGAGTGGTGAGAGTCCTCCAACCATTTGTTCTTATCTTACATTAGTCCTTGGGATTACAAAAACTCCCAGTTGGGAGTAAATGCTCTAACCAAAAGGTACAGAGCCCCAACACTGGCTAACTGTGTTCAGAATCCAGCGGCCAGTGGTTTAGAGAAGGACTAAACCACTCTAGAGAGGAAAATTTGTTAGGCCCATCAGCAGTGCTACCTATCTTAACAGATGTGCT